>NC_046295.1:39921446-40575764 GCF_004115265.2 Rhinolophus ferrumequinum | reverse complement strand
AACATTTATTGCCCATATCATCTTTCTTAGGAATTACTTGAAGATCTTCAACAGTAAAATAAGAATAATATCAAAACAAGAGAAAGATGTAGATATAAGAAATAGGGGGGACAGCCGTATAGCTCAGTTGGTTAGAGCACAAGCTCTTAACAACAAGGTTGCTGGTTTGATTCCCACATGGGCCAAAGTACTGCGCCCTCTACAACTAGATTGAAAACAATGGCTTGAGCTTGTAACTGAGCTGCCAGTGGGCAGCCGGTTGGTTCAGTGGTTAGAGCTCAGTGCTCATAACACCAAGGTTGCCAGTTCTATTCCCACATGGGCCAGTGAGCTGCGCCCTCCACAACTAGATTGAAAACAACAACTTGACTTGGAGCTGAGCTGAGCCCCCAACAACTAGATTGAAAAAAAAAGGGAAAAAGTAAATCTCAGGTTGATTGCCATGAATGAAGCCCAGAAAGCAATCAGAAAACTAAAACAGGAAGGTATAGACTTCCAAGATAATAAATGTATTTTAAAAGATGAATATAATAATTTTAAGCAATAAACAAATTAGTAAAAGATGGGAAGAGATACACAAAGATTAGTAAAAGAGAAAGGGATATGATAAGGACAGTATAGAACTTTTCTCCCACATAGAACAATTAAAAAATGAAATTGAGAATGTAATTTCTTTTACAATACCATCAAAAAGAACAAAGGATATAGAAATACTTTAAAAGTATAATATCTATACAATGAGAGCTATAAAACATTACTAACGTATAAATGGAAAGATATCCCATGTTCATGGATTATAAGACTCAATATTAAGATGGCAATTCTCCCCTAATTGATCTATAGATCAAAATCCCAGCAGGCTTCTTTGTAGAAATTGACAAGTTGATCCTAAAATTTATATGGTAATGCAAAGGCCCAAAACAGTTTTGAAAAAGAATAATGTTGGAGGAATTATAATACTTAATTTCAAAATGTACCATAAAGCTATAAAAATCAAAACAGCATGGTATTGATATGGTAATAACTATGTATAGTGCCAGGTGGGTACTAGACTAGTCAGGGGAATCACTCCTTAAATTATATAAATGTCTAATCACGATGCTGTACACCTGAAATTAACATAAAATAATATTGAATGTCAAAATAAAGTGTAAAAATAACCGTGTGTTATTGGCATAAGAATAAACACATAAATCAATTGAACTGAACAGAAACTTCAGAAATAAACTCTTACATTTGTGGTCGACTGATATCTACAAAGGTACCAATACAATTCAATTGGAAAAAGATAGTCTATTTTTAACAATCTATGCTGGTACAACTGGTATCTGGGGAGTAAAGGATTAACTCAGCAGGCTTGGGTTTCCCATACCCTAAATATTCCAAAGGTCTTAAGACTGGCCCTTGACCAACTGCTGGGAAATAAACTTTTAGGAAGTTCTTGGAATACCTTGCCTGAAGAGTGTTTTTGTCTATCTGAAACCTTGGGCCATACACATTTTGGGCTAACAGTGTGGTGTGAGGTGAACATCTGCTTTTGTATACCTAAGGCTTTGGGTTATGTGTATCAGCTGACCTCTAGGGGACTGGAGACTGAGAACATAAGTAAGATCAGTCATGAAGGTGGCCCATGCCTATGTGAACTAACTCCCAGTAAAAACTCTGAACTTGGGTAAAGTTCCCTGGTTGGCAACACTTCACATGTGCTGTCACACATTGTTACTGGGAGAATTAAACACTATCCATGCAAAAGCAGGAGAGAACAACTGAAAGCTTCCATTTGGTTTTTCCTAAAATCTGTTCTAAGCATACTTTTTCCTTTGCTGATTTTAATTTATAATAAACCTTTCTATAATAAACTATAACCATGAGTATAACAACTTTTCTGAGTCCGATGTCTCCTTGAGCAAATCATTACAACTGAGGGTGGCCTTGAGGACATTTTAAAGGAAAAAGAAATAAAAACACTTTAGACTGTGCCTTATACTCACAAAAAAATTAACTCAAAATTGAGAATAAACTTAAACATAAAAGGTAAAAGTGTAAAACTTCTAGATGAACACTGGAGAAAAGCTTAGTGACCCTGGTTTAGGCAAAGATTTCTTAAATGTAACACTAAAATAATGATCCAAAGTAGAAAAAATTGATAAGTTGAACTTCATCAAATTTAAAAACTTCAGCTCTTCAAACATCACCATTAAGAAAATAGAAAACAATCTGTAGGTTGTTATATGAAGATATGAAAAAAATATGAAAAAAATATGAAAATATCTTCAAATCTAACAAAACAACTTGTTTCTAGAATATATATAAAAAAAGAACCCTTACAGTTTAATAAGAAATCAAACCCAATTTAAAAATGGGCAAAAGATTTGAATAGATATTTCACCAAAGAAGGTATACAAATGGCTAATAAGATGAAAAGATGCTCAACATCTTTTAGGCATGTGCAAATTAAAACCATAACATGATACTAATCCACACCCACTAGAATGGCTTTACTCCAAAAGGATGACAATACCAAGTCTTGGTAAGAATATTGGGAAATTGCAACTGTCATGCATTGCTAGTGGGAACATAAAATGTTACTACCACTTTTTGAAAACAGTTTGGCTGTTTCTTTCAAAAGTTAAATATATACTTATCATATGACCTCATGATGCTACTCTTTGTTTCTACCAAAAGAAATGAAAACATATGTCTACACAAAGATTTGCATGCAAATATTACAGCAGTGTTACTCATGATAACCAAAAACTGGAAGTAATTTAAATGCCGCTCAACTAGTGATGAATGGATAAACAAAATACCGTATATCTATACAATAGAATACCACTCAGCAATAAAAAGGTTAAAACTACAATATGGATGAACATACTAAGTGAAAGAAGCCAGACACAAAAGACTACATATAATGTGATTCCATTTATATGAAATGTATAGAGAAGGCAAATCTATAGAAACAGAAAGCAGATTAGTCCTTGCTTGGAGCTGGGGGTGGGAACAATGATTGGGAAGAACCACAGGGGAACTTCTAGGGATAATGAAAATATTCTAAATCTAGACATGGTGATAGCATACAACTCTATAAATTTGCTTTAAAAATCATTGAATGTATGCTCACAACGGATGAATTTTATGCTATGTAAGTGATATCCCAATAAGGCTGTTTAAAACAAAACAACAAAAAAAAAACTCCAGGGAAAACAAAATTCCATATGAGGATGCCATGGACCACATGTGAAGTAATTACAATAAGGCATGAGGGGTGTTCATGGGCTCATCTTTAAAGAAAGGGATGTTGGGAGTTTGAAGATACAGTTGAAAGGTAATAGAGCCAGAAATAGTGGTTTAATACTAATATTGGAAATTACAGATATAATAAACTAAAAATAGTGACTTTACCATCAAAAATTAGGAGAAATGTGTATGCTGGGATGACGTATGTAAACTATACCCTCATGTATCATTAGGAGATCCCAGAGAGTAACCAGTGCCTGGAGTTGCCTCAATTCCTGCCCTTTGTGAGCTAAAAGCGTTGGGGTTCCTCTGGATTTCTGTGGACTCTTCTACTTCTTTACTATAACTGTCCTCTCTGTCACTGTTTAGTTTATACTAGTTTTTAAATTTTGTATTTCATTCAATCAAAGGGAAACACAGTGAAACACTATGTAAGATGGACACGTTATGTCAAGTGATCTAATTAATTACATAAAGTCTATGTGTATCATTAAATACACATAAGTCTCAGTGTTAGGAAGTCCCCCTGATGGCAGCCATAAAACACCCTCCAATCTTAGCAGTTTATCAGTAATCGATGTGATATTTTGACCTCCATTTGCATTAAATCTTTGTTGCTAATTCTCAATCAATTCAAAAATGGTGGGGAGGAGGGGTGTTGTTTATTTAGTTCCCATAAAGATCACATACTACCTATATTATGCTCCCACTTTTGAAAAATATGTGTGTGTGACAGCACACACACACGCATACGCATACAGACACACACAAAGACTGGAAACAGACATGTTAACATGCAATCAGCAATTATTGCTGAGTGATAGCATAGTAGGCGAGATTTATTTCTGCTTTTACTCTCATGGGTTTCTTGAATTATTTTCCAAAACAAAAATCTGCATTAATGAGAAATGAGAAAATAATATTTATTTCCATTTTGGAAATTCAAAAAGCGTGGACTTCCTATCAGGGAAAAGCATAATGGCCAAAGGAAGGACAGAGAGGAGGGGCATTTGCTCACCAGCAGCCAAGTAAATTACTACTCTAAAGCATTCTTGTAAGTATTAGGTAAGACCTCATCTTGGGGCTGGCCAAAACCATCTTATATGCTCAAAGTCCTTATACCCAGCAACCCCTATATCTGGATTAGTTTCACATACTTGTCTAGTGATGGTCAGAAACGTTCTGGTAACATTTTACTAGTAAAATCTTGAAAAACTTTAGAGAGGATTGTCATGCTTCAATTCATTGTTTGGAGATCAATAAAGAGAGCTAGGAATAGAACATAATGTAATCCTAGTGTAGGCTACCCTGCTGCTAAGTAAAGTTGCTTTCTCTGACCAACAGTATGGCTTGCACCCAAGCAGTCACTGTTTGGAGCTAGAGTTAGGAAATATTCTCTTCTTAATTTATGTTGCATTGACTTTTTATGGTGGTAGGCATTGATCTTGCTTTGTGCCATCAGATCAGATGCTGCGACCCAATTCAGGGCCAGGATCATGACTGCAGGTGATCAACCTTTAATGTGCAGGAGAAACAGAGGTAGAAAAATGATTTATTTTGCTTTTGTAGAGTCTTTTTTTTTACAGACACAGATGTTGGAGGTTTTCAGCCAGCTAGAATCAGCCATAGAGTGGAGCAGGTGAGCTGCCCTGCTTTCCCGGAGTGCCACAACCATAAAACAAACCAAACATTCCAGGAATGACTCATTTCATTTAAGCAGCCAAAAACAGCACAGAGAGCAAAAGAAGAAAAGAACAAGATCATTTTTCAATAGGGTTACTGATGAACTCTAAGCATGGACAAAAAAATGGGGGCGGGATGGAGAAATGAGTCTCTGCTTATTATATAAAATTAGATAAACTAAAAAATTATTAATATCTTTGTTCCAGAGCTGATAGCAAGAGTGACTTGACTTGGCTTGGCTTTTGGCAATGTCCTTCTGTTATATATATTCTTTTATTGTTTTCTCCGAGTATTTTCTAAAGACACTGACTTCACTGTTAGAGCAGAACCGTATACATTATGTCAGATCCTACACACAGAGTTCCAAGACACTGACATTATTCTGTTGGGCTGGAATTCTGTTGCATCAGCTACACTGGCTATAGAAAGTATGTATGTGCACCACCTGAGCCCTGGAGGTCTTATAGTAATAGATAAGTTCTTGTAGTATTGGGATTTCTAGGACTCTCGTTGCCTTGTTACACACATGTGGAAGCCAAAAGAAAGAACATGACATTTTAGTAACTGTATCCCTGAAGAACAGGAGTAATAAAGGAAACTTAAGTTTCTTTGATTTAATTTGTAACATGAGAAAGACAAATATGGAGAACACCAGTAATATTGGGTTAGGAATGCATGTGTCTTCATGTGCCTTAAAAGCTTAAAATGACTCTCTAAGTGATTCCAACGTGCAGCCAAAGCCGACAACTACGGCTCTAGGTCCATCCCTTCCAAGTGCCGTGAACTGGATAGAGCTGATGCTTCAAAGACAATGGTCATTAACATGTCAAACATTTAAATAGAAATATTTTGTTTCCCTAAAGAGAAAATAAGTCCTTGGAGAGCAACGACTGTTTCATCTTTCCTTTGGATAATTTATCAGCACCTGGTTAAATAAATAATAGGTCCTCCAGAAATATTTGCTGAAATAAATCACTAGTCTTTGCCTGAGAATGGAGTCACTCTGTGACTTACAATGTAAACAAGATTTTCTTAAATCACCAGTTCACATACTATGGAAGGTCCACTGCCTTTAGTAACATGTGTATAAATGTCCAGGAGCATCACAGTCCCAAAATCACCCCTAATGTTAATTTCACGGCCCTGTTGAATTTTTATTTCCCCAACCCCAAAGCATCAAAGCACATAAGACCTTCAGCAGGAAGGGAGTCCAGTCTACATCACACAATGAACATAAAATTCCGTATTAGACTTCCCTGCTCTTCAAGTCCTTTCTGTCATCCCGACACCAGAGTTTTCTCACTTGTTTTGCCACCCGAGGTAAGTTGGCTTATCATCTCGATTGCTGTCTTCCCCCCACCTGTCCCCCCAATGTACCTCCTCAGCACTCACTTACTCCCAACTCCCAGGTCTTTTCACTCATAAGACAGAGCTGCTCTTCCACCGACTTCTGAATAGTCTCAAGCCCAACCTTACACCTACCCATTTATGTGATCTGCTTGACGTGATGGGTGTCTGAAACCTTTTAGCAACACAAACTGGAAGAGACCCTGAGATTATCCTTTTGAACGGTTCTCAATTGGGGGTAATGCTGCCCCCTTGCGGGAGGAGGCAGAAGTATGTATGGAGATGTATAATGGAACTTTGGTGTCCCCATATATTACTCCTTCAGGTGTTAAATACTATATCTAAAATACCTAAGACCCCAAACTTGGTTGGAAACTCCAGTACTATTCCACCTTTAATTCGGGACTTTACATGGATTGCTTCTAAACTTTGAGGCTAGCCCATTACACAAAAAGGAAACATTGGTCATGTGCTAATACTGATTATGTGGTAATTTACTTTAAAACAGACTGTGTGACATCAATTATAAAATAGACTTGACTGTGTGATGACTAAATAGGCATCTGTTGAGTATCAGAAATACACTTGTCGGGAATATCACCTTCCAGAAGATTTTAGTAAGAACTTCAAATATGGTTATTGGAATCAACACCAAACGGTTGGTTTATTAGCATAAAGATTGCTAGAAATTATTTTTCTCTGGTAAAATTAAATCGAAATAAGTGTAATTCAGGATATATCACGGGCTAGAAAGATTGTTGAGACCCCACTAACCTTTCTTGAAGCAGGAGAATAAAATCAACAACCCCAGTATCCTAATCCTCAGCCAATCTAGAGCTCTGTCCCTCCCAATTCATAGAGAACTGCCATCTAACACAGAGTTAGCATCTGGTCACCACAGTGGTGTTGCATCAGCCTCACAGAGAACCTGTCATTTCAGAGTCTTACAGAAATGCCAAAAGTCAGAGAACTACAGACCTTTCTGTGTTTACAAGAATAGGTAATATGACCATTTTGGTGTCTCCTTGCTAATAAAAATGAGAAGATTTGGCAGAATTTGGTCTAAGTCTGTTTTCAACATCAAATACCACCTAGTAGAAATATTGTGGATGGGGGTGATGGACCTATAAGGAATTTTGTGGAATTTGAACAAATGGACCTGAATATTGCTGAACAGTCAAATTAGTTAAGATCAGTTCACAATCTAGAGCTGTCCTATCTCTAAACAGAAAAACTTGAGCAGAATTTTACAGGACAGAAGTGGCTCCCAATTTAAGAATCATTGACTGTTTGTGCCAACTCCACAACCTTCAGTGGGTCCAGAAACTTACCCAGGCTCATACAACCAACTAGGGGTTTAGCCAGGGTGATAGCCTATGACATTCTAAACCTCAGGTTCCTGAAATTTGTAAGATCTTGGGCACTTCTTTTTCAGCACTCCTCAGGGATTGTTGTGTTTTGTTTTGGAGAAGTACAGAGTTCTACATTCTTACAGCAGCATCTTTTAAGCTGTGAGCCTGAGTCTTTAGTATGCAGAAGAAGCAGTTTAAGAGCTTTATAAAAATGCACGTTCCATTCTCATACTTCACTGTATTTAAGGTAGAATCCAGAAACCTGCATTTTTTTAACTCCATTTTCAGACGACTTGGGTGTAAATGGTCCGGAACTGAGGCTGAGTAAATATCTTCCAGAATGTTCACTTGGGCTTCCATCGGGGTAAGAGGGTCATTCCGGTAGAGAAGTCTAATGAGTAAATGTCTAAAGAGAATGGTTCTGTGCACCTACCCCTGAAAGGAGATTAGGTTTTAATTTTCAGAGAATGAAGTGACCATTCAATGCATGAAGTCCTTACAAGCATTTGTTAAATCCGGGATACATTATTTATTGAGTATTGTATGTATCTGTTCTCCTCCTCGTATCTTATCTATTTACTGTTACATCATTGTTCTACTTAGGATGTTGCTTTTCTAAATACTAAAATCTATACATTCCTTCCTTATAGGCATTTGGTTCAGAGATTTTATAAAGGTTTAAGTCTAATTGTGTCATTCCTTTCAAGAAGTGGTTCTCAAGTATTAGCTTACAAAGAAGTCATCTAGGAAAAAGAGTGATACTTCCAGAATTGATGCCTCCTCTGTGACAGCTACAAAAAAAAAAAAAAAAAAAAAAAAAGCTAGGGTAAGAAAACTGAGTGCAATTGTGCCCCAGGACAGACAGTGGGAGTCAACATAACCCAATGGGGATCACAGGGTACTGGGCCCTGACCACACAGCGCCATATCCCACCCAAGGAGCCATTACATGACACCCTACAGCAGGAATGTTCTCTTAAATCAGAATCACCTAGGACTGTTGACAGATTCCTGGGACACACCCAGTTCTACTGAATCAAAATCCCCAGAGCACAGGCACTTAATTAGTGTTTTAACAAACAAAACATATTTGGTGATTTTTATTAACACTAAAGTTTGGATACAACCCCTGAAGGAGACTTTTGCAATTACATTCATCCCATTCAAAAAAATCTCTCAACTGAGGTTTTGCAATTGTACCTAAGTGCCTTTTTTTTTTTTTTTTTTTAAGGTTTTCGGTACAGAGAAGTGACACTTAAGTGGAAAGAAATGAAACAAGAGAAAATAGATGTGATATTATGGAGAAATGCAGATATACTACAGGAGGTTCTGAGTCAGGAAGATTTAAAGATAAACAAGTGATGTATCTAAGACAAGGTACTGTGGATAGAAGCACTACATTCTAACTAGCTATTTTTAAAAGATAACTATGGTGTTATCTTCTGTGCCAATGCAGTTCATTTCATTTATCACAATGTATATTTTTGAACATATAAATGATGCAATAAAAATATAGATCCATGACAAGTAAAAGGAGTCAATAAGGTGTCTGATGTGCGGAATCTAACTATGGGCTGTTTAACAGAAACACAGTTGCTAATCGCCAAGTATAAAAAACAGAAAGATAAACGCTCTGTTCTGCTGAGGACCATGAACAAGAGCATAGAAACCCTCTTTTCAATAATGCAAGATTTCCCACGAGGAAGGAGTTTGCAAGGCACAGTTCAGGCTGGCATGACTGGAGAAAGAATATACTGATGAAAACCGGGAGTGCAGGAGCACGAATCACAGTCTGGTCTCTCCATCTGAGTTCACCCACATGTATCACAAGCAGTAGTAAAATAGAAAAACACCATAGATCACGGATGCTTGTGGAATGCTCCAGTTGAAAGGGACCTTAGATCATTGAGTTGAACCTCCTCATTTTATAGATAAGAAACCCAGGCAAATAATTTAGCCTCTCTGGGCTTTGATGTCATACCAACTCACTTGTGCCAAGTCAAGACTGCAGCCCAGATGATAAGACTTCTCTTTCAGTGCCTTCTCCTCTATACAATTTCCCGAAATGTGACTGCTCTGCTAAGTCATGATAGACATTTAATTTTATATACTGCCTGCCTCAAAATCTTAAAATCAGAATGTTATATAAATTATTCTTAATTTAAGCCTCAATTATTTATTGAATAACTTCTATGTGTGAAATACTTGTTAGATGTTGGAATTAATAATTTCCTCAAAAAAAAAAAACTAGCAAAAGCAGTTTTTGAGAAAACCAAAAAAATAAAAGACATAAAAAAATTAAAAACCTAGTAAAGATGCCTCACGAAAGCATGGTTATTATGCAGTATCTTCTGTTTTGCATGTGTTGAACTATTATTGCATCTTAGGATGATAACAGATTCTGATACCACTACAATTATACTTTATACCTGCTGTCTACTGAGATTGTCACAAGAACTGGAAACACATTTCTTAAGGATCTCGCCTTAGCAACAATGCTAAAGATTAAACAAATGAAATGGACACTTGTAACCTATACAATTTTACTAACCAATGCCACCCCAGTTAATTTAATAAATTTTTCTTTAAAGATTTTACAAATAAAATGTTTTAAAATCAGGCTGATCTATCAACTATTACCACTGCTATGAAATAAAGAGAGTTCAGAGACAGAAGAGATGACTGAAAGTTTGCCTAGGTGTCTTTTCAGGGAAGACACAGGGTCCATTTTCACTCCTGACAATTCTTCTATAAACTCTACTCAATAGCTAAATAGTTTTCAAACTATGTAGAGTGTAAGGTTTCCAGAAAGGTGCTTCTGAATGGATGGTACGTGGGGATAGAGACCTACAAAGTGGGAATGTGGGCAGAGTAAACTCTGGATCAACTGAAAATAATTCTTCTTTTATGTACCTTATATATTGAGGTCACATATAAGGTTTCATTCTTCCCCTCCAAAAAAATGTTTCTGCTGCTGCTAAAATAAATAAATAAATATGAAAACATCATACTAAGTCATCATATACACCAAAACTCTACTTTATTAGAATGGTATATATAACACTTTGCAACAACCAAAATGCTTGGTTTACAACTATATTTATTTCATAAATATTTGCCTTCCTTCTCTATATATGAATATATCTTAAGATCAGGAGAATTTATAGAACTCTTTCAAGAAGCTCAAAATAAAAATAACACTCTTTAAATAATTGGTTTCTGTGGGTTATATATGTAAACATGAAAGTTCTAGATAACTGTCAGTCATCTCTTATTTCTCTTCTAAAGAAAAAAAATCTCAATTTCCTGGATGCTGGTCTTTTGACATTTATCTTAATTATACCCTCACTTGCAAGTTTTCTACACAATATTAATCAATATTAAATGTCTATAATACTTATCTAGTGAAAATGTCAAAAGAAACTGTGTGATATCTATTAGCACCACATAATTAAAGCTCCTGATATATTCTGGGAGGGGCTCTGTGAGGATTTTAACGAGGGGCTCGCTGGGCATGCAGCTAGCTGAATAGATTGGCCCTTGCTGAAACTGAATACAACAACTTCATTACCATTGGATGGATTAGGGAACAATAATCAGCAATAAAATGCTACTGGGGATCCGAGAAGTTAAATACATAGTTAATAATCATCCCAAGTAAAACTGTTCTGGCAATGACTAATGAATCACCTCAACTTACTAGGGTCTCCATCATGCTAGGAAAGCAACAGGAATGTAGTCAACCTGCATATTAGAAGCTACTTGAAGCCTTTGTGAACTGGTGCCTTCTTAAGTTACGTTAGGTAAATTCATCCAACAAATATTTACTGCATGTCTGCCAAGTGCCAGTCACTGAGGGAGGTGAGGCTCTCTCTCTGGCTCTGAAATGGTGAGGAGTTTTATTTCTTTGCCTTGCTTCAATTAGTTCCCTCACCTTAGAGCTGATATTTGAGATCTTTCAAGGATCACTGAGGTCAGTCAAGGGATAGAGCTTGGCTCCAGAGTTCTCTCAACTCTCCAGCACTACTGACCACTTGGATTTAAAAAACCTTTGAAGCATCAGTCCTCTTCCACTGCCACAACTGCTATCCACAAAGATCTCATTTAAACATTAACTTTAAGAACCCAGGGAGGAAAGGCTTTCAGCATCCAAATCCAGAAGATAGGAGGGAGAGCAGGGGGACCTTTACAATCATTTACTTACTAAAAAAAAAAAAAAAAAAAAAAATCTGTGAGCATCAATTATATAGAGGTACTGTGTTAGGTACAAAATCAAAGAAAAATGAGTGAGTGGGGCTCTTGAATGAGAGAACTTAGTCTAACAGGGGAGAAAGAAGTGCTATAAATATGGCATTGCCTAAAAGAGGCAACAAAGCTCTTGGGAAAGAGAGAGAAAGAAAACAATGCTCAACTTAGCTGAAGGGAAGAACAGGGATTCGCAAAAAAGGAGCAGTCTGCACTGGGGGGACATGAGGTACTGAAAGGATAGCTGGGCCAAGGCTTGCCAGCTGCACTCTCCATTTCTCTGTGTATTAAGCAGATAGAAAGCAGAGGAAGCATCCATGGGACATCTCCCCTCTCTGGCTTCATGTTTTTCCACAATACCTTCAAATGGGAGTCTTAAGCACAAGATCATGTTTCCTTTTTTTTTTCCAGATCCAGAGAGATTAGGACTGACCTGAACATTTGAGTGTGCGTTTTCAGTCACCTTTAGGAAAGGTAGAAAAGCCACTTTAAGAAAGCTGAGCTGTGGAGGCTGGATGACATCATATCCTCACCAAAGAGTCAAAATCCAAACATAGATCATTCTAAGATCATTCCTGATCTGCTGCCTCTTATTCCCCCCAGCTTCCCTGCACTAAGAGTGTTTTGGTTTCTTACTTGACTGCAACATGATTATTTTGGATTGAAACCCCAAGTGTGTGATGGTCAGAGGCCCGGGAGGCCAATGTAGACAGACGCTGAACTCCTACAGCACAAACACCACAGGCTCCTCAGCACAAGACTTGCTGTCACCACTGATTTTCCATTCCTGAGATGGGTGGCAGGGAGCACAGAGACCCATTACCATATTTCCCCCCAAATAAGACCTAGCCAGACAATCAGCTCCAGTGCATCTTTTGGAACAAAAATTATTATAAGACCTGGTCTTCTTTTACGATAATATAAGACCAGGTATAATATAATGTAATGTAATGTAATATAATATAATATAATATAATATAATATAATATAATATAATATAATATATACAATAATATAATAATTATAATATAATAATTATAATATAATATTGAGTCTTATATTAATTTTTGCTCCAAAAGACACATTAGGTCTCATTTTCTGATTGTCTGGCTAGGTCTCATTTTCGGGGAAACAGTGTACTTCCAAATGGAACTGAAGGAGCCTAACAGCAATGAGGAGAACGATGATATGGCCGCGTGTTGATGGAGCACTAAACAACTTCTCTATGAGCACAGGCTCAAGTACAACAAAGCCCGGCAAGTGGACAAGGACATAATCACTTGAGCCCTGCGTGCGCAGGTAAGGTGCCTAGCTAGCACCCAGTAGCTTTTAATCATATTCCAATTTCTGAATGCATCTGTGAACTTTTTTAAAATACCAAAGCCCAAGCCCCACATCTGACCAGTTAAATAAGAATATTTGAGGGATGATGCCAAGATGTCACTGTTTAAAAGCTTCCCAAGCTATTCTCAGTGAACCACCATAAGCAGAAATCCAATATGAATAGTCACATAAGCATCAGAGAGGGTCCTCAGGCTTACGATGCTCTGCCTCCCTTTCTCATTAATTTCTAACAACCCCACACAATAGCACATCACTGAAATGAAAGCCAGGAAGAGAGTGTTTGCAGCTGAAATCAAAAAGTCTTGCCTCTCTCTGAGAGCCCACAATACCTAACTATGACAGTGGGAGTGTAGCAGAGCAGGCATAACTTTGGAAGTCAAGACTTATGATCCAACGAGAGAATAAAAGAGGATGGATCCCATCAAAAGAAACTCCTTCTATTCTTTTTCATTTTCTTTCCAGAGATTCTGATTTGGTTGTGTTGGGATGGCACTTCCGGAATACATACTTTTTCAAAACTCTCGTGGTGATTTTAATATTTGCCAGGTTTGAGAACCACGAGTCCAAGGTTATCAAACTTTGCTGCATATTATAATCCTCTGGGGAGCTTTCAAAAACCCCACTGGCCAGGCCACACTCCACACAAACTAAATCAGAACCTCTAGGGGTGAGATCCAGGCATCAGCATTTTTAACCTCCCAGGGTGTTTCCTACATACGAGTCCAAATTGAAACCAGTGCTTAAAAGTCCTGCAGAGGAAAGAACACCAAAGAAGGAAAAATAACTAGATACTAGGCTCTGCCACTAATTTGCATGTGAACTTAGACAAGTCACTTTGCTTTTCAGGGCCTCAGTCTTCCCAGTTGTAAAATGACATCCAAGATACACTCCAGCCTTAATGCCCAATCCTCTACACATGTTAAAATGCTTTACTAAACAAATTCCCTCTACCGCATGTGTTGCCCAACCACGGCTCTGACTATATCTACAGCTCTCTCTGCTGTTAGAAAGAAGTAGTCACCTGCCTCAAGGATTAACAATCCTGAGCATTGTCTCCCGAGCTGGAGGGTATGAGTCTTCCCAATTCTTCCCTACGTCTCCAACCATGGTCCTGTATAGCCTAATGGTCACTAATAAGTTTGATCACGAGTCATGGTCAAAATGTACTCTGGGAGGGTGGCTGTCACACGTGTAGAAAGAGCTGTACTTGATTGATTTGTAGTTTCCGTTCTTTTCCTGGAGCCCAGTGCGTCAGGCATATGCTCCCTGTTAACCTAGACACACATCACCAGCTTTGAGTCACTGGGAATAACATGCACCAGATCCAGGTCCTCCAGACATGAAACACTCTGTCCACATCGCTGATTTCTAACAGCAGTACACGGTCAACATGACTAAAATGAAAGCCAAGGAAAAGATTAGCAACCATAAAACCTAGCTCCCTCTAGTTAACTCAGAATTGCAGTGTCATGGCACAGGCATTACTGAAGTTGTCAAAAGAGCAGGGTTCACGCCCCAGCTGTCCCACATGCTAACTGTGTGACTCTGGGTAAATGAATCTCGGCTCATGAGGCCCCCAGTCTCATCTCTAAAATGGATATCACACCTGCTACTTCTCAGAAGGGCAATGATTGGATGAAGCAACATAAAGGAAAGCATTTTGTAAAACATTTCTCTACTATTTTTCCCTGAAACTCCCTTGTCTCACAACACATAAAAATTCATTTTTAAAGATTTAAATTATTCCCTGCTGTGGTATAATTCCCCCACAGATGGGTCCTGTTTGATATCCCAGACACCAAGTTGCTGTAATCTAACACATAAGAAGGAAGTGGGCCTCATGGAGATGCTACCAATTAACCCAGGACTTAGGAGAAGGCAATAATGTAATTCATAAGGAAACACTCGCCATTCTCATTTCCAGTTCTGTGTGAATGTTAGATTTTATCACAAGGGACAGTGAAATCAGGCAACTAAGGCAGAATTTAAATACAAGACAGAAAAATAGAAAGGACCTGGTTGTTGAAAATAAATGAGAAACTATTCGATGAAGCAAAGGCAACAACAGGATGACAGAACAATGTTGTCCAGTGAGAAATAAAAATGGCTTTATCAATGTAACAAGGAGAGGCACGGTTCTTTGCTTATTCTTTGTTCCAGTTCTTCCAATATCAGAGAGAGCAAATGCATTCAGCTATTGAATAAATTCAGCTGCTGATCTATAAACCAGCAGATTACAGAGAAGGGATCTTCTCCATATTATAAAAGAGGGCTACTTCTACATAGGTTATTGGAAAATGATGCAGAGGGTAAGCATGACAAAAATAGTGACAGAGAGGAAGACTTTTCCTGTATTATATATGAAGAAACTGAGATTTAGAGGTTAATCCTACACAAAGCCAGGACTTCTCACGGCAGACTCAGCTCTACCTCTCCATACCACAAAGATGCTATGAAGACGTATTTGCAGGCAAATAATACTTGCACCATTTATCTGAAAGTCAGACAACTGTCAACCTCAGTATAGTCCAAACAAAGAAGTAATAACAGTAGTAGTGATTAATTCATTCTAATTTGTAGCTACTGGTATAATTGTTCATTTAAGTTGCACTTCTATATTAAGAACTATCTCAGGAATACGTTTTCTATGTTCATGTAACCATAGCTTCCTTGGCCAGACTGGTTATATTTCCCATTGTCAACTGAAAAAAACAAATCTCATAATTTAAAAAAACACCAACTAACATCCTCAGTAAAGATAAACAACTAGCAATTATATGAATTAAGTTTTTTATGCTTTTATTGTAAAGAATGATTTGAGAGGTGACTAAATACATTAAGAATGGCATTCTATGCCATTCTATGCTCTAAAATTAACCTTCAAATTATCAATATGAACAAAAAACAGAGAAGCACAATTTCCATTCCATAAAACCAGAAGACAGGGGCAGCCAGATAGCTCAGATGGTTAGAGTGCGTGCTTTAAACAACAAGGTTTCGGGTTTAATTCCCACATGGGATGGTGGGCTACAGCCCCCACAACTAAAGATTGAAAAACAGCAACTGGACTTGTTGCTGAGCTGCTCCCTCCACAACTAAGATAGAAAGGACAACAACTTGACTTGGAGCTGATGGGTCCTGGGAAAAACACACTGTTCCCCAATAAAGTCCTGTTCCCCTATATATACACATATATATATATAAAACCAAAATAGAAATTTCAATAAAATGGTAGAAAAGTCGTCAAGTAACTCTTTTAGAAAGTAAAAACAAAGAGACATAGAAAAATGAATAAAAACATGAAAATTAGTACATCAATGCAGGAAATCCACCATATCCATAATAGAACTTAAATTGCAAAAAAAGGACATTGCAAAAAAATTTCCCAGGGAAGTCTGATGTAAAGTGTCCACTAAGTCCCCAGACTAATAAATGGAAAAGATCAACACCAAGACATACGACTATAGCATATATTCTGAAATTTCAGAATATCAGGAATAAGGAAAAAGCTAAAAATTTCCAACCGGAAGGGGGAAATTCACAAAGGATCAAGAATCTGCATTGCACTGCATATCCCAACAACAGTTTTGGAAGCTAGAAAATTATGAAGCAATTCTGAAGAGAAATTAAAATTTTCTGAAAATAAAATTCTATACCCAGGCAAGCTATCAATCAAGTGTGAGAGAAGAATAAAAAAATTATAATATACACAAAATTTCAAGACTATTCCTTCTCTTTAATCTTTTCTAAGGAACTCCAAAAGGATGTGTTCCGAGAAAACAAGGGATTTACCAAGAAAAAAGTGACTCAGAGAAATGGCACATCCAACATAATAAAGCAAAGAGAGCTTCCAGGAAGATGGTAAAATGAAACGCGAAGATAATAGTTATAAATTAGACCAAGCAAGCAACCAGTCCAAAAGGACAGGACAGAGTAGCAGTACAGAGGATTTGAGGACTATAGAGGATAATATAAAACTAAAATTTTGTCTGACAAGTTTGTGTGGAAATTTAATTAAGAGGCATTTCATAATAATATTGGAGTATGAGAGAAACTAACCCTTGGGTTTAAAAAAAACATAAGTAAATGCGGGGGGAGGGGAGGGGAGAGAGAGACAGAGAGAGAGAGAGAGAGAGAGAGAGAGAGAGAGAGAGAGAAAGAGAGAGAGAGAGAGACAGAGAGAGAGAGAGACAGAGAGAGAGAGAGAAAAAGAATATGAATCATTATCTCCAGGAGAAACAAAAGGTTGTATTAGAAAAATAATGTAACCACTTGGTTCACTTGAATATAGACTTAACCAAACTAAACGAAACAATGGATGAATAAAGAGAGGAAGTTGATAAAGAGCTAAATCTCTCCTCTTCCATAATATAAAGTCAATTAAGAGTCTAAGATTGAAGACTAAGGAGACAGATGTAAACTATGTTATTTGGAAACATGGAGATAAATAGAGGCTATAGCTTAAAAATTAAAGATGGATTGCCTATGGGAAGTAGATCAGCAATGGTCAGAGAATAGAGGTAGGAGTGGAAATAAAGATAAACAAAGAAAACAAAATAGAAGTATTTTTGGATTTCATAAGTTTTTAGCATTACTTGATATTTTAGCTATATACATGCATTCTTTTCACGAAAATACAAAAAAAAAAAGTGGTTAAAGACAGTTAATTCCAGAACTTCAGCTTAAGTCCTTTGTGAGAAATGTAATAACATGAATAAAATCCAAACTCATAGTACTTGGAAAACTTAAACACATATTCCTTTAATTATGAGGACTTTCTTTTACTTGAAAGAAAAACGATGATTCCTCTTGAATAAGGGAACTCATGAAATTGCAGCTTCTTTACCGCTGCAGTAGACATCAGCCAGCCTAATGATCAGCAAAGCACTTTATTAGTGTCATTATTTCAAAAAAAATAGGTCCATCTTTTAAGGAGCTTCTGAATGTTTTGGAAGGAGTTATCCTATGTTTACAGAAATTACCAGGACATACTCTTTAGTTGCATCAATGTATGGTAATTATCCAATCATTGCTTTTGGAGAAAAATGGGAGGCCACCTTGTATATGAATGTAAAAAGTACTGATTGAGATGTTAACCGTTGAGTTTAATCAAGTAAAGTAAGGGTTTAACTGGACTATGCCCTTGAGTAGGTAAAAGAAAAAGACGCTCAGAAGAGAAATTATTATTATTATTACACACAAGGTTCTCCACTCTCCGCTTTTGAGACAGACATACAATCACAGGAGGTTATTTAAGGCTGGATGACTCACACTTTGAAACTGCTGTGGACTACTGTGATGCTCATGCTGGACCAGAAAGTCTACACCAGACCATAATTTGAGGCAGTTAAGGAAGATAGCTACGTTTGCATTTGGAGCAAATTGGAAGAAAAGGGAGGATTCTGGACACAAAAACAGTTGATACCAAAACAGTTCCTGATCTAGCATCCCGAGTCATGACTGCAGGACCAGAGTTATGGCAGATGGGACCTCAACCACCATGATGATTCCTGCCAAGGACAGAGTCTTATTCGTTATCCTGGATTACCTGATCTTGGAGGTTACACAGTGTCCCAGCAGAAACAGAAATAGCAGCAAAAAACCTGGACCATTCAGCAGCCTGAACAAACATTTTATTGATGGTGTCCTCAATAACCTATCATTTGGTGACCTATTGTAAATGATGGTGACCTATCATTTACAATAATTATTTGTCCATTGAATGAAAGTATCATAACTTTTTAATAATTTCCATGTTAATGAACAATTTGAACATCTTTCATTTCAAAACATAATAAATGGCGTTGTAGAGAACATCAATTATGTCCATTCCTTGTACCACTACCCTCATTATCTTGTCCAGAACTGTTGCAATGGCTTCATAAATAGTATCACGTTGTCTGGTCTTAACTCTTTCAAAAAGATCCTCTACTAAATAACAGCATCTCTAAACCAGTTTCACTATGAAATAATGCCCAAGTTACAAAAAAGACATAGAATCTTTCATGACCTAGACTCTGCTGACATTACTTATAAATTGATTTGGAGTGCTGTCTTCTTTGTACAACCCAATATGAAGATCAATCTCTGTTTGGACAGAGCTACTTTCTCCTTCATTTGAGAAACGATAGTCTTCAGTTATAGAAAGCATCCATTAGTTATACAAGCCTACAGCATTGTTCATTATGGCCATCCTTAGGGCATGCAGGGCCCTGGGCAATAATTGATTTTAAAATGTATTGCAAAATGCATGGGTCAGTGTGAGGTATACTGAATATTAATCACAAGTAATGAGTAGAGAAATGTACTTAGAATTAACTTTTTGTCCAGTTGGTGCATGTGAAGATTTTTCAGAGTATCCAAGCACTGTTTCTTCCCATTTAGGTCCGTCATTTCCTTTTTTTAATTGTCAAATATGTCATGACTAGAAAATGTCCTATCTCCCTCCATGAGGAAAAATAGCCACACACTTGTTCACAGTGTCCTAGATCTTCAGAAGCCCTTTGTTTTGAAACAACATAGGTCTTGCAGATCCCTAATACCATTTATTTAGTGCTGGTTGTTTCATTACTCATGACACTGCATCATCCATCATACTGCCTACGAAGTAGTTTCTAATGATTCTCTCAAAGGTTGTTATTGCACTTCATTGGCAAAGGCCATAAACACAAGATTTACCTAGAATTATAAGGGAAAATGTAGACAATAATGTGCTTTCTGGCCATGTTAAATTTGTCTTTCAAATTTTGACGGCATAAACACAGAACACATCTTCCAAACAGGACTTTCCTGTAATCATTGCATTCTTAGAATAGTATTGGACTCTTTCCATGTTAACGATATACCTGCCTTCCACACACTGCTTCCCATAAGGAGTACAGGTGGGGGCCCGTGGGTGCTGTAAGAGGGGCAAATCCATTCATGCAAGAAATGTTCATCCCTTATGACCAACCTGAGAGAGCACAGTGTCACAATATTGATTGGAGGCAAAAGAGGACATGGATTAGAAGGGTCCACTGGTGTCACAAAGGTCTTCTAATCCCATGTAAAACATAAACATGTCATGCCTGGTGCAGAACTTGCAGAAAGATGAAGTGACCTCCCCAGTTGCTAATGAAGTAACGGACACATGGCCCACCCCTTCCATGATCACGTGCTATAGACTAGAGGTGGCATTGTGGTCAAGACACATGGTTAAGCAAGAGAAGACACACACATAGCTCAAGCCCAAGGTGGACCATTGGAAGCCTAGACCCGAGTTCTCATCCTGAGTGTTATGTGATGAGACTCATCCAAAGTCAGCACGTCAGCATCATTCTGGTGGCCTGATCTCATGTGATCTCAAAAAAAAAAAAAAAAAAAAAGCACTGCAGTGGGAGCAATCTGCTTCCCTCCTGGAACCAGCCCAGTCACAGGGCCCCAGGACAACCCCACAGGCATGAGTTCAGTGGGGAATATAGTCAGTCCCATATGTACTGCAACCCTGGCCAATTCTGGATCCTAAGGGAGTCTTACAAAAAAAAAAAATTTAAGACGATTATTATTATTTTAACTTTTATTTATTTTAAGTGTGTTTTTCCAGGACCCACCAGCTCCAAGTTAAGTAGTTGTTTCAATCTGGTTGTAGAAGGCACAGTAGCCCATGAGGGGATCGAACTAGCAAACTTGGTGTTATAAGTAGCGCGCGCTCTAACCAACAGAGCTAACCGGCCACCCCGAGTTGTACAAATTTTTGATAAAGGCACTCCAAAGCATGGGGGTCTCTGAGGCCTGGGCCCCAGACAGGCACCCGACTTGCCCTGGTCTAAGGTGAGTACTGTTGTTTACATTCTATTACACATCTCATTCCTTTCACAGTCTTTACTTAAGCATCTTTTTTTAAGTTTGCTTACTGAGTCATCGGATGAATCAAGCCCAGCTAATTTTCTAACCAGTATTAATGATATAAATACTTGCCCAAAATTTGAAATAAAAATTCTGTTCCTAAAAAAATTAGAGAATTACCAATAATTCCACTCCTTAGTATATACCCAAAATTAATGAACAGAGCTATTCAAACAAGTGCATGTATACGTATGCTCATAACAGCATTATTCATATACACAATGGCCAAAAGTTGGAAACAGTACAAATGTGAATCAATGGATGAATGGATAAAATAATTGTGGTATATACATACAATGGAATATCATTCAGCCATAAAAAAAGAATGAAGCACTGATTCATGCTACAACGTGAATGAACCTCAAAAACATTATGCTAAATGAATGAAGCAAGACACAAATGGACAAATTATGATTCCATTTAGGTGAAATATCCACAATAGGTAAACCCATAGAGACAGAACTCAGATTGGTAATTGCCAGGGCCAGGGAGGAGAAGAAATGGAATGTAACTGCATATTATTGTCACCCTTTTAGGGTGATGAAAGTGTTTTGGAACTAGATGAAGTAGTAGTTGCACAACATTGTGAAGGGACTAAATGCCACTGAATTACTTGCTTTAAAATGGCTAATTTTATGTGAAGTGAACTTTAGTTCAATTTAAAAAATTTCTACCTTGAAAATGTTTACTCACAACATAGTTGATATTAAGTAGTTATACTCAAACATAAAATCAAGTTAATTGTGATAATTTGTGGTCATATTTACGATTATTATTTTTCATAGAACAACATATCACTAAGAATATATCCAGCTGGGATAATTTTCAGAGAAAATAATGTTGAGGGAAAAGTAGCTGAAAAGAAAAAAAAAAATCTATAGAAAAAAAAGCTTTGAAAAAAAATATATTTGTTTCTTAAATAAGTAATCTTTTTATCAAAAATTTTCTTATATTCCAAGGAAAAGAAACACAGTCCAGGAGTTGGTCTTGGAAACTATACAACAAATCAGAAATTCATTTTATAACCAGAATCTTAAAAAATATTACCTTAGCATGGTGGTCCTCAATAAATATAATTGCTATCTGTTC
This sequence comes from Rhinolophus ferrumequinum, assembly GCF_004115265.2. Taxonomy (NCBI): domain Eukaryota; kingdom Metazoa; phylum Chordata; class Mammalia; order Chiroptera; family Rhinolophidae; genus Rhinolophus; species Rhinolophus ferrumequinum. The sequence continues at coordinate 40,553,581 of NC_046295.1, read as the reverse complement.
AACCAACAAATATAGTACAACCAAAGATATAAAAGTACATATAACCTACAAATTTTCTGTGTTCTTTTGTACGTTATGCAAGAGAATTTTGCTGGAAAGATGAAGCAGCAATATGATTAATTCATGGACGAGTTTAATCTTATGACAGCCATTACCTTCTAAGTGGAGATATAATGCAAACAAGGCTGTATTTCTTTTCAGACTGCTCTTATCAATTCTAGATATTAAAATAATTATTTTAAGCTGTTATAGCCCACAGGCAAAACGAGATAACATAGGAACTATAAAGCTTTATAAAACAAAACATATAAGTAGTCAAACTAGGCTTATCACCCTCCTGCCAGATAAAGAGGCTGATACTCAGTCAAGAAATAAGCACATTAATCCTGAAGGGACATTTGCATTTCTATAATGCAAAATTACTCCTGCACGAAAAGATTGTGTTGGTGAAGAAATTTAATGTATCTCTCCCCAAAACAATTTTTTTAAGTACTTCAATCCTGGGGTTTCTTTTGCACAAAAATCATCTACTTTGCAGCATAATAAAATTTTAGGAGTAATTGTTCTTCAACAGCAATAAAAGCTCAACTATTAATGTGCATGATTTTCTAGATATTATTAAAAGCAATGCAATTACTGTTACAGTAATTGATATGGTTCTTACCTGATAATGATCAGGGGTCAAGAGTTGAAAACATAAAGCAGAACACACTTTGCACTTTTTAAAGTCAAGTAAGCAATTTGAAAGTTGGTTTTGCTATTGCAGACCCTGGATTCTCTCTGCCCATTAATGGAGGTAGGAATGGGAGAAAGTATTGCTAAGAAATTCCTTGTCCCTCTTCTTTCATTAACACTCTTATCTCCCCCAAACCAGAACTGTTCTTTCCTTAGAAAAAGAGTGTAATTCTCAGTTATCTGGGCAAATGAGAGTCAGACATAACAAGGATAAACTAATTTCACAGTTAATCTCAAACCCCAGTGTCAACCCCATTTTATTAGTGTCCTGGGCTTACTTAATAGACTAAACAGAATCCATAAATTAAGATAAATGAACAAATAATCTTTTAATACATTCAGAGTGAAGGCACCATATAAAATTGTGGAGCCCTCTCACAATTCCATGGTGCAGCTTTGAGCCTTTCATTTTGTCCCTGCTGCTAATGGATCCCCTGACTTGGAGCTTCACGCTACGCTTTCTGACAGGGGAAGCAGAATGAAGCACAATTTAATTAGACCATTTGGGTTTTCATTTGCTTTTGTATTTATGAACTAAATTCAATGGAGCTAGAGAATTTACCCAGGTGTAAGAAATGAGGAGAAAGATCATTACCTTTGATGTGACAGATAACAGGAAACTCTAAGGGGAAAAAAAGCTCAAGGGGAAGACAATTTTTCGATAACCCGGAGATCATAGTTTAATGTGCTTATGACAATACATCAAATTGCTTTTGAGCCTTTAATGACATAATATGATTCTTCCTATGAACCAGAAACAAAAATCGATGGCATTACCATATTAAAACATTGGCATATTTAAAAATCAGTGAGTATTCAGAAAAATGCTAACAATGTTGTTAATCAAAGTTATTTTGGGATGCTGAGATTATGGTATTTTCAGTACTTACCTGTATTTTTTATTTTTCCCCAAATATATATTCCTTTCATAATAAAACAAAAATCAATAATTTGTTACTTAATTTTAAAAATTGGTAGCATATACTCCCACTGAGCTGAAATTTGTCACTGGTTTTCAAACTGTCATTGCCAGGAGAAAGGCAGAGTATGCAGATATCCAGGTTCCTTGTCCAAACTTCAGTTTTATTTTGTTTAATTAAGTTTTACTTGAGATTTTTTAATGGTTCCACTGATTTTTTTAAAATAACCTATTTCAGAGAGATTTTCAAAATATACTATATGCAAAGGTCTGTTTTAAGAAAACAGAGTCACATAGAGGTTGTGGTTTTCCATTATTCTCTTACTCCCCTTCATCGCCCCACACATCCCTATGCATCCACTTTCCTTTAATCATTAATCTTTTTTCCTCCCTTGAGTAAACCTCAGCTCTTTCTCGTTTTTTTTTCAGCCCTTACTCACCTTGATTGAGCATCACAAAAGCCAAGAAACTGAGCAGGCAAAGACAGAACTTTCCTTAGAGCGTGGGAGAGGAGGGAACACTACATATTTACTCCTTGATTAACTAGTCTCCATTGTGTTCTGGGCATGTGGGGGTGGAGGGAAAGAATAGTTGGAAGTCAACTGAAACGTTTTTTGGTTGTTAAAAAATGGGTGGGGAAAATAGAGAAGGTTTTAAGAAGTATGACTGTGGATTATAAAAAAATGATTCTTTTGGATGTTGTTTGAGAAACTCTTTTGATCGTAATAGGTTACAATTTTTGTTAGACTGTTATTTCTCTGAACTTATACTTAGTGAAAACTGGTGGTTAATGAAGACATGGTGCTCCTGTTATGTACAGGTTCCGATCATATGGGTGGTAGGAGCAAGACCCACGCACATTAATTACACAAGGACTCCAAAAATGAAAGAAAATCTAGATGGATCTGAACATAAAACTATCTTGGTCCTCAGCATGAAAATTAATGGCAATGACAACTGGTAAGGTTTCTAAGGAGACCGTGTGCCTCTGAATCTATGATGGTTACACCAATATATAATACTCTGTACAGGACCTTTCTGTTACAAAATCTGTGGTGTGCTACTCATATTTGGTTAACTTCTAATGTTCCTTTTAGGACACTGATTTCTCATACAGATATGCAGATACAGACACTATACACACACACACACACACACACACACACACTCACGTGAACTTTTTTTCTCATGTGCAGCAGGAAAGGTTTATCTCTGTATCTAACTAGTTTTTGCTTTTGGTTGTTTTTTTTTCTCATTAGTTTCAAGTGTACAAAACAATGTAATAAACATTTATACCCCTCACAAAGTGATAACTCCCTCTCTCAGTCTACTACCGGTCTGACATCGTATGTAGCTGTTACAATTCCATTGCCTCTATTCTCCATGCTGTATGCCACACCCTGTGACTATATAAGGGGACAAACAGTTGACCTAATCATGACACAAAGCATAGCAAGTTGGAGAGTCTGTATCTGGCATTTCAACAGGTTCAGGCCAAAGGGGAAAGGTCTGTGTTTGGCCTTGTCACAGGTAAACAAAGGAGTCATCTGTGTATCTTATAGAAAGAGTGAAGAGTGGACAGCAAGTCTTATCTAAGTCAAAAGGAGAAGTGTGGTTCTCGGTGGCAAGCTGTTTCCCAGAGACAAAAGGGCTAGGGGATATCTTAACTGCAGTGTTTTCAGGATTCAGTGGAGTTCAACATTGTCAGGCTCAATAAACTTCTGAGGGGGAAAAAAAACTGAGTACCTGAGACACATGAAAAAACACAACTTCACTTCTCACTAGTTACTGAGGCTGGTGTGACTAGTTAATCTCTGTAAGGAAAACTCGTCTGTATAATATTTGAGCATTTTGCCACTTGTAGAAGTTGGAAAACAAACTTAGATGAATTCCTTTCTACTGCTCACGGATAGAAGGAATGTGATGAAATCTGAGGAAAAAAGGCATGTTGGTGACCAAACTGTGTTATAAATGTCACGTAGTCAAAAAAACAAACTTTTTAGTCAAACAGCATGGTACATAGGAAAGAACACAGATGAACTTGGGGTTCAAATCCAAGGTCCATCACTTATTAGCAGTGTGACTTTGGGTGATTTAACCTCTCTAAGTCTGAAATGAAAAGAGGAATAATAAGACTTGTGTTGCAAGAGTCCCATGATTAGAGAGCATATATGTGAAGGCCCTGGTAAAGCCTGCCTGGAATATGGTAGGTACTCAGCCAAGGCTGAGGGGTCCTATGCTAAATGAACAAACGCCTTCACCAAATTTAGGGAGGGCTGTGTGTAGGTACCTTGTAATTAGTTGAGTCTGTGCATGCGAAGTCAAACTCTCTCCAGTGAGTGAAATTAAAGATGTAAATCTTGGTAACTATCAATGGTCATATCTGCTGCCATATGGAAAAAGTCTGCGCTAAGAAAGAAGAATGAAGCTGACACCCAGAAAGAAGTTGAAAAGAGGGACTAAGAGAATCCTGACATTGTTCAAGTCCCTGCTTTCTCTTATCCTTCTGTCCAGCTTCACCCTTCCTATAGCTTGGCTATACTGAAGGTTGAGTTTCTGTCACTTACATCCCACAGAGTTTTAATTAATACAGGCAGCAATTGTCATTCTTCTAATAATAGACAAGAGGTCACAAGTAAAAGAGGAAGAACTGAGAATACACATTCTCTTCCCAACATCATCTCCTACTTAATAATTTATTTCATCACTAATTCTCTACTTTAAATTGTCTAACAGAAATCCAAGAATATCAAATACAGTTGACAAATTTTTTCCAAAGAATGCGTTTTGCCCACATATGTGCCTTTACTGTGTTGGCATTCCTCTTCAAAGAGTAAATTTCATCTTGATTCTAGTTTTTATCTTCCCAGTGGAGATTTTATAGTAAGCTAATGGTTTTGATGTACATCCAGCTCAAGCTGCATAATATAATATTATATAGGCTGTTCCATCTGGGAAACACTTAGAGATACAGGAAATAATCTGATTACCTGCTTCATACAAATTGTTGCTCTGAAAATTATTTTTTTTAATGCAGAAAATAATATCATATTTAATACATCTTACCTGGCTTAGCCTTTTTAGATTTCAAGGGACTCCAACTGAATATTGACATGTAGCAAAACTGCAGTGTACATAACAGAGAAATTTCAGACTATGCAAACAAGAATATATTTATTTTACCATCCTGCATCCAGAGTTATCATTAAGAGTTCTTCTCAGGGACTTATTAAGAACCAAAAGAATCAAAGAGAAGAATGAGGCACCTTAGAACTTACTACATAAGAAACACTAAATTTATTTTGACTTCATATACTTTGGGTAGCAATAAACAGGTAAGGACCAGACATACCTTCAACAGTAATGCATTTCACGAAGAGGATGTACTGTGAGATAAACCTCTGTAAAAAAAATTGCAGCTTACATACAGGATACCAAAAGGAACAAAAACAAAAACACAGATTTATGCCACTGTATACCCCTGTCATGAAAGATGCTCCTGAAATGAGAATACTGCTATCAACAGTGAAGCTTAGTTTTAAGAGATCAAAGTTGTCTGGGTTTGTTCTTTTAATTACCTTTAGAAAATATTTAAGCAAAATTTTGTATAACTTTCAGAAGTTATTAGAATGTCCCTCTGTTTCATAATTAAAATAAAATATGTAAAGCCAACAAGACTTTGCCGTCTTTGTCAAAAAGGAGTTACTGCTTTGATCCTTAGCCAGAAAAAATAAGCATATGTATACATATTTCATCTCAAAGCCCTGTCCGTACCCCGTCCACCTACCCAGAGGTCACTTGCAGATAGTTCCCATTTACCACTATGGCTTCCTGCAGCATCTTCCTTATTTGAGGGCATCTTCTGACCGACCACAAAGGAAGGAAAGGCACAGACTAGAAGTACAAAGAAGTAAGTGCTCCGGGAGAGACCCGTAAGCAAGGAGGGGAGGAGTTGGTGGATAACCTCACATTCCTCACCACTCACCGTGACATTCGGAGGCTGGTTCCACCTCATCTCAAAGGATAGGACTGATCTGTCCTCCCTTCCCTGTCTCATTTCCTCACTCCCTCACAGCACCTACTGGGATAACCTCCCAAAGAAGCTATTCTACTTTTGTCTCAGCATGTGTTTTGAGGGAACCTAAACAATGACCATCTCCAAGCTGGTTGTTTTTACTCCGTGTTGTTCCCTTTCCTTCTTACTACCTCCTTCCTACTTTCAACCCACAAATCATACAGAGAGTTTATCTGTATAATTCATTTTTAAAAAAAAAAAAAAAAAGCTTGTCTCTATTATACTGAGAAGAGAAAAACGGGAATAATGAACCATCCCCTTTACTATCCAAGGATTTTACTTTTATCAATGCACCCAACACAAACACACACAAACCTGGAAGTCCCATTATAAAATACGAGTACATTCTTCTAATAAATATATGAAGACTTCCCAGTCGTATCTGCAAAACTGAGTTAATAATAAAGGCGTTCCTAGACAGAGATGCTTAATCAATACTTACTCATGGATGCACAGATAAGAGAACGATGAATGACTAGCTCCAATGTGGAACTGAGCACATGAGTCATGAAAGCAAGATAAAAATTGGAAAGGCCATTAAATTGAATGTATGGGTCCAAGCAGAAGAGCCTAGCTCTAGCTCCCTCCCTTACAATGTAACATACACGATGTCACATTACCTCTGTGCCTCAATTTGAATCAAGAGTGTCAGACATGCCAGCTTTAAGAGCTTTGGCCTATAAGTCAGGGCAACTAGACCGAAATCAAGCTCACCAGTAACTGACACTACATTTGGCAAATCACAATCTCTACTGGAATAAATACTGGGCTGATAACTTGTGCCTTACAGGTTATTATTACAATGACCTGGAAATTTGGCCCTGAAAATGTAGTTAATTAGTTTCCATACCCAATGTAATTACCTGAGGGCCTTCAGCTGTGTTTGGTTTCCTTAAAGAAAGAAAAGAATCCAAATTCATGGTCTGGGATCTTTCGTTTTTTTTAACAGTAGAAGGTTTTATTCAAAATGAACTCTTAGGTACAAACCCAATTTATATATCTTTATTTATTCAATCAAAACATATTTATTGTGTGCCCAGTATTGTTCAAAGTACTATAGACATAGCAATGAACACAAAAGATATAAAACCTCAGACCTCGTGGAACTTCAGTTTAGAAGTGCTATAGTTGATGGGTATATATGAACTGGGAGAGGAGGCAAGGGGAATGAATGGTCCCTGGAGGCTCTTCACTATGAGTAAGAATCATCTGTCGCCCTCATGTAACTGCAGGTCCCCCCTCCTTCCATTCCTCCAGCATCTGATGCTGTAGGTCTCAAGAAAGAAAATCAGAATTTTCAACGAGTACTCCAAAGTATCTGATGTAGGTAGTACAGACCACAGTATGAGAAACACTACCCTAGAGTTTCCTAGGCACAGGCTGCAAACTGAGCTTAGATGATTTCTCTAGGAGCCAGCCTTTCTGTCCTGATTCTCAGAGGGTCATTGAAAAACATACTTGATGGATGCCCCCACTGAACTAGAACCTGAGAAATTTATGAAGTTTAATTAGAGGTATGCTTTGTGCCAAAGGCACAGCTAAATGAAACAAAGTACTACACCTCACAGCGTAGGTCCTAAAAGTATTCACAACAGTAAATTGGACAAATGAATACTTGTTAGTTGCTCCTCAACTGAGTTCCCAGAGTGCTTAGCATACACCTCTGCACACACACTTACCCTAAGTATCCTAAGTATCTATTTCTGCCAGTGTTTCCTATTCTCAAGTAGTTGTTCATTAAAGATGAGAACCATGATTTATATTAGTTTTTGTGTCCATGGTGCCACTATAGTACTTGTCATTTCGTAGACAGACACTAAATGCTTGTGAAATCCTTGAATAAATGGGCAATTAATTAATTAATTAATTAACAAGTAAATAAACCAGCTCTTCTTGCATTAATTTTCTCATCTGGCAAATGATCTTTCGACATGATGCCCTACTTCCCTTCCACCTCTCTATTCCTAATATTGAAAGAAGGAAAAGCAGGAATAAAGAGAAAACCAGCCAAATAGTAACTGCTGTTTCTAAAAATCTGCCCCCCAAAATTAGAGAATGCTCTTTACCACGTGGCTTGTAAGCACTGGATATGGGTACATTTAAAATCAAAGCTGCTTATTGTACAAGAATTTGCTTGTCCTCCAACATCTCAGCATCTTCTTTCCACTGAAAAAACTTTTAACCTTTAAAGTAATTCCAAGAATTCGATGCTGACGACAGCGATGGGACAGCAAAAGCCTCCCACTGTTTACTTAGGTATCAATGCCCTCTGCTGGATAGAATTAGAAGTTTCCGCATGAACATACATCATTTTCCAGACTAGCTAGGAATCCTAGGAAGGGACTTTTTAAACTATTCTTATCTAGTCAAACCCAGGGCTGAGACTAAAGATCACTGTTTGATTTTTCCTTTTGCCTAAGGCTCCACAATGGCTTACTACAGCATTGTTACTGATCCTGTCTTTATTCAAAACTGTGATATTTTGTTCGCCTTGGATTATTATGCATTAATTTCAATTTTTTAAATATTGCATTAAAGTATTGTTTGCCTTGATTATCGCCTCTTTTTTGTGTCCCCCTTAAAGTTTGCACCTCAGATGAGTAATTCACTCGCCTTCCCCCAGGCCTCGCTCTGATCAAACCACCAACCACCCCCTAAAGTACTTTCTGCAGATGGTCGGTCAGCAATGTTTGAGCAACACCTCAGGGATACCTTACCTCACCAGGTCAAGGTTCCCAAAACCAGGCTCCCACAAGGCCATGGACCTCTTCTTGCATAACAGCTGGATAAACATCCATCTCCCACTCTAGACTCTGAGCTCTATGAAGGCAGGAACCACATCTGGTATTTGTTCTAAGCATGGGATTTCCAGCGCCTAGCTTAGACCCAGCTCCTCAGTAAGCCTCCGTAAATACAAGTGGAATGAAAAAAATAAACAAATACCCCCAGGGAAAGAAGGAGCTTTCCCATCTTTGGACAGCTCTATTCTGGAGCAAGGTAAAAATAATCACAGCAACAACTGCCATTTATTGATAATTTGCTGCATGTCAAACTTTGTGCTAGTAAGTAATACATGATCTCGTTTAATCCATATGACAACCGTATGAGACATGTACTCTTATCGCCCACGTTTCAGTATAAGAGGAATCTGAGGCTTAGAGAAATAGAGAAACGGGAAACATTTCTTCCTATAGCTTTCACATAGGTTCTAGAACTTTTCCTCAATAGCACTTTTATATTCATATAAAAATAATTCCAACTCCCACAATAAAAGGATTATATATCTGTTATGCGGAAGTCACTATCCTAAGCTCTCAAAGGGATAGAAAGAAAAAGTAGAACACCTTTCTCTCTGGGATGCGCAGTTTCAGAATACGGAGAGGATTGTTTTTAAGCCGGCAAATGATAATTTGAAAAATAAGGCTCAGCAGAGTCAAGGTCAAAAGAGGACTAAATGAAAGTTGCAGTGAAAGAATGATTATAATGGTTATAACCTGGTTGGAGGAATCAAGGATCCCTTCCTAGGAAGTGGCAACATGTCAAATATGCCCTGAAGGAGGGATAGAATATTAAAGGCAGCATTGAAGGGGAGGAGAGAGAGAGAACAATTCAGAAAGAGGCAACAATCCAAGTGCAATGAGAGATGCAGGCGCATGCACGTGTGTGTGCGTGTGCGTGTGTGTGTGCGTGTGTGTGTGTGTGTGTAAGGAGTCCTCCCGTTTGCCTGGAACACAGAGCACATGTGAACCACAGACATAGGGCAGTGAGGCAGACTGGAGCATGGGCCCCCACACTGAGGGATCTACACTTCAGTACATCCTGCTGGAATGAGAGCAAGTCCTTGAGCAGATGAGTGCCAGGATGCTGAGATCCTGCACCCCCGCACTACCAAAAGCCATCGATTTGGGCTTCTGGTACTTCCTTGGGCCAACAGGGATACCTCATCCATCCAAGCCATTACTCTTTGTGGGCTATGATACCTGCTGGGACCACAAAGGCAAGTGAAAGCATCTGGAAGTATTGGTAGAGTAGGTGAGGGCAGCCCCTAATGGCAGCTCAGCCGACCAAGGCAAAGGTGGAGGCAGCAGTGCCCCCTTCCTCCCCACTGCTCTACATGGGTCTGGGTTGGCACAACAGAGTAAGTAGCGGGCAGGCACTTTGGTGGTGGGCTCTCCAGGTCCCACCAGGTGGGAGGTGCTAGCATGGGGATGCACAGCCAACCCAGGCACTTATGGCTGCAGCATAGCTAATGAGAAAGTGCTTGGAAGACCTTGATGTAGTTCCGTGCATAGAATCATGGCTCAGGAAGGAATATGATTCAGTCAGTGACAGCCAAAACAGTAGCTTTTTTTCTAAAATCAACAAAGAATTTGGAAATTATTAGAACAATTGGATAATTGATTTATACTAGAGTTTACAGCATTTATGTTATGCCATTAAGTTTAGTTAGAGAATACGAAATACATTTTTCATTTTCTTATGCACTTATTTATGTATATAAACATAGTGGTTGTTGACTATTTTCAATATCACTCAGGTTTACAGGCATATATCCACGTGGCGACAGAGAGCGGTCAGGGAGGGCCTGGGCCACAAATGAGAGTATGCAAAGATAAACCTCCCGCCTACCCAGTAGCTGACTGGCCTGGGTATATGCATGACCGTTACTTCCTAACCCACTGTGCTCTGTGCTACAATACCTCCGGCCAACTCCCCTAGGACAGCACGTTGATATAATGTGGATCTAGTTTGTTTTTTCCTTCAGAGGTGGAACCACAACACAACAGCTTTATTGACTAATTAACTTGCCTAAAGCTTAGGTGAGATGTATTCATTCATTTTTGAAAGTGTAATTATGGAAGGCTTGCTATCTGCTAGACTCTGGGGACGCAATAATGAGCAACAGGTAAGTAAAGAGCAAGGACACCAACCTTAGGGGGTAGGAAAAGCTTTCCGGAGAAAGTGGTGTCAATACTGAGACCTGAGAGATGAGTAAGAGCAACATACCACTAGCGAGACTCTGGTATTGTTCGGGAGGAGAGAAGGGAAGAAGAAAGGATAGGAGGGAGGCAGGAGGAAGAGAGCACAACTGCTCCAGCAGAAAGAAAAGTAAGTGAAAAGGCCTGAAAGAGAGAGAGGGAGGAAGTGTTGTCTTTTGGGGGAACTGCGTTTTGTGGTTTTTTTTTTAAGGCTAGAGCACTGAGCACAAGATGGGGAGTAGAGAGGGTGGCAAGGAAAGCCCCGTTCACAACGGGCCTCGTGAGCCAATTAAGGGATCTGGGCTTCATCACGAGAACAATAAAGGGGCATCACAAAGATTTTAGAGAAGAGAGGTGTGATCAGATTTGCCTTTGAGAAAGGCACCTAAGCCACAGCATAGAGACTAGATGGGACAGGGGTAAACTGGAAACAGGGAGACAAGTTAGGTGCTTGCTGGGGTCCAGGACTAAAGGACTACAGTTGTTGAGAGAAGGGAGAGTTCCAAACATTGTTTATTGGAAAGAATTTAAAGACTTTGGTGGTTCATGGGTGGTGTTATGGACTGAATGCCTGTGTCCCCCTCAAACTTCATATGTTGAAGCCCTAACCCCAGTGTGGCCGGATTTGAAGACAGAGCTTCTACCAACGTAATTCATGTTAAATGAGGTCATAAGGTTGGGGCCCTGATCTGATGGGATGAGGGTCCTTACAAGAGACACCAGGACTCTGTCTATCTATCTATGTATCTATGTATCTATCTATCTATCTCTATCTCCCCCTCCTTTCCCTCCCCCCAAACTTCCTACCATGTCAGGACACAGTGAGAAAACAGCCATCTACAAACCAGAAAGAGCCCTCACCAGAAACCGAATTTGCCAGCACCTTGATCTTGGACTTCCCAGGCTAAAGAAATGTGAGAAAATAAGAAGTTTCTGTTGTTTAAGCCACCACAACTATGATATTTTGTTATAGAAGCCCATGCAAGCTAACACAGACGGGAATTCCAGGAGGAAAAGGGTCAAATGGAACCCTGAGGGCTCTAGCTTGGTCACTGGATGGCTTGGAGGACCAACCACTGATAGAGAAGCACAGAAGAAAAAGGCTTGTGGGGAAAGATGTGTTCAGTGCTGGGCGGCTGGCTTTTGAGAGATTATGGGATATCCTTGTGGACATGCCCAGTAAGCAGTCAGACACATAAGTCTGGAGCCAATACTTAAGGACTTGTGAAAGAGAAAAAGAGCTCTTAAAAAAGCTTAAGAACGAAAGGGGATCAAATATATGGTGATGGAAGGAGAACTGACTCTGGTGGTGAACACACAATGTGATATATAGATGATGTATTACAGAATTGTACACCTGAAATCTATGTAACTTTTCTAACAAGTGTCACCCCAATAAACTTTAACTGAAAAAAAAAAAAAACGAAAGGAAAAAAATCCAAGAAGTATGGTAGACAAAGCAAAGGAGGAAAAATACCCAGGAACAGGGCATGAGCAGTCGTGTCAGATGTTAATGGGAGATTCTGTTAGACAAGGACAGAGGAGGGATCCATGGGTTTAGCAGCAAGGAAGAGGCTGCTGACCCCGAAAAAGGACTGTCAGTGAAGCGGTGGGGGCGGCAGCCAGAGCGCAGAGGGTTAAGGGCTGAATTGGCAGAATAAACTCTGAGAAAAATTGGAAGCAAAACAACACAAGAAATAAGGTCACTGTATATCTGCAATGTACTTTTTTTACCCGAGTTGCAAGTTTTTAAAATAGATGTAAATAGACGGAACTCATTACTAGAAGGCATAAAGAGATACTTCATTTACACGATGCTGTTTTTTTTTTTTTTTAAAGATTTTATTGGGGAAGGGGAACAGGACTTTATTGGGGAACAGTGTGTACTTCCAGGCCTGTTTTCCAAGTCAACTTGTTGTCCTTTCAATCTTAGTTGTGGAGGGTGCCGTTCAGCTTCAAGTTGTTGTCCTTTCAGTCTTAGTTGTGTCGGCGCAGCTCAGCTCCAGGTCCAGTTGCCGTTGCTAGTTGCTGGGGGCGCAGCCCACCATCCCTTGCGGGAGTTGAACCGGAAACCTTATGGTTGAGAGGAGGCACTCCAACCAACCGAGCCATCAGGGAGCTCAAGGTGCCGTGTTCAATCTTAGTTGCAGGAGGCGGAGCCCACCATCCCTTGCGGGAGTCGAGGAATCGAACTGGCAGCCTTGTGGTTGAGAGCCCACTGGCCCATGTGGGAATCGAACCGGCAGCCTTCGGAGTCAGGAGCATGGAGCTCTAACCGCCTGAGCCACCAGGCCGGCCCCGATGCTGTTTTTTAAATTAGGTTATTTGGAAGGTTAGAAATTAAGCCACATTTTAACCTCATGTGGAACTACACTGGTATATTTTGCTCAGATGAAGTTTTAATAGAAACAAAGCCTAGTGAATCTCTGAACTTCCAAAACTATTACTTTTGTTTATTTGTAAAGTGGCTTGAGAGCAACTATGAACATTCTGAAACCAGACAAATTTCAGGAAAGTTCTCCCTATGGGTTGCAATATTGGTTGTCATTATTGTTATTCAGAGATAATAATATTCTGTACATTATTGTAACCAAATGATCTGTGTGGCCCCAGAACCTTACTAATCTATTGTTGAGATAGAAATCTCCGGATTGCAGTAAGAGTTTAGGAAGAAACTAACTTGTCTCTGGCCCTCTCCTTCTCCCTCTTTGTCTCCTTCAATAATCATCCAATGTGGAGGGCCCTAAATCAGCAGCTGGCAAGTTCATAGCCTGTGTTATTTTGAGATGCCTCTGTTTACCCGCAAGTTTTCAATCCTCTGCAAGAAGTCCTTTCCTGCTCTCAAATCCCCAAATGTACTGGAGGATTCTGTCATCTCTTCCTCCTTTCAAATTCTAGTACTTGTTCCATTTAGAACTCATTACCTGCTCACTTGCCCTCTGATTTTCTTCTGCTCCCCGCCAAGTACAAGCAGACATTAGGCAATCTTTATGCAAGAGAAACTGGTTCTAACTGCTTATATAGTCTTCCAAACTATCTGTCTTTGCCAGGTCTTGACTTCAAAAATACAAAAATTAAAGATCAACTCTTCTTTATCTGCAGGTGGCTCTGTGTCGACCCTTTCCCATGGCATGAAGGTGAAATCCCATGATGTATCAGATTGATCCAAAGGTACAAAATCTACCGGAGGGGAAGGAGGGGGGAGTTTATTTATATCTCAAAATATAATCTTGACACTTAAGCAAATAAAAGAAAAAATAAGGAAAAAACAGGGTAAAAAGCAGTTGCATATTATACGAAAAATTAAAGCATCCACCACTCAACACCATAATCACTAGGGACAATTTTGGTAATTATCTTTTCAATTTATTATCTATTTATATGTATATGTATACATTTCTACTATGCTTACCTTTTGGCACCTATAGGTGAAAACTGGCTTTATTTAAATTAATAATTCACCGATTCCTGGTATAACAACATTATTTGATTCTAGAAAACCTTGCTAAGTGAAAAAAAAACACAGTAATTTTTAAATTTCCATTAATTTTAATGGGAAAAATTATGATATATTTCATCCCAACCTATACACCTAAACAATTTTCACATTTTTTTAACTGAGAAATGAAAAAAATAAGTTATATAAACAATAGACAACAATATTTGAAACGATCTGAATATGGTTGGTACATTGAAATATAATAAAGATTTATTATTCTCACAAAATGAGGACTAAGAATCTCGGTAGTGGGTATTGGTTGGGAACAGTGTAAGGAAGTCATCCATTTGGGAGATGAATTCTCCATGCACTATTTTCTTCACCAACTTTTCAAACTTTGGGGTATTCATGATATTATTTTGTAGTGAATTTGGACTCAGAAATAAGTTCTAACACTAAAAATCACATCTAGGGCTATAAAATAAGGGCAAAATTTGCCAATCCATAGTAACATATGGAAAGAGCACACAGAGATGTTATAGCTTTATCCCACTTGATTAGTGAATATACACAAAAAAATCATTTTGGAATCACCAAATATGGTGTCCAATTTACTATTTACATGATTTTGTGTTATACAATTAGAAACTACTGGTTGAGAAAATTGGTGAGTAGTCATAAGTCTAAAACCGCATGTCTCTTATAGATATTTGTTTAGTATTTCTTTGGTGAAAAATAATTACTTTTTTAAAGAGTTGCCTGAAGAGTGGTATAGCTGTTAAATAGTCATTATTCCAAAAAAAATCATTAAATTAACAGTCACTATATATGAAAACATCATTCCGTGCCAGTAAATCTGATTCTACAATATTTTAAATGGCTGCATAAATTCCATTTTTTAAATGGACCATAATTTATGTTAACAATCCCCAATTGTTGGCACTTTAGTGATTTTTCTTTCTCAGACTTCATTGTTATAAACAATATTGTGGATGAACATTTTTGTGGTTAAGTCTCCTAGGAGATCCTTCATGTGCAAGTATTAGCTTTGACCTGGAGCTAGATCCCAATTCTCCTTATTCTCATTAATATTTTTTTCTCTATGATAAACTGAGGAGATCATATTAGATTCGCTACACGTAGATTCTGCACAAATACAGAAAACAAAGATTCCCAGGAACACAGACACAGAAGTGTATGTTGACTGCCTAATTTAAATGAATGCAGTTCTCACTCCAAAGTAATTGCCTGAAAGTTTATTAAATAATATGCCTGTTGAGATACACAGTCAAGAAAAAAATGTAGTTCTTGCTCAACTTACATTGTCCTAATGGCTTGGATTCGGAAACCCTTCTCAATAACTCAATGCCAGTGGGCCAGAGCCTCTTTGAGTTCTCCAATTTTCCTTACTTAACAAAGTAGGGGGAAACCTGTGTCATGCTCAAAAAAAAAAAAAAAAAAAGGCCTGGCTCTAACTCTTCTACTCTTCTGCTTTTATCTTCATCTCTTTCTTGACTCATACAGGTACCATGTTTCCCCAAAAATAAGACCTACCCGGACAATCAGCTCTAATGTGTCTTTTGGCACAAAAATTAATATAAGACCCAATCTTATTATTATAAGACCAGGTCTAATATAATATAATATGGTATAGTATAATATAATATAATACCAGGTCTTATATTAATTTTTGCTCCAAAAGACGGAAAGAGAATGAAAGAAAGTGAAATGATTGTCCGGCTAGGTCTTATTTTGGGGGAAACATGGTAATTAGTATGGAGAAATTCTGGTGAACTATATGGCCAATATGCTCAGCATTAATCATGTTGTATAGTTAACACACACACACGTATTACTTGGGTGACTATTTGCAGAAATGAACCTGGTGACAAATGTAACTGAAGCAAGACTCCATAGCCTTTGAAAGGTATAATCTAGTATGGATAGAAAAGTGAAACTGAATGTGTTTTCATACACAAAGAAATAAATGGCCTCAAATCCATATTTTCAACTCAGATGTGACATTTTCCTGATGAAGCATAGGACCTGGCCAGGCAGAATGCTGTGGCATAAACAAGTTTCCTGCAGATGCTACCAATCTATTTCAAGTCCAACAAGTTCCCTTAGCTTCTCTCTCCAGTACTTCATGTAAAATATATAGCATATGAATGTAACTTACCTATCATGTTCAAGAAGGGTAGAGCAAAGTTTATATAAATTCTATCAACAGAGTACAGAATTGGTGAGATGAACTGATTGCCAATTTACTGTCTTTGGAGCTGATTCCCTTAAAAAAGATGTTTTTGGATGTAACCTTCATAAACAGCAAATCAATGACCATTTCACTTTCTTTCATTCTCTTTGTGAGGAGGCAGCCAGGGGCAGCGAAAGGCTCCTCAGACTTAGAAATGGAAATGCCAAAAATGTGCTACTGCTACTTAATGGACCATTGGTGTGTGTAGTTTCCACAACTCACACCCCGCCCCCCCGCCCCGAGCAATCATTAGCAACTTCCAGAAACTATCTGCTATTGTGGAAGCCAGAAGCAGAAAGTACATCTTTTCCTCCCACTTCTGAACTCTCCACAAATGCTTCTCAATGACAGAACCTAAGAAAGAGGAATACAGTTGGCCAAGGAGCCTGGGAAATGTAACTTATAGACACCCAGACACAGCATTACAGAACCAAGTATGGAAAAGTGCTCAGCTTGAAGGCAATAGATAAATGACTGGCACATTTCTAAAATGAAAAACAGAAGCAGAAATACAAAATAGAATTAAGGAATTCAGAGGAAACACTGACAACACAGGGCCATTAGCCAAAACAATTTTTTAAGTAATAATTGATAACTTTAAAAAATAAGAGAAGGTATAATATTCATGCAACAGAACGAGACACTTTTAAAATAAGGGAACTTTCAAAAAAAAAAAAAAAGAGCAAGAGTTCATGAAAATTAAAATTGTCATAGCCAAAATTAAAAGTTCAAAAGAAGGCTGGGGAGATGAGGTCAAAAACTCTCCCATTAACTTTTTTGGTTTTTTTTAATACTGATAGAAAATAGAGAAAAGACAGAAAAATTAGAGTATTTTCTAAGGAGTTTTGTCATCTGAATAACAGATATTTCAGAAAAAGAAAACAAACAAAAACAGTGGAGGGGAAACTACAAAAAATATAATAGAAGAAAAATTTTCAGAATTATAGAAAATAAATCTATAGTTTGAAAAGGCCCATGAAGTATCCACAAATGCCTACACATGTCATCATTAAATGTTAGCACACCAGGAATAAAAAGAAAATCCTGAAAGATTAAAGAGGAGAAAAAAAGGAGGACACGTCAAGATTCGGGAATAACAATGTCATCAAATGTCTAAGGGGCAAAAATAAGGGGGGAAGCACAGAAAATGTTATAAAATTCTGAGAAAAAAATTATTTCCAACTTAGAAGTCTTTCCCACCCACTTTATCAAACAAATGATAAAGATTTTTTAGAATACCCAGTACTCCTTGGACAATATATCTCCTAAGCATTGTTTCCCAGAAAGCTACCATAGTGTAAATTCTAGCAAAAGTAGAAAGCAAACCAAGAAGTCATCATCCAAAAAACAAGGCAGTAAACGAGGAGAGAAATCAGGGGAATTTGGAAAAGAGTAGTTCCTGGATGGCAGCTCGGCAACAGCCTAGAGATCACCCAACCCAGATTGGAGCAGTCGGATGAAACAAGAGTTGTCCCCTTAGCTGGCGAAAAAGCTAATAGATTATCTGATGGGTGTGGCTCTCCAGAAAAGACATTTACCTTCCGTCACAATGGGGGAAAAGTAATGACAGATACATAGAAAATGAAATATGTTGGGGGGGGGGCACAGCAATTATAAAAAACACAAAAAAGTTATAAAAGAAAGGACTGTAATCATATTACACTTTATGATAATGCTGTGAACAATATTTGCATAAGCAAAATAATATGAACAGTGAATGTGAATTTCACCAAAAATGGAGAATATAACTATAGTAAGAGAATAGGAATAGAAGTTAGGATGGAGTTGGTGGGAGGATTGGTGTTGAAGGAGTACAAAAGCGATACAACCTCAACTTCTCAAATAGAAAAATCAATAGAATACATTTATTAATAAAACTGAAAAACTAAGGAATATCATTTATGCATGAGGATCCATTTTACAGATAATAAAATGACTACCTTTAAATTGTAACAGGTTATACAGATAGTATGGACAGTGGTGAGATGCGAATGCAAGTCTGTTATGCAAAATCTGTATTTTTTCTGTGTGTGCTGATTCTGCCTGGCTGGCAATACCATCTCTTATATATCAGGTGTTTAAGCTCTAAATCCTACTCCACAAGATGTGCATTTCTAACACCATGGAGTTCCACATAATATCACGTTAGGGATGTCACTCAGAACTACTGCAGAGAAGAATTGTACCAAACCATTTGTCAGCATAATATGTTAATACAAATACTACTACATTCTTTGACCTGCATCCTCTGAGAATGAACTATAACACCGAGATCTTCTTACAATTTTAATGTAGATTATTCTCACTCCTGACTTCTTAAAAATAAAAGTAATAATCAATGTTAACTTTTTATTAATGATTCAATGCCACTGCTTTCATGGCCTCTGCTTTATAGAGAAATGCCAGTTTTTCATATCATAGGCTACTTTGGAGGAATTTTAAAGTAAATGGTAAGTATAAAGTAGTAGTTCTTTGTACTATCTGTAAATTGCAATCACTTGGGAGTTTTAAAAATACTGACCCCTCAGGCCCACTGCAGACCAATTAAAAATCAGAATTTCTAGGTGTTTTTAAAGCATCCCAGCTGAGTTTCTAATGTAAAGTCAATGTTGAAAGCCATAGGTCTGGAAGAGTGATTCTCAAAGCGTGGTTCCCAGATCAGCAGCACCAGCATTCCCTGGGAACTTGTTAGAAATGCAAATTCTTGGCCCCTACTCAGAACTCTCGAATCAGACACTCTGGGAATAGGGGCCAGGAATCTGTGCCTTAACAACCCCTCCAGGTGAGTCTGATGCACACTTATGACTAGTTTCCTACAGCTGTCATAACACATTACCAGACACTGGGTGGATTAAAACAACAGAAATTTATTTTCTCACCGTTCTGGAGGTGTTGGCAGGACTGTTCTCTTTCTGAAGGCTTCTTCTGTTCCTTGCCTCTTCCAGCTTGTGGTAGCTGTCTGCATTCCTTGTGGCTGCATCACAGCAGTCTCTGCCTCCATCTTCACCTGGCCTCTCCTCTGTGTGTCTGTGTCTTCTCCTCTCTGTCTCTTATAAGGACCCTTGCCATTGGATGTCGGGCCCAGCTAGAGATCCTTCACTTAATTAAACCTGTAAAGACACCACTTCCCCTCACATTCACAGTTCTGGGGACATATCTTTTGGAGGGGCCACCATTCAACCTACTGCAACACTCAAGTTTTAGAAGCACTGGTAGAAGAATGAGTGAAAAAAAAACTCCACATCAAATGACACTCTCTTTTCATTTTCTCCTTTTCATAGTCTTGTTCACTCCCTTCTTTTATCCATTTGATTGTTGTGTTTTTCTATTTCTTTTCCATCATTTAACCTTTTACTCTTTCCCACATTCCCTGAGAAAGATTCTCTTCATTTTTCCTTGACTCTTCTCCTTGCAGTCTTCTTCACTCTAGAAACTTTGCATTTCCTTTTTAGCAGAAAATTCAGGGTATCCCCCAAATAAAGCTGCCTTTCTCAGATGAAATATCAGAAAAAATATTGTACCTGAAGTGTGATCAAAATTGATTTTATAATTAATAGTGCAGATACAGTTAAATTCTGTATATAATTTTTAGGGATTCTAATTTTTTATCATTGCAACTAGTGCCCTCTCGTGGCCAATGTAGGAACTGATAATAAAAAAATCCTTTTACTTGCTCACTGATTAAATACACGTATATTGAGCATCCAATATGTGTTAGACACTGTAGATGTCTATATGAGATATCTAGACAAATAAACTACATACCCTGTCCTTCAGTTATTCAACTTTTCCCCATATTTCAGAAATGCTAGAATAATATTTGATTGAAATATTTATTTCACTAGAAATTCTATGAAAACTGTTTCAAGATCATTATGGCATTTACTCAGACTTTCTATAGAGCAAGATTTTTCTTGGCCAAAAGGATAATTCCAGAAGCTTCATAATAAATGAAAATAAATGAAATTTAAAACTATAACTCAAATCATGATTTATACGTGAATAAATCATGTATGTTTATATGGAAATTTTAAATCTTTGAAATTCCCTTACCTGTAATGTATTTATTATATATCTTTTTTCCTTTGAAAACTAGCAGTTAGTTCAAGATAGCTAACTGAGAACATACACTTCCCTCTCCTTTCTCTCCAAATCCCATTGAAATAATAAAATAAATTTAAACATGAGAAGATTTCTGTAGAGAGACGGGAAAGGTGGCATCATCAGACCAAAAGAAAAGTGCCATTTTGACCAATTGTACATACGGGGTAAGTGTATAGAAGATTTATGTCAGACATGTAAGCTTTTAGTTAATATAGGGTCTTCTAAGGGTTATGTTGATATTCACAAGCAGAGATTCTTAGGGAGGAAGAGGTCACAGCAGGACAAAAACTAGGGAGATTCAGAAGAAGCAGGGAATTAGAGCAGGCCATGGCCTGACGATATGTAAGTTTTTGGAGGTCTCTGGAGATACTGGGAAAACACTGGATTTTCACCAGCATATGCAACTAATGTTGGAGCAATTCTACTGGTAGTTGTTAAAGGACCAGGCAGTCTCCTAAGGATGAAGGGTGTGAGGACACGCAGACAACAAAGTGCAGTTTTACACAGCTAAAGTTTACAAATTATTGGTTTTCTTTCAATGACTGAGACTGGTCTTGCTTTCCCTATAATAACATCAACTTCATTCACTGGCATTTAATACACGTCATTGGCTGAAAACGAGAGACAGAGCTAGCCCGAGGGTGACAGGAACTGACCACAGGGTGTGTTGTACTTGGCAATATTACCCATCACCTATATCATAGTGGGAAAAATAAACCTGGGATGCTACAGTTCATGGAATTTGCTCAGGGAGCCTGTCGTGATGATTCACCTGATGTGTTGTGTGTCTCCACAATCCTCCAGCTGAGGGAAGCTCAACCAAGGTTTGGCCCACATTTACCTAAATGGTGAGAATAGAGCATCAAGGAAAAAAAGATCACTCCTTCAGTACCCTCAAACCCAAGCCAGCTTACCCACCCAAAATAGCCCCAAACAGCTACGTTTCTTGTTATGGGCTGAACTGTGTCCCCTCCCCCACCCCCGCCCCCAAATACACGTGTTGAAGCCCAGTACCTCAGGATTTGGACTGTATTTGGAGATGGGGATGTTATTAAAGACGCAATTAAGTTAAAATGAGGCCACTGGAGTGGGCCCTAATCCAATCTGACTGGTGTTCTTATAAGAGGACATCTGAACAGACCAGGGCTGCACGCACAGCATGTGAGGACACAGGAAGAAGATGACCACTACAAGCCAAGGAGAGAGGCCCTCAGAAGAAACCAACCCTGCCAACACCTCGATCTTGAACTTCCAGCCTCCAGAACCATGAGGAAATAAATTTCTATTATTTAAGTCACCCATCTGTGGTAATTTGTTAGAACAGCCCTTGCAAACTAATACATTCCTCAAGGTATGATATCTGATTTTTAATTTCCTGTCACCTAAGCTCTGCTTATGCATATCTTTTTTCTGCTATTAATGTCCATGCAGCAAAGATCCTCAAAACACACCTGTGATCAAAAAAAGATTAGGTTTATTAGCTTCCTTCAGCAAGGGGCTACTCACATCATGAGAACTATGACACATCTCAAAGCAGGGCAGTTGATGAAGGCTATTTGTGGAGTTTGGGGAGCTGGGGTTTGTCATCGGGTAGTTTGAGGGCAGAAGATAATAAGCAAGGTCTGAGCAGAGATGGTTCAGAATTTGTAAACTAGGTGAGTTTCTGGAACAATCAGTGGTTTTTATCTTTAAAAGACAAGTCCTTATATAGTTACTATCAAATCAATTTTGTGACTTATCTTGAGCACAGGGGTCTGAATGAGCTGCTGTAGTAGGAGTAGTCAGAGCTTAGTTTGTCTTGCATGTCATCATTTGGTACAGTTATCTGTTTTGCAAGTTATGATATAGTTTTGCAAGTTGTGGTTTCTGTTTCATTTCTCACTACTTAGAACTCTCTGCACTTAAATGCAAGCGATCTCAGATATGATCCAAAGAGCTGATATGGATAAGTGATGAGTGACTATGCTTACTTTCTCAGTGATTCTACAGTCCTTTATCTGTTTGTAAAACAGTTATCCTCGGATTAAATTTATACCAGTAAAGTGACATAAATAATAGCACTTTGTCCTCATAGGGTAATGGTGAGAATTAAATAAGTTAATGCATGTAGTCTCCTTACCTGTTGCTACATAACAAACAACTCAAACTTAGGGATTTAAACCAATTTTGCTCATGATTTTGTGAGTCAGGAATTTAGTAAGAGTATGGCTGGACATTCATCTCTTCTCCACAAAGCATCAGCTGAGTGATTCCACTGAGACTGGAGGATCCACTTCCACGATGGCTGTCAAGTGGGAGATCACCCAGGGCTGCCAGAGGCCTCAGTTCCTCTCCATTGGCCCCCACACAGAGTTACTTAGGCTCCCTCACAGTCTGACAGCTGGGTTCCCAGAGTTCATGATCCAAGAGGCCTGAACAGAAGCTGGAAGGCTTTTTTTTTGTTTTTCACATAGTCCTAAATCCCAGAGGGTCAGTTCCACTGCATTCTGCTGGTGAAGCATGTCACAAAAGCCAGCATAGATTCCAGGGCAGGACAATTAAATCCCACCTATCACTGGGTGAAGTGGTAAAGAATTTGTGCTCATCTTGAATCTATCACACACATGAAGTGATTATTGTAATAACCACCACACTCTGTGAGCTGTTATAATCTTTAATCATTGCTGAACCAAACATAGGGCACAAGATAGCTTTAGTTTCCTAAAATCATCCCAGGAACATAAAACAAATACATATTTTTGATTTCTTGATAGAACTTGTCTCGTTTTTATTAACTCTTTATTGCCTAAGGCATGTTTTCCCAAGTCTCTGTAACAATCATAGCCACTATAGATGCTAATGATACTTTTGCAGAGATGTGTGAATCCTAGCAAAGCTAGAATTTGTTGAAACATGTTTTTAAAAAATCAATTGTCTCCAGATTTCTCAAAAAGCATATTATGAAGCATTCTCTATACCAGCTATCTCTTGCAATGACTGTCAGACAGAAAGTGTGGAGGAGCTTCCTCAAACATTAAGCTAAACCCTTTCCTCTCTTCCCAGCCCCTACCCAGAAGTCCTGCTTCCATGGGATAAAACTAAATAACTGGCAACTAAGTGCCTGAGAGAGGAGGAAGAGAGATGTCCAGCCTTGAGAGAGCAGGGATGACCGACTGGATTATTTTCCAGTCCCATTTTTGAAAAAGGAGAAGATTTGGGGTGACGATACAAATTGCCTTCAAATATCTGGGAAAGCTGTCATATAAGAAAAGCAGACTTAATCCCTCCAAAAAATTTGTGTTTAATGTTAAATTAAAAACTTGAATTCGTATGTAAAAGTCATAGGAAAGTAGTCCTTGGTTCAATAAAAACAAACATTTTTCTCTTAGAGCTCTTCAAAACTGGAATAGGCTGCCTCAGGAAGCAGCATCCTTCCACTCCCTGGAGGGCCGGCAGCAGCATTTGAGTAACTATTTGGTAGGGATGTTACAGACAGGATTCCTGAAACCTTGGTCAGGAACGGGTTGTTCATATTATGTCCACTATCCTCTAATTCTAGGATTGTGTCATTTAAAGTCTAAATAAAATTCAATTCCTGCTTTTCTGACTTCTTTTACAAGCTACAAATTCTATAACCTAAATGCAAAAACCATGTTAGTATATAATCTATTAACTATTCCTTCCCAGGTAGGTAACAGGTGGGAAGATCAACAGACCCATCAAGCAGAATTTGGAAGAGAAGCAACTCTTGCCAGCAATTGCAGTTCGTGCCCCTAAGGGGTAATTACTGGAAGAACCACCCTACAGTACCTCCATGTTTGTGTCAAGGTGAAAAGTCTAAAGGTGTCATACAAAAAATGCAAATGGAGATAAACAGGAATTGCACATGAAAAGATGTGACATCTAGTGGTTTTGGGGGCCCAGAAAAGTTTATGCACCAGCCACAGTACTTTCAAGCAGAAGAAAGGTAGATGACACTAGTAGCCTTCAGGCAGCACCTACAAAACCAGTAGCCTTCAGGCAGCACCTACAAAACTCTGCCTTGGGTGTGCCAGGACTAGGTAAGAGCCCGTCTTGGCATGTTGATTGATGGAAGTGCTTGTACCATCAGGCTGGAAAAGGGCTTTGGTGACTAATGGGGAAGTTATCACAAGACTGAAGATCACCAGACATCATTTGCACAGGAAAAGAGTCTTATTCTTGCAGGAAGAATAATTATAATCTTACCTGTAAAGTCACCAGTGACCTCTATGTTTCCAAAGCCAGTCACCACCCTCTGTCCTAATCTTATTACTTCTTTCAGCTGTTTTTCACACAACGATTTTTCTCAATTTCTTTAAATATGTTTCTTTCTTGGTTTAAATGACTCCATACTTTTCTTGTTTCCTCCTCTTTCTATCTACTCCTTCCAAGTTAGTTTCCTTTGCTGGCACTTCTCCTTGACATCACCTCTAAAGGTTTGACGTCCTCAAACTCCAGTAATGGCAACCATTCTTTTCTCATATCATTAAGTACCATCTATACCACCTCTACACTTATCACCCCCAAATGTATCTTGTGACCAGAACCTCTCCTTAGAGCTCCTGTATCATATATCCAAATGCCTACTTTACATCTCTACTTGTATATTTCACACATCTTAAATTTAACATGTAGAAAACACATTATTTGATTCTGCCCCTAGTCGTACTGCTCCATGTGCTCCCAATGCACACTCCCCCCAAATCCATTGTTTTCTGAGTTTTCTGTATCTGAGTAAATGATGAATCACCATATAACCAATTGTTCAGTCAGACACTTAAGTATCATCCTTGACTCCTACTTCTCCCTCATTCTATCTTCACTACCAAGTTCTGTTGAGTACACATGCAAAATATATCTAAAATCTGTCCACTACCTACCTACCTTTTCACTGCCCGAACCCTAGTGCAAGCTACTCTGGACACTGCAATGGTCTTCCTGACAGTTCTCCCCATCTCCATCTTGACAATTCTCAATCCACTCACCACACAGCAACCACTGTAGCTCTTTTGGAAAATGATTTCTTTTTCTTATACATGGATTTCCATTTTTCCTCCCCAAAGGGCTCTTACTCAACTGTAACAACAGCCCAGGTACCAATCCATACAATTTTTAAGAAGCAATGTTTCTGTTCTCGTTGATCATCTCTTCTATTGACCTGGCCTAAGAATAATCCTTTCTTTTCTTTAGCTAACAATTCACCTGTCAGACCCTTCTGTCTATAAAAACGTTTCATTTTGTAGACCCCTACGAATGCCCTTCTAGTTGCTAGAGGGGATCCTGCCTGATTCGTGAATTGCTTCATAAAGCCAATTAGATCTTCAAATTTACTCAGCTGAATTTTATTCTTAACAGTATCTACTATGAAATGGTGGATGTTAACTAAATATATTGTGATAATCATTAAACAATATATGTAAGTGAAGTCATTAGGCTGTATACCTTAAACTTATACCGTGCTGTATGTCACTTATATCTCAATAAAGCAGGAAAAAAAGATTACGCTTAGCTCTTACTCTCTAGGAACATACAGTCTAATTAAAGAGTTTATGGATGAAAAAGAGACTGTTGTAAATCTAACCACAAGTAACTTCGAAGGGTGATCTGATCGTACATTCCTAATTGGGCAGGTCATGCTCTGAAGTTATGCCTCAGATACATAACTTCCCTAGTAAAAGGTTATCTTTGCCTTAAGCAAGCCCTGTCCATTTTTTTTTGGTGCATGTAGCTTAACAAACCTTTGAAATGCCTCCAGAGAATACATAACCTTGTTAACTATCCTGTAATCTAATCATAGAGATTTCCCTGCCTTGCTTTCTCCCCATTAATTAATCTTCCTTACACTCTCTCCTTAATTCCAAATGTATAAAAGAAACTGCAGACTGTCATTCTGGGGAGCATTTGAGATCATGCTTCCCAGCATGTCATCAGTTTGGCTCAAATAAACCTTTATAAAAATTCTCTACAGGTTGGGGGTTTCTTACATTGACAAGTCAAACATGCGCACTAAGTAGCATCAGCAAAATGGTGCAGTTGGCAGTTCCACGCTCTCATTTCCCACAGAAACACTTAAAAACCAGCAGAAACTGTCACACTACCTTTATCATAACTCTAGCAAAAAATTACCGAATCAAGAAAAAGGGACTTCAAAACGTCAGGTAAGTTTTCTGCCAATTTTACTTGCCCTTGTCTTATCTACCCAAGAAATATTAAAGGGAACCCTTCAGGTTGAAATGACAGGACACTGAACAGTAACTCAAAGCCGTATCAAAGAAAAAAGATCTCTAGTAAAGGTAAATACTTGGGCAAATACAAAAGCAAGCATTATTGTATTTTTTATTTATAACTCAACTTTTTATCTCCTACAGGATCATCTGGCTGTTGCTGAATTATATCCTTTTATAATAAACTGGTGATCTAGTAAGTAAAATGTTTCCCTGAGTTCTAGAAAATTAATCAAAACTAAAGAGGGGTTTACGGGAACCTATGATTTATACCCAGTCTGTCAGAAACAGAGGAAAATACCTAGGGCTATGAACCGGAGTCTGAAGTAGGAAAGTGGGGAGGAGTCTTGTAGGACCCAACCCTTAATGCATGGACGCTGATGCTATCTCCAGGTAGATAGTGTCAGAATTGAGTTGATTTCTAGACACCTCACTGCTGTCTGAAAATTGCTTGATGCTGTGTGTGTGTGTGTGTGTGTGTGTGTGTGTGTGTGTGTAGTGTGTGGGGATGGAGGGAGACACACACACACACTTATACACACACACACACTTATACACACACACACACTTATACACACACACACACACACACACACACACACACGGAATTTGGGTCCAGGAACCCAATATAAATGTGGAACAAGTATATCTTCCAAGCACACAAATTTCTAGATCAGCAAGTCAGACAGAAAAAGTAGAGAACCATATGATTTCACTGATATGTGGTATACAAAACTGAAAACAACAAAGCAACAAGATAAACAAATGAAACAAAAACTCATAGACACAGACAATAGTTTAGTGGTTACCAGAGAGTAAGGGGTGAGAGGGGTGGTAGATGAGGGTAAAAGGGATCAAATATATGGTGATCGAAGGAGAACTGACTCTGGGTGGTGAACATACAATGTGATATACAGATGATGCATTACAGAATTACATACCTGAAATCTATGTAACTTTACTAACAATTGTCACCCCAATAAACTTTATTTTTTTTAAAAAAGCAAGTAAAATATTATGGCCTACAACCTTTTTTATACTCCATTTTGACCCAAAGTAGATAACTGAAAATAAAAATTTAAAGAAAGTTCAAGTTCAGAGAAGGAAACATGGCAGGTACTTAACATTTATTGAATGAATATTACAAGAATGTTCCATGCATTATCTTTTAACATCTGCAGAACTATCCTCACTTTAGAGACAAGGAAACAGAAGCTCAGAGAAGTTAAGTGATTTGCCTAAAGTCATTTGTGGGGGAGGAACAAACTTGCCTCTACCCTCAAGGTTCTTCTTGCTGGTCTAATAATCAAATACACATGAGACAGACTAGAAAGAGAAAATAACCAAATTTTATATTTTATATATAATTTTATATATATATGAACTACACAGAGTAAGAGACCCCACATTCACTCATGAGAGGTTCAGAGATAGAAAGGGGGATTGAGGAATATAAGACATCCTGAACTAGGGATAAAGTAATGCACCTTGGAGGTTTCAAGTTCTTCTAGGTAGTTAAATGAAGGGGCAGAAGTTTCTCTTGAGCCTGAAGTTAAAATTGCCTTTAGCTCAAAGTAATCTGCATACCACTGAGGCATATCTTTGGGTGGCTCTTTCTGAACCCCCCCTCCCAGAGTCAACTAGTTTGTAGCTAACCCAGGACTAAAACTCAGTTCTCCCTAAAAATGAACACATTTTTCTCTATGCCATACTTTATAAAACATACTGCTTTCTGTTGGTAAAAGGGGAAGTCAGAATATTTTGCACTATTTTGACTTTTTCTGGGAATGCTTTGCTCTATTTGAAATTTCTGAGAATGTTTACAGTGACAATTTCTTTAAAAATCTATTTTTAAAGTGTTTTGTATTTCTGAGTCATGGGGAATGATTCTGCCAATGATATAAATTGACATTTTGGACCTCTTGCAAGCATTCAAAAATGATCAATTCTATATAAATCACATGCACACAAAAATCTTTATACAAGTTTATGTATTTCCTTGATTTGTAATGTCAAGCCTGTCTGAGAAGCTATTTGATTTCAGAATCCAAATAATATTGATTATACTTCAGTGACACCACAACTAGCCAGAAGTAATCCTATCTTTTCCTGACATCCAAAAGAATATTATATGTATATTTTAGAACCACTCATTTTATATATTTTATAC
Organism: Rhinolophus ferrumequinum; assembly: GCF_004115265.2. Lineage (NCBI taxonomy): Eukaryota > Metazoa > Chordata > Mammalia > Chiroptera > Rhinolophidae > Rhinolophus > Rhinolophus ferrumequinum. Next base: position 40,524,682 of record NC_046295.1, on the reverse strand, counting down.
ATAATTTTATATATAACCTTTATGTATATAACATATATTAATATTATACGTATGATACATAATAGGAAATACACAAATGTTCTCCCTCCCTCTTTGATTCACAGTTCCTAAAATCCTAGGCATCTCTTGAGTGATGTGTCTTTTTGTAGGCTAATGAATGACTAATTGCCGGGAGCTTCTGGAGACCCTCAGGATGGGGCCTCACTGACAGGGGAACCAACCAGTGAAAGTAAAGTTTAGAACTTTCAGCCCCTCGGTTCACCTCCGTGGAATGGAGAGAGACTGCAGGTTGAATTAATCAATTAAGCCAATGGTTTAATCAATCGTACTATGCAATGAAGCCTGCATAAAAAAATAAATAAAACAAAAAACCTTACCTGAAGAGGTTTGCAGAACTTCTGGGTTGATGACTACACAGAGGTGCTTAGAGAACGGCACACTCAGTGGCTGTAAAAGCTCCTTGCCCCTTACTCCATACCTTGCCCTATGCAGCTCTTCCCTCCGGCTTTTACACATACCTGTTTTCTTAAATTCTGCAAGCCATGATAGCAAATTATCAAGGAGGGCGTTATAAGCGCACCTAACTGCACGCCTGCTTTATAAACCAGCAGATCAGAAGCCCAGGTGACAACCAGGATTTGTGATTGGCATCTGAAGTGGGCCCAGGAGGCTCTTGTAGAACTGAGCCCCTAACATGTGGGGCCCCAGTGCTAACTCCAGGTAGATGGTGTCAGGAACTGAATCACAGGGCACCCAGTTGGTGTCCAGAGAGTTGGAGAATTGCCTGGTGTGGAAACCACACACGACGGTTTCAGAAGTATGTACAATACGGTTTTCCTTTTCAGCCTCCAATGAGGCCTATCACAAATTTTGCTTACACATAACAGTCCATAAAACCAAGTGGTTGAAACTATGCTGATCCCTTATTCACCTGTTCGTTGAAAAAGCACTTACTTGGTAGCTGGCCCCCTCGCCAGCACTGGGTCTGGAGGCCTCGGATGCCGTCCAAAAGGGTGGGGACATGACGGAGAAAGAAGCCTGTAGCCGGTGACTCGCCCTGGAAAATGTTGCAGCAGCAGCAGGGGTGCTCACTGCCCCTGCGGTAGGAGGTGTGGAGCACGCGACGACGCAAGACCTGGGCGACACTGTGTTCCCGGTGCTGAAATAACAGCTGCCCCGCCACATCTCCATTGTGCTGCAAGTGGTGGAGCGGGATCTCATCACCAGATCACGCGAGGTTTCCCGGCTCAGGCTGGAAGGGGCAGACTAACGCTGCGAGTGCCGGCCCGTGGGGCCTACGAAGATTCTGGTCCCCTTTCTGCGAGATAGGTGGGTATCCCGTGCGAAGCCCATGCTGATCCCTAGGGTGGGCCCTGCGTGGGGACCCCGGGGATGGCCCGTGCTGCACAATGCTTGCGAAATATCAGGGATTTACAGATACAACACAGTTATCAGGCTATAGCAGGGATCCGTGCACCTGGGTGTGTTGCAGAAGAAATGAAAGTTTACAGAATAAATGCCCAGGGGGGAAAAAAAAACATGTGAAAGGCAGGGAAGTCATGGGCACAGGAAAAAGTCCAAGCACGTGTGGGAGGTTAGACTCAAGACACCTGAACCATTCCTGCTGCCTAACCTCCTGGCGAAGATGGAAATAAAGGGAAATCTGATTTTCTGATTTATTCTCAGTTGAAAGGAAGAGAAGGAGGGAGAGGAGAAAGAAAAGTGTTTATTAAACCTGCACATAAATGTTCATAGCTTTTCATGATTGCCAAAACCTGTATAAATAGCCCAAATGTTCAGCAACAAACTGTGTTACATGAAGTGGAATATTACTCAGCAATAAAAAAGAAGGAACTGTTGATACATGCAACAAACTTCGATAATCTCAAAGGCATTATGCTGAGTGAAAGAAGTCAGTCTCAAAAGATTACATACTGTATGATTCCATGTATGTGACTTTCTGGACAAGACAAAACTGTAGGGATGGAGAACAGACCAGTAATTGATGGATAGATTGACCCGACAGAGTAGGGGGAGGGTGTGATTATAAAGGGATAGCACAGAGCTTTTTGGGGTGACTGGAACTGTTCTGTGTCCTGATTCGAGTGGTTAGACAAATCTATGTGTGTTAAATTCATAAAACTTTACATAGAATGGGGGGGACAGTCAATTTCCTGTATATCTTTTTTTAAAAATTAAGCACTCTATGCCAGGCACTGTACTGAGGCAAAAGCAATGAGCTGCATGAGATAAGGCAAATATTACAGGAAACTAAAGAAGAGATCATTTCCAGCTTAACTGAACAGAAAATACTTCAGAGCAGGGTTGCTTGGGATACCAGGTTCAAAAGCAAGAGAAGGCAAATGATAATTCCATGTGGAAAGGTCATTTAGATTATCATGTCAATTCCCTGCAGGAAAAAATGGAACAGAGAGTTCCTGAGGGCATAAAGTATGCCTGGTTAGACAGAGGATAAGGAATTTGGGGAGAGTCTGAGCTGGCGTATTGGCCATCTAGCACAGGAAGCCTTTCCAGGCAGCTGGACCCAGACCTGCAGGGTACCACGGAGACCAGTAGAAGTTTGGTACAGTTGACTTAATTTTATTCCCACCAATTGAATTTTTTGCCTTTTACAAAGGTGAGTCACATCGTCATCTTCCTTGTTACAATTTTGGCTCTTCCTAATTATAATTATGCTGTCTTTTATCTGCAGCTTATCCTCAAATCTTCAAGAACACCCCTTCCCAGCCTATTTTATTTTCCAACAACCCCTACTCAGATGGTGCCCCAAAAATAGGAACACAAACTGCTCTTGAGAATCTAGGCCATAGTAGTGGAAATCGAATGGAAAGCACGGACTTGAGCAACGTTATTTTGGAGTTAGGATTGACAAGACTGATTTGTAAATTGGAGGCAAGGGGTAAAGGAACAGGGAAGAAAAAAGCAAACAGCTTTAGAAGCAGAGTTCTAAAAGGATGAAATGTAGCTAGTGATTATTTTATTCCTGTCCAACAATTGTATTTAAATATTAGTTTGCTTTAATCAATGTGAATGAAACCAATTTCTCTTTAAAAAAAAAAAATACACACAATAAAATTAAAAAAAAAATACACAGGGCAATAACACAATGTTTGAGAACAGGCCATCCCAACTTTAAAGTGAAAACTTAAAAGAATTTTAAGCAACAGCATGGTGCAATCCAATCTTTTAAAATAAAAAAATAGACAATCCCTCAAATCACAACTCAAAACTTCCTATTGGTGTGAAGACGAGGAAAGACTGTTCGTGAATTTTATAAAATAGAGAACAAGAAAATAATGTGTGATGGAAGAATTCTTTAAAAATGAATGCAGGCATACATACCTCATTTTGTGCTTGGCTTTATTGTTGTTTCACAGCTGTTGCATTTTTTACAAATGGAAGGCAATATCCCCGCCCCACCATCAGTAAAAAGTTACAACTCGCTTTGTTGCAACATTCACTTTGTTACAACATTCACTTTGTTACAGTGATTTGGAACGGAAATACCTATGAGGTATTCCTGTGTTGGTGGCTTTTCTCACAATAAAGAAATTATGTGGAAAGATAAATAAAAATGACTTGTAGAGAATAAAGTTTGTTATAGAGCTTGCAGTAAAAATAAAATTTGATAGTACCGGGTTACAATTTTGGTATTAAACCACAGTTGAATGCAACAGAAGAGACCCACAAACTAATTTGAACACAATGAGATTTTTCCTATTGGTATGAATGTATGTGACATCATTATTAACACTGCAATAAAAAATATATGCAAACCAGTAAAATAAGCAAGGCATATCAGTAAAGGTTGAGGAAATGAAACCAGACTTACATTCTTATTCATTTTAAGTCATTACAAAGTTTATAGGGCTCTTAGTTCGAAAGTAAACATAACAGCTACAAGTTATCTACTGAAACAGTACCTATTTACCAAGGTTTCATTTTTAGGATTCCTCGGTGGGTCTGAATGACTATGTTACTAAACAAGTACAGAATAAAACTATTCAAAATATTTAGTTATTATTCTTCAGTTTAAAAACACCTCAAACATAAAAATGTTCATGAACATTTGCTGAATATTCAGCAATATTAATTGCTGATAGATGAAATAAAGTACTGTGAATGCTGGTACCCTGTCATTGGATGTACTCCACAGAACTGAGTCATCCTATAGTAACTCAGACACCATAAAAATGAGGACCCAAGAGTTTCAACTCCTTTTCATATACCGTGTTTCCCTGAAAATAAGACCTAGCCAGACCATCAGCTCTAATGCGTCTTTTGGAGCAAAAATTAATATTTTATATTAAAATAAGACTGGGTTTTTAACATAATATAATACAGGGTCTTATATTAATTTTTGCTCCAAAAGACACATTAGAGTTGATGGTCTAGCTGGGTCTTATTTTTTGGGGAAACATAGTAGGATAGCTAAGAGGGACCACACACAAAACATGAGTAATAAACTCAATCATTTCAGATTTCATTTTGACTAGCATTTCAATTTGTTTCCATATTAACCTTTGTCAGAAGACAAAAGCAAATATATGTATGACTAGTTTGTTCAATCAGGCCCTTCCCATTCCCCCTGTGTATGGCTAAAATGTAGTGCAGAAAAAGAAAAGGGAAGGTGGAGAGACAGAACTGAATATAAAGGACCTGAAAAATCCACTAGGCAAAAAAACCTACAGTGGGAAAACAATCTCTCACACACAACACGATCTAGAAAGAAATACCCATGACTACTATCTCAAATCCCTTGCATCTGATTCCTCATTAGTGATCAGCTATGTCGTTAACTTGCTCTGTTTCTGATACGAAGTCACTTCTGGGCCTCAGGCTCCATCTATTAAAAAAGGGTGAGAGGGACCAGATATTTAACTGAATATATAACATCTAAGGACTGTCCAAAAACAAAATTTAAGGACAGTTCTCATATTAGCAGTTATAGTTTTCTTGCTAAAATTCCCTAGTGGGGAATAAATGTTTCGTGGTTAGAGGTAGTAGTAGTATTAATTAATGAATTCATAGAACCGTACAGAAGAAACCACTGATAATATAATAATGAAAAACAGAGAGAGAGATAAGACACAATTTCCAATTTTAAGAGAGAGAAGAAAGGCATGTACAAATTTCATATAGTATCTGTAAGCAGTGATCAACAGATTAAAAATACGTGAAAAGCATATGCCTCATAGAAGAACAATACTCCCAACATTGACGAACGCAGATCTAAAGAAAACAGTAAAAACCGCGTACTACACCACATCACAGTCACATCCTCACCTGGGTCACAGTAGAAGACTCCCCGCCCAGTACCCTTTCAACCTGAGACCCACCATCTGAACTTTAGTTCTGAGAATAAGAGCAGATGAGTGCTACTACACGATGGAAAGTTGACACAGCAACCACAGTGGGTAATGCTGTAATCTGAGGTTCTCAAAAATCAGGTCCTTGATCGAGGTCCTCTGAAAAATTGATGCAGTAATGACACTTCGAATTCACATGCGGAGCCAATGTCACCTGATCCTCATTACAGGTGCATCAAGGGGACTAAGAAAGAGGACTGTCTGGCCAATGTCACAGGGCTCAGAAATGACGGGTGAGGGCTGCAGGCCAGATTGTCCCTGAGCTCTGGTTGTCATGGTGATGCCCTCTTTACCTGAAAGCTTTTCAGGGCTGTGGATTTCTCTGAAGCTACTTCTAATTTCAATGACTGTTCCTTGGTTGATTCTTCACACAAATCTCTATCCAAACAGGCCTCATTTCTACATCTTAGACTTACTCCTGGTATATAATAAGGCATTTTCTTGTGACCCCAGGAGTTCTGCTAGAATGGGGAATGATGAAATATCCAATTTAGTTCTTACTCTATTGCTTTCCTGTTCAAAGTTAGTGAGGATTGTATGAGACTTAACTTTTAAGTGTCTTAGATTCTCTATCTCATTGACACTGGTTAATTAAATTCTTGAAGCTTCAATCTCATAGGAGAAATGTATGAAGTTGCAAGCTTCTATTCAAATGGATACATTTGAATAGATGGATTGTTTCTGTTTTGAAGACATGGAAGAGCAAGATGGTAATATCAAATTTGAAATCATCACAAAACAAATACTGGACCCATGGACTTCCAAGCCCATCAAATCACTCCAAAGCAACAATGGAAAACAGAAATAGTGACAGAGACATTCTCCTCACCTGACCTTTGAATTATTTTAATAACAATAGTAGTAACCAGGGCTTTTCAAGTTATAGACCTCTTCTCTGTAACTCTCAGTAAGTAAATTTACATTGCAAAATGCTACTTCCACATGTACACACACCTAAACAATTGGAAGGAAACATCATTGTCCACTCATTTTTAAAGTATTTTAGAAAATCCCACTCTTCGCAATAGTGGTGACTTTGAAAAACACTTGTTGACACATCCTTCATACACACACATTAATATGTTTTTAATGAAAACATCCTCCTTCGGGCATATGAGTACAGCCAATATTTACTGAGCAATGACTCTGCCAGGCACTATCCTAAGTCATTTACACAGCTCATTTTATTTAGTCCTCTTAACTTTAGGCAGTAGGTACTGTTACTTCCCCCACAGTTCACACTGGCCCATGCAGGGATTGAACCAGCAACCCTGGTGTTACGAGCATCGTGCTCTAACCAACTGAGCTAACCAGCCGCCCCTCTTAGCCACTTCTTAAAGCATTCTTATGATGTCATATCAGAACTATGGGTAATTTTAAAAGGGTCACTGTTTCTCCTTTGCTGTTTAGCCTCTTTCCTCCTTATCTATGCTTCCACTTTCCTTCCTGCTTCCTCTCAGGCTCTCTAACTCCTACCTTTGGACTTCCTCAGTTACCTTTTCCCACCACAGCCAAGAACCAGCCTTCACTCCAGCTCCCAGTTGGCAACAGTGCAAGTAAGGCAGAGGCTGAGCCTGCTGGAAACCCCAGGCAGATGGCTGTTGGCAGAAAACAACAGAAGTACACGGGAAGTGTGAGGTTACCTACATGTCACGATGAGCTCCCAGACCTGAGTAAGACAACATTCTCTGGCTCTTCTCAGGGGTACGTTTATTTTCATGGTTATGTAGAAATATGTGGGGAGCACTCAGATTGCCTGAGGGAAATGCTGAATTTAGTAATGCAAACTCAGAGCAAGGAGAACAACTGCTAATTGAGGCTTCTCTCTTTAATATTTACTCCATTTTATTTGCAGAGTTGGAAATTTTGGGAACTTGGGGGTGCAACCTGCTTCATTAAACCATATTTCTGCAAGGTTATTAGGAAGCAAAAAAGTTTTGCCAAAATTTTTCTGGGGCTGGGAGGAAGGAGATCCTTTATAAGAAAAAGCTCTTAGGGCTGGTTTAAGCAACACATTTAATTAAATTAGTAGATAAGCTTAATTTATTAGATGCTATATCCAGGGATTGAGATGGAAAAAGAGCTGGTCTATTTCTGCATATTTTTCTGGAAGAATGTGAATAGCGTTATCTGCCAGCAGTCATACGCAGCAGGTGCATTAGCTCAGGAGTTGGCCAGACCTGCACTTCCACCTTCAAACATGGTGACCTTGAGCCAGTTACTGAACTTCTTCAAACCTCAGCACTGAACTTCTTCAAACCTCAGCTTCTCTGTGAAGCGATAGGGGCATTCATGTTCACCACCTGGGGTCGCTGGAAAGATCAAATGACATCATCTCACTGAAAGTGTCTAGCACAAGAACTGGCAGAGTAAGGCATTTAATAAATGATAGTTTTATTTAATTTTATATCATTATAAGGGAGGGGCAGATGTAAAGGCTTGTTATTAAGAAATAAGGAAACAGAAACCATAAATTTGTGGTCTGCAATTTTTCCTTCATTTAAGAAAACTGTTCACCGAGGCTGTATTTTCAGTTAGAGAAAGCAGAATCTTTTGCAATGCCTCTCCCACCAAAACCTCAACTTTTAATATCAGACACTTCGAAGTTTGCCTGTTCAATGTATGCCTGCTCTCTATATTACTGCTACATACGTATATACAACGTAAAATTTAAGACGTCAAATGCAAAATCAAAGTCAACAAGGAAATGCTGATGATCAGATGTAAATGTTAGGCTTTACAGCCTACCGTGTTTCCCCGAAAATAAGACCTAGTCGGACAATTAGCCCTAATGCGGCTTTTGGAGCAAAAATTAATATAAGACTCGGTCTTATTTTACTATAAGACTGGGTATAATATAATATATATAACATAATAAATATAATATAATATAATACCGGGTCTTATGTTAATTTTTGCTCCAAAGGATGCATTAGAGATGATTGTCCGGCTAGGTCTTATTTTCGGGGAAACAGGGTATCAGAAAAGAAATCATCATCTGTGCAGATGAGAAATACAAGGCTCACAATAAGATATAGCAGTAAATCAGAAATTCTATACAATAAAGAATATTTATGAAGAAGGCGTACATGGAAAAACTGGATTTTCCCTTACCTAAAATTACCTGAGATTTCATTGTCAGCATTATTTCTAATTTGTTTTGTAAGATTAAAAATAAAATCGGGGCACCACTGCTTTGCTCAACATTTCCCTTGGGTAACACGGCCAATCTATTGAAAAAAGAGGCTATTTGGGGGGCTCACAAAGGAAATAAAGTGACAACTGTAATGCACGGCAGTCCAATGGTAATTTGCAATAAACCAGTCCCAGAAAGGAAACTCAAATGAGAAAAATGTTTTTTGCATGAGGTTACTGGGCTGGTAGCTATACAAGTATCTCACTGCCCAAGGGACTGAAAGGCATTTTCTATCTAAAGGATTCAACGGCTGGGAAGGTGTTCAGGTCACAGCGATGGTCAGAAAGCTCAGATTACAGCAAAACCTCCAAAGGCATTTCCAGAACATAATCAAATCTCTCCTCTGCACAGAGTCAGAGCTGTAGCAAGTTCCTAGAACCGATTTTTGTTGCTGAGTTCAGCATTAAACAATCTCTGATGCTGAAAAAATAGGAAGCAAAAGGAAATTTTACCATGGAGTTTCAACCACAGCTAAATGTACTGTCCTATTTCACCAAAAATTCATGCATATGCCTTAGTCCGCCTTACACTCCAAAAAACTATAGTTGGCCAACTTTTTAGAACTTGCATGGGTTTGATAGTGTTAAAAAACAGTGACAAGTGAAGTCCCCACTATTCTTTTCCTCAAATACATAAATAATATATGGGGCAGCCGGTTAGCTCAGTTGGTTAGAGCGTGGTGTTCTTAACAACAACGTTGCCAGTTCGATCCCCACATGGGCCACGGTAAGCTGCACCCTCCACAACTAGATTGAAATAACTACTTGACTTGGAGCTGATGGGTACTGGAAAAACATACTTAAATAAAATTTAAAAAACAATTTTTAAAACGTTAAAAACAAATCTTAAAATAAATAAATAAAAATAAATAAACATCTACATTGAGCACAGAGTATTTTCATAAAAATTACCTATATTCATGCAAACTGTATTATCTCTACCCATGTTAAAAAATTAAGAGTGTTTAATTGACATCTATCCTAATTACCCGAGGCCCACAGTATATCGGGACAAAAAGCTAGAGATTTCCAAAAGCTTTTTGTTACGGCACAAATCCCATTTTAAGGAACAAATCCTTAAAAGTTCTGTGAGAACAGATATAATTTCAACAATGATTTCATATCTTCAAGTTTATGCTTATGAAGAAATACAAATGTTTAATGCACATTTAAAAATATATTTGTTTGGAGAATAAAATACCCTTTTTTATTAATTTCAGATCTTGTGCTCATCCTTTGCTGTCATTGCTTATACAGATTTCCTTCTACTAAAATTTAGTTGGGGTATTTTTGAAAGACCTCAAACAGGTTTCTCAGGGTATCCTTTCTCAAGGCACCCACAGAGAGAAAAGCCAAACAGTCACAGACAGAGGAAACTCTTATAGAGGCAGTTATTCATTTCCTGAGCTAACCCACTTCCTTCTTCAAACATTTCCTTCTCTTCATCAATGTGTTTTTTGAAATTAGTATCGAAGTCTTCTTGCAAAATACTCTCGTGGGCCTAGTGCCTGGAATCTGGACAAATGCCAATGGCCACGTCATTATAAATATCATCACCATAGTGATACAAAATAAGAATCTCAAATGAAGTGTCACTTCAGTAGTACAGAAGGCTCCCTGCAATGTCAATTGATGTTTTAGCAAAAGAATCTGAATCATTATGAGCTAGAGCCATGCTTTGAAAAAACAAATGTTATCAAAGTGAAAAACTGAAGGCAAAAAGTCCTGGCTACTCCATTATGGAAAACTATGGTAACTTCCATAATAAGGAAATCAATTTTTTTAAAAATCTTTCAAACCTTAAGCAAACTGTAATGAGTTGCTGGATTTCTTTACACTAAGTATAACCTTGGAGATAAAACTGAAAGTCTCATAATTATTAATGTTGTGTATTTTATTAGATATCTATCTTTTCCATGATTATTGTCTTGACTTTAATCAAAGCAGATAAGTTAAACGGAAATTTGGTTATTATGATTCTTCTGTGCTAATAAATACAAAATATAATAAAAAATAAAATCAGTCTTTACCTAAATATAAATATAAAAAGCTTTATTTATTTACCAGCAAAGAGTGATATCAGAAAAACAGACAAAAGGAATAAAGTCTCTTAAAATGTTTATTTTTGTCAGAATAGCTGACAAGTTTCTGTTAAGTCTTTTGGTTTATTATTATAATAATCATTTCCCCCCTTGAAAAATCCATTCAAAACATCTCGATCCTTGAGGTAAAGAACTTTAACTAAAAAAAAAAAAAAAAAAAAAAAAAAACCATCTGATTTTTTTAAAGAAATAAATTCTTAAAATTCTTTAAGCTTGATAAATAGAAATAATCTCTTCTTGTTCTACCCTAGTGAACAATAATGTACTTTATACTGCAAAGTATCCAGTCACTTATTGGCAAAACAAAAGTGAGAACTACTCATTTACATGTGCTACTCAAACACAGTGCAATACTGCCACATTCATACAGACTTCTTTTAAAAACAGTTACCAACACTCTTCTGGCAAAGACAAGGTTTTGGAATGGCAAAAGCAACAGAAGTTTTAGCTCTTAAAGCTCCGGAAGGGAATTAATCTGAATCATCTTCATCAAGATACTCTTCAGCATTGCTTAATGTTCGAACGGCATCTAAAAAAAAAAAAAAAAGGGAGGGAGGGAGAAAGCAAAAGAGAGAAATTACAAATTGCTTGGATGTTGCTTTCACTTTCAAAGCTCCTGACAATTCAACAAGTTGTCATCTTCCCTCAGACCCAGGGGTTGTCCTTTCCCAAAGGGTCTTTTTCAACTTTTGCTTTTCGGCCTAACTGTCCAGTTTCTGCTGCCACAGAGGCTGACAAATACATGTTCCTTAGACATGCAGAAAAGTGAAGCGTGTAGTACTAAGGCACCACTACTCTATCTCACACAAAATGCACCATGACTGATGTGGAACACGCCAGAAGCCCCTCCACTCTGATAACTGAGTTTCCAATCTCCTCTCCCAATGACAAGTGCACACATAGTGGTCCATCAACAGTATACAGCCGGACCTGAAGTCGAGGTCACTGGGTAGAAAGATAACTCATGAGGGGAAAAAAGGAAAAGAGAATGAAAACACAGAAGCTTCAGTTTCATTTTAGAAAACACTAATAAATAAAGTATACCCAGAAGCAAAAGACTAAAATGAAAAATAAATAAAAGTTTTGAAACAGAAAGAGCTGAACCTCATCAAATGTAAAATCAATCTTGAACATGGTTCAAAAGAAAGATATCTGATCTTTAACTGTTCACCTACTCAACTCTCTAGTCAAATTTCTATAGTTACACTAAGGTATAATTTTAGGGAAAATTGAAATGCAAGTATAAGCATGTTGTTAGAGTATATTAAACATCTGTTACCACACCCAGATCATGGTCTCTAAATACTATATCTCCATAGCTCATTGGAGATATGACTAATTTCAAGTCTCAGACAGCAAACGTAAAAGATGGACCTGGAACCTCAGGGTTAAGGATCCAATCTAAAGAGGCCTCCACTACCCAAAGATGGGCTATCCATAAAGATACTAAACAGAAAGGATAAAACTCATCAAATATTTCAGCACACACCAAAGGGAATTCATTGGTTCCCTTTGGAGAATAATAGGGAACCAGCACATTTGAAAACTCTCAAATAAATGGCAAAAACCAAGCCTTTGTTCTGCTTCTGCTACATGAACTACTCCTATGGGTAACCAAACAGTTGATGAGGAGGAATTTTTCTTTATAGAGTGTTTCAGCAGTAACATCATTAGAATATCACCATTTTGCAACCATTAGTGAAATAATGGATCTACACAATGGTCATCAATGGATGCTAATATCACAGGAGGAGTGATAACTAAATATGATGGGCCTCTAATGGAAGAACATGATTTTCTTTATGAATTAGTCTCCCCTAAGGTAGACAGACAAATTAATAAAATCTAAATTTAATCAAACCTCTAGATCTAAAAAACACCAATTGACAAAAATATGCAGACGAACATAAGAAACAAGACCATGGGGATGCATACATGCAATGTCTACACTGGAAAATTCAGGTAACTTACCCAGTCTCTTTAACAAATAAATTACAAGGCTAAAAATGGGAGAAGAGGAAAGGGAAAGAAAACATTGATTTTTAAAAAAGCTAAGAGACATACCTATCAATTAGACACTGACTTGATTTGGACCCTGACTTAAAGAAACTGTAACTAAATATGTAGATAAATAAACAAACAATAAACAAACAGGTATGAGAAAAATAGCAAATCTGGACAATGACAAGATATTTGATCATAGTTAGGACTTTTTAATTTTAAGTGTGTTAATGATATTGTAGTTTTTTTTTTAAGAGTCTTTCCAAGTTCAGGAAAATGATTATTGAGAAAAAGGAACGGACATGGGAGAGTTGCTACAAGTGAAGTAGAAACCAATTATCTTATACAAGAGAAAGAAAAAGAACAAGTGGATGTAAGCAGAACAAACGCAAACCTCAATGATTTCACTTTCAAACTATTAGAAGTCCCCAGATTGACTATATTCCTCTCCATTCTCCTGAAAAGGAGTTCTAGAGACCTTGGAGAAACATATTTTGTCCTACACCATGAACTTCAGGACTGGCTGTCCACTTGGTAAAAGCAGCTTTTTAAGCTAAAGACAAAAAGAAACAGCAAAGCTCTTTCCCCTTCTTTGTTACTACAATCCTGTATTTGCAATATTTGAGATACTACTCTTTGTCCTTCAATGGTTACTTCTGCACTTTGTTTTAAACTCATTTCTTCTGTCAGTAAGAGAAAGATGACTTGCCATGGTGCAAACTCTGACTGAACGGAAAGCAAGAGACAGAAATGAGCGAGGCAAACAGATTCCTTCTCCTTCCTTCCTTTCATGGACTGCTCGGAGGCACAGTGTCTCATACGGACAAATGCAGAGTGATGAGCTGTATCTCTTCAGAGCCTGTGTTGGAGCATGACAGCATAGTGACGTATCTCCCAGCAGCGCTTCTCATCCTCCCCTAACCTCACTTCCATTTCTCCTCAATCTCACTGCCCTGGACTTACACATACCAAATCAAGCACCAGCACTTAAAACACAGACAGACAAACAATAAATAAATAAATGGTGGAAGGATAAACACAATAACATGGATAAATCTTATAGAAATAATGTTAAGTGAAAGAAGTTAGACATAAAAAAGTACATACTGGTTGATTCCATTTATATCAAAGTTCAGGAACAGGAAAAGCTACTCTATTGTGAAAGAAGCAAGGATGGTGAGGAAGGCTTCTGGAGTATGGGAAATGTTCTCTATCTTGATCTGAGTTGTGGCAAATAAGTGTAAGAACAGTAAAAAAAAAGAAAAAGAAAATTCATCAAGCTGTATACACTTTGGATTTATGCACTTAATGTAAATTATACCCTGATTTTTTAAAAATTGGAAAAAAATTTAAGAGCTCAACCCTCAAATATGATCCTGAACCCATCCCTATACACTTTTCATGGTAAATACAACAAATGAATTATTTTGTCCCTCTAAGAAATCCACACTGTGCTTTTCAAAGGGGACAACAATACCAGAATATAACTTTTCTAGCTTTAGAGTTCATGGTGGCAATTAGCTATCTGTCCCAATATTCAAATTCTCATTCCAACTAGGATCAAAATACAAATCAAAACTTTTAAAACTGGATGATTGGGAGGATAAAGCAAGAAAAAAACAGAGAAGAGGGTAACATGAAAATCGAAATACAAAAATTCATTTCTTGGCTCTGTGTGCCAGTCCCCAAGACAACCTCTTTAACGAATCCATTATCTAATCAGTACAAATTTAAGAGGGCAGACTAACAACCCTTGAAGTGAAGAGAGAAAAAGAGGAGCACCCAACCTCCTAGTGCCAATTTACAAAGACCACAAAGGTGAGGGATAGAGAAGAATTTGCCACCTGCCTCTGCCAGCTCCAGCTGCTCATGTGGAGCCCTCTGGGTGCAGCTCTCAGTGGTCTGAGCAGGTGGGATATTTTCCTTGCCTATCACCATCAAGCTCATACTATGCACAAGATTCTGATAACCTTCAGCTCGTGAGAAACCTTCCTCCGCAGTCAGCACATTCTGAACGTACCCATATAGCAACAGGAAGTCAGTGGCAGAAAAAGGAAGTTAGGCCACAGTCCAGCTTTGTGACCCAACCAAGACAGCAAGGAGCAGGAGGTGCACTTCAAGTAAAAGCGTCTCTCCCACATGGCTGCAAATATAGCTTCTCAGTCAAAACAGAGCTGGGGAGCACCACTCAGATGGTAAGCGCTTTCTCACTCAGTAGAATCTATTTCATGTATGTATGCATAATTAAAGAAAGATTTGCTCTGCCAATGAGGAATCATGACTTAAATAATTAAGGAGTCCCAAACTTCTTAATGGTTTACACTATATATCTGAACTATAGTTATCGATAAAAGAAATAAGAAGCTGGAACAAATACATAGCTGGAATAAAGGACTAAAAGGAAAAATAGATTCGTGCAGAGAGCTATGATGGGCATTTGATGATAGGTGAGGACGATATTTCTGAGACGCTCCCTCGGCAAGAAGAGTTCAAGACACACCCTCCCAGCATTTCTTTCAGAAACCACTGCATTAGAATGATTCTGGGGGACACAGTCAATAGGCTAATAAACATCCGGTCTCATGAATCATGAATAACACAGGCGTGTTTCACACCTTTTCTTTAACACCTTTTCAAAACAAACACACACACTTTTCATTTTTTTCAAACCTATTCTCCCACATCAATACCTATTTTTATCTTTAAGAATGTACACCTAAACTTCATCTTTAAACACCACCCCTAGTCTAGGATAATTTAGATTATACTTTAATGATACCCTCATTTAAAATAGAAACAAAATATAATCATGGAGCTGTTAAGTGCTTAATTTAAAAAATGTTTAAGGATAACCACTCATGAAAAACATATCTGAAAAGAGGAGATAGAGACCGTGATTCTCTGACAAAGACTGTGTAATGGAAAGCAAGGTGATTAGAATCTGATTGTAACAAACAAAGGAAATAAACAAAAATTAGTAAAAGATTAATGTCTCTTCAATTTTGTTTGCATGAGGGTATTCTTCTGTGTCACAGGTTCTGATTTAGACCAAAGATATAAACTCTAACTTCAGAAACACCTAAAGAGTTTATTAAGAAAATTTCCCCCCAATATTAAGTTGATAAATCTTAGTCATGATTGCATCAGAGGAGAAAGATGGGTTAAATCCAAATACCTGTTCCCTGTTTCTTTTTCAGGAGAGTTGCACAGGCAGCATTAGTAGCCATGTCCAGGGCCAGCTTCTTCTCATTGTTTCTTAAGTCTGTCCTAGCACCTTCCCCAACACAACAAAAGTAAATTAGATGTTTTTGAAGACTATAGTAGTAGCCAATCCTCTTTCCACCAAAACTAATCACTTTTGGCAAAACTAGAGAACCTTTCTGGCCCAGAAGTAATAAGATTTTTCAAAGCAGAAAATCTTTCTCAAAACCATAACAGTGTATTTGGCATCTTTAATCAGGGAGCTTGTTGCTGCACCTGTGATAATTATGCACAATCAAAATATAGCCTTCCCTTCGAGTCCCTATAGAATTTCATGTGAACTTTTCAGTGAGTTTACCATGTCTATGGTAAATCTTAAATCAGACCCCAATAGCTACATGTGCCTCAGCATGAGTATTTGGACATTAAATTCAATATGCCCTTTGCCTCTTTTTCTGTTCGAGGTCTTTAGAAAAGACCATGGAGGATGAGCTCAAGGGGAATTAATATTTTATCTCTGTAAGTATACTCTCATGCAAATTAGCAGAATAGCAATATAATAAAACCCAGAGGCAATTAATTCATAGTTCCTGTAGCCCATCTTCTACTTTTTTCCTTCTCTTTATTGTTAAAAGTCACATAATTCATGAATTCATTCTCATCATTAAAGATTCAAAAATACAGAAGTATGCTGAACAAAAGTATATGTACCATTTCATCCCCCAACAAACCCCGTCCTTCCCCATTTTCTACCTTCTCCAAAGGTAACCATTCCCAACAAGTGGGCCTCAGTTTCGTCTCCCTTACATGCAGGAATGCATTCACAGACATATGTACATACACACAAAATCATATGACATGTATTGATCTTGTAATTTGATTTTGTAATTGATGCACAATTGACAGATACTAGTTTCAAGTATACAACATAATGATTCGATATTTGTATATAATGTGAAATGATCCTAAGTCTAGTTAACATCATTCACCATACATAGTGACAAATTTTTTTTAATGTGAGAACTTTTAAGATCTAGTCTCTTTGCAACTTTCTAACATGTAATACAGTACTAACCCTAGTCACCATGCTGTACATTACATCCCCGGGACTTATTTTATAACTAGAAGTTTGTACCTTTTGACCCCAAGATTTTTTTTAACTTAACAATCTATAATGATATTCCTTAGTAGTACGCGTACTTATAATTCAATCTATTTAAATGTTTATTAGTATTCCATTTTGTGGATGTTCCAAATATTATTTAATCAATCCTCTATTGAGTGGCATTTAGGCTATTCCTATTTTTCATTATCACAAACAATACTGCCTCCTAGAACAATATCTCTATTTATACATATTTCTGAAGGATGGTTTCCTAGAAGTAGCGCTGAAATGTAAGAATATGTACATTTTTAATTCTGCTACCTACTGTGAGACTGCTATCTAAGAAGGCTTTACCAATTTAAACTTTCTGCCACAGTGTATAAGAATACCATTTTCTTTGCAACCATATCCTCTTCAACAAACACAAAATAAATGTCCTAAAACTTAAAGGAACAAAAATATTGAGTCGGAAAAAATAGTATGTTTAATTAGGAATATGGCAATCGTGTGTGAAAATCTTTCTCCTGAACAGAATTAGATCTATCCACAGTTAGGGTTATATGGAAAACCTCATTCTCTCATTCTGCTATAGTACAAAAATCTTGAGGGTTAATAGTTCTGGGACTAGTTATATTTTACATTAAATTACACTTTTGAACTCATAAACATGATTTCTGTTAGAACAGGAAATGTTCAGAGACGGTCATGCTAGAGAAAAACAACCATTTCCTGTGTCCCTCTTAATCTCCGCTGTCCAATAAGAATACAATGTGAGCCATATATGTAATTTTCAATTTTCTAGTGTCCACATTTTCCAAAAGTAATATTCATTTTAATGTTTTATTTTACCCAGTATATCTGAAATGTTATCACTTTATCATGTAACCATTATAAAAATTATTATGACAGTTTGTATTTTTTTTACTAAGTCTTCAAAATCTGGGGTGCATTTTACAATTACAGCACATCTCAGTTCGGAACAGTCTCATTTCAAGGGCTCAGGAGCACATGTGGCCAGTGGCTGCCACAGCAGACGGCATAGCTCTCAGCATAACCTTGGGGGAGCAGGGGAGCCACTACAGTGGTGCCCAGAGTATCTGATCTTTTAGACCTAAAGTTTACATCATCAACATACTTTAAATCAAAAATATTTCCTCTAATATATCCCACAACAATCCTCCAAGGAGTCCTAATAATTGTAAATCCATGTAACATGTGGCCTGGGGACTCAAGCATCTTATATTACAGCCTTCTGAACCAGGGTGTACTATGGCGTGATATGCCTGGCCCTCTGTAAGGGTTAATTAATATTAGCGGGACAAATGGATCGATAGATGGTCAGTCTATGATATCACTGTTCCCTCTGACTTAAATAAAAACAGGAATCAAGAGATTTTCTTTCATTCTCTGTATATCTAGCATCTGCTCAGTTCAAAGCAAGACACTGCAGTCACAGCAGTCTTTCTTCCATATCAAGGCTTTCCTGTGAGAGCAGGGGCCTCAGCAACTTTACCCATACAGCTTTCTCAGAGAGGATCTCCTCTATGTGTACACACACACACACACACACACACACACACACACACATCCCTTCCTTCTAAGGCCCTTTAGTTCTGCAGAAATGTACAGTAAGTTCTTACTAAAATTAATATATGTAATTTTGAGGCTTGCCAAAGTTTTAATTTAAAATTAAAAACTTACACAAATCACCACAATAGTTTTATCTTAGCATAATAACTGTGTGATACAGACAGAGTAGAGGTTAAAATCCCAGTTTTAAAATAAGGAGCATAAGGAGACTATTATCTTTCTACTCTTTCAAATGGTATAATTGGATGTAGCCTATTTTTCAGGGTAAGCAAAGATCAGATAAACTGAGCACACACTTTACCTTTTCCCAGAAGCAACTCGACAATATCTGCATAACCCTTCCAGGCAGCAGCATGCAAAGCTGTGTCTCCCAACTTGTTCTATTGTGATAAAAAGAGAAAGTAGCATTTTTAAAAAAGAGAGGGCAGTCTGAAAACACACATGAATTTAGGCTTATTCTAAGTAAACCTAAAATGAGAACAAAGTTATAAAATCGTGTAAAATTCCAATGAGGGAAAGGAGACTCAAGAGATGAGAGAGGAGTCATTCTGGGAGATGGAATGGGATGTTGGAGCAGAAACTGCCGTGGCAGAACACAAGTGGAAGTCCAGATGCCCGCAGAGGAAGACCCCAGGAGGAAGCAAGCACATTTGCCCCCACAGAAGTCTAGCGTGAATTGGGAACTAGAGATGCTGGGAGACACTGGAGCAGGAATGAGGCATGGGGATGAAAACAACAGTACTGGTCAAAGTGTTTATAAGGAGTAATCCCAGAACCCCAGATCACCTGCCTCTCTCCCTGCTGCCAGATGAGCCAGTAGAGGTGGTAGAATTACCCTGTCAAGAAATTAACCAGATAGTTTCCAAGCTATAGGTATAAGAGAACATGCAATAAGGCCAGGAACTAAAAGCAGGAGGTAGGTGAAAAACCTACAAACTGAGCAGTAAGACCACTCTCCCAGCTGCCTTTACCTACCCTCCTGCCCCAATGTGTACAGTCTAGCATGTACCTCCAAGCAGGAGGCTGGAGTTTACTTCTCTGGTGAAGCTGAACAGCCCCACATGCAGGAGAGGGAGTGGGTGCTCATACTGGCATCTGGGTACACCCAAAAAACAGCCAAGACCTCACCACTTCACCCTGTGGAAAACCCACCAGCCAACAAGACCCACAAGGACACAGAGCTTCCAATAACACTTAAATATGAATAGATAAACAAAGACACTAGGTATTTGAAGAAAGTCTCCCATATTGAGGAAATACCAAAACAAACAAAATAAATGAATCTCTGAGGAAAAAGAGACTATACTGTGAATAGCAGAAA
The DNA here is from genome assembly GCF_004115265.2 of Rhinolophus ferrumequinum. Lineage (NCBI taxonomy): Eukaryota > Metazoa > Chordata > Mammalia > Chiroptera > Rhinolophidae > Rhinolophus > Rhinolophus ferrumequinum. The sequence continues at coordinate 40,504,777 of NC_046295.1, read as the reverse complement.
ATGTTTTAAAAAGCTATAATTAACATATCAGCGATATAAGATTCTATTGCATGATGAAATATGAAAAAGATGCTATTTAAAGATAAGAATCAGAGTAAAAGAAAGAGCTTGGGGTAAACAGAATTCTAAGATGGTCCCTAAGACGCCTGCCCCTGGCACACAACCCCTGTATAATTCCCTCCTCTTGAGTATAGGTGAGACCAGTGAATATAACAGAATATCACTCCCACAACTGGGTTTCTAATCAGTTGATGTTGAGTTCATCAAAAGGGAGATTATACTGGGTGGGCCTAACCTAATCAGGTGTGCCATTTCCCAAAAAAAGGTATAGTGTTAGAGACACAATCTCCTGCTGCCCTTGAGGAGGAAAACAAATAGCCATGTTGTGAACTGCCTACGAAGAAGGGTTGACGGGCACATTAACAGGTACAAGAAACTCAATTCTCCTGGCAACCTGAATGAGCTTGAAATAGGATGTGAGCTCCAGATGAGAACTCTGCTCTAGCCAATACCTTGATTCCAGCCTGGGAGACCTGAGCAGAGAATCCATCTATGCCCTGACCAGACTTCAGAAAGTGTAAGGTAAGTGGGTGCTATTTTAGGTTGCTGCTATGTTTGTAGTAATTTGTTACATAGCAATTGAAAACTAACACGGAGCTCTGGAGAATTAAAAAGGAGAATTAAAAAGGGAACCAAAATAAAACAAAGATAAAGGTGAGAAACTAAAAGCAGGAGGTAGGTGAAAAAATCTCAGAAAAACTAAGAAAATTTGAGATTCAACCTAAGAGTTCCAACATGGGCATTCAGAACCAAAGAACAAAGAAAATGGTCAAAAAACTGGTCATAAAGACTATAAAAGAAATAATACAAGATATTTTTCCGGGCTGAAAAAGCTCACCACAAAAAGATCCACACAAAAGCTCATCACTGTGCAATTTTAGAACGCCAAAGTTAAAGATTCCAATCAAAAGAAAAAGCAGATCACACACAAAAGAATGGGAATCAAAATGGCATCAAACCTCTTGAGAACAAGCCTAGAAACTAGAATACCATAGAGCAATATCTGCAAAAATTCTGAGGAAAGTCATTTTCAACCCAGAATTCTGAGAGCCAAATAATCAATTCCACGCTCCTCTTTCTCAAGAATCTACTTGAAGACGTTCTTCAACAAATGGAAGACATAGGATGCAGAAAAGTGAAGACACAACACAGCAAAGAGGTGAAGGTTTCCCAGGGAGACAGCAAAGGGCAGCTGAGACCTACATAGTTGTTCAGATTAGAGAGTGAGGATGGAGAGCTTCAAGAAATAGGATCCCAGGGAGAAAAAGAAAGCAATTGATGATGTTACACATTTTGAGAAAATATGTCATGAGAATATAAAACAGTATAGGAGTTTTTGTGAGATACAAAAAAAAAGAAGTTAATAAATGTCAGGAAGTACAAAAACAAAAAAGTTCTACAATATAACCACAAATTATGACATGATACAATGGGAGGACCAGAGGAGGCAAGGTGGGGTGCTGGGTGCTGGAAGATGAGAGTTGGGCAGCTGACAAGCTTAAACCTTCACCTACCAGATAGGATTTCAAAATACATAGGGAGATGATAAATTATGAGACAGTTTCCTTAGTAACATGAGGAAAGAAGAAAGAGCTAAAAGCCAAAAGTGATGACATACGAGGAGCTCAGTAGGCATTTTGGGCTTTATACAATTTGAACTTTAGTATAATAATAATTATATTTAAACTATGTGCTTATAACATTTTGATTAAAAATTTAATGAAAGACAATAAATGGGAAAAGGTCAGTTCAAGACACTAAGATGTGATTTTTCATGCCCACCAGTCATAGAGAGAGAACAAGGCAGCGGTGTTAAATCACTTCCACGTAAGCAGTCTCACCTGTTGATTCAGTTCAATGTTTGGTTGAGTAAATAGCATTTCTACTATATCTGAAATTCAAATAGAAAATATATTTTTTAAGAATGCGAAATAAAAGTCTGACAAGACTACAAATAATAAGTTTTAAAAGGAAGATTCTTTAGAAGAATCTTCAAGAAAATCCTTACAACAAATTTTTCAAATATTATGTAAATAAAAGACTTAAGACTCTAACAGATAGTTTTACTCGGGAAATTTTTTTTCAAATAATTTAGTTTTTGCATTGTCACATGATATCTATGATTAAAAACATTTACATTAGCTATAATACTTAATATTTATATTACTAATTTGTATTTATTAGCTAAAATAATATGGGTTTCTTTTGGGAGACAACCATAAATTTCCCTTCAGCTATGCTATTTAATTTGTTGGGTTCTTTGTTTCTCATTCTTGGAATTATTGTGTGTGTGTGTGTGTGTGGGTGTGTGTGTGTTATAGAGAGACGCAGAAAGAGAGTGGGTGTGGTGGATTTTTGGCCAGGCTGAAATACATCTAGAAAGTCCATTTGCCATTATTATAATTGATTATAACATAGAAAGTTATCAACTAAATCACTAACTCAAGCAAATGCTTTTTTCCTGAATCTAACAGTTTGCATTAAACTTCAAATGTAAAACATAAAAGTATATCATGGGAAAAGCTAAGCTAGAGGAATCAATTCTGCCCCTTTTATCTGTAAGATTAGATAATGGGTTTTGTTTTTATATCACTGTTGTTCTCCTGTAACTTTTCCAGGTCTGATTGAGGAAAAGAAGCTTCCACTCTTTTAAGTGAAAGAAGTCCTGTAGCAAGGCTGACTGATCACATTCTACCTACTGTTTTACAAAGCTTCCAGGAACAAGGCTTTTGGCTGATGTTCCAAAGGATTTAAAAAGAAGAACCAATTTTTTATTTCACTTCTGTAAATCTGACTCCCTTAGATGAAGCACATTTTTCAGTAGCACAGACATTTATGGTAACAAACAAAATGTAATACCTTTGTGGCCCCCGTGACAAGCCCAATATAAGGCAGTGCTTCCAGCTTTGTCTAAGCCATTAACACCGACTCGGTTGTCCAAACACTCTCTCAACCAGCTCAAGTTGCCTGAAAAAATTTTACATTTATAAAAACAGAAGAAAAAGCGTTTTGTTTTTTGTTTTGCTTTTCAATCGATTTCATCCTGCATAAATTTCCATTTGCAATGGATTAATCAGCAGGTCTGAAATTAAGACCTGCCCAATAATGCATTTATTATGGTACATTTTTTACTTCCAGTTTATTAATGGAAAGCATTAACATCAATTTTTAATGGCAGGTTTATGGGATGAGTTGACTAAATGGGTCTACTTAAGTTATTTTTACTCTGAAAAAAATATTTTTTTTATTCTTTTTTCTTTTTTTTTTTTCTCTGTGAATTCCTGGAACCTGGGGAAGAAACAGTCAAACCTAAGAACAAGCAGACACTACTCATATCCATATTTAAAATGCACTTTAAGGTCTTACAAGAAAAAAAAATACTAAATAACCTATTCAAAGCTGCTGTTATTATATAAAGTATAACTAGTAATTTAAAATCCTCTGGCTAATGCCCTAAATATCTAATTCACAAAAAATGTTTTAAATGTCAATTTCATAGTTCTACTTATGCACAATCCTAAACCAATAATTTCCTTTTGCATATTCAGATTTCAAAAAGATCTAAAGCAGAATGAAGGAGACCTCACCGAGGCCTTGCAAAAACTCCCCATTATCTACCGCAGTTTCTCAACAGCAGCCCTATTGACATTTGGGGTTGGAGAATTCTCTGTTATAAGGGCTGTCCTGTGCACTGTAGGATATTTAGCATGTCCCCAGCCTCTACCCAAATGGTGCCAGTGGCATATCCCCACTCACGACAGTCAAAATGTCTCCAGATACTGCCAAATGTCCAAGCGTGTGGAAGGAGGAATTACCCTCAGTGGAGAACCACTGACCTACAGGATAAAGGCCTAGGAAGGCCCATCCTGTTGCTCCCTCCCTCCCCAACTCTACCCTTATATATACACTTGCACAATATCAACACTCCTAAAGGCTGTACTTCCAAGAAAGCCCCACCCTCCTGCCTTCCTGTTACTCATTCTAGCCTCTCTAGCCTGTTCATAGTAAGCACACTTCACTGCTGTACTTATCACACCATCTTATTCTGTTACACGCATCTCTCCCTTTCCAGACTTTGAGTTCTGGGAATAACAGACCATGCCTTTCCACTCACCACAGAGCACAGGGGTAGGTAAAATACCCAAAATATTTGTTGACTGACATTTTTAAATTAAAATTGCATTTATCTCTCTAGGATGATAGAAAGCAGAACAGAGATTGCTTCTGGGGAGGCAGGGATTTAACTAGGAAGGGAACTTTCTGGGATGATAGCATGTTCTAGATCTTGATCTGGGTGCTGGTTACATGGGTGTCTACATTTGTCAACAGTCAACAAACTATATAATTAAAACCTGTGTGCTTCACTGTACCATCTCAATAAAAAAAAAGAATCACACCTACCTCTTTTTGCAGCTTCATGCAATGGATTGTCAATGGATTCTGCCTGCTCAGCCACTAGATTGAAAAAAAAAAGTGCAAATCCAATGTCACCAAATGATTTACTGAAGCCTTCACAGTCCCCCAGCTTCCATAGCGCCAGGGCCTTCCACAATTCAGCTTCCCTTATTTAATGTAGGGGAAAAAATAGCAGAAAACCAAATTGATGCTTCCTGCTTTAAAAGAAACTGAATTATGTATTAAATGAAACCAAGCTAAGCAGTAACACAATAACGCAGCAATGAACTGGAAGTATAAGCAAAAGAAACAGATCCATGGCCTGGCACACCAGTTTATTCAAGTATTTAATAAACAAATTTAGTCACAAAAATGCAAAAGAAGGGGTGGCTGGTTAGCTCAGTTGGTTAGAGCATGGTGCTGGTAGGACCAAGGTTGCCGGTTCGATCCCCACATGGGCCATGGTGAGCTGTGCCCTCCGTTAAAAAAAAAAAAAGTGCAAAAGAAAGCATTTGATGTTTATTTTTACATTCCATAAAAACACCATCCATGAAGAAAGACAGCTGAAAATAATCATTGGCCTTGTGTGTGTGCATGTGAGGTTGGGGTGCAGGGAAACTATTTTGCTTCCTGAATTCAGAAAGGGCAGTCGGTATACCTACCAGCCTCCAAGGAAGGTGTGTTCATTGTTATCCTAGAATCGGCAGGAGTGACCACATGAAGACTTCAGAACCACCCCCACCCTCTGTAAAGGGTTGTAACTGGACACTCCTTTGGCTACAGGGGATCCAAAGCAACAGAGGAACATTTTATATCCTCAGTGTGTGTGACCATGTCACACCCTCAGAAATGGAGTACACGATAGAGGCATATTTGGGATTTCAAAGGTCTAAGGAGTGTAAAAGTGTTTCAAGTCTGTAAATCCAGAATGGTATGGCCCTAAAACCAGGGAGAGCGATTTAACTCAAACCTTCACATTATACAGATGGAGAAACAGCCCCAGAGGTAGCAGTTCAGCGCCTTCACTAAGGCCCCTTATTTTTAGGAAGTGGAAGAAAAAGGATTAAAACCCAGGACCCTTGTTTATTAATCCTGTGCTCTTTTTCCTTTATTTTAATTTCTACAAAAGTCTGTTTTATGCCCCTTCCAACCAGAAGCAGTTCTGTAGCAGGGGCCACATCTCACTGCTCAATCTCCCCAAACTGCCCTGATGTGCATTTAGTGAACATCACTGTCCCAAACATGAATTAACAAGGCAGGGTTACTTCATCAGAAAAGAAAGGGCAAATTTTTAAGAACCATCCATGAAATTCAGTTTAATAGCAAAAACAAAAAAGGAAAAGAAAAATATTCTAAGAGCTGAATAAAGTAAAACCCTAAGTGTTTCCTTGGGTTCTTTCAAGGATGTTACAATGCATTTTCTTAAGCTAAGGAGTCAAGGCTCAAGCCCCTCTGGTGTCTATGACCCTTCTATTAACAGGAGACTCATGGAGAAGAAAATGTCCTAGGTTCGCAACAACTCCAATGATTTCTCAGCCACAGCTGCGAGCAGAAAACCCCGGAAACCACATACTTGAAAGTGCACAGAGTATAGTCCAGCCACCACAGCCAAGCTTACCATAGTTGCTCGGGATTAGTCCAGTCCTGCCTTTGGAGGTGCCTTTCCACCAATTGGTATCAGTCTGGTGAAAGAAGAGTTAAATTAAGTGGCACCAAATCCAGTTTACATTCAATCATTTTTTAAAAACCACTTGGCTCGTGGAGGGTAACTGCTCTACAAAATGTCCACTGACCCTGGTCACAAAGCTCAAGCTTCCTCATTCACTAGTTACGGATGTCCATTCCCCTTATCACTAAACTGCAAATATTCACACATCTGCCTGCAATAAATCAAATACACTTCATCACAGAGCCTCAACAATCAAACAAATCAAACAGAAATAATACAAATGAAAAAGAAAAAGATTACATTTAGTTTATAGACCATAGGATTTTTTTCTTTTGTCCAGTCTAATTTTGCTTAGCTTCAAGATTTTTTGTTTTCTAAAGATCTCTTTATTTCATCTTTGTTTTGGGGGTAACTTTTTATTATAAAAGAAAATCAAATCTATACAAATGTAGAATGAATAATATAATGAAGCTCCACATACCCATTTTCAACTACATGAATTATTCACTCATGGCCAATATTATTTCAGTATATACCCCCACCTACAACTTCCCTCCCCTTCAGATTATTTTGAAATGAATTCTAGACATCATATTATTTCATCTATAAATATTTCAGTATGTATCTCTAAGGAATTTTTCAAAGACATAATTATAATACCTTTATTACAGCTTCAAGTTTTTTCAACAATATTTTTTACTATCTTATATGTAGATCGATACTCAAATTTTCCAGTTGTCCTATAATTTGGAATCCAAATAAGGGTCACACAATATGACTGATGGATTAGATCTTTGAAAAAACCAGTCTGCTCTGTAGAGTTTTGAACAGTCTGGATTTTGCCTGTTTAATCCCTGTGTTATAAAAAATGTGTCCCTCTGTTACCTGTATTGCCTATAAATTGGTCACTAGTTCTAGAGGTTTAATTAGATTCAGACTCAATTTTTTTGGCAAGATTATTTCATAGGTGGTCTAGATTTCTTCCATCAAAAGACACATAATATCTGGTGGTCTCTCTTTTTTTAAAGTTAGTAACCACTGATAAGCATTATCTGGATCCATTATTTTATAGGGGTTGCAAAATGGGTAACAGTCTATCACTCATTCTTCATTTAAATAACTAGAATATCTCTTTAAAGAGAAACTTTCCCTCATCAACTCCCAGGTTATCCAGAGATGAAGTTCATAGAAAAAAGGCAGAATAAATGCTGATTATTTTCCTTAACAGTTGTCTGAATAAAAAGTTGGTTCCCTCACTTTCTCTCAGGGTGACCGATGATGTTTGTTTTTAAGTATCATTAGGAACTCATGAATTTAATCATATTAAATGTGTTTCGATCCTTGGGAATTGCTGCCCTAATTGACCGCTCAAATTGTGCTATCTTTGGCTAGTGAGAGGCTCTTCAACTTGGTCTTTGCAATGTGACCCTAAGTACTCTTTGGTAGCTTCCTTGCTTTCTAAAAACAAGATTTTGGGGGAGTCTCTTGTACTTTAACTGCCACCAACCTGGTACCAGACATTTCTCAAAGGAGCCTTGTTCCTTTTAATGGGAAATAACTTCTTATTACTTGGTTGGTCATTTTTTTCTAGGTCCTTTCAAAGGGAAGAGCAGGAAATATTTTTGTTTTGTTTTATCTTAGATAAAATACAATATCCAATTCAAATACAGAGCTGCAGGGTTTTTACTTACCCTCATTGACCTTACATCTGTATATCCTTTCTTGCAGGCTGAAAACCCTAGTTTTCAACATCACTGATCTAATGACTCATTTGCTCCGAACCACAATACACATGCAACTAACTCAGAGTAGCAATACCAATACTTCTCCAACAAGATCGTAGTTAATAACAGTTTACAATTTTGGGGGGCAGTTCTTTCTGTCCTTCATGTATAGTCTACTAGAGATGTTCAGTCGAACTGCTAAGTTTTAAATTTTAAAGTCACTTGGAATAGTTCCTTTATGTGGTTATGACAATTACCTGGAGTGCAATTAAGTTCATTTGATTTATTCTGCTTTTAATTTTCAGTTTGTTTTTTACCAATTTAATTTAATTGTATAACTATGCAAAAGTTTACATAAATTGAAACACATTTAATATGAGTACAAGATTTACACGATTCCAAAGTCAAATCTCCAAAATAAGGTATAAATTTTTTAAAGTCTATCTTCCAGCTATGTGTCTTCTACTCTATTTTCTTTCCTCACGGATTTCCTTTAAAAGGCAACTATTTTTCACATTTTACTTTATGACTTCTCTTTTGACTTTTTCTTTTAAATGGAAGTAAACAGGTATATGTATATCTTCTCACCCTGTCTTGGATAAGTGAAGGCATTACCATCCACGTTTTCATCTTGCTTTTTATTCACTTAAATAACTACACAATAGTATACAGAACTATTTCTCATTCTTTGTAGCTGCATAATACTCCAACATATCAAAGTTTATTCAACTATTTTGGTGGACATAAAGGCTATTTCTAATCTTATGCTATCACAAACTGTGCTAAAATCAATAGATTTGAGCATATGTATTTCTATATACATACACATTTAAATATACAACGTTACGGCTATACAAAATAGTCTTATATTATACATCTTTAGTTCACACACAGTACAAAATTTTAGCTGGGCTTACCATGTCAGTAATGTAGATAATATCACCTTCCTCAAAGTACAATTCATCTGGCTAAAAGAAAAAATATATATTAAGTTTGACTCCATGTAATTTTTTTCATGAATTAAAATATAATTATGGTAATTATATAGATTAAAATGGTAAAGTATCCTTATAGACACTGTGCTTTTAAAACAGCACATAAACCACTGAACAAAACATTGCTGATGAATTAACACATGTACAGAAAGCTGAATTTTTCCCATGATGGACTTCAAAGACTTACATATATAACAAATACAGATTCCACCCCACACACACATCTTATATTCATTCTTCCATGATGAAAGCAGGTGATTTTTGTATCAAAATAGAATGTTAATAAAACTTTCTTGCAGAAATTTCAAAAGGTGCTATGTATTTTTTCATAACAGGATAAATGTCTAGAATTAAAACCATGAAAAATAACTAGAAACTTGGCTCTCTCCTAAATGATTAGGTGTCAATCCTTAAATACTTTCATATCAACATCTGCTCTCTGCTTATTTTGAGAAAACCATTATCCTATCTCTTCATGTTCAGAGAGAATGAGCATTTTATATGTGAGAATAGTTAATAAATAATTCAGCCTTTAATAAGGCTATAGAGCTGAAAGATATAAAGCAGTAACTCAGACAGTCCAGACCATCAGCAGCTCTAAGGGGTTCATTGAGTATTGTCAGTATGTGCTCTGGCCTGTACCAGTGAAATGTCCAACAAACTCTCTGAATAAAGCCTGGCACTTTAAATAAACATCTTCTTTTTCCCATCAGTAGATAACACTTATCAGCATGACCTTATAAGTAAATAGGACGATGTATTCGGAGTTTCAGATCATTGAGAGATGTCTACGTTGTCATGTTGAGTGAAAAATGTAGGGCACAAAATTTCACACAGGATAAGGTCACAATAATGCATGAAATGTGTGCAGAAATTTTTCCGAATTTTGTTACTTTTATTATTTTCATAATTTTCCTTGAAAAAATACTTTTTAAATAAGAGGCTTTGCTATTTCTGATCATAGTTATTGTTCCATACAAATAAAAATTATGCTAGTAAACAAATTATTTTATTCATTTATTTTTCCATTTATTTATCTCCTCTCTCAGTCACAGACTAGGACAGTAAATATGACTGAACTAGTAATTTATTTAGTTTCAAAGCTGATCTATATGATTATTATAATTATTTACCCCTGAATATAAATGAAGACTATAGCCGCTATATCATGCTTTAAGCAAGCACAATATATATTTAAATGCATTATAAATTCAAATACAAAAATTGGCAAATGGTTAATGATACCAAAAAATGGCTGAGTTCCTTTAAAAGGCAAATTCCTGAAGCATTTCTTGCATTTACATTTTGATTTACAGTAACTAGACATATACATTGGCACAAGCTATAGCAAAATTATTTGAACCTATGAAGACTTGACAACATACGTTTTAATATCATTTGAAACAGAAGAAAAAAAGTAAAGCCCTCTAAGATTTTCTCTAATCATTCTCTAAAATGCTCTGATGATCTATGATCAATATGTCTACCAATATGTGATGGATATAGAAAGTGATTAGGGAAACAAACTATGTCCTTGCATATTTCCCTGTTGTAAACTGAATCACTCTCAGAAGCCAAAAAGGGGACTTGCTAACTACCACAGATAGCGCCCCAGCTATACACAGTGGTCATCCCCATAACAGGAAGGTTGGCCTTCACTGTTAATTTCACCACTATTTGACTCTCTCTCCTTTAGATGACAGTAGTGATGGGAAGGGAGAATGAAGCAGGATGTAACAAAGGAAGGAAAAAGGAATGTATGTTCAAACTAACTATTTTTCTAAAGTGACTCTAAGTTTTCTGGAGTTTTGAAAGAGCTCAATGCCTTGAAGAGATCTGTCTGGTCTTAGAGCCGTCCTGGGCCACTCTTATTCTGTACTTCTCCAAGAGCTAACCCTGCCCACTTATGTCTAACAATGACTCCTCCTAAAGTCATCTCTGCCTACAGTTTTGGTCTCCTTCTAAAATCACAAAAGTCAAGACTGCCTAAATGTTCTCATTTAATAAGATCATTCACCCTTGACACCAAAAGGCACATTTTTAAAAAGTATCAAACAAATAACTCAAAAAAACAAAGCGCGCGCACACACACACACACACACACACACACACACTCCTGTGATTAGCCTTTCTCATTAAAAAAAGGAATAAAGCCCAGAAGAATGGGAAGTAAGTTCTTAGTGGGCATGGGGTTTTCTTTTGGGGAGATGAAAATGTTTGGGAACTAGATAGAGGTGGTAGCTGACAACATTGTGAAAGTACTAAATGCCACTGAACTGTCCACTTGAAAGTGGTCAATTTTATGTTATGTGACTTTTATCTCAAGGGCAATAAGAAGCCAAGAACAGTTAAAACTCTTAATGTCTTTTAAATAATTCTTGTCCTGTGTGGTTTGGTAAAAGTGCATCATTTGGAAAATGTCACTAAGTACGGTCATTTTGGTACTTCTCAGTGGTATTTTGGATTTTTAATTAATGTCTGCTGTTCAGTAATGGTATCTGCCACAAGCCATCTATTAAGTCAAACTTGTTTTTCAATTGCAGCAACAACAGGCAGTTGATTTCAGTCAGGTGAAAAAAGGTCTCACTATTTTTTCATCCTAAGAAAGGAGAGCGGACAGTTTATTCTCTTTTTATTCCACAGCTCCCAGACACACAATGCTACTTACTACTGGTAAAATATTTCCTTCCTATGAATCTAGGGGCAGTTTTTCCTAACCTAGCTAAGGGGTGGTCTACCAAGTTTTGCAGACCATCGGTGGCAGTATAGATAACAAGGTAATTTCATGACTTTAGAACACTCATTTTACCTACAATATTCACACTTTCCATTAAGAAACCACTTGCATGACACTTAACGTAAATTGTTCGATGCGGATCTACTTTTAAATTCCTGGCATCCTATTCAAGGACCAGAAATGGGAAAATAGTGACACAATCAAGTAAGCATTTCGCTATTTCCAGCTTGTTCTTCGGTTTTTAACCACATTCCTCCTTTCCTCTCTCCTTGAAGAACCACAAGGTATCAGAACGAGTGCACTGTCGGCCACTGGGATGTTATAGTGATGAGTACAAACTTGGTAACATATATTCTCATTCCTGTCCCATATATTCTTGGTAACGTATAATTCCCAAGGCATTAATTTTGTTGGTTTCTACAAATATATACTTTATGGAAAAATTTTTAAAACCTGTGGGATACTTTTGAAATTTTTCATATTTGTCAACCTGGAGCCCCAAAAATTAATAAAAAGGGGAAAAAATCGAATTCTCCATATTGTTATTTAACACTTTTTAGATTTTTGTATTTAACACTTTGTAGTATTAGTATGTCCCAGGCATTGGTCTGGACACTTACAAATATTAACTAATTTAACCCTCACCAGCAACACTATGAGGTGGGTACTACTCTTAGCGTCACATTTATAGGTGAGCAGCTTGTCTAAGCCATAGACCTAGTACGTGGTAGACCCCAGACTTGAACTCCAACAGTCAGATTGTGGAGTCCCTGTTCTTTACCATCACCTATGCCTTCTCTCACACAGAAGGGTCATGCATAGCTATTACTGGTCATCATAGTGCCATGACATGGATAAAAGATGGTAGCCAAGGAAAATACCTATTCTTTCCCCTACCCCACCCCACATAATGCATTACAACAAAACTAACAGCAGCACCTTATACCTGCAAAGCCTACTTTATCTCATTCGATCCTCACAACATCCCAGGCCTGGGTCATGGATATAATCTCCATCTCAACCAAGCTTAGAGAGGTTGAAGAACTTGCCACAAGTCACACTGTTAGTGAGTGGCAGGGCTGGGCTCCTACTGCAGCTTTTAGAATCCCATTCTCGGGTCCCTTCCTCTACACGTTGTGCTATAAACCTAAAGACGCCCAGCAAACATTACATGACAGAGCAGAGTCCTGCTGGTTTCTTTTCAGAAATCAATACTAAACCCACTTAACCACACAGGAAATGCTGTTCTTTCTCTATCAACGCGTCTTTACACTGGCCTATCCAGTCTAGCAGGTCTCTCTATGACACGTTATCGGATTGGGGGTTGGGTGAGAAATAAGAACCAAACAATGCTGGGTGGGGCCAGGACTCACTTGCCTTTAAATAAGACAGGAGAAATGGGTTGGCAGGAAGAACCAGGAGTCACAAGCTGCCCAGTGTTCTACCTGTTCAGTAGATCACCAACGGTAGAATGGACATTGCTCTCCCTAACTCCTGAGGGTGGGATAGTAGTGAAAAACTGGACTCAGGCCTCCCTGGGGTGCTGCACATGTGAGCAATGGTCCCACTGAGTCCAGCTCAGCTCTTCCATCTTGCCTGGTCCCGATGACTTTATGGAGACCAGGTCACGTTAGGATGTACCCTGCTACATTTATCCTACTAGAAAAGATAGCTACTGGTCATAAGAGAGAAAGACTAAGCTGAGCTTCCAGGATTGTCCAACAGAAATTCTCATTCAGAAAAAGAATATGAAAATAACCTAGCTCTGGGATGATATTCAAAATATTCAAAATACAAGTACAGGCACTTAACCAGTCAGGAAGACCTACAGAACTAGAGGCTACCTTTAACATCTTTGAAGGGAGGTGGGAAAGGGCAGTGTGGGGACAGCAGGGTGTGGGGTAGTCTGGGTGAACCACTGAATACCCAGCACACACAGGATGAATCAGCAGCATTTCTCTACAGAACTGGGATCTTTGGGACCAGGGATATTAAAAAATACAGAATATTTTAAAAACCTAATTAATAAATGTCTATTTTCTCCCATGCATTCAATAATAACTAAGATAAAAAGCAGTGGAGAGACTTAATTTGGAGCAGAACTGAAGGTGAATTAAAGTAATTGATATATCAATCAATCAAAAATATTTGTTAAAAGTCATGGGCAACCAAAGGAGGAGGTCAGTGAGAAAGGACAGGGTGATAACAAACACAATGGGGGAGGGAGGGGGGAGAAAAAACAGTCAGAAGTCACTTCACAGGTCAAGAGTACACACAGGTCCCTTTCTAGAGTTAGGGAGGCAGCAAAGAATGGTCTCTTCATTGACTGGCCCAGGAGGGCAGCTGATGACCACCTCCCTTCTCCCACTCCTGTTTACCTCAGGGGTCATGCAACATAGGAAATAATTGATTTGGACAATCTGAGACACGAAGTGATAGCCCTCCCTGTGATCAGGGGGCAAAGACAACATTGTCTGAACCTCGTATTTCCTTACCTTTTTGTGTCCCCTCTCCCACCCCAAATTCACCTCAAAATGTGACAGTATTTGGAGACAGGGTCTTTAAAGAATTAATTAAGTTAAAATAGGGTCATTAGAGTGGGCTCTAATACAATTTGACTCGTGTCCTTTCAAGAAGAAGAGATTAGGACACAGGCAAGTACAGAGGACACAGGGAGAAAGACAGTCAGTCATCTCCAAGCCAAGGAGAAAGCCTCAGAAAAAAACCAACCCTGCTGACACCTTGATCTCATACTGCTAGCCTCCAGAATTCTGAGAAAATAACTTTCTGTTGGTTAAGCTGAAAAAGCATCCCAGTCTATGGTACTTTGTTAGAGCAGCCCTCGCAGACTGTCACACTGCCCATTCCCCACCCTCACCAGTACAGGAGGGATGTCATTGGAACCTCTTGGCAACAGGAGTAAGAAACTGAGAATTACTACCCACCACCAAAGCCCTTTCTTGTCCCAGGAACATTCTATATACAAAGTCTTGGGAGAACTAATCCGAACACGCACGCATCCCACACTAACTGTATGACTTGTTGCCATTTAGTGGCATCATCTCATTTCACGCTCACAGCAATGTTCTACCACAGGATGCTTAATATCATCGCCATTTTCAAATACAGGGTAAGGGTCATATAGTTAGGTAAATGCGCACAGTGGGTAAATGACAGACCTGAGCTTTGAGAGCAGGCCCCGGCCTGACGGCAGTGAATCACTGCTCAGTACCACCTGTTCTAGGAGCAGCAGGGCCCCGGGCAGGAAGCTGGCTGCCCATGGCAGGAAGGCGCTCATCTCTAGTTTACAGACATTACAAAGTCAATGATAACAGGTTTCCTTGTTGGTTTCTTTCTCCTCTGCTTCATACCTGCCTGGAATTCCTGCCTCTATCCTTATTCTCCTAGGTGGCTGTCTACACCTCACATAGAGTGATTCTTCTAAAACTTAGCTATCCAGTCACTCTTGTACTCAAAACCCTCCAATTGCTTCCCATCTTACCCGGGACAAAACACCAAATGAGACCCAAAAGGCCCTACTACCCTCCTTGAATTCATCTCCTACCTCCCTCTTTCTTGTCCACGACCTTCCTAGCCCCGCTGTCTTCCCTGCTGTTTCTAGAAGTCGCTAAGCAACCACCTTGCACTTGTTGTTTCTTCTGCACCCTCAGTTCTTTCAGGGCTCTACTCAAATGTCACTTCATAGAAAGGCCAGCCAGAAACACCTTATCAAAAGAACACTCTTCCTCCCTTAGCCTTGCTGCCCCTTACCCTCCTTATTTTTCTTCCTAGGACTCAGGTCCTGAAGTCACATTCATTTATCTCCTTACTTCTCTCCACTAGGATGTGAGCTCCGTGAGACCATCCTTTCTCTGGTTACTGCACCACCCCCAAGACCTGGACCAGTGTCTGGCACACAGTAAGTGCTCACTAAATCATGGGAGGATGGGTGGATTTATGGATGGACACGAGAAACTCTAACAACAGAAAATACATACAGCAGAGACATACAAAATTGTTCTGGGTGGTTGGTAGAAGGTGCCATCATAATGTAGTTTGAGGCAGCAATTCAAGAGGAAAATCAGCAGAAAGACGACTAAGACAGGAACACATACTTTATCTGCAAGTAACTTGGTGATTTTAAAGCAGGTGGTGTCACCGCATGGGGAGAAGCAGCACAGGACGGACAACATGACCTCCAGGCAGAAGGGCATGCACATCAACGGAGGGGCTTAGCTTTCACACTCTGGACTGCAGTGGGCGGTGACTGAACATCCATTCCTATGAATTATTTAGGGCTATTAAAGAAAAGGCAGGCAGTGTAGGCCAGTATCTAAATGAAAGCACCATAGGTTTTTATGCCAATTTTAAAGTTAAAAAACTGAATACTTACAGTTCTGGGTTCAAATGTATAAAGAGCTCTGAACACTTTAACTTGCCCTAAAAGAGAGGAAAAACAACCCACGATCAGTTCATTTCCAAGTTTGCTCTAATACTATTACCCATTATAGTCTTCAGAATTCCCTAATTAAAAGCCCATGCGAGAAATTTATCTTGGAATTAAGTGCTTTTTCTATATAAGAGGAATTTTTAAAATACTTGTTAAACGAAAGCATGAAAAAACACACACCGCTGAGATGATTTTGCTTTCTCCTCCCAAACAATGGAAGCTACCTAATTGCTTATACTTACCTTCTGTCCTATACAGAGCCCGCCCACCACTAAGATCTCAGTTTAAAAATGGAAATGTGAGCATTTAACATAGAGAGAGTCTTAATGTGACAACTGACAGTGTTTTAATATTCTTAAATCAATGGTTTTAAGAATGGATTTTATATTTTCCCCCAAAAAAGAAAATACCACTGAGAAAAATAGAACATGTTGGAGAAATCTGTGATCCCATTAAGTTTCAAAACAAAGTACAATAACTAAGCAAAGAGGTGCTTGCGTTCACAAGCGGTGTCTTTCGTGCTGCCAAACAGTATCTCGCTTTCTGCCTCTTTGCTGCATTTCCACTACACCCTGTATTAGAATAACTGATTTGAAGACAGGCACCTTGATTTTCTCAATTTCCTGGCACCTACCTGGCATATATGTAGTATGAAGTTAAAAAATGCTTGCTATGTGAATATGTAAGTAAAAGAATAAATTCAAACAGTGTAGGAAAAAGCCTATAAATAGCAAAAAAAAAAAAGGAAAAAAACGGTCTTTTTATGAAATAGATTTAAAAGGGGTATCAAACTAGGACCACCTATTTAAAGTGTCGTGAAAGTTCAGTTTCAGCACTGGAAGAACTGCCTCATCCAAGAGCATCATGCAGAACAACGGGCTCTCACATGGAAACCAGGAAGACTACTTCAGAAATGCTGTACGCTTTTATCTTACTCTTTTTCATTCCTATTTGAGCATGTTTTATAATATAACAGCATAATAGAATACACATACAAGGCATAGATACCTATACATTTTGGGGAGTGAGTACTCAAAACCTTTTGCTGATAGAATGTAGCAAGTAAGCATTATAAGGACAGGGGTTTTTGTTTTAGGAATGAGACATCCAAGTAGATAGCACAATGCCGGGAACATAGGAGCACTCAATAATTATTTGTGGAATGAATGAAGAATGGATGAACAATGGAATGGAAACATGCACTCAAAAAAGTCTGAAAGCCAGTAGTTTAGAACCACACCATCCAATATGATTTTATGCACTGATGGAAAAGTTCCACATCTGTGCTAGTCACATATAGCTACTGAGCACTTGAAATGTGACTGAGGAACTGATCTTTAAACATTAATTCTAATTAAGTTAAATTGCCATAACTGACTGGTGGCTAGCATACTGAACGACACAGGTTTAGAACATCAGAAAATGGGAAATGACATAATGTCCATTAAGAGAGGACTACGTACATCAACTGATTCATCCACATGAGAGAGTCATTAAAAAAGAATGTGGCAGACAGATCCGCAGACACTGACATAGCAAAGAGCCTACAAAACATTCAGTGAAAAACAACAGGTTATAGAACAGTATGCCAAGTACCACCCTGTTTACGTTGACAACACACACACCTTGAATGACAGCACCAATTATGGGGAACCTTCACATTCTATTTTACATGTATTCTTATATCCATCACACTGAGCATGTATTACATTCAAAATCAATGACAACAGTAAAAATACTTTCATGGGAGGTGGTGGGTAGGAAGCATTCTTTCTTCTAAAGGCCCTAATATAGAAGGGAAGCTCAGAGCCCTGTTGTTTAGTGTGTCTGCAAGAAAACATGATTCTTGCAATCTGAATTCTAGTGCCACTTCTTTCTTGCTCTGCTGGGGGGAGGTTAATAGGCAGAAGAAAAGGCGAAAACTTGGAATCTGTTTTTCACCCACACCCACAGGCCTGAGAAAGGAAATATCAAATAGAAGGAGGAGTTGCCAGGAGAAATATTTTCTGCTGACCTGAATGTTTTCTGAGAGGGGAGAGTAGTTATCTTGATTACTTCGAACTTTCCAAAGAGAAGTTACACAGGGAAGCAGTCTATTCGTGACCAAAATCAATAAAGACAGAACTTTCTTGTTCCTTTGAGGGAATGGCAGCATGGGATGTGCTATGGCTAATTTTGGAAACAAGATCCAATGTCAACTTAGTAGATAAAATTCAACATAAATTAAAGAACCTGAAAAAAAAAATACTTGGAGGCCCCTGGATTTTTATAATTGTATCTTTTGTGAGTGTCTTACTTAAAATGTTAACAACTAAAAGGAATTGGGAGATTTATTTGCATTTTGATTTACATTGAATGTTATAAACACTGAACATCAGGCAACTCTTTAGGCTGTTATGCCAGGGAACGTTCTGTGTAACACTGTAGAAATACTTCCACATACACGATCCTATTTATTAATTAAAGTTGGGACATTATGTATTATAAAATTTCTGGGCTTTCATTTATTCCATTCTCAAACCTGAGTCAAGTAGAAATGAAAGAAGACAAAAGAAACAGAGGATAAGAAAGAACTGCATTAAAAAAAAAAACAGATGATTTTTATGATTGCAGTACTACATCAACCTTGGATAGTCTCTCAAGAGAATAATAATACTTAATATACTAATTATTTTTACATATTTAATTCAACTGTGAGCGATGTTCTATACAGGTTTAAACAGAGTATTCAAGGGAAGAAATCAGGGTTCTAACGGTATTTTCCTTATAGACATCTAAAAAATAATAATGAACATCTTAATAGATCATCAAGAGCAGGCACTGATCAATCCCAAATGTACTTAAAGAAGGCAGAGTCACAAATGTAAACTAGTTGTGTTCTTTCATAAGCAGGGAGGCTAAGTTAGTTGCCTGCTTGGGGAACCCTCCATCCTGACCATTTTCTCATGGAGGTCTCGTTACATATAACAAAGAGAGAAAGTGAAGCTGTGTAAAATACCTAAAGTCACCCTGGAATTCACCCTGATTTAAAACAGGAAAGAGGCCCAATCTTCTGTTTGATGCTTTATGTGGCTCTCACACGAACTAGCTCGTGAATGGTATTAAGGATTTCAGTAGGGCTGGCTTCCTGATGTCAACAAGGTAAGTAAATTCCTAGCATGACACCCAGGCAACTGGCCCCTGCTGGCTTTTCCCTTTGCTGGCTCCTGACCTCGCCAGGCACGCCCTTTCCGTTTCTCTACAACCCCACCCTGCCCCTACGGAGAAGGACTGAGCCCACCACTAAACATCAGCCAAACACTCTTTTCCCCTGGAGTTGGGCTGAGCCCAGACTTCAACAAACGAATCCTGTCCATAGCAGCTGAGGCAGGTGGAGGGAAGGGGGATATGAGACAAGGCTGGGTACCGGCAAAGGTAAGAGAACTTTGTTTCTGAGGTTTGCAAACAGAGTGTGTACTGCTGCTCCTCTGAGGCCCTGAAACAGCACTGAGAAGGAACTGGGGCTTACAAACTCAAACCTAAAATGCCTCATCTACTTTATTCTCTGTTGGTGAAGGAAAGGAGAAGCTTCTAGAGTGAGCCACTAAGGCAGCATTTAAAAGGGACTGCTCACTATAATGGAGAGACATACAATAAACAGCAAGAGGAATGACTTTTCAAATATCAGGCCTTAGTTATCCATAACAGAGCAACTATTTCATTTGTGTTCAGCTTAAGAATTTGGGAAGCACGAGACTTTTAAGACTTCATTTAAAATGACGATGGTAACTATTACATACCCACTATGACGATTAAAATTCAAAACATTGACAATGCTAAGTGTTAAGAAGAATATAGAACAACTGGAATTCTCAGACACCACCAGTGGGTGTGTAAACTTGTATAACCACTATAGAAAATTATTTGGCGGTAGCATTCATTCATTTTTTTATAAGTCTTAACATGCCTCTGAGATCTTAAATTTCATTTTGGGGAAAAGGAACATAACTAGAAAATCTCCCTTGCATCTTTGGTAGGGCTAAAACGCTGCATACAAAGTACTGTGAGTCTCAACATTTTTACACTGCAGATCATAACCAGGTATATTGTCAAGCTAATTTAGTAGCTTTAAAAAATATTAAATAGGGGGGTGGGGAAAAATATTAAATAAAACAGAAGAGACCAAAGCACACTGTACATAATAGAATTATGTTTGTGAAATTTTTCTTTCATTGGGACTGGATAGATGGATGGAGAGATGTTTATTTTAGAAATTTGCCAAATACACTTTTTGTTTGGCAGCATGTCAAATGGCCAAATACTAACATCAATATTTGCCAAAGCCAAACGATGCCTTTACAGAATTAACTACTGAGAAATAATAATAAATCTGAAATTTTACTCAAAAAATCAATTATTATGATTACAATCTTAGTTTTAAAAATTCTGGTAGACCCATTTGAAAAGTCTGGTATAAAAGGACAGGAACCATAATTCCCTGGCACTGTCAACAGCAGCCTGATGAGACTTGTGTAACACTAAATAAATGCTCTCTCTAAAATGAGATCTGTGAAAAAGCTAGATACTTTGGTACTAGCTCCGTCAGCTTAGCTATTGCTGGTGATGATTTTGCCACCAAGTTGGTAAGCTTTCCTTCCTCCCTAATAGAAAATGGCTGAGGTCAAGACTTACCTCCTCTCCACCTCCTGAAGTGAAGATTTGCTTAATGCTGATCACGCAATGTCATTGAAGGCAATCCCACGAAGGACATAATGGTTTCCCTGAAATTATTAGTAATTGTACGCTCTCACTATTCATATTCTCTATCCATAACTATAATTTTTGCTATACTTTTTTAACTATAATTATTTATAAAATAATTCTTAGATGTATAAAATTCACAGCCTCGCCATCATCATTAATTATGGCAATATTTTGTTCTCCAATAATAAATATACATTCAAACTTTCAATTGACTGAGGGAATTTTCATATATGAAGCACATTTGGAATAAGTTACATGTAGAGTACTTAACCTGTTTTTCAAAGTGAACATTAAGATAACAATAAATTCAAATGGCACGCCTTGCTTTCATTACTGTTGCCACTACACTGGTTTAGACAATCTGCAATCCTTGTTCTAGCATAAATCTAGGTATGCCTGAAATGACACTGAAGTAGGTATTCCACCATTTGGCCAGTCAGTCAAAGCTTAGGATTTAGGAAGAAATTTGAGGCTAAGGTAACTTCTGTGCACCCCTATAATCGTGTGTGTGTGTGTGTGTGTGTGTGTGTGTATTTTTGTATGTACCAGGTCATTAAGGAAAACATGTCTCTTACTAAAGATCAAGGACAAAAAAAGTTTGAAATCCACTGCCCTAGACTATCTGATCAAAATGGGAATTTGCTATAAGATACTCTAAAGAATGAAAGTTACTATTTCCTCTACTTCGTGAATTTCAAAATTCAGCTAGAATATAAAAAATAATATTCTCCCATCTCCCCCAAAAGTAGATAGTTTATAACCAATTTTAGAGCTTTTAAAAAGAAAGAGGAGAATTATTTGAACATGGAAGAATCATGGAAAAATAAGAATTAACCCACACATCTAGTTCTCATACTTGTCCAAGAGAATGCAGGAAGTATTAACTTCTTAATTTACATTCTGTGTGTATGAGAGAAAAAAAGCGTCACCACCTTTGAACATTGTCAAAGTATTGAAAGTATTAATGTTATTTCTACTAGGCATATTGAAATTATTCCATTAAACATGCATGATGAAACAGGATGTTTTCTGCTCAAAACAAAACAGGAGGGGTCTATGTGATAATATCCAAGAGTCAAGGCTATCGTTTGATGGCTGGAGTGAAAGGAAACAGCTGTGCTCTGTTGGGCCCACACAGGGTTCCCCTGGGCTTTGTGGATTCCAACACTCATAAATGAGGTGGTTAGCTCAGAACAGGCTTCTTGGTGAAGCTATCTTTATTCACGTCATTCCACAAAAGCCCACTGCTCTTGCAAATAAAACACAAATAATCCTTGCAAAGACAATCATCATGTGAGCACAGCAATGTCCAAGAGTTTCCAATGTAAAGAATAAGTTTCTTCCCTCATCCTTATATTCTTGGATTAATTAAATCCAATCCAATGAATTCTATTTCATATATACCTTTAAAGGATATAACTAATAAAAAAGACTGTGAACAAAATATTTTCATCTCTCCTTACTCCAACACCACCTCTTTCATGCAGCTTTCCCTTATCCAATCCAGAAAAAAAAAAAAACAACTGAAGAATTTGAAACGTGTCTTGACTTCAGCTGCAGGCATGGCAGACTTGTTAGAAACAGTAGCCAGTGTGTTTTCTGACAAGAGGGTTCTATTTATTAACAGTGTGCCTTTCTTATCCATTTTTTTCCTTTGCTTATACTTTTCAGTGCCTTTCAGAAAACTTGGTTACTTTTACATCTTGAGGGGCCATAACTGCTATCATTTTTATTTCTTATCCACGATAAGCCAGAAAAGTTCCAAAGAACAGGGTTCAAAATTTCAAATGACATGTTCATTGCCAACTATGTCTTCACTGGCTAAAGATTAGAAAGGGGGCAATGGCCCGTAAAGACCCTTCATCCCAAGATGAACTGCTTCCAAAGTCAGTTTGAGGGGACCACAGGGATGAATGGAAGACAATTATTTCAGTCCTTGGAATTTAACTGAAAAATCATGCCAACCTTCTGCAAAAGGCAAGATGAGTCCAAGGGCCTGCCCATGACAGCAATACCTGCTTTTGTGCAACCTGAAAGCTAAGAATGGTTTGACATTTTTAAATGGTTAGGGTGAGGAATCAAAATGGGGGCGGGGAATCAAATGAATATTTCAAGATATAAAAATTATCTGAAATTCAAATTGAAGGATCCATAAATATTTACTGGAACACAGACAATATTTGCATACTGTCTGCATCGCACTACAATGGCAGAGTTGAGTAGTGGCAACAAAGACCACTTGCGACCCACAGATATGCTTATGTTTTAGTGTTATGTAGAAATGGTTGGTGGTAATACATACCCAATCAACTACACAAAACAAAAATATGCACAGAAGAAAAACTGGAAGGAAACAACATCAAAATGTCAATAGTTATCTCTGGGTGATTTTCTAAATTGTCTACAAAGAATAGGAATTCCATATATAAGCAGGAAAACATATTCATGTTTAATGCCCTTTGAAAGACAGCTTAAAAGTTATTTGTATGTTATGTATCAGCAGAGTTATTTTAATATGAGTCTTTTTTTGTCCTTGGTCTCCCTGAACTCATCACGGGGGGGAGGGGAGGGGGATGGTGGGATGGGGGCAGAATCGGTGAAGAGATAAGCAACTGCAATACCAAGTATGCTTACAAAAGTGAGACTACAGGGGACACATATGTAACACAGACAGTGAGGAGACTCTTAGGTCAGTGCAGGCTGGATTGGAAGTGGCGTCTACTTTGATTTTGGAAACAGCAGTTATCAACCCAAAGAGGGGCAGGGAGCAGGGTAAGGCAGACCCAGAATACAAAGCCGTATACAGACAGAGGGGCTGGACGCCACGAAAAGTTGTCCAGGAATGTCAAGTAGATCAATGTACCTGGAGCCTGGCAGAAGAAATAGTGAGAGATTGGGCCAGGGACAAGAACACAAATAGGGTAGACGTTTCTCAGTTTTTCTGAGACACACATTAAGAAATAATATTGCACATCAGGACCCAGGAAACATATAGACAGACATTCTCATAAAACTAAAAAATGGTCCACAGAAAATACTTTAAGTGACTCTGACATTTTCTGTTCTTATGTTGTATTCTACTTCTTTCTTTCCTTTCTTTCTTTCTTTCTTTCTTTCTTTCCTTCCTCCCTCCCTTCCTTCCTCCCTCCCTCCCTTCCTCCCTCCCTCCCTCCCTCCCTCCCTTCCTTTACTTCCTTCCTTCCTTCCTTTTTTAGGTGCTAGTCATTACTAACTGTACTGACTTCATGATCTACTCCTGGGTCACCACTCAGAGCTTGAAAAACCACTAGGCCAGAGTGTTTAATACATGAATGTGTATATCCAGGGTTTAGAAACCAAATGAAAAATCATCAAATTTAGATATCTGGTACTCTTGGCAATAATAAAATCTCAGAATATATTAAAAATGGTCCCTAAATTATTTTCATTTCAAAAGAATTTTTTAAAATTTGAGCAAATAATAAATGGACAAGCTTAAATTTCAGGCTTCATGAATGCCCAATTTCTTGGAAAATTACCATTGTACTTAGGAAATAAAAATTTGCAGCAACAGAAAAATGGCCTTGGTCTTAGCCCTTTTATGAAGACACATATTAGCAAGAAAACATGTTGATAAAAATGTCTCCATTATTTCAAACAGAACCCCTTTAAAACCAGATGCAGGGACAAAGATATACACTGTATCTAAGAAAAAGAAAAGTGAATCTCTAGACACATAACTGAGTTTAGGCTAGATTAAGGTGTTCACTTGAAGCTTACCTGAAGGACAGAGGGGACAAAATCTGTAGTGGAGGGCATTTTACTATTTCTAGTTAATACTAGAACTCTCGCATAATAATACGAAATCTGGGTGTGTGAGAAATATTATCAAACACAACAGGAAAAAGTAGTTAGAGAGCAAAGAATAAGCAATAAACTGAGCCCCTCTCAGTTCAGAAAACAAAAGGATTCACATTTTTTTCTGTAGCACATACCAGAGACTCCACAAAAGTCCTTATCAAAAATTATAACAGAACCAAACAGAGAGAAGTGGAAACCAACAAGATGCCTAAGACATTCGTTTCTTCCAAGATCATCTACTCACTAAGACAACAGACTTTAGAAATTGTTTTCTTAATTGCATCCTCTCTAACTCACACAGCAGTGCTCCTTCAAAAGGTTTACGAAGTGTTCCTAAGGGTCTCATTTCTATTATGAAAGTGGTGAGCCTTGTCTGGTAGCCTTGGAAATGTTGGACATGACACCTCCAGTGGGAACTACGCCCATTGGACATTCCAGAGCCAGGCCTGGCATCTTGCTGAAGGCTCAGCCCAGGCAGTGCAGGCAAGAGGACACCCCAGGGCATGAGTTCTTCCACCCAGCTTGCCTGATTCTGAAAGTCGAGATTGTTTATGGGAAGGAGAGCTAGACAGAAGTCTGGAGGGTCTGGGAAAACCCAAGGAGTCCAAGAGACTCCCAGAAAAGGTCAAAGAAATGTTCAGGTAATTTCCCCAAACCAGATCAGATTTTAGGAGAAGGAAGAGGGGCCCAAGAGAATCAAGTCCATAAAGAATGACAGAGAAGGCCCTCGAATTTCCCTAGAGAATGATAAAGGTCAGCAAATGAAAAGCTATGGTTTTTCTGGGGTTGTAATTAAAATAGGGTAATTACAGGGCCATTCTTACGAAAATGTCCCCTTTACTCAAGGCCTGTGCAGGAACTGAGGGGTCACACACTTAAACTGGGTGACTACCTTCAGCTACTCCAAGGCCCACGTCACCTTTCACGCCCATTCCTGAGGTGGCAAGTTGCTCATGACTTTTAACTCTTTTTCATATTAACGGGCACCCAGAAGATCATTTGTCTTTTTGTGAACATGGGATCATGTGTGGGGGAAGGCAAGAGATTGACATTGAAATTTGCCCTTAAACTTCTAGGAATATTTCAGGTTCCCTCCCAAACCCTTGAGCCTGCTGTTAGAGAAAAATTGAGAACTATTTGTTGTTTATGACAGTAAAAATAACCTCTACCCACAGGGACAGAAGAGGGAAAACTCAGCACTGTCTATGGCAGTGGCTTTCTACCAACAGGCAGCAGTCATCTAAAATTGCAGGTTTTCATAATAATTACTAGGAATTTGCCCTCCTTTGGTACCCACTGTCCAGCTGTAGAAGTAACCCATCTTTTCTTGTCATCTGTCCTAACAAATTACAGTTCTTTAACTATGGTTTTAAAGATAGTCAGTGGAAAATTAATATTCAACAGCACCATAATAGTTTTTAACTATGAACAGAATTTTTTTGTTTCATTCTAAAGTTTTAGCAATAAAACTTATACCCATCAGTACAATTCTATGTTATTAAAATTGTAATTATATCAGAATCCGTATAAGTATATAAATGGTTTCTTTAAAAAAAAAAAAAAGAGGCTTTTGTTTTCTTGTGTGAGAACTACATTAACTGACAACGATGAGTAGGCTGAGAACCAATTTCTTGCAGGAAGAATCATCCCTCTTCCAGAGAGAAGCACTGAAAACCCTCCTTCCTGGAATAAAATAATTTGTAAAACACAGGGTCTGAATTTGAATCCATGGCTTAAAACGGTTACCTCTAAAAAAGACAGGAAAAAAATATCAAAGAAAGGAGGATTCTGGACAATATTTTGCACAGAGTTCATTTCTAAAAACTAGCTAAAGATATATTCTTAGATCTCAAATCTTTGGAGTTAATGTTACCAAGTTATAATTAGCCATACTAAGTAAAATAAGTCAGACGGAAAAAGTTGAGAACCATATGATTTCATTCATATGTAGGATATAAAATTGAAAGCAACAAATGAACAAGACAAGCAAATAAACAAAAATTCATAGACACAAACAACAGTTTAATGGTTACCAGAGGGAAAGGGAAGGTGGCAGGAAAGGGTAAAGGGGGGGGTCAAATGTATGGTGACAGAAGATTTGACTTTAGCTGGTGAATACACAATGAAATGTACAGATGATGTATTATGTAAGTGTACACTTGAAACCTATGTAATTTTATTAACCAGTGCCACCCCAATAAATTTAATAAAAAATAAAGACAAACATAAACAATAAATCATTTAAAAAAAACTTATTTCTATTAAAATAAAGTTATAATTAGCTTTTTTCAAACTTAAAATCCTCAACATCTCAAAGGCCACTCATGAATGACCACATTTTGCAAGGGTCTCCTCGTCCGTGCATGTAGGGTCCAGACACATTTCTACATGGCCACCCCAATGTTCTCTTCCTCTAAGCAGCTGCAAAAACAAAACAAAACAAAAAACAACAACAAAAACAAAACAACTCCGCTGCTCTGTGTAGCTAGAGCCTAAGTAAAATCAGATCAGACCTAATTATGATTATGTCCCGACCCTAAAACTCTTTGCATCCTTTCCTCTCTCTCCCTATTTGTCATAGAAATCTGGGCTTATGAAAAGCCCTTAAAGTATTTAATTCCTCCATATGTTTGCATTCACGTGGCACTGAACACTGAAAATGTTCCAGGATTCTATGGGGTAGCCGGTTGCTCTGTTGGTTAGAGCGCAGTGCTCATAACACCAAGGTCCAGTGAGCTGCACCAGCCACAATTGGATTGAAAACAACGACTTGACTTGGAGCTGATGGGTCCTGGAAAAACACACTGTTCCCCAATATTCCCCAATAAAAATTAAGAACAAAAAGAGTATTACAAAAAAAAAAAGAAAATGTTCCAGGATTCTATAAGAAGCAGAATTATTGAAAAGTCAGTCTAAGGCAATAAAAATTTGGAATCAGATTTAGAATCAAGTGAAGACACAGGCCCAGAGAGGTTTAGGGACTGACTTGTCAAAGTGATCTAGCAAGTTAATAAAAAAAAAATTGTGGCCAGAACTTCACCCTGAAGGTAACGTTCATTGCCCGTTAGTATTTGTATAATTCTGCCTCCTCCTCCCAATCACAGCTTAGTCCTAGAATACCCACTGTACCAGCCCGTCTTTACGCCTCAAGTCCTATCGTTAAGAGTACAGTAGTCCCCTTATCTATGGGGGGATCCGTTTCAAGACCCCTAGTGGATGCCTGAAACCACAGATAGCACTGAACCCTATATACTCCATGTTACGTTTTTTCCTACAAATGCAAACCTTTTCACTTAAAGGAAGCACTGCTCTTTGGCATATCCAAATCACCAGCATCACTACTCTTGTGCTTTGGGGCCATTATTAAGTAAAATGAAGGTTATCGAACATGAACACTGTGATACCAAGGCAGCCGATCTGCTAACCGAGAAGGCGCCTCACGGGTGGGTAACATATACAGCGTGGATACCAAGGAAAAAGGGATGATTCACATCCCAGGGAGGACAGTGTAAGATTTCATCACATTACTCAGAACTGTGCACAATCAATAACTTATGGCTTATTTCGGTAATTTTCCATTTAATGTTATCAGACTGTGGGTAACTGAAATCATGAAAAGTGAAATCATGGAGAAGGAGGAACTGTAGTTCATTTGTAAAGAGAATCCCTTGAAGGAAATGAAGCTTGCTTTGAGCTTATCTTATTTTTTTACTCTAAGCACCTTTGGGAAAGGGATTATGATCAATGAATGATTGGTTTAACACGGAAGGTGAATGTGTTCATCAGATGTGAAGCAATGAGTGAGTTTGTTCTCAGAGACCTACGGAATTGAGATCAGAGGAAACCAAGTTCCAAGTGATGTCAGAGAAGAACAAGATGGTCTGTGGCGTGGTCCTGACTGAGATGTTGTTGTAAGGCTCTCTGAGCACATGGCGCTGATCACCTGAGGTGCCATAATCAAAGCTCAAACAAGTGGCTCTGGAATTTAGGTCTGCCTAAGGTGAGGTGTGAAGAAGGCAGGGCACCCAGGGGTAAATCCATCCGATAGCTGCCACAGACCCAGGCCAATCTTAGAGTCATAGTACATCTGAAAGGCACAGGTGTGAGCAAAAGGTCTAAAAGATATGCGGCATGCATCCCAGCAGGGAAAAAGCCAGCCAACGGCAAGGGTTCGGGCAGACCAAGAAGCAGATATCTCAGTCCAGTCAATAAGAGCGTGTCAGAAGAGATATGAAGACATCAGAGAGACCCAGTACCAACCAAGAATTGGAAAATGGGCGGGAACCCATTGTGGTGAACAGAGCTTCTACCAAGCCAGTGGCAAGTCTTAGGAACCCTTTAGAGCCCCAATATTTAGGTATTAGCCCCAGAATTGGTTTTTGAGAGTGGGAAGGCGTTAGGCAAGGGTCAGAAGCAGCCCTGTGAATGGGACAGGCTAGGCTCCTTGAAAGAGGAAGTGGGCAGTCACCGGAAGTGGCGACTCCTCCTTCACATTTCACCTTAACATAGGCCCAGGTGCTCGCTGGCAGTTCTTGGACGACTCAGATTTAGAACCTGAGTGCAGAGGAATGAAAAAGATGACTGATTCTCCAAAAGAAAAATAAAGTTGAAAACAATTTCAAGTTTGGCACACCATTCAGAAAACGAAATTTGGAGGGAACAGTTTCTGTTGCAACATTTCACAGCCAGTTTCCTTGCAACATTTCACAGCCAGTTTCCAAAACCAGTGAGAATACCTTCAGTTTAGGTCCTCCCTGGGTTCCTGTTGGCAAACTTGCACTGACTCATCAAAACAAGAGGCCCCCAAAGCAGCCAGAAAACCCCGTAAACCTGGGTAGACAACATTTTAGATAGAGTCATAAGAGTCTGGTTTTCAAGCAAGGAAATATGAGACTCTGCGGAATCTTCCAAATCTGGAGTCTGAGATACCTGTCAACTGTGCCAACAGGCTGGAGGGGCTTCTCTGAGCCTAGCCACTCTCACCATGCTCAGAGAGCTTGAATTTGGAGGTCTCCTCCCCACAAACATGAACTGGGTTAGGAGGTCCCTAGAAGACAGAGTCACTCCAGAATACTCTCCTGTGGAAGTCATTTATTTGTCTCACGCAAGTAAGTTGATTCAAGTCTTTCCTCCGCGATCAGGGAGGGAATCCGGGAGTACAACCCATGAGTTTCTCAGAACCTAGCAAAATCTCTAAAATGCAGGGCTGCCAGAAAGACTGCCGAGGCCCTTCTAGCAGGAAAAAACTGAGTTAATCCCTAGGTTCTTCCACAATTTGAACTCAAATTGAAAGAACCACACTGAGTATATTCTTTGGTCCCACAAATACAAAACCGAAGTAACTTACCAAATTCTAAGGGATGTTAACGAGTTTAAAAATCCCACGTTAATCAAAATGCACCAATACAAAACTCCCCCAACTCTTGCCCCAAGAGTAAGTTAAGGAATTTGCCTTGTGACTTTCTAAAAATTCTACAGATGCACAAACATCAAGTGGGAAATTACTGGCAAGAATGAATAAAAAGGAGGTGGCTACAGCTGTCCCACCAGAGACTTGTGTAAGTGACTTGAATCTGTGACCCTCTTTAACCCATGGATGCAAACTAAACACCCACAGCTACTGTTAACACTGACAAACGGATGTGCAGATACGTAAAGGACTGTTATGCAGACATTTAAATTCTCGATTTCTGTGTGAAGCAGTACTGTGTTCCACCGACTGCTACACTAAAATGGCGCTCGCTTTCATTTGGAACAAATTTCTCTGGCCCACAGTTCCATGCGTGCACACCAGTCTCCCTAGCTTCTCTTAGACAAGCTCAGCCCTATACAGTCGGGTAAACATGGATAGGAGGATATATCAAGCTATTTCTGCTCGAGTCAAATGACTTTTCCCCCTTTGCTGCCTACCAAATTCTTACTCAGCATTCAAGATCCTACTTAAATTTTCCCTCTTCCGTGACTCCTTCTCAGCTTTCTCAAGCTCCTTGCCTTGCACTTCCCAGCTCTCTGATCTCACTTTGAGAATATCTCCTATCACGTGCTTTGTAATTTTTCTGTTTAAAGCAAGTTCACACACTTTTGGTAGGAAGGTAAACTGGTAGAACCTCTTTGGAGAGTAGTTTGGGAATGTCTATGAAAATGACAAGGCACATTACCCTCTAACAATACAACAATCCCACCAGGACTGTCCCCTGTGGATTTATTCACACAGGTAAGCAACAAGGCTGTTATAACACTATTTGTTGTAACAAAAGAGTGGAAACAATCTAAATGCTTATTAATATGGGTTTGGTTAAATAAACACAGTAGAGTACCATGTGGTTGTTCAAAAGAACCAGGAAACTCTCTCAATACTGATATCTGAAATTTTTTCCCCAAACTCCTTTAATTTGTTTGATAGAGAATTTTTGTTTTTTCTAGCTTTGCGGTATGGTTGACAAATTGATAGAGAATCTTGACTTAACTAACATCAGGCCACTGAAAGGAGGTCTCTCTGTCTCTGATTCTCTGTCTCTCTCTGATATATTTTGTTTTCCCTGGGCATCAAGCAAATGGGGACAACTTTGGCAATGGTTTTCATCAGACATGAGGTATGAGGTAAAGGGGATCAAAATCTGCTACCCCAAAATATGCCACTTTGGCATAAGAATTTTGAGCTGAAGGCAACTGAGAAAAAGCAGACACAGGAAGAACTCATTGCCCTCTCCCTATCTGCCTAAAAGCAGGGCATAAACTCCCCTTGTGAAAGTATACCTCCTAACATGCCCACCCCCGCTATGTAAGAAAGAGGACAACAACTCTTACTACAGGAGATGAAAATGATACCTAGATAAGTCTATATAAACAAACCTTACTAAAATAACTCTTATCTTCTATTAGTTTCACCATACATTTACCTTCCCACAATTCACTCCCCCTAGAAGCCCATTTCCTTTGTCTGGTCCCTTCTCCACAATGTATCACCCTTTGTTAAAATGATATATAAGCTTTCAAGTCTAACCACTTCTTTGGGTTTTCACTTCTTTTCTGTATATCCCTTGTACACATAAAATTAAAAACATCAATTAAATTTGTATGACTTTTTCTCCTGTCAATCTGGGTCTGTTGTTTGTTTTGTTTTGGTTTGGTTTTTGGTTAGTTTAATTCACAGGACCCCGACAGAATCTAAAAGGGTAGATAAAAAGTCTCCTCTTCCCTTACAGAGACATGTCAGAAAAGCTAGTTACTAGTCACAATGAAGTCAAGCAGTGGTAACGTTGAAAACGTAAAAGGGAAGGACCTCATTATTTCCAAAAGGAACGCTGATGGACACTGCTCCAGCCTTTGCTACTTCATAATGAAGCTACAAGACGTGCCCAATCAGTCCTCCCCACCTTCTTCCAGACAAAGACTTTACTATGTATCAAGACTTTTTATGTATCTGTCATACACAAAAAGTTTAGTTGCTATGCAGTTACAAAGAAATAAAAGATTATGCTACTCTCAATAAGTGTCTAATAGTCAATACAGATCTAATGAAAGAGGAGAGTTATGCAAAGTACATGCAAAACTACAACTGTTTAAGTTAATGAAGGTGACTGCCCAAATAAAGTTCATCCAACCTAATAGAATCCTCACAGGTTTCTCTGCGCAAAACACACTGACTCTAGTTAAGGCTCATGTTCCATTCCCGGGTCATACCAACCACTTTCTACCTTTGAGACCTCAAGTAGTTTTCTTAACCTTACCAAGTCCTACTTCATCCATAAAAATGGGGATATTAGGATCCACCTTTTAGGGCAGTTAGAGTAATTAAATGAGATGCAGCATTTAAAGTTCTTGGCTCAGTGCCTGACACTTATTTAGGGTCAAATAAATGCCAACTAGTACTATCATCATCATTTTGTAATTTTCAAGATGTTTTTCAAACTTTATAAATGGAGCCCCACTGACTAATTCATTTATTCAGAGGGAAAAATTACACAAAAATTCAAATCGTCTCAGATGAAGACCTTTTTATTCTCAAAGGTGTTATATAAGCAGCGTATGTATGACATCTTTGAAGTTTATGATGTTTTTACTGTGTATACAAAAGAACCCAAAACACTGACATTTGCATCTTCAAAGTACCATGAATTTATTTTCACAAGAATTTATATTTCACAAGAAATATTTATGCTGTTTTACTTTCATCACCAAAATCAATAAGCCATTTAAAAGAATTGGTCCAGATCAGACATCAGGCTTCCAACTACAGTGGAGGGTTATCAAATCTGTTTAGAATGCAATAATTCTAATCTAAATCTCATTCAGTATCATTTAGTGAATCTTATATCAAGTCTCAGAATAAAGCCACTTTTTAAAAAAGTATTTGTGAGAACATAATTTGTTTTCTACACTCCAACAGACCAGGTGGGTTCACCCTAATTGAACTGCAAGGCTTTGGAGGGTGGCTGAAAGGAACAGAAGGGCTATGTGTGTAGAGCTGAGAGGCTGGACTAGTTCAGCAGAAGGTAAGGAGGGTTCCATAAAGAATGAGCTAAAGACCACAAAATTGTGACACAACCGACAGAGTACCATGGTGACATATCTAACAATTAGAGGGCAGAATTTCAATGACCAACCTTGAATGGCCAGAAATGACCCTACAAAAGAAGAAAAAAATCAGTAACCAAGGAAAGGTTAAAATATGATAGAACCGATTTTTCAAGCTGAACACAGGCAATACTACACAGACTATAGGAAACATATGCCACCAACAGCAAGGCACTTAAAACTGAAACTGAGACACCATTCTGAGGATAATTCACTGAAATTCAATAGATTTTTTTTTTTGAATAAAATAGATTTGAAGAAGAAGAAAAAAATATCCTGAGGAAACAGTGGTTATCACTAGATGATAAAGTAGGAATGGTTTTTATATATATTTTTATATATTTATTATTTTTCTATACTGCAACTTCCTAAATTTTCTATAATAAAAATATTATTTTATTTTTAATTATAATACAAGGTTTTTTTCAATAGGTAAGATCAGCCATCCAATTGTAGAAATAGGACAATCTAAGATATTATCTGTAGATACATAAATTCCCCCACCCCCTTTAGACTGAAGACACTCATGGCTGAGACCTT
Source organism: Rhinolophus ferrumequinum (assembly GCF_004115265.2). Lineage (NCBI taxonomy): Eukaryota > Metazoa > Chordata > Mammalia > Chiroptera > Rhinolophidae > Rhinolophus > Rhinolophus ferrumequinum. The sequence goes on along the minus strand of NC_046295.1, from coordinate 40,471,047 downwards.
ACTTCAGTGTTGCTTGGAACCCCGGTGTCTAACACAGGGCCTAAACTACAAGGGGCACGTATTAAGAAGTATTCAGCAAGTAAATTTTGATTGTGACCAGAATCCCAAACAAGGTGACCCCTGGTATAACCTCAGGAAGGAAATGAAGAGAATGCGAAGGAAATTAGGTTGGCAGAGCTTTCCCTCAAGCATCTGACCGGGCTTACCTAGGTAGCCTCCTTTGCAAAAAGGTCCCCTTGTGGGGTGCATGCCCATCACCCCGATAGCTACCTTAGCCCACATTATAGCTTACTGTCTCTTGCTATTAAAATCTTCCAGTAAGCCCTTTGTCCTGCCTAGCTCCCCTCCTTTTAGCGCTGCCTATGAATTGAGTCATGCTGTTCTGCCCAGATCTTGCTTCGCAGGAAGCTATAGGGACGACCACGATGATGTCCCACTTGTGTTCTTTGTAGAGATGACCAGTCCACTCCAACACTTCAAAGAGAACCATGGGAGAATCTCATCTCAGGGCTCAGTGCCATTAAAATCAGTCTTCTCCCAGCAAGTAATACATTGTAATTTTATGAACACTGGGAATTTGTAATTGAGCTTTTATCTCTCTGCTTAAAGCTGAGAGCCAAAACTACAGCCCTCCTTTAAGAATTCTGTAGGACCTTACCACATATGTATCTGAAAGCTAACTTTTCCTCCGATTTCCTCTTACTAGTTTTCCCTCCCTCAACACAACCGTGCTTTCTTTATCTGTTTTTACCCTCATTTGGGATGAGGCAGGATATAAATAAACGAAGAAACCAAAAATTAAATAAACCTCCCTACCCCCAATTCCAAGCTTGCTTCAGACATTTTCACCCATGTAGCTTGCCTGCAGGACAAGAGAGTAAAGCTCAGTACCACTCTCCTTGCTGCTACCAACCAGGCAGTGACTTTTATGTGCTTTTGTGATCATAAAGTCTGACTGAAGGCCAGAGGCACTTTCCTTTCTACTTCCTGCCCACCAGCTCTAAAATACACAAGACCGTGTGAATGGTTCACTGTGGGGTAAGGCTTCGTAGTTAAGAATCCAAATCCTGGAGCCAGACTACCTGGGTTCTAATAATCCTGCCTGCTCCTCCCCATCCATCTGCTGACCTTGGGCAAGTTATTCAATCTTTCTGTGCCTTGCCTTCATTTCCCGACCTGTACAATGGGAATAATAATGGTACTCACCTCACAGGGTTGTTGTAAGAAGTAAATGTGTTAATGAATTTAAAATGATTAGACCAGGACCTGGCACACAGTAAATGTGGGCCAGAACTCTAATAGGACAGTTCTGTTTTCAGTTAAACCAGGCCACACAAAGTTTCAAGTCTGACTGAAAGTAGTATTTCTCACCGTAAATTAGTAAATTGACAAAACGATTTCTATGGTGACCTTATTTGAGTTTGGATGTCATGTACAAATGAGGTGGACTCACAGCTCTCTCTAAACAGCAGTCATTTTCAACCATTTGCTCTCTGATTTGCTGAAAAGACGGAGAAAGCCGTAGTGTCAGACAACAAAAATGGTTCCTGGGAGCTTATACCCAACTGGTAACACCATGATCTTTAACCACATCTGTGTGTGCATGAGTACTCATATACACGAGTACTCATGTACACACTCGTGCACACACACATACACATCACTGTCAGTGCCCCTCCAGCCGCAGCACAGACACCACTTAATGTCTAGAGAGATGAAAAACCTCATGACATGCTTACTCTGTTTGGCTATCAAAGAACAACTCTGCTTTGCTGGATGCTTGAGGTTCTGATTTACATCTGAGTTTTGAAAGGGACCGCCTCCTACATATTTACTTAAAATGCAAATTCCTCATCAGATTCCACATGTAAAAAAGCACGGAGCCCAACTCAAACCACGCCCCATCTTTGCTTACAGCAGAGCCAAAATCCCAGCAATTTCCTCCACACCCCGCCCACCAAAATTGAAGTCCTCAGTGAATCACTGTTCCATATATGTGAGTATGTACATAATTTTCAAATAAAATGACTTGAAACTGAGAATGTATGAGGGCAAAAAAAGAAAACTGAAAAATCATGAAAGTTGTAGTATTTGACTAAAGTTTAGAAAAACCAAGGAAAAAAACCACTGAAACTCTATGCCTTGCAACCAAGGTTACTTCGAAATTTGATGTAAATGGATAAATTTCAGCCTTGCTGTACTAAAGTCACATGAGATTGGAAGAAAAAACCTGAGAGTATGTCAGGGCTGTTTATTTTCCATTCCCTACGTTTCCGCTAATTATCTACTAAAAGAACGCAAAGAGTTTGTTACAGTATTTCATTGAAATGCGTCAGTCCCCTTTAAGTTTTCGTGTCTCCCTATCACAGAAAATATTCTAAGAATAGAGTCAAAAATGAACCAAGACTATCGGCCCAGAAAATGGCTTTGAGGAACTTAGGAATCGCACCGTTTCCAGTTTAGCAGGCGAAATCCACTAGAAGAGTGGAGGCGCAGGACTGCGTAATAAAGTGACACTTCCGAATAGAAATAACCGAGATTGCTCTGCCGTAGCCTAGGTTCTTCTCGCCACTAAGTTTAGTACAGAGTTTTCTAAACGCGTTTCCCAAGATCCTGAGGTCAATTTCAAACGCTGTTCCTCTCAAAAGTCCCAAAGGAGACTCGCTCACCCACCCCACCCTGCAAGCAGCGCACTTCCCGTTTGCTCTGGCCGGTCAAGAACTCTAACTTGACAGATACACACTTGGGGGAAAAAAAAAAAAAAAAGAGGAAGTGGCTAAAAGACCATTTCAAGGCATTTATTTAATTTCTTTTTTAAAGGGAGATCAATGGCCCTGTCTTCCAGGAAAGCTTCAATGGGACGTAGCCATGACACCGGCTTGAAAGTGGCAGCGAATGTCAGTGTTGCAAAACTGAAGGAGACTCCTCTTTAAAAATAAACTTTTAAAAAATCCTCGAAATCCTCTTGCTATCCAAACGATTCCTTCCCTTTCGTGAACGCAACAAAGCTAACGACTCCCATTCTGATGGATCGGATCTCGACAGCGAGGCTCCGGGGCTGGGTACGTGCCTGGTCTGCACTGCCAAGTGGCATAGGAAGCGCAGGGCACCGAGGCGGTCAGGGGACCCGGCGAGCACCTCCCTTACCTGGTTTGACCGGTTTGGGTGGCGGCTTCGACATCTCGCTTCCTGGAGCAGCTGATCCTAAAGACCACGCACGAAAAGTCAACCCAACGCCCCGCCAACCGGCACCCCAAGTTTCTTTTTGTTTAGTCTGCAGTGGTGCGCCTTCAAGGACCTGCGCCCACCCTTGGCCGTCGCACCAGTGGACGCAGGCAGAGAGGCTCGGCGCAGTCCCGCCCCACCCCGCAGCCTCCCGAGGTGTCTAGAGCGCGCGACCCGGCCCACGAGGAAGTAGCCGCCGCTTTGCCAGCGCTAATTGGTTCCCTGGCTGGCAGCTGCGGCGCGGCGGGAGCGCGGGCGGCGCGCACGCCGGCGCGCGCGGTGGCGGAACCAGCGGGAGCCGAACCCGGACGCCGCGGGCTCGCGCCGGGGCCGTCCGGCCGCGCGCGCCCCCGACAGAAAAGGGCCAGACCCTGCCGTGGCGCGCGCGGGGGCCACGCTCACCGAAGCCCCCGCCCCGCCCAACTGGGGCTGGAGCTGGTCGTCGCGTCCGGCCCAGCTGAACCGATTTGCTACCTCTACGTAGACCGCCCCTGACCTGGGAGGGACGCAGGGGAAGGGGACTGTGGGCCCTCTAGGATAGCGAGCTGCTGGGTTGCGGCGGGTTAGTGACAGGGCGGCGCGCTTGGCCATCGCCTCTGCTTTGCTTGGGAGGACCCGGTGAGTACCTGCTGAGCCCGCCGCGCAGCCTCGCTGGGGCTTGGAGGTGTATCCCGAGTGTTAGCGCCGCTGGATCCCGAACCTGGTTGCATCTTGCAAGTCGTGTTTGGGACTCTTATAACCCTACATGGGCTGATACGGGCCTGCCAAGGAGGGCGTGTACTCGTGACTACTTAGTGCTTTACCGTCCCGCGATAATCCTTAAAATGGGAGTCTGCCTCCAAAAGATGGTACAGGTTGTGGGGAGAAGTCACCAGGGACAGGGTCACGTCTTGATCCCCACGGGAAAGGTCTTTTATTCCTCTAGTATTGGGGTTGACTAACTATGGCCTCCCTGCCTCCGGTTGTACGGCCTGCTAACCAAGAATGACTTTTACATTTTTATATGGCTGAAAATAAAAGAGTACCTTGTGGCATGTGAAAAATTATATAAAATTCCAATTTCAGTGTCCGCAAACACAGCCACACTCATTTGCTTATGTATTGTCTGTGGCCGCTTTCACTTCACAACAGCAGAGTCAAACAGCTGCTGGCAAAATGGAAAACATTTTCTACCTGGCACTTGACAGAAGTTTGCTGTCCCCTGACCTAGCAGATTGAATCTCCAATGGAGGCAAGGGCTGGAGTTATACTAGAAATGCAAAGTTCATAAGTTCGAAATAGCACAGTCAATGTTATAAACCAGTTGTATGTTTGGGGGAAGAAAAATTGAAATGAAAAAACTTTATACATGAGAGTCTCCATAAAATGAAGCTTCAGAAGTTTCTACTAAGGGTTAGTGAAAGATCGCGTGATTCCAAGGGAAAGGGACATGGTTGCATATTCCAGAAACTTTAACTTTGGGAGAGTTCCGTTTACCAAAAAGGGGCAAAGGTTAAACAATAGTAGGAAAAGACTTCCCTCTGGTGTGGAAGAAGATCATCGAAATATCCACTGAATAAAATAAATGAGTGAGAAGTCCTGAAAACATTTCACTCTGAAAAATATCAAACTGCTCTTTCAATGCATTGAAAAGCAGAACATTTCATTAGCATGTTGTCATCTGTCTTTGAGAACATTTGTGGTAGGGACTTGCTGTTTCCTTATAATCTGCTGATTCTGCACGTGTCACCTTGACCATTTTGCAATTTAGAATCCAAAATAGGCCAAGTGTAGTGGTGAAATACAAGAAATGTAATAAACACATACCAGCTGTAAAAAAAAAAAAAAAAGTACATATTTTACTTAGGGGAAAAAAGTATTTAAAATCATTAAAATTACTCATTTGGGGTTTGCTCTTGGATATCTTAGTCTGTTCTCCCCTATGAAGTGTTTTGTGCTGTTTAGGAAAGATTTGCACTAATTGGGAGAAGAAAGTACATAAATATCCCACGAGATTGGGAGTGGTATATATTCCGAGTAACTGGATGCCCTGGATTGATGAGGCTGGAAAGTCCAAATGGTTGTCTCTCTGGAGACATTCAGTGATTAAAGTATGTGGTTGTTCAAACTTGAGTTTGCTTCATGGAGTGTGCTGCTGCTTGTATTTGGAGCCTGGCAACTCTTGATTACAAGTTTTTTAAATGTGATTTTAAAATTGTTCTTAAAGAGGGCAGCAGGCAGTGAAGTAACAGAACGTGTGAAGGTGGACAATGCCAGGCCTGAACTGAGTGTTCACCTGAAGCTGACCCATGCATCCAACACTGTTTTGTAAATAAATTGGCCTCTGGGATTGCTACACCCACTTCTACCCCAGCCACTCATCCCAGCCACAGTTCTTGTTTCTGCTTCTTCCAGTTCCCCACCCCTCCCACTACATTGTCACCTGTTCATTGCTAATGGACTGTGCCCCACATTTACTCAAACACTGTCTTGGACAGGCTAAGACTGCTAACTAATATAGAACTGAGGGTGCCTGTTTTGGTAAAAAAAAATAATAATAATAAAAAAATAAAAATAAAAATTTGTATTTGACTGTGGGAGTTCCTTCCTGAGCCCAAGGGATTGTGTAAGTACGTTCTTGACTCTCCATGACTCCTGGTTTCTGAGTTGCTAGGTTTTCCACCCAAATAATCCCCTCAAGCGTATTTCCAGTGCCACAGCCACACTCGTTATTTACATGCTATGTAATTGATACAATATCCTCACGTGTTTGCACAGATGTGATGAGAAACACAGGGGAACAGTAGTCCTTGCCATTCAGTGTGCACAGCAAATATACACCCATCAATAATACATCACTAAGAGGATATCAATTACACTTGAGAACCTCACAAGCCAGCGCATGTGCAACATCCTTTCTTTGCTTTTGGTAATGAAGTGCTTTTGAATGGCTTGGGAAGAGGAGGTTAATTTGCTTGGTCTAGTTTCATTCCTGGCTTTTCCAAAACTTACTAGCTATGTGACCTTGGGTAAGTCACTCCATTTTCTGGGCCAGTTTCAACTTCTGCAAAATGAAGGGGTGGACTAAGTGACCTCTAAGGCTATACTTCCCTGGGTTTGAGAGTTTAATACGTTGACCGACTATCCAAAAATAATCAAGGTGGGGGCAAGGAACGACACAGTTTTATGTTTTGTGTTTTGTGTTTGTTTGTTTGTTTTGCCAAGTGAGGACATCAACCTACCACTATGTACTGCCAGCATGACTTCACAAGAGAAAGGACATTTATCACATTTATCATTTTTATCTAAAAATAAGAAAGGTACCATCTCAGGATAAATGGCAGTCTTCTCATCCCAAAAGAGGATAGTTGGCAGCTTTGCACTGAGTTACTAAAAATAAGAATAGGGTAAATTAAATTCAAAAATAGAAAAATTACAACTTAAAAATTTATTTTACAATATTCATTGTATGCCATTGTTCCTGTGATAAACTTTGGCAATTTGGGTGGAGGTACAGATTTTCAAAAATGCAACTCCAGGTAAAACTCAGATGCCTAACTTGTTCTGTTACTTTATTTTTATCATAGTGATTATTGAATTCTTGTCTCATATAGGCTTGTTAATGAAAGTGGAACTGAACCTTAAGCAGTTGCACTTAATTTGGAATATTCTGGATAAAAAGAAGCCCAGGAACAACAGCTCTCTCTCCACAGGTGCTTCCCTCCCCGCCCCCCCCACTCTCCCCACCCCCCCCACCCCCCACCACCCCACTTTCCCCAGGAGGAGCCTGGACAGAGGTCAGGGAGGGCTGCTGGGAGGCTCCAGCTCAAGGAGCCACTCACCCCACGCGGGCACACAACTTAGGTCCCTGGTCACCCAACTAGAGCAGCTTAATCAGAGGCAACTCTCAGGAACCACTGTTCTAAGTTTCCCTCCAGCTGAGCTTCTCCTTTTCATTTAAAGAGGTGAAAATGGTCTACTGGAATATCCACAGGAACTGCTTTGTTGAACCTTAGAGGGCCATGTGTGAAACTGCGGGCTACCCCTTATACCAGGGGTCAACAGACAATAGCCTGTGGCTGAAACCTGGCCCTCTGACTGAACTCCAGGCAATCACTTTCCTGATAGGGAACACTAACTTTGAAATCCACTTAGAGAAATGTTATCCCAATAAAAAAGGAATTCCATTCTTCTCATTAGTAGATATGAATTGCCAAAAAAAAGACTAAATTATTATTATGTTTTGACTTTGATCAAAAAAATTGTGAAAATTTGTTTCTCTCTTGTTATATAAATATCTGCTTAATAACCTTGATTTTGCCTCTTGGCCCACAAAGCCTCCGATATTTACTACCTGTTTCATTTCTGAAAAAGTTTATTTACCCTGGCCCTAGACCTAGGCTTCGGGATGAGGAAATGGCACCCTTAATGGGGTGCTAACTTCCTTTTGCCTATGACCAGCAGTTACTTCCTCCCCATTTCAGAAGGGAGAGAGGAGCTCTGCAGTTTCCCTCCATAGGGGTAATGGGTCATCTCCAAGTGATTGAATTATGCAGGTGACATATGACCTGCCTGAGTGCAGTATGAAACTCTGTAGTGTGCTGCGCGACCTAGCAACTCTTCCACGACCTTGAAAACAGACCTTCAAGGGTATATGCTTTGCCAAGGTACACTTTCAGTTCACTCGATTTGGGCTTATAGGCCCTGAGCACGCACCATCTGTTGGTACTTAGCAGGAGAGTGTGGCAGAGAGAAGCCAGTACAGGCATACCTCATTTTATTGTGCTTCACAGAGACTGCGTTTTTTACAAACTGTATGCAGGGCCCTCCACCAGCAAAAAGATTATGACTCCCTTTATTGCGGGATGGCCTGGAACCGAACCCACAATATTTCCAACGTATGCCTGCACAATATGAAGCTCTTCCATGGAATACGGATAATCCAGGGGTGGGGTAACCCAGAAATCACAGCCATCCTCCTCCTCAGCTGGCCCTTCTAATTTAGGACTCTTACCTCTTTCAACATCTGAATGACAAGCATTTGATTTTTCTTTTTTATTTTAGGAAGACGTGATTTTTGAGGCGAATTATGAACACATTTGTCATTGGAATTGGTGGGTGAGTAATTTTGCTACAAATAGCTGATCAAGACACTCAGGATGTCCAGACTGTGTTTTCAAGTGGACATGGTGGTGGAGGAGGAGATGCAATGAGGATCTCCTGAGTCCTGAAGAAGTGATCAGGCCACTGTCAAATGTAAAACAGTGGAGCTCTGGCTACATAAATACCAACAGTAGATGGGCGAGTTTCCTTATAAACAGAAAAATAGGAGCGTCAGTAAGCTAAGTTTGCCTACTTTATCATTTATTTTCTGGAACTGATACCAGAACCAAGGCCTGATCAGATGCTACCATGTTTCCCCGAAAATAAGACCTAACCAAAAAATAAGCCCTAGCATGATTTTTCAGGATGACATCCCCTGAACATAAGCCCTAATGTGTCTTATGGAGCAAACCTTAATACAAGACCCAGTCTTATTTTCGGGGAAATATAGTACTTTGGTTCAGAATGGTTTTATTCTCCATATGGCTGCTCCCCCATTGTGACATAGGAGAAAATCTATCAGTTCTTTCCTGTTTTGCCCAGCTTTGGACATACAGAAAATGGAACCACCTCACCTGACTGGTGTGATAAGCTAAAATGGACTTCCCATCCAGCCCCAAAGTGGAGAGAGATTAGGGGAAAAGAAACATCACAGAGGAGATATAAATTCATGATAGGTAGGCTTGTAATAAGCCACTCCTCCATTTTTCAACACTGTGCATTGAAACAAAACCACAATGACCATGTGCAGTTTTATATACTTGCATTAAAATGTGCTGCCTATATTCTGTGTTGCATATAAACCCTGTGAATATTGCGCCATAGACAAAACATTTCTTTGTTTCCAACTCAATAGTGGTATTAAATCTTGATATTATCCCGTTGACTTGCCCAGTAGTTGCCTTTCTCCTCGATCCTTCCCAGCTTATTTCTTATCATTTATTGCATTAGATCTACTTATGCCTATGGTTTTACCAACAGGAAAAAACCAGTATCTATAAAAGAAATAATTTATTCCTAGATATTCCATATTGTTTTAAATACCCTTTCTAAGATCATTTTTATATGTTTTTTAATGCATCTTTCTGTATTTTCAATTTTTCTTTTCTCTTTTTTGGTTCAGTGTGACAAATGGTGGGAAGACAACACTGGCTAAGAATTTGCAGAAACACCTCCCAAACTGCAGTGTCATATCTCAGGATGATTTCTTTAAGGTATCTATAAAACTTCTTAGATCACTTATTTAACACAAAAATGTTTTAATAGTAAAGTTAATTGAATTACATACAAAAAGCCTTTGCTGATAAAGCTTTTTGCAGTGAAGGTCGACCCAATGCAGTAGTGTTACGTGTCCAGTAGATGGCACCACTTATTGGTCTTGTTCTTTGAGTTAATTATTCTCATTCAAAGCATTTATTGAAGGTTTATTGCCTCTTCGTTCTATAATTGTATTATATTTGCACTGCACAGTTTTGATGGGTACTTTATCATTTTTTCAGCCAGAGTCTGAGATAGAGACAGATAAAAATGGATTTTTGCAGTATGATGGTAAGTAGATGAGCTTGTAAAACATTGTGCGCTGATGTTCTTTTTTTTTCCCCAAACCCAAATAACTTTGCTATCTATGAAGACAGTGTCAAAGTGTGTTTAAATATATTACTATACTTTAAGGCTGCTTTTGTAAAGGTTTCTGATTTTTGTTCAGATATCTAAAAAAATGAAATCATTTTCCCAGTTTTATGTTTGAAACTGAAAACACTGGAATAATACAGATTTTTCTTCTGAAGCTAGGGCAAGGTGGGTTCACTGGTACTCTAGTAATCCCTGCCGGGAATACATGACTAACTATACTCCTCTTCCTGACCCCCCAGCTTCACCTGGAGCAAACTCAAAGCACTCACCTTCTGAGCTTTCCCTCCCAGTAACCAAAGTGATACTGGGCACCTGGGTTTTTGTTTTTTTTTCCTTTTCTTTTCATTGCTCAAAAAGGATAGTGAATATTTTTCAGCTGGATTCACCTCACTTCCTTACCCAGTACTATGTTTAATGATCTTACCAACTTTTATAATTAACAAGATGATCATTGAGGTCTTGTACAAACCAGCAACCAAGACAATTCTCTTGAGGAGCCAGAAAATATGTTCTTTATTTTTAACTTTGATAACCTTGGAAGAAAAATGTTGTGCTGTCAGTTCTTACAGACACTTCATAGACTTAAGAGAGGCAAAGTCCTTGACTCACTGTCTGTTCTTGTGTCTTGAGCTGCAGCCAGGATATTTTTTTCTTCTCTTCCCTTCCTCTAAAGGTTAGTAAAGAAGACTATTACATGTGAAGCATGCACTGTACCACTGAACTACATCCCCCAGCCGGGGAGATTATTACAAAGTAAGAGTTAAGCAAGGAAAAATTGTTTTCAACAATTAACAGAATGATTCCTAATTTAAATGAGTTCTTACAGACTGATAAGAAAAACACCAATATTCCAACTGAAAAATGCCCAAGGATACGAACAAGCTATTCACAGAAGCAAACGGTTATTTGATAATGTGCAATACAAAGTCAACCTCAAAGGTAGTCAAAGAATCTTAACTTACTTTTGTCCCCACTTACCGAATAAACAGATTTTTAAAGCAATAATAATTATCTAATAATGGCACCGGCTCAACAGAACAAAAACTGTCACAGATGGGAGTATAATAAGTTGGTACAATCTTTCTAGAAAGGAGATTGAGCATATGTCCCAAAGACCTTAAACATTCATGCCATGTGTTCAAGTGTCCTCTTCCAGGAATCTGTCTTAAAGAAAAATTTGAACTTTTTATGTAACTGTGCAAATTTAAGGTAAGTCAAGTTAATGTTGAAATCTTTATGATAACCACCAAAACAATAGTTTTAAAATATACAGCTATGAAGTTTGTAAGTAGATGGCCTCATTAAAATATAGTTGATAAGTCAAAAGAAGTAAAAAACAGAACAAATCAAAAAATTCTGGGAAAATAGAAAACAATAGTAAGCTGATAGATTTAAACCAAATATATCAGTAGCTACATTAAGTTAAATGAACTAAAATACTCCAAATATTGTCAGACTGGATTTTTTTTTAAAAAAAAAGCCAACTACAAGCTCCTTACAAGAGATATATTTAAGTATTAGGACATAGAAAAGTAGATAGTAAAAGACTAGAAAAAGATAGTATACCATGCAAACACCTAATGAAAGAACACTGATGTAACTATCCTAATATCAGACAAAGTAAACTTTAAGGCAAAGAGTATTACTAGAGATAAAGAGAGATAAATGGATCAATTCAACAGGAAGATAAACAATCTAAAATTTGTATACACCTGATAACATAACTTCAAAATACAATAAGCAAAGATCAACAACACTAAGAGGACAAATAGGAGAAAATCTATAATTATTTTGGGTGATTTTAATAGTACTTCCTAAATAATTAATGGAATAAACGGGAAAAAATTATAAGGATCTATCAGATTTGAACAACACAATCAACAAAGTTGACCAAACTCCCAACAAGAGCAGAATATACATTTTCCCCCCTCAGGAACACGTGGAACATTGACCAAAAAACAAGGTACATAAAAGGCATGCAGCAAGTACTAATACATTTCAATGGATTCAAGTAATACAGAGACATCTTCCCATCACAGAGAACTGAATTAGAAATCACTAACTAAAGAGGAAATAGAAAAGTCCCAAGTATTTGAAAAATAATCGGTACCTTTTATTCTGAGTTTTAAAAAATTTTTCTTATGGAAAATTTTAAATATACAAAAGTTGACAGAAAAGTATAATGAATTCTCGTGAATCACCATCCAGCTTTAAAAATGATGAACTCTTGACCAATTATATTTCATCTGTACCCTCACTCAGTTTCTCCTTCTATATTATTTTGAAGCAAATCCCAGACATCATTGCATTTTATTTGAAGCAAAACACTTCTGTATACCCCATGGGTCAAAGAATAAATCACAATGAAAATTAGAAAATATTTTTAACTAAATAATAATGAAAATATATTAAAACTAATGGCATTTCTGGTTCCAGCCAAATGGATTGACAGTATTCCTTGCTATTCTTCCCTCTTACAACTAAAAAACCTAGGTGGAGTACAACAAACAGAGGAAGGCTCTGAAAGATGAAAGGAGGAGAGCAAATTAACTAGGGACTTCAGGACTTGAGGAGTAACATGGCTGCGAGTTCCCTGAGTTTTCTTTTTCCTCTCATATATCCTGGAAGGGGTGCTGGAAAAGTGTGCAACATAGAACCATCAATAGGTACGAAGAAACAAACAACAACAACAAAAAACAAGAAACCTGTTCTCTAGTCAAAGGACCAGAAAAAGGGTAACCTAGAAGAATAGAAAATTATTTTGATAATATTACCCTACTCAAGCCAAACACAAAAGGAAAAACCATCCTCCACTCATGGTATTATCAGGGCCAAGTGGGGAGCAACACTTCTGGACCCATCAGCACTAGCAGGGCAGGGTGAGTTGGCCCTGCATGCCATCCACAGAGGTCATGTCAAACAGTGAACTGAACTTCCACCCCCACCTACCAGCAAACAGGCAGAATGAGGCAGTGTGAGATGGTGCTGGTTGGCACTCCATGCTCTTCTCACACAGGTAGTGTCAGCTACTATCAGCAGGACTCAGTGGAGAGCTGAGCTGTCTTCACTGAACAGCAGTGAAGCCACACCAGCATTCTGCTTTCCCCATTTCCCCTGATTCTAACCGCCCCCCCCCAGTATCAGTGAGGCCCCTCAGGGAGCTGAACATACCCCCTACCCCTGGACCTGCCCATGATACCTAAACAGGGTCACTGCTTGCAAAAAAGATTAAGTAGGATCTAGAACCTCACGTAATAATGCTCCAAATTGCCAGAAAAGACTGAATATTACTTGTCATATCGAGAACCAGGCAACTCTCAACTTAAGCGAGAAAAGACAATCAACAGATACCAACTCCATGATGACACAGAGGTTGGAATCATCTGACATGAAGTTTAAACGAGTGTTCATTAAAACGCTTAAATGAGCAATTGTGAATATTCTTGAGTTAAGTTAAAAATTAGAAAGCTTTAGTAAAAAAAAAATAGAAGATATAAAAAAGAACAAAATAGAAATTGTAGAACTGAAAACACACAATAGCTGAAATTTTAAAATTCACTGGATGAGTTCAACCGAATAAATATTACAAAGGAAAAAAATCAGTGAACTATGAGACAGAACAATAGAAATTAATCTCAACAACAGAGAGAAAATAGACTGAAAAGAAATTTAAGAGAAATGCAGGACAAAATATCTAACATATCATCGGAATCTCAGAAGGAGAGGATAAAGTATGGTGCTGAAAAAGCATTTAAAGAAGTAATGCTGTAAAACATCTCAAATTTGGCATGAGACATAAACCTACCAATGCAAGAATCTGAGTGATCTCCAAAAAGGTTAAACAAGACTGGTCAAAAAAAAAAAAAAAAAAAAAAGGGAAGGCACACATTACAAATATCAAAAGCTAAAAAGATAATAGCATTACAGATCCTACAGATGTGAAAAAGATAAGAGGATTTTATAAACAATTTATGCAAATAAATTAGAAAACTTAAATAAAATTGACAATTTGCCAGAAAAATGTAACTTACCAAGACTAATACCAGAAAAAGAGAAAATCCTAACAGTCCTATATTTATTAAATAAATTAATTCATAATTTTAAAACCTTTCACTAAAAACCCGCCAAACCCAGATGACTCAATTCAGTAGTTCTGGAGTGGAGCTCAGAATTTGCATTTCTAGTAAGTTTCCAGGTGATGCTTATGTTGCTGATCTAGGAACCACACTTTGAGAATTACTGTTCTAGGTTACTTTTTTAGAGTTACAATTATAAGTACAAAAAGTGTGCTCATTTTAGAGTTTGAAAATGACATATTTGTGTCCTTTGTAAAAAAAAATTATAATGATTTTTCTCTTATTTGTAAGAGCTCTTGGTAGTTAAAGATATTTGGCTCTTTGCCAAATACATTGCAGATATTTTCCTCAGTGTGTCATATGTCTTTCAAACTAATTTATAAATACTTTGTCATCCAAAATGTTAAACTTTTATGTAGTCGGGAGTGTAGAAGTTATAAATAAAGCAAGATTAGCCATGAATTTATATTGTCAAAGCTGATAATGGGGACTTTGGGACTTCATTGTACTCTACTCTCTACTTTTGTATATGTTTGAAATTTTCTATAATAAAAAATGTTTCAAACATACCAATTTATCAATATTAGAGTTTAAATTTATCTAAAATATTTGTTGTTAGGTATTCTGAAGGATAAGTAAAATAGTCTTGTTTTATATCTTTATAGAGCCCTGGATATACTCATCACAAAAAGCTACATCATAAAACTTTTGTCGTATTGATTTCATATTTTTTTTATGTTTGTTTTAAGTGCTTGAAGCGCTTAACATGGAAAAAATGATGTCCGCTATTTCTGGCTGGATGGAAAGCCCAAGGCACTCTCTGGTATCAACAGATGGGGAAAACACTGAGGAAATTCCCATACTAATCATCGAAGGTTTTCTTCTCTTTAACTATAAGTAAGCATCCTCACTCTAATACTGACTCTGAATGAATGAAGACTAAACCTGAAAACTAAATACGCTGTTATTTTAGGCCCCTTGACACTATATGGAATAGAAGCTACTTTCTGACCATTCCGTATGAAGAATGTAAGAGGAGGAGGAGGTGGGTTGTGAAATTGCCTTTGTGGATTCAAAAGATAAAATTTACGAAAAATGAGGAAAGCAACATTATTGAGCAATGTGTATATGTCATTTTCAAAGAAGCGAAGCTTCAACTCTTTATGTAATGAGTAAAACCTTTTTTTGCCCCATAGTTATCCAGGTGGAGTAATGCATATTACTGTTCTAAGAAAAGGCCTTTATAAGCTTTTTGGCTCATTTCTCCTAACTTTCCAAATGAAAATTGATTATGATTTTAAATTAAGTGGCCTATATTCTGCTACAAGCCACAACGAACACCAATTAGTTTAAAGTTTAATCTAACATATCAGTATTTCTGTCATTATTTACATTGATATTTGTCTCTTAAATCTTTTATAAAGCACTAGAGGGGGGAGAGATAATTATGAATAATAGTGAATTACAAAGTTAATTTTTGGATCAAGGAACTAAACCCATTTTGTGGTCTTTGTAACTGGCATTGAGTCTTAATCCTGTTTAGATTCAACCTCTAATGTTCCCATTATTCTGATCATTATTATTTTACTTTATCAACATGTTTCTATCAAAATAAAGTTTCCTACATGTTTTGATAGTACAAGGGTCTACAAGCCTCCAGACCCTCCAGGGTACTTTGATGGCCACGTGTGGCCCATGTACCTAAAGCACAGAAGAGAAATGGAGGACATCACATGGGAAATTGGTAAGTGCCTTTTCTCCCTCCACAGAAGGCCTTCTACTTGTCATTGCCTCAAAGTACACAAAAGGAAGGACTTTAGGAAGCATTTTTCTCGTGTATTATGTTATGAAGGGACACTTTAAATCAGAACACTCTGGGCTCCCCATTTTCTACAACTGCTCTCCTGGTTTCTGTTTCTTTCTGTATGTCTCTTGTCAAAAGCTTGTCAACTTCCAGATGATCGTTTATTCACTAAATATTGATGGAATGGTTTCCATGTACAAGGTACTGCCCTGGTGATATCAACGGAAATAAGGCAGACCCAGCCCCAACTCTTACGAGCCAACATTCTAGTAGGGAAACAGATGTTAAACACACTAGCTGCATGAGCATGTCCTTTGCAGCTGTGCAGAGCACTAGGACACTGAGTACCTGGGGAACTGCCTAAATCCCCGTGATCAGCAAAGTCTTCCTTGAGGACGCCACATTTAAATCACACTCTGACAGATTTAACTGGACAAAGAGAAAAAGGTCGAAGGGATGGAAGATCACCCCAGACAGTGGGTCTGGTACATGAAAAGGCCAGGCAGGGGGCAGGAAGGAATGATTAGCACTGAAAGAAGGTTGGTATATTTATGGTAAAGAAAAACCAAGGGTGAGAGGTGATGTTGGTGATACAGGAAAGGTCCAAATCCTACAAGGTTATAATCCAATTAAGGACTTAGGTCATTATCCCAAGAGAAGTGGGAAGTCGTCCACAGAGATTTTGAATGATAGATATCAAATTCTTGTTTTAGTAAGATCCCTCTGGCTATGTGGAGGATGAATGTAGAGGGTGTGAAGTTGGATGTATGTACTCAGTAGAACTGGGCGATCCTGTAGATATGAACGGTGTGGAAAACTGAGGTGTCAAGAACAACACCTCAGGAACTGGCTGGTGCTAGTTCAGAAAACAGAAAAAAGTGAAGAAGTTGCAGGTTTGTAAGGGAGAAATGCAAGTCTGTTTTGCACATAATGAGTTTGAGATGCCTGAGAGCCATAAAGCAGCGAATTAACCATCTGGATGTATGGGCCCAGGCTAAGAAAAGACCATAGTGATGCAGAGCTCAAGATGGAGAAGATACAGGAGGCTGGAGAAAGAAGGCTGTTGGATGGGGTGGAGGAATCAGAACTGAATTATACTTTTCAGAATAAAGGGAGTTGCCCTTATGGTGAGAAGTCTCGTGGCTTCCAGGATGGCTATGTCAGAGCCATGCAGAAAGCACATGGGGCTTGCCCACAGTCTGGAGGCCACTATGATCTCTTTTTCAGTCAAGTTCAACCCCACTTCCCCATCCCCGGAGCCACTGCTGAGGTTCTGACCTCACCACTTCCAGGTTGGACCATGGTTGCAGGGACATTCTCTTACTGCCCATCTCTCCCTCACCAGCTAAAAGCAAATCTTAACCATTCCCCTGCCTTGCTAAATAGCGTCAGGATAAAACCCACACAGCTCTCAGGATAAAACCCACACAGCCAGACATCAAAGCTTCTAAAGACAAAGGCATATCCTTGCTCTATAACCTCGTCTCCACTGTTCCTGCCTCCCCACATTCTAGCTTTTCCAAACTCTGCATCTCTTTCTCAACAAGCAAAATTAATTCTCTCCTACCTCCCTGCCTCTACAGTTTTCTGACCAGAAGATCCCTTCCTTCCTTTAACATACATAACTTCTACTTTCTCTCTAAAACTGACTATGCCAATTTTATTAAAAATACATATCTTCTGAGCCTTGAGAATTCTGATTCATTATATACGTATGTGTCAGAGCCCAGCCCATGCATGGTTTAAGAAGCTATACAGGTAATCTCGATGCACAAGTAAGTTGGAGAACTGCTCCTTTAAATGATTCTTTTGGGGAGACACCTCTTCAGTCCTCCTAAAGTGCCATATTCACAATGCCACTTTATTTCTTTTAAAAAATAATAATAATTTTCACATCAGCTAGTGTGCATTTCTCTGTAATAAATCAAAATTTTTTACCTGTTGTTTCTGGTTATAATCTATTTCTCTCTCTAGTGGCTATTAATTTCTTTTTACATTTTGGTCCTGGGTTCTATGATTAAACCTATTGGTATTTTCAAGAGATAGCAGGTGCATCCTCTAAGCATCCTATATTAGTAAAACTGCTAGCATTCAAATTGCTTGCTTTTCCCCTTTTAAGTCCACCTAGATGGAACAAAATCTGAAGAGGACCTCTTTTCACAAGTATATGAAGATCTAAGACAAGAACTAGCAAAGCAAAAATGTAAGTGTTGTCCTATCGAAGTGGATGGTGAAAGAATAACTGAAAATATAGTTCATTACATACCCAAGAATGGCATACCAGAATGCTAATGTAGGAATGATTATATCCATTCACTCATTGCTTTGAAGATAATTCAGAATCAGAAACTCTGAATGAGTTTGGGGACTTGATTATTTTTTTAAGGGTGAAAATATTCACCCTTTGTTATATCTCTTAATGATACTTATGTTGTTTAGTTTAAATATTTTAGTAGATGGCTGTTATTTCAATGAGACTGAAATTACCTTTGGGGCAAGTGAAGTTAAAATGCTGGTGATCTTGTTTTAATATGTCTAGAGCTCCCCTTCTCCTTTATTCCTTTTAAAGATGTTTCAGAAATTCTATTTCCCAAATACCTCAAAAGTAAACACAAGATTTAAAAAATTATGTAAGTGTGTTTTTAAGACTTTCATATTAGATGACACATTTTGCAAGTGACAGAAATCATCCTAAATCTGGCTTAAGCAGAAAGAATGTATAGGGGCAGCAATCACTGACAGACATCATGTCTGTTGGAAGCACCATCCTGCTATGTCAGATAGCCCCAGTGGAAAAAGACAGTTCATCCTTTTTCAAGATTGCCCATGAGTTGATAAATGTTGAAGTTGGGTGTTGTATGCAAAGCGTTTACATATTATTCTCACTGCTTTTGCATATGTTTAAAATTCTGTATTTTAAATAGTTTTTAGAAAGCGTTTTCCATTTTAGCCCAGCTGAAAAGTCCCAGGGAAGACTCTGATTGGTCCTTCTTGGGCCACATGACTTTTGCTAAACCAATCACTATGACCAGGGAGGTAGCACACTCTGACTAGCTAGGATTGATTACATCTCCTAAGGCCTCCAGACTTCAGGGGAGAAATTCTCCAAAGGGAAAGCAGGGTAGGAGGTAAAACGCAAAAGAAGAAGGATGACAAAGCATGCTGGGAGAACAAAACTGTAGATCTAGCTGCTGTTGTATTTTAACTAAAAGGGTTTTCATGGCTAACACATGCAAAATGCTATCATCAACTGATTCAAGAGAAGACAGTATTAGTCACTTCAGCAGTGAAGAATATTACATGTTTTTTGGTGAGACCCAACTGCCCTAGTTCAAATATCATCATCTCTCAATAAGAATTAGATTTCCTATGTCCTCAGTAAATTCCTATCTGCCTAGGAGACTGATCCCAGCCAGGCAACACACTGATCCTACATATTCCTAATTTCAGCATCAGCTCTTCATGTAGGCATGAACCCATTTGAAGAAATTTCAAGACCATTTGAAAATGTCTTCTTAATGGTACTTAATATCCTTGCCAGATATGCCTGCCCACTCCTGCCATCTATTACTTTGATGAAAGGCAGTCCTCCCACAGTGAAGCTCAGAGCACCAGCATGAGTGGATATAGAGAGTGTAGGGGGAAGGGAGGGGCTCTGCCTTCATAATTGATAGCACCTGAGCCAGACCCATGTTATGGGTTATTGACTCACTGTCTAATCCTAAAAAGATACTTCTTGGGGTGTTTCAGCTGTTGGATACCTAGACTTTTCCATCTTCTTGATAATGGCCAGTGCTCAGGTCCAATTCTCCTTTAGTGATTAAGTCATATACTGGAGTTTGGCCTTATGATCTACCTGCTGATAAAAATGAAAGGAGCCTTGATCGTGTAGCTCAGGCAAATTGCACCTAGTTCTATACCAAATGCCATCTTTTACCATCTGGCCCAAAGCCCAAGAATGTTGGCATGTTTTGACGGACCCTGAAAGCCCACAAGAAAGTGTATGTCCATGTGTGTGATACCCCCTCTTCCCTTGCCTACATCCTAGAGGCTTGTAAGGAAACATTCAACTATACCTTTTAAGGCTGTCTTGCTTATGTTCTAGATATTCGATAAAATTTAAAAAGAAAAAAATGTTTAACAGGTATATTAGAAGAGACATAAAATTCAAAGCAGATGAGATTTTCCTATCTCCGAGATCTATGTTTTTGTCGTTGTTTTTCCAGTTGCATAAATAAGTTCCTGTGTTGTATTAACCCACCGCCTTTCCCATTTCTTCCAACCATGGTATCCTGGCAAAGCCAGCCTGGATGTATCCTCAGCATAGCCTCCTTGAACCGGCAGTTTGGGAAGGAGGTAGTGGGGAGTCCTTTCAGGAGTTTCGAATGACTACTCTCTCGGCTTCTCAGAACATCTCATAACCCTGCTTAACTAATTTTCCATTCCAAGCATATAAAATCATAATTGTGACTAAGTAATAATGAAAGGGATATAAAGATTGAATTTAATTATTAACGAAACAGTAAATGACCTAGGAGTGTAAGGATATGAAGTGATATATTTAACTCAATCCTAATTTAAATCCAGATTTTGAGATAAAATTGAATCATTACCTATTCTCACTAAAACAAGGCAGTCTAGCCACCAGGGATGCTCAAACTTCTTTAAAAATGTTTATTTTCATCTCGTTATAAAAGTACCTTAATAAAGAAGTTTTAATGCAAAAGCAAAAGAGAAAAAAATAATCATCTATATTTCTAGCAAGGCAATGTTAACATTTTAATGAGCATACATCCAATGTTTTCACTGTTCACATCAGTCTCTCTTTTATATGGTTATATGAATTGTAAGACTTGACACAGATATCTTAGTGCAAAAGATGTCTAGTTTCAAATCATAGGAATAAAAAATTACAAAATAAAATTTTAATCAAATGTTTATATTTTTCCTTTTGGTATTTTTCTGTATTGAATTTAAGATATAATTTCCAATTATGAAGTAATTGTATAATTATCTAGTATAATAGTCCAAATTGACATAAAATTATTGAGTTATTTTCCAGTTGTTGGATATTTAGTATTCTATAATACAAGTTTTTCACATTGGCAAATAACATGCTATAAAAATCTCTGCACACATTGCTCGTTTCTTTCTTTTTCAATTATATTAAGAATTTTCCAAAGTAGCACTTGCTTGGTCAAAGAGTATAAACATTTTAAGTTTTATATACTTGAAAGATTAAATACTATACTAAAAAAGAAAATGTGTGTTTTTCCAACATAAACTGTGTAATAAGAATGCAGTAGATTTATCATTGGGTTTCTAAGCCAAAGTCACTAAATATTCAGCTAGGCTTCCTTGGATAAAGACAAAAAGGTTAAAGGTAACAATACCTCTTTCCCCAAATAAGGATAACGCTCCAATTCTACTGCAGCCAGCCCCTCTTTGTGATATTCTTCTAGTTCTCAAACTATTTCATTCCTTGAAGTCAAGGATTATTATACCAATTGCAAATGATATTGGATATCTGATATCTTAAGATAGGCTTACTAAATGTAATGCAAGGATTAAAAGAATGAGACTTGGGCTCTATTTAGTTCTTTATAACAAAGCAGCATTTCTGTCTCCAGAAACCCTGTAACCTTAACATCCTTAGAATACTGTTGTGAGTGTGAAGATTTAATAAAATGAGAATTGGAATTCTCCATTAATTTTTTTTCTATTATACTTATTCCCAAGGTCTGCAAGTAACAACGTAAAGACGGAATGCACTGAATCCTTCCTGGGGTAAATTAGGAAACTCGAAGGAATATATTCAAGAATCTTAACCAAGACACAATATGTACTTTGGTACACTGGCAGCTGTTGTTTTGTTTGTTCTATCACACATGATTTTCCCAAGTAAATAGTTATCTATGACAATGGATAGGAATTTACCTTAGTGAGTTGTTCTCACTCAAAGAAGTGTATGGATATAACACAGAAAGTTAGTTCCTCTAGACCAATGATTGTCAGACTTTTCTGAATGGGACCCAGAGTAAGAAATAAGATTTACATCACAATCCAAGTTAGATTTACATCACAGTTACAATATATGTAATCTGGTGTGTGTGTGTTTGTATATGTGTCAGTGTCTATGTGTCTTGTGTGTGTCTATGTGTGTACGTGTATGTATAGATATGTGTATACATACACATATCAAGTATCATTAATTTTTCTATTTTTAATTTTTTTTTAATTTTAGTTACCATCCCATACCAATGCCCACTTACTGCAAATAATCGCATTACTAGGAGTAGCAGTTGCACTAAATACATCAACAATTCCCTGCAGTATCTTTTGTGCAAGTGTTTTGTCATTGTTCATTCTGTCACTGTTCTTGGCAGGTGTCTAAAACCACTGAATCATTGTGTCATTTTTATTGGGAAGATGTTACAAATAGGGGATTTTTCCTTGTGTTTAACAGTTTTGTTTTTTTTCAAACCAATGTTCTAAAATCACAGAAATAAGTTATAGTTTCTTCAATGACCTAATACAGGAGACCTTTCATTGAGAAATACAGACAGGAGATCTGAATTGTGTGATTTTTTTTTTTTGAGACCTCTTTCAATGTTGGAATTTAAATTACTATATTAATCAACTTTTTGTTTATAAATAACGAACAGATTTCTCACAACCCTCTCAGTGCTTACAAATATAAAATACATTGTTACATTAACTTTAAACTTTCTCTACAGACTCATTTGATCATTGTTTCTATATTTTAATTAGCTTGTACTCAGTGATAATTAGGGGTTGTTTTTTTTTTTTTGGTCACACACTCTACAAAAAGCAAAACAACGTGGGCTCAAATTACAGTTCATCTACTTAATAGCTATATGACTTTGATCAAGCTATTTAAAGTCTTGATTTCCTCTTTTTAAGATGGGGATATCAACATTACTTATTAGGGTATAGTGTAGAATAAGGATAAAGTTCAAAATCCTTAATATGGCCTCCATGGTGTTCCCTGATCTAGCCTCTGTAGCTCTCTACCCTCATTTCCCATCACTCAACCCAGTACTGTTCAGCCAGACGGACCTCCTCACCCCAGACTTACCAGAACCCTTCCTGCCTCACAGCTCGCACACATGCTGCCCCCAGTGCTTAGAGCAAACTTCTGTAGCCCTCACCTCCCAGCAGCTTGCTAACTCCTACTCCTTCATCTCACCCTTTAAATCCCACTTCAGGGAGACCTTCCTGATCCCCACTCCCCCACATGGGTGCTTTCAAAGCTCTCCTACTTTTTCTTCAAAGCATGAATGATAATAATTATACTGCCACTCACAGAAGCACCCGTTTAGTGGCTGTCTCTCCATCTAACCTACAAGCTCAATGAAGGCAGGACCTACTTCTGTCCCTTAGTTATAAACACACCCCTAACAAGCACAGTGTGTGGTACATGATGAACACACAAAAAAATGCTGCATACTTTTTTATAAATTATGGTGTCAGGAATGAGTTCATAGGCAACCAGTACATTACTTGACTAATAGCTTAAACTCACTGGGGTGTTTTTATGTTGTTGTTTTTTTAAATAACAGGAAAATCCAAGGCAGGCAGTCCTGGATTTGTGCATAGAGTTGTCAGATCTAGGGGAAACATATAGAGGACACACAGTTCAATTTGCATTTCAGGTAAACTATGAATAACTTTGTAGTATAAGTAAGTCCCAAATATTACATATTTAAGACTGTTACTCTTTTTCCAAAATTAGAATTTAATCTGGTGTCTTGTATTTTATGTACCACCCCTACTTTAGACACAACTCAAAAATATCATGAAAAAGCCAGGGTCTTTCATTGTTGGCTTGTGGACTTATCATCACGGGGAGGTCAAAAGAAGGCAGAAGAACCTCCCTGAATAGTGACAGCTTTCAAGGAAGGAAGACAGGTGTAGGGAGGTACAGACAGCCACCCAACAGTGTCTCCAGCAGAGTTCCCTGTGTGTCTTTCAGCCCAGAACTGACTCACATGGCCACTTCTGACTGCAAGGGAGGCTGGGAAGAGGATGTCATGACAGGTTTGGACCAATTATGATTCACTGCCTAGGGCTGTTGCCACAGGAACAAAATCAAGCCTCTTTTAGGAAGGAAGGAGGAGGAAACAGGTAAGCAGCTAGAAGTGTTGGCCATGATTTTATCAAGCTTGGATTGCTGTAATTCCAAATTACTGTTATCAAAACAGTAGGATTTCTTTTTTTTTAAATAAAAGTCTAGATATGATTTTTCAAACTTGATTTCTAAGAATTTCTGACATCCCCCACATAGACTTACTGTGTTTCCCCAAAAGTAAGACCTAGCCGGACAATCAGCTCTAATGCGTCTTTTGGAGCAAAAATTAATGTAAGACCCGATATTATATTACATTTATTATATTTATTGTATTGTATTATATTATATTATATTATATTATATTATATTATATTATAGACCCGGTCTTATATTAAAATAAGACCAGGTCTTATATTAATTTTTGCTCCAAAAAATGCATTAGAGCTGATTGTCCAGCTAGGTCTTATTTTCAGAGAAATACGGTATGTCCCTACTGATGGAGAATCATTACATTTGACTTTCTTCCCTTTTCAGCTTCAGAAACTAGATAAGAGAAAGAGTATCTTGAAGAGAAACAAAACCTTAAGAGACATTAAAAACGGAAATATTCAAATCATTTCTGAAAGAAATACATATATTTTGTTTACTATCATCAGTGAAAAACAAATCAGGAATTTGAAATAAAGACTATCAATGCTTCATTTCTGGATGTGCGGTTTCACGTTACAATTACCCTTATCAAAGCAATTAATGAGATATTGTATCTTTTTCAAAACACAAAGTAAATCTGAAATTTTTACTTTCTATGCATAAATAACCTCAATAAGGGATTGAGGATCTAAAGGTAGATTAGATTTGCGGTAGGAAAGCTTCATGTGCTTAATATCCAACAGAGTAGGGAGTTTAAAGGTTACCTTTTAAGAATATGCTTGTGGTAGAACATCGAATCATAAAATGTTGGACCAGTATCAACTGGTCCAATGTTGTATATTTCAGTATGGAAATTCAAACGAGAGTGGTGAACTTCTCAACCCCATGCAGCTAGTGGGACCAGGGCCAAACACAATCCTTCATCACTCAAACACAGACACACACACACACACACACACACACACACACACACACACTTAATTTTAAAGCAAAGAATAGCAGAAAAATCACCTGCTCGAATACATCATCTCTCCCTCTCTCCTTTGAATAGAGCACATTGAGAAACCTGGAAGGATAAGGGCTACTTGTATTTTGGGGAAAATGAAGCTTTTTGTTCTGGGCTATTGGAGTCTAGTCAAGGAGACAACTCATGCGGTTATCCCTGGGGCAGGGAGAAATGGGAGCTAATGTGCTGACCTTAGACTTGTGGCTCCAGCTGTTCCTTCAATACTCCATTCATGGTGGAGAGTTAGGAAGAAGCAAGGATGTGGAAAAGGTAGAATAAGCATTACTCTCCACTTGTATACACACACAGAAGTAGATGAAAATTGCAAGAGAAGCTTTGGGGCCCTAATCAAGGCAGCGGACCTGCAGATAAGAGAACATCAAAAATTTGATGTTCTCTTATCTGCTGTTCTTTGCTTTAAAATTAAGTGTGTGTGTGTGTGTGTGTGTGTGTGTGTGTGTGTGTGTGTGTTTCTGTGTTTGAGTGTTTGAGAAATCAGGTCACGCTACCTTGATTTCTTACCAAAGTGAGCATATCCAGTGAAGATATGCCCACAAGGCCAGAAATAGCAAATAGCATGTCATCGATATAGCAAAAGTAGAGATACAATAATATCCCTGCTAGCTTCCAGATCCCAGAGAAGTTAGGTTGTCTTTTTCAAGTTTAAAAATTGAAACTAGAACTAAAACTCTTCCCTTCAAGCCTGCACAACAAGTTCCTAGAACA
This sequence comes from Rhinolophus ferrumequinum, assembly GCF_004115265.2. Classification (NCBI taxonomy): domain Eukaryota; kingdom Metazoa; phylum Chordata; class Mammalia; order Chiroptera; family Rhinolophidae; genus Rhinolophus; species Rhinolophus ferrumequinum. The sequence goes on along the minus strand of NC_046295.1, from coordinate 40,445,254 downwards.
GCAGTGGTTCTCAAATAGCATGTGTCGAAATTACTTAGAGGGCTTGTTAAGACACAGATTGCTGGGCTCCAACCCCAGAGTTTCTGATTCAATAGGTTTGTTACCCTGCAATTTGCATTTCTAACAAGTTCCCAGGTAATATTGGTATCGCTGACCCAGGGATTACACTTAGAGAATTATTGCTCTATAGTGGACAAATAGCAGCCTGCAGATTTGGACACTACCAGTATGAAATTATGTGTTTTCAGCTCCTAAAGATATTACAGAATCACTCTTATGCTAGTTACTGATTTTATTCACTCTTAGCTCCAAATTCTTCATTTTTGCCTCACCTTTATAAATGAATCTGGGCCCTTAAAATACAGAGGGTGCCAAAAAAATGTATACAAATTTTAAGAAAGGAAAAAAACTATTAAAATTGTAATAATATATACCAATAACAAAAGATGAATACAAGTCACACTTGACTTCTGCAATGACAAGAGGTGCTCAAAGTGGTTACCATCAGCATAATTTTAATAGTTTTTTTCCTTTCTTAAAATGTGTATACATTTTTTTTGGCACCCTCTGTATTTTTCCTTCGCCAGGTGGAACGATATTAAGCTTTATCAACAGAGGGCGCTGGAGAGACATTGAAGGAGAAAAGGATTTTGCTTTTTAGCTCCTGTAGACCCACAACTGTAGCCAAGTTCCTCTGGTGAGACACCTCCCCATGACTGGCTTTCCCATAGCGCCCTACATGGGAGATTTTCCAAAAATTCCAGACGATGGATTTCCAGCAAGTTTTGGTGGCGTGGCACAACGCCTACTTCCCTGCCATGCAGTGAGAAATGGCAGTGCCTTCTCTAGCAAGGTGTGGCTCTCATTCCTGGCTCATCTCTTCCTTCAGTGTTTCATCTCAGTCATAGGGGATGACTATGAACCAATCAGAGTAGCCTTCTAACTTTGGAACATTCTGTGCTGACTTTATTATATCACAGAAGTCAACACAATAGGAGGCGAACAGAGGAAGGAGTACCTGGAATCTGTAGCGACTCAATTCAAGATGCCGTGTTCATTCAACACATTCCTTGAACTTTGTAAGTGAGTTGCTGCTCTTTCTATTTCGCCAGGCAAAAGATTGACCCAGCAGACTGTGTTAGAACTTGTTTATCCTGCTATTCACTTTTTGTCCCTCTTCCTGTTTTACAAACGGGGGATGTAGTAGATGAAGGCACAAAGGCATTAAGGAGTGGTCTGTTCTGATCTTCATGTTGTCTCTGTCTCATCTAATACTAATCACAGTAGGCAGCATATACATCATTGCATTCTGTGATTCAACAATCATCTTCCAGAGTCTTGACATTCTTAGACGGTAACCTAGCTTTGTGAAAAATACATGCAACAACCTGGTGTGTTCATGGTGGCTGGGCTCCTCCTGCACCCTGATGTTCTCTCTGCTCCCGCCTGCCCTCACATTCTGCTCTACAATGCCCTGCTCTGAAGAAACACCAGCCATTTCCCCCAGCAAGCCAGTGGCCTGCGGAGGAGGGCTACGTGAGGCCTCGCCTGGCTCGCTCTTGCATAATGCCTGGGCTCTGAGTAAGAGTGCCGCATGGAAGGTAGGGCTACAATCTGTATAGGGCCTATGATGATACAGCACCACCCGTGGAGAAAGCCATGGTGAAAACCAACATTCAGGTAGCTTCCTTCTGGGTGTTACAAAAGAATAGCTCCACATTCTGGCTTGACTGCAAAACACTTCATAGGTGCAGGAGCTGGTGTCATAAATGAAAAGGAAATGCTGGTTTTGTGGTGTTCAACTTGAGCAAAGAAAGTTTAAAGTCAAAAAGGGTGATCGAATCGCACAGCTCATTTGTGAAGGGATTGTTTTTAAATGCAGAAATAGAGGAAGTTCAAGTTTTGGATGACACTGAAAGGGATTCAGGAGATTGGGTCCACTGGAAAGAATTAAAAAGTGTATGTCAAGAACAGAAAATGCGGGGCCGGCCCGGTGGCTCAGGCGGTTAGAGCTCCATGCTCCTAACTCCGAAGGCTGCCGGTTCGATTCCCAGATGGGCCAGTGGGCTCTCAACCACAAGGTTGCCGGTTCAACTCCAGTTCAACTCCCACAAGGGATGGTGGGCTGTGCCCCCTGCAACTAGCAACGGCGACTGGACCTGGAGCTGAGCTGCGCCCTCCACAACTAAGACTGAAAGGACAACAACTTGAAGCTGAACGGCACCCTCCACAACTAAGATTGAAAGGACAACAACTTGACTTGGAAAACAGGCCTGGAAGTACACACTGTTCCCCAATAAAGTCCTGTTCCCCTTCCCCAATAAAATCTAAAAAAAATAATAAATAAAATAAATAAAAAATAAAAATAAAAAAATAAAAGAGAAACTTGGGAGCCTCTTGGAGGTGGTGAGCTCCTTAAAAAAAAAAAAAAAGAACAGAAAATGGTGAAATGTACTTTTTTCTTAAAAAGAGTTTGACTTAAAAAAAAAAAGTTAAATACATGCAATGCAATGATAAAAACAGCTCTTTGTAGAATGCTTACCACAGACCAGCCAGCATTCTAAGCTCCTACATGTATCTTATTTAATATTCATTAAACTCTGTTAGAAGATACAATAATTTTTCAGATGAAGACACTGGAGCACAAATAGGTTAAGTAAATTGCCCAAGGCCACAGAAGTAGTGGCAGAGCCAAATTCATGTTTGATTTCTGTGTTTATGCTCTTAACAACTACACTCTAATAACAGGTGTGACTGACCATCCAATTGATGGGAGTGGAATGACGGTTAAGGGATAAGACTTCACTGAGGTTCTGACTGGCTGTTCTGGAGGCCATGATATGTGGAGCATGTAAGATGAGAAACCATCTAGACCTTTATTTCGAGGCCCTCCACACCTATATTTACTTCCTTACTGAAGCAGAGGTGGTATAGGGCTGGGGAAAGGAGTTCCCTCCTATGATCACCCTGACAATACTGGATTGAGGATCAGTTGTCTAACTGGTCCACAGCTGCTGTCATTTCTATAACAGTTTTATTTGGTGGGAGAGTTGACAAATATATTGGATAATCACAAGTATTTGTATTTAGTAAACCACAAATAACATGGAGAAGTAATGTTCTTACAATTAGAAACCTTGACTTAATTCACATTTAGGCAAATTTGTAAATTGTAAGAGCGAGTAAAAAGTTTGAGGCCATTAGTAATAGAGATGATGTTACCTGAATATCATTCATTTTACCGAAACACATACAGCAACACAAAGAGCTTCCCATCGTTCATGCTACCTATCCTTCCACATCCATGAAAGTTAGGCCATCCTTAAGAAGTATTAACCCCACTTGACAACAAAGGAAAATGAGCTGCCAAGATATTATTTGGGGCCACTCAAGTAGTCCGCATTGGAGCCAGATTTTTAATAAAAATAGAAAGGTAGATATTTCTAGAGAACTGAATTTATTTCAATAAAAATGGTAAACTAGGTCTCTTTTCCAATCTAATATACTTTCCTTTGTTCTCTTTTTTCTCTCCAATAGGCTTGTAATGAGGCTTGCAATGAAGTGATCACAAAAGAAAAACAAAAACAAAAAAACATACATTTTTAGGATACAATAAGCCTGAGCCCACAATTATAGGGTCCTCTGTTTTTGGGGAGTCCCATGCTGCCAGAAGAGGAGGATTAAATCAAGGCTGTAGCACGTTGCGGGGGCTGGGCAGCCATGGTTGGTCATGCTGAGACGTGAAACAGCCAAGTGGAAAGCACATGGACTGTGAGTAGGAAAACCTGGGCTCTCATTCCAGCTCTGATGTTTGACCATGAGCCTATCATGGAACTTTTTTGAGCCCAAGGAATCTAAGCCCTCTTCAAAACTGAAATAATTAAAATCAACCTAATGGTATTTCGTTAAAAGGGTTAATTAACATACAGCACTCAGTCAGATAAATGCCTGGCACCTGCTAAGTGTTCACTGTTACTAGCTCTGTCTTTCTGGCCCAACCTTCTTGACTCCATCTTACAAACCTAAGATTGTTCTTAAGATCAAATAAAATGTTATGAAATCATCTATAAGACTCTAAAGGGCTCTGCAAATGCTAAGGATATTAAAGGGTTATTAAGACTGATCTAAGCCTATTACCACAGCTAGAAGTGAGTCACAGAACCCTCGGGGTTTTTTTTTAATTAGTATTCTTTCCCCTTCCAGCTTTCCCTTGATACTCATTTTAATCATTTTAACCCTATGAAAAAGATGAATGGGTATGGTGGAACATACGGTATACTGGCTCTAGGACCTAAAATTCTGTTAAGGATGATCCTTAGCCTTTGCAACAATAAATCATCTGACCGCCCCCTCTTCCTACTCAAAGACACCTTCATCCCAGCCATAAATTGTATCAAGCTGCTTCTGCCTTGCTGTCTTGGATTGCTTGATCTGTTGGTTTAAAAACCAGCTTGATACATCCCAAGCCAGCCAACATATTGTGAGGACACTCCAGCAGCCCTGTGCACAAACCCTTGTGGCAAAATAATAAGACCACATACCAATAGCCAGCACCAGCTTGCCAGCCATGTAACTAAGCCACCTCAGAAATAAGTCCTTCAATGCCAGACAAGCCTTTAGATGACTGAAGCCTAGTTGACACCTTGATTTCAACTTCTTGAGAGACTCAGGCAGAATCACCAGATAAATCACTCCCAATATGCTGATTCACAGGAACTGTACAAGGTAATTTTGTTTTAAGATGCTAAATTTGGGGTAATTTGTTATGCAGTAGTAGATAACTAATATACAACCTACTCCAAACCTACTCCAAATTGTTGGCTAAGCCTGATTTGAGTTGCATTTCTGCCACTTCCAACCAAAGAAATTCTGAATAATACAACTACTGTTTCAGAATCACTTGGGATGGGTCCTCGGCATCTCTTATTTTTTGAAAGCTCTACAGATATTCTGATGTACAGGACACAAAAACCTTTGTTTTATTGTGGAATATTGATATTAAACATATAATTATAACCCTAAGGCTTCAAATCAGCTAAACTCCCGTCTTCCCGCCATGATGCATTGTGATAGTTAGGACCAACTTTCAGGTCAATGGAAGCTCAGAAGTCTAAACTTCTCCAACGCCAGAAAAATCTGAGGCTTTTTTTTTTCTTCCCTCTATCTCTAACATAGAAATGAACGAGAAAGACTAATTTTCACTCCTTTCCTCTTGAATTTCCATCTTGGCTTCACTGTTCTGAGTTAAGATCAGAGCCAGTTTGTATGAAATACTCCTGGCCATGGAACAATTTGCAGTGGCTCCCGTCACTTTCTGTGCTCACTCTCTCTTGCCTCTGCAGCTTAGTGAAGGCTACTCTACCCACTTCTTAGTTTGGGGAGAGAGAGAGAAAGAATGAGAATGTATTTATGCCTGGCAGGTAACATGGAAGACGATATAAATTTACAAGATCTCCCACCAGCCCCCCAAATCCACAAGAGTATGAGCATCCCACAATAGTAAATGTGGTTTGACTCTTCACAAACCACAAACCCTAAATGTAAGCTAGTTATTTCATCTGGTGCTCAGCTGAAGAAACAGTGATCTGTTCCAACACTAGAGGAAAAACTGACTGTATTGATTTATTGAATGTGGCAGAGAATGCCTCCCAATTTCCATCTGTTCCTTCTTCTTTAGCAATAAAAATCCTGGTTTTTCAGGTTGAAACATTGTCACCCAGCTAAAAATGTAAGAGTTTCTCTATTTGGAAAAGAGACTGTGATAATGAAAACCAGAACTTTGGTTTTTAACCCAGGATTTTTAACAGGATATGTGTTCATTAAATATTAGCTTTTATTTAATGACATAGAGAAAAAGTCTCAACTTTGTAGAAGTGGAAGGTTAGTAACGAGGCACTCAACTATAGCTCGAATTGCATGCACCATTAATCCAGTAGTCAAAAGTTTTGAAATTCTGAGCTGGTACTTGGTTTTCTTTTTTCGTAGACTTTGTTCCTTTGGGTAGTCTCACATACTCTATATTCTATCTACGAATCATTGAATCGTGCCAGTTTCCTAAAAGGAAGAATTCATCCTGTGGCCTGGATGAAAAATTCATCCTGAAGCTGGAAAGGGAAGATGGATCTCTTTGCCTAAGTGCTAATGTCAGCCCGCTCCCCAATAAAGAGGTAGCTTTACCTGATGTTCTTTATATCTTTCCGCTTCCTTCTTCTCTTCGTTCTGCCTGTATATAATTGGTACCCCTATCAGATGGTCCTGATTACTAAGATTTGATAGATATGCTCTTATTTTTAAAACAGCTGGAAGTTATAAAAAAGAATTTCAGAATTTTAATTTATGCCACATCTTCTTTATCCATCATCCATTGATGGGTGCTTAGGTTGTTTCTGTGTCTTGGCTATTGTGAATAATGCTGCAATGAACATGGGAGTGAAGATATCCCTTTGATATACCCTGTTTTCATTTCTTTTAGGGGGAAAAAGAATTTCAGCTGTGTTAAGACATTTAAAAGTTGTCTTAAAAAAAAAACCTACAGTCTAAAAACACATGTTTTCAGCCTAAGGGTGAAAAACAAGTATATTAATACTAACAAGTAGTATTGCTGTATTACACAAACTAAACATGAGTTAGAGTATCGAGTAAATTTCTAATGAGAAAAACTATAAAATACTCAAAATGTGTGATTGTAAACAAAACATCACAGTTGCATCGCGTGACAAATCAAGACTGCTGGACTTCTTAGGCTTATTTTACCATTTAATATTTTCACTTTGAATCACATATGATGGGGGAGATGGGGTACCATAATCCTTCAGTACTTAAAATCTCCGTCAGTCTTTGTCCAGCCTAGTGATGGAAATCACAGGAGAAGAGAGCAGGCTTGAGGGGCGGGAGCATTGGGAGAAGGAGAAACCCATTCTCCTTCTAAATTTCTATTAGTAATATCTTTGTAACTCTGGCACAACCTTTGTCATCCCTTTTGATTCTTCTCTATTCATCCCCTATATTCAACTCGGTCTTTTCTTCCTTTGAAAATATTATCTGGATTTACCTTAATCTCTTCCCTTCACTATTATTGTCTAGCATAAATCTTTATCACACCATTTCAGGATTATTCAGACAATCTCCTCATCTGGTCTTCCTGACAACAGTTTCAGGAATTGCTCTTATCCGATTAATCGTTCTATAATACTACTTTCATCATATCACATTATTGCTTCAGAATCTAAAATGAACCTCCTTTGCTTAGGGACGCACCAAAACTCTTCTGTCTGACTTTTAAAGGTTCTAATAATTTTATGCCATCTGAATTATTGGAATCTGTTTTCCTCTATGTCTTCATATGGATTATAATCAGACTGGTCTTTGCGTTCCTCTCCACTATGCTCATGTTGTTATACCCCCACTACACCCAGAATTGTTGTGATTTCCTGTCCAAAATTGACTGTGCCTTTTGGGAATATCTCTCAGAATTTCCTTTGGAAACTATCAAACCCTTGCTTTCAGTCCTAGGTTTGGATGTGACTGACTCCACAGCCAGCTCTAGGGTGGACATGTGACCCACTCCTGGCTAATCAGAAAATCACAGCCCCACAGTCACAGCAGTCAGTTCAAGGAAGAGCACGTGACCCAAGCTGGTCCAGTGAGAGCCCTGCCCAGACCTGTTGGAACTTTTTAGAAAAGAATAGTGCTCTTTTAGAACTACTAGAGAGCAACTGACAGATTTCTGATTATATAATTTGAGCCTTAGATCTACCTATGCCTCATCTTTTTGGCAATAAGAAACAATAAATCCTTACCCCCCCCCCCCCCCCGTTTGGCTTAAAAGAATTTGAATTGGTTTTCAAAAAGTGCTCCCACATCTTTGCCTTTTTTGATTTACAGTCATCCTTGAGATTTAGCTCTCATGCCATTTTCAAACTCTTCCTTTTCCTTAACTCCCATTACACTTACTTAATCCATATTGCTTTAATACTAAATCATCTCAATTGTTTAATATTTTCTGGTTTTGCTTACCCACTCACTGTACCATAAGCTTCTTGAAAGCTTGAACTGTTAATTATATTTCTCTTGTCAGAACACTTAAGAATTGTTCACACTTAAGATTCAGATTTACTGATAAATTTTTGGATAAGTTACTTTAGAAAGTCAATAGTTAGAATCTCAAGAATAAATAAAAACTGGACAAATTGTTGCTAATCTAATCGGAGTCCAGCTATTTTGGGTATTTCTGTTTCCATCTTCCTGATTCAAAATAATAATAATAATAATTATATATATATATATATATATATATATATATATATATATATATAAAATTGGCAGAAAAGAAGGGGAAATTATATCAGTGACTATGTTATAAAGTCACACTTTGAATCACCTGAAGAAATATGTTGGGGCATTTGGTTGGGCCCAATAACAATTTCCTGTTTTAAAATGCAAGTTTTATTATTATTCAGGCATGGTGAGACCAAGAGATCAGGAGACAACTGCCATTGTTAAGATAGTTTGTTACTTATAGTTGCTAAGAGGAGGGTGCACACCACACCATGGAGGGTCTCACAGGAAGCACCAGGTTCAGCCAGGAGGCAGAAGGAGTGAGGGGAAAGCACGGGCACAAGACTTTATCGTGGTTCCCATAGGCAAGGAAAGGCAAAGCAAAGCAAGCAGGGTTTGAGGTGAGAATAATTTCAGCAAGCTATAAGGTGTAGGGGCTGTCCCAAACTGGTGCCTAATCCTGGGTTGATAGGGCAGGGGAATATTGGCTTGGTGTGTGAGAGTTTGATAAAGAAGGAGGTTTGGGGATGTGGCTTCTGGATTGGTCAGTTTGCATGTGAAAGGTTCAGGTGACTTGTTTGCTATCTCTAGAAATTAGCTAGCCCTGAGAAGGGCAGTCTCTCCCCAGTCAATGAGGCCCCAGATAGCAGAGCATCAAGAATACAGAAAATAAGAAAATATAATTAATACACTCCTCTCTTTACCACCTAGATTCAGAACAAATTGAGCAATAAGACAAAGGAGAGGCAGGTGGTGGCCAAAATATCCCCTCTATTACTGATAAAACCTACCTTGGAGAATGTGAGAGGCAAATGGGCCTCCTAACTCCATCCAGAATTAGTCACTTACTCATATAGTCATTGGTAGTATTGGATCAGGACTTTTCCAGTTGGGAAGGATTTTATGGCATGAGTTATAGAGAAGAAATTGTGCTTACTGCAAGCAAGTTTACTCCCGAGAGGGGAAAAAACAAAGTCAGGAGCTGAGTGGAGTATGCCTAGTGGAGTATGCTGAGTGGAGTATGCCTAGTTTAATCAAAAGAGACACCCCATGTGAAAGTCAAGGGGTACTGCTTGACTGAACTCCCTTTTCATGGATGGAAACATCAAGAGTGGGAAAGAAATATTACCTGTCACCAAAAAACATTGATTTTTCTGGAAGTTTTAGGAAGATAGTGAAATTCTGGCTTGTCCCTAGACTTGATTACGGCTTCAAGTTTTACATTTTAAATCCAGATCTTCAGCGGTGGCCAGATGGCTCAGTTGGTTAAAGTGTGAGCTCTGAACAACAGGGTTGCCGGTTTGATTCCTACATGGGCCAGTGAGCTGTGCCCTCCACAACTAGATTGAAGACAACAAGCTGCCACTGAGCTGCCAGAGGGGTGACCAGATGGCTCAGTTTGCTAGAGCGTGAGCTCTCAACATCAAGGTTGCCAGTTCAATTCCACCTGCAACTAAAGATTGAAAACGGCGACTGGACTTGGAGCTGAGCTGCACCCTCCACAACTAGATTGAAGGACAACTCCTTGGAGCTGATGGGCCCTGGAGAAACACACTGTTCCCCAATATTCCCCCCAATTAATTAAATAAATAAATAAATCCAGATTTTCAACTAATTGATACTCAGAAGAATAATTGATTTGAACAATAGAGTGAAGAAATAAAATGAAATGCTCACTTTGGCAGCACAAAAATTGGAATAATACAGAGAAGATTGGCATGGCCACTGTGCATGAATGACACTCAAATTCACGAAGTGGTACATATTTTTGTTATCCTTTTGATATGAAGGAGAAATAAAGACTTTTCCAGATAAACGAAAGCTGAGGAAATTTACCACCACAAGACCTGCATTATAAAAAATGTTGAAAGGAGCTCTTCTACCTGAAATAAAAGGATAAAACTGTACCAAACTTTGAGGAAGAGGACAAACAGAAGCAGGAAACTGCAACTGTATTTCAGAACAGGATATTAAATAACATAGAGGAGAAAGGGTAAAAAAGCAGTTTTGCAAAAACCTCTTTGTGCTCTGTAGTCATCCCGATGGCTTAATAATTCTAGTGGTGAGTTCTCTTGGTTCCAAATCTCCCTCCTTTGGTTGTATATGAAAACAAGTTTGCTAACAGTTAATATGTAGGACTTCCAAACACCAGTCTCAAGACAAATGGACAACGGATAGAAAATCTGCAAGAATAAGCAAGGAATTGATATCTTGTGTCTAAGGAGGGAAGATGGGTAGTTAGGGACAGGGATAAAGAAACTTCACATTTGTTAACTCTTTCACTTCCCTTTTGAATTTTGAACCATGTATTATTGTGTTACTATTTAAAAATAACTTTTAAATGTTATAAAAATTTTGTATAAAAATGTATTAACAAAGAATCATTTTAACATTGCCTTTGTTTCAATTATTAATTTAAATGATGAAAATAAAATCCACTTCATTTGCAGTATGATTATCTTTTTAACAGAATTTGTGGTGCCTGAGCTTGCTTAACTCTTCTGAATAAAACAATCTTTCCCTTTTACCGTTATTTTGAAAGACTGATTTGCTGCGCGGTAGATTAAATTAAATGGAATGATTTATTTCCTAAAGATAACATTAAATGCTGGTAGGACAGCCTTTTATCCATTAGCCTAAAGAGACATGGGGCAAAACGCGGCTGCAGGTGAGGAAGAGAAAGAGATTAAGTCTGACATTGCTAAGGGCCACCGTTACCGTAGATGCTATTGCAGTGCTGAGGCAGTACCGCTCCTGTGCTCTTTTGCTCTATCCAGTTCTCTTCCTATGGCAAGTGCTAGGTAGAGTTAGGTTCCTGCATTTTCCTTTGCTGCTGCCATCACCAATCAGGGCAGGATTAGAGTCTTCGCAGGCCCCTAAACACTGAAAAGATGATGGTGTCCCTCTCCCCTTATGTAATTAAAACTAGAAATTCATATAGAAAGTGAATTAAAACTTAAAGTAGGGTGAACAGAAGACCTTCCTTTTAAACTCCGTGAAATAAAAATTCCGAATAAATTCATCAGGGCTGAACTTTTTTTCTGCTTTTCCCTCCTTTGCTAGTACTTGAGCCTTAGTTCAGTGGCCTGTTCCACAATCCCGCACTTGCAGGCTCTCGAACCCCACCCACAAGGCCGCACGCAGGTGTCAGCCCCACCCAACCAGGCATCCCCTTCGCTCCTCCCACTGGTCCTTAGTTCCACCCACTGTACGCGTCGTCTTGACGTTAGCGCGCCGTTGCCCAAGACTCGCAGCAAATGAACGCCGGCGGCCGCAGCCCACCGTCATACCCTCTCAGGCGCGTGCGCACTCGTTCTGGGCGCTGTGAAGACCTGGCGGAGCCCAGCGCAGATGGAGGCCTAAGGGCGGCGGGGGCGGAGCGCGCCGCGAGCTGGGGGCGTGTCCGTGGCGGGCGCTGTCTAGAGGAAGGCCGAGCAGCCGCCACCACGCTTTCAGTCGCGGCGATACGCAAACGAGCCAGGCTGAGGGCCGCGGCGGCGATGCAGCGACGACGGCGCCCTTCGCCGCATGCCTCTCAGCTGCGCGAGAGCTGCGGGGGCGGCGGTGGCGGCGGCCGCGGTGGCTGCGGTGGCTGCGGCGGGAGCGGGGAGGTGGAAGTGCAGTTCTCCGCGGGGCGTTTGGGCTCGGTCGCGGTCGATTCGGCGGCGGCGGCGGCGGCCGCGCGCAGCACGGAGGAGGAGGAGGAGAGGCTGGAGCGCGAGCACTTCTGGAAGATCATTAATGCCTTCCGCTACTACGGGTAAGGAGCCGGTGGCGGACCCCAGCTCAGCCCGTCGGGGCGTCCGCTGGTTCGGCGGACCCGCTGGAACGGGGGCGCCACCCGCGCTCGCCCTCCGGCCGCCACGCCTCCGGGGTTCCCGGACCGGGCCGCCTGAGCTGACCTCAGGGTCCCCGAGTCACCTCGCACCACCATAGCCCCTCTCGGCCCAGTACACCCGCGTGTCTGCCGCTCTGTCTTGCTCAGCTACGTGTCTTCTGACCTCAGGATCTGATTAACTCTCTTGCCTTTCATCCCTCGTTAAAGGTTTGGCTTTGAGGCCGGAAAAGTGCTGTACCAATTTCAGATAGAAGATGGTGATGGTAAATCATTCAGTGTTGGGCATGATTTGTGTGTGTTGTCGATGTCCTCCAAACTGAACCCACGGAGAGCCCAAGTTCACCTCCACGTGGGATGCTGTAGAACGCCTTTTCTCAAACTGTTGCCAATTCTTAGGAGAACAGCAGGAGATTTCCACCCCACCCCCCTTGGCGCTGTGAATGTACTGGCACCTTTGTGGTGAGCGAGTGAATGATGCCGCTGAATGTCTTTAACTGGTGGGTGTAATGAAGATTGGAGGTGGTCCGGATGTTCTAACATTTGCTGATTATTAAGGGGGGACGAGAGAAGGACAGTGAGACCCACCTTTGCGATCTTTTATTTTGCAAATATGTATCGAAGTCTCCCGTGGGCTAGGTGTGGTAGTAGGACTTTTAAACTTCCTAACTTCTACTTTTCTTCTAGATAGGTGTTAAAATAGCTTAGTCACAAAATTTTAATTCCAAAATCTGGAAGGGACTTAAATCAACTGTATTTTCAGGTAAAGATAGTACTTTTATTCTGTAAGAGATGAGTCCACCGAGGGACATGTTCTGGGTCTGCAGTTGAAGTCTGCAGACATGACCTTCTGCCCAAGTAAAACGGTTCCCTTAGATGGGCTTCTGCTGTACTTTATGCAGACTTTTAAAATATTGCTTGACTGTGACCTCCTCAAGGACATGGGCTGAGCCTTATTTATTTTTATGTCACCAGTGCCTGGCGTATGTTGTTGAAGCTCTATTTTTAATGAAAGAAGTAGTAGCAAAGAAATACATTTGTCATTCCCAAATAGTCTGTCGATTTGTGACCAGTGGTACAATAGTTTATTATCTTGAGTTTGGAGACTTGCTTAATAAAAGCTTTAAGTTATTTAAAATCTGTTTACATTTGTGACATGAATTTTTGAAGTTCAGAGATCTTGAGGAAACAATTTACTAATTAAGCACAGGAGTAGGAACGGTGGACCACATTACTTATGGAGCCCAAAAGGGAATTAGTAGTATGGGGATTTTATTTAGGATCAACAAAGGGAAGAAAGCAGACAACCAGAGAATTGAATTTGATGTAAGTATCGTGCCTGGAAGAACCATAAAGGGAGGGGAAGCAGCTGACATTAGATAGCTAAGAGTGGTAGGTGCAGAAAAGTCTGGTACATTTTACTATTGAAACATCTAGAGAGCATGTCTTGCGACTACTGTGCACCTAACTAGTTAAAAGTGTGTGTGTACCCAGTTCTAAAATATTAGGACTAATTTAGAATTGATATTTATGATTAAGTAGCAGATGGGCCTTTTTGTTGTGGGGGGACTTTGACCTGTGTAGCAATAGAGAAAAGGGCGCTTGTGTGCGTGTTCTAGTGGTTGTGGTACATTTTCCTATACTCTTTACCAGTTTAATGTGGGATTGAGGAAAATTTCATTTTTAAAATACAGTCCTTTTTATTTGTTTCATCTCTCTATGAAACGCTTCAAATCTCTAGACTGAAAAGAGCATATAATCAAAAAAATAGGCTTTTAAAAATATCACTTAAAGGATTAGGGGTATGGAGAACGTACAGCAGAAAACACTGGATTGTTATAGTCCAGCGTTTTATGATCTTCTAGACCTGCACTGTCCAATACCTTAGCCACTAGTTATGTCTGACTAAATTTAAGCTTAAATTATTTAAAACTTAATACAATTAAAAATTAATTTCTTCAATCTCACTGGCCACATTTCAAGTGCTCATTAGCCACATGTGGCTAGGGTCTGCTATATTGGACAGTGCAGATGTAAGTTTCCATCATTGCAATAAATTCTGATAGACAATCCTATTCTAGACCTTTGGCAAGTACTTCCAAATTTTAGAGTTTGGTTTTACTGCTAAATGTCTTTTAGTCATTATATAGAAGATTTAGATTAAAGGTCATAGGGTAATAAATGTCTTTTGGTTAATGTTTTCTCTTTCCAGTGGCTTCCAATTTTGTGCTTCCTACAGATTTTGCTTAGATGACATAGTCTGACTAAGGTAAAAATGATTACAGTATTGTTATAATGGTAAAGTAAGAATTGGACTCTTTTCTCAACTTTGGTAAGACCTGAGTTATTTCAAGAGTCACTGTGGGTGAATGGTATAGACAGCTTTGCACACCGTTAAGTAATCAAGGGTTGAGGGATGTGCTATGTCTTACCCTGCTCTGTGTAGTTATATCACTTCTGTAGCAGGAATTGACAACACGTATGTGTGTGGACTCTTCTGCCCAATCCATAACTTACGTCAACTCTCCTGCTATCATGGAAATAAGTAGTCTCCACGGAGAACCAAAAGTGGCACCAAGGAAGTCTGACTGAATATTTATTGATTGCTTTTTACGTATGTTGAAATGCGCGATTAAATAGTGACAAAGATGAAACTTGTATTTTAGAATACATCTGATGTGGTGGGGTTAGGTTGGGGACAACATTCTTATAGGTAGCAGGCCTCTCAGTAATCTTTGGAAGACACAATAAGGGCTTGAGGTAAAGCACTGGAGAGAGGTGTAATTTGCAGACACTTTTATGAAGTAGCATCAAAAGGACCTTGGGTTTATTGATTGTGTGGGCTATGAGAAGAGGCATTTTAGGATGACTTGTTAGTTTCTGATTTGAGTGGACGTATGGTGTACCATTCACCAGCAACAGCCATATTGGAAAAAGTGCAAGAATTTTTTGGTGGGACATGTGCTAAGTTTAGTTTGGATATGTTAAATTTTGAGATATGGTGAGAGGGAGATTGTGGGGCATCCAGCGCAGGAGAATACTGCAGAATGAAGTACTAAGAGATTAACCTGTTGACAGTAAATTGTAAACTGTTGCAACTGTGCTGTTTGCCTAACATATTATGGCCACTTTAAATAGTTCCTTTAGTGTCATACTTTACTGCTAGGAATATAAATTGATACAATCTTGCTGAAAATCAGTTTGTACCAAGAGCCTTAAAAATACGTATCCATTCTGTCCTGGTGATTCTTCTTTGGGAATTTGTGATATTTTTCTGTCCTGGTGATTCTTCTTTGGGAATTTGTGATATTTTTTTTTAATATAGACAAATTTTTAACACAAAGTTTACAATATAGACAGACAAGTGGAAGTATCTAGATGTCCAATGTTTGGGAAATAGATAAGTAAATTTTGGTTGCATCACATGAAATGATAGATAGTCATTTATAATCATTTGTCATGTAATCATTTGAGAACTTTTTTCTGATCTGGGAAAATTCCTTTAATAAGAATGAAGAATTACAAGTGCTTCTAAAACTTGACTGTGTATGTATGTCAATCATTTGGAGGTCTTGTTAAAAGACGGGACATTTCCGTAGATCTTACTGGGTAGGGGCAGAGATTCTCCATTCCTAAACCACTTCCATTTGATCTGCCATATGTACTACCACATTTTGACTGGAAAGGTGCTGGATGACTTTGTCTTAAACAACAACAAAACAGGGAGAAATGCGCCAAAAAGTTAGAAATGGTTGCCTCTATCAGAGGGATTATTAGTAGCTGTTTTTCTCCTGAAGACTTTTACTTTTACTTTTCTGCATTTTTCTTATTTCACTGTAAACATTAGTTTTACAAATCAGATATACCTCCTATTTTCGAGCACTTGCTATGTTTTCAGACATTGGACTAAGTGTTTATATGCATTATTTTGTTAACATTTTCAGTGAAACCCCATTGGATAAGCTGAGCAGTATAATGGTACCTACCTCATGGGGTTTTATGGAGATTTTTCAGAATAATCCATGTTAAGTGACTTGGTTTAGTGCCTAGCATTTATTAAGTCTGAATAAATGATAGCTTCCGTAATCATTATCGTTATGTTTCTCAGAAAGGAAGTAATTTGCCAGGCGTCACATAACAAATAGGTGGCATAACCTGGATTTCAATCCAGATTTCTTTGACTCCAGAGCTCACTGCTATAGTCTCAAGGAGGGTAAAAAGCAAACATCAGTGCAGCCACTGCCAATTTGATGTTTTTACATTGCCTGTAAGCACCCTCCCCTAATACCATCACACACAAGCTTCTACACACATGTCCAGGTTTTTGCTTAAGTTTCGTCAGGAGCTTCTTCAGAACTTCTTTTTCTTTCTCTTTTTTTTAACCCCCAGTAGTTATTATCATTGTCTTTGTTTCTTTTACCCCATAGAACAGCCCTGTAAGGTGTTAAATCATCACTGTTTACAGATATGGAAAGTGAGAGTCGGGGAGTTCAGCTTGCCGGGCTTCACATGCAGTTCTGTTTTAACTCCAAAATCCATGCTCTTTTTTCCTACATCATGTAGATTTAAGATCTTTACACGGCCAGAATTGCCAGATAAAATAAAGGGTGCCTGGTTAAATTTGAATTTCAGATAAACAATGAATAATTTTAGTATGGCCAATGAAGTATTGCGGACATATTTCTTTAAATATTACTTTTCAGAAATTAGCGAGTTATTTGGTATAAAGTGAAAAAGAGAGAGTTACTTGGATAGAGAGATTCAGGCAACCAAATAAAATAGAGTATTTTTTATTTTCATTTAATACTGAATAAATGCCAAGAACATTTAAAAGAAACATACATTTATTTATTTGTATATGTAAACTGTAAAATGATGCAGTGAGCCCCCATGAACCTACCACTCAGTTTTTAAAAAGAACGTTATCATATCCCTTTCCCCTGAAAGAAATTACTTTCCTGACTTTTTGTTTCCTTGCTCTCCTTGTAGTTTTTCTACATATGTTCAGTCCCTACGATATATATTGTTTATTTTTGTATAACATGGAATTACATATATTTTTTAAATTCACTTTTAAAAAATTTTTTATTGGGGAATATTGGGGAACGATGTGTTTCTCCAGGGCCCATCAGCTTCAAGTAGTCCTTCAATCTAGTTGCGAAGGGTGCAGCTCACTGCTGGCCCATGTGGGAATTGAACCAGCAGCCCTATTGCTCAGAGCTCATGCTCTAACCAACTGAGCCATCTGGCCGCCCCTATAATATATTTTTCTGTAACTTCAGTTTCAACAAATATTTACATTCCTGAGTTTTACCTATGTTATTCTCTGTAGCTATAATTTATTAATTTAACTGCACTGTACATTCTTTGTTCAGTTTATTGATGATGGACCTTTGTTTCCAGATTTTTTGTCATTTCTAACAGTGCTGTGATGAAGATTGTTCATGTTTCATGGTGACCATTTGCAAGAGTTTCTTGAGTAGGTGTTTAGGAGTACATTTGCTAGGTCATAGGGAGTGTGCATATTAAGCTTTATTAGGTAATGCTAAATTATTTTCCAAAGTAGTTCTAATTTTTGTACCCACCGTCAATCAGCATATAAATAATCTAATTATTCCACATTTTTACCAACATTTCATAGAGATAGGCTTAAATTTCGCCCATCTAATTGAAGTGGGATTTCATTGTGAGTGTAACATTTAACTTTTAAAAATGGTACTCTTCAAATTTTATAAATAGGTAGTCTCTCTCCATTGTGACTTTTAAAGTTATTTGAAAACTTTTGGAATGCAAAATGTGAATACTGCCATCTAAAATGCTGTAGAATTTCAGTTTTTCATTTGTTTACTACCTTTATAGTATATAAGATCTTTATGATATTTTGGAAAATTCAACTTAGTTGACTCTTAATTTCAGAAGATATTCTAAAGTAATTTCAGAACAACATTCTGTTACTTGAGGGAGAAATCTAAAGCATTCAGCTGGTTTTGCTGAAAATTTTAAGTTTGGAAATTGAAATCATAAAAATAAACTTATTGTACACTAATTCTCTCTATCTAATTTCTTTTTTACCCTCTTCTCATTGGCTCAGATGTTTACTTTTACTAGTTATGAATGATTTGTCTTTTGTTTGGTTGCTTAGAGAATTTGTACTAAGGTAAAAACATAAAATTTTCTAAGTGGATATCGTTTAAGAAACCAAAAGATTGTAAGTGACAGGACAGTATCCAACATTATAAGGGAATGATTATACAGAAAGACAACTTCAAAATACGATTGGCCTCTCCTGAGAATTATTTTGCCAATTTAAAAAACACCTTTTATGTTTTAGCACCAGTATGCATGAGCGAGTGAACCGAACAGAAAGACAATTTCGATCACTTCCAGCTAATCAACAGAAACTACTTCCTCATTTTCTTCTTCACTTGGACAAGATCCGGAAATGCATTGATCATAATCAAGAAATACTACTGACCATTGTGAATGATTGCATACATATGTTTGAAAATAAAGAATATGGAGAAGATGTATGTGAAAGTTTGTTCTATTTGTTTTTATTTTAGGGCTTGACCTCTATATTTGGAGGCCTTTATCTTTCTGGATTTCATTTTTATAAGTTTGCATGGATCACTTGCTCTACTCAGAGAATGTTTTCACTTACATGTTCAGTCATTTGATTAGGCTTAATAGAACAGTATGCCAGAAACTAGATTTGTTTACTGATTTTTTTTTTTTCTTTCTAAGACTATTAAGATAATTTGGGGTTTTGATACACTTTCACATTGTGTTCTGACACATAGAGTTTGTGATTTACATTTTTATAAACAACTTTATTAGCTATGTAAAATTAATTTTCCTTACTAAACTCATTATTTTGAGTATATTAATAGTCATCTTTTATTTTAAATTATTTTCACTTATAAATCTCAAGGGACTGGCAGTAATAGAAACTGAAGTCCTCTTTTTCTATCCACAGGATAGATACAGTTGGGCCACTCCAGTGTGAGCCTCTCCATGCTGCCCCATCAGTGACCTGGAGGGACCTTCTCTCTCTTAGAGAGAGAATGTTTGGTCTCCATAGCAGCTCAGTGCTGGTCCTCTCCTGAGTAAAGACTGCTTAATTATATGGTGGTTTCATGATTAATGGACCATAGTCTATTGAGGGTAGAAGTGAGACCACCAAACTCTTTTCATTTAGGATCTCAAGCTGCACTCGAACCCCGGTTGAGGTGAGAGGCCAGTGATTTATCCTCTAAACCATCTGTATAGCCCCTTAGTAGCATGTCTATTTAACCATATTCAAGATTGATTACTTTTCTCAGAAACTAATTGATTTTTGTTTTTTAAACAGGGCAATGGAAAGATTATGCCAGCATCTACATTTGACATGGATAAGTTAAAATCCACATTGAAACAGTTTGTGAGAGACTGGTGTGAAACTGGGAAAGCAGAAAGGGATGCCTGCTACCAGCCAATCATTAAAGAAATTTTAAAAAATTTTCCAAAAGAGAGATGGTAAATAATATCTTGTTTTTAACCAATTTATTTAAGATACATAAGTACTGAGTTTCTCTATGAGACATTTCACAGTCTTGATTCATTTTTATAGTTGCTGTGTGCCTGTATTTTTTTCATGTGTGGGTGTGTGGTGTTATATTTGTTCTTGGATGCTCTGTGTGAGGTTGTAGTTAATGTTTTGAATAATTTTTTTGCTCTAGTAGTATGGGAAATTATCTATAAATTAAAATGAGAAGGTTAGACTGGATGATCATTATCAATGATACCTTTTTATAATTTGCTTAATGGCAGAGCAAAAAGCTGCAAACTTCTCATTTTCCTCATGACATATTTGTAAGCAAATTGAGGGGTTGATAGCTTAGAGCAGAGATTTTTCACTGTTTAATGCCATGGAAACCTCGAATAGTCTGAAGCCCATGGTCCACTTTTCGGAATAACATTTATAAATGTATAAGAAAAATATATAGGATTACAAAGAAATGAGTTATTTTGAAATACAGTTATCAACATACTTAAAAAGCAAATTTGTGATATAACCTGCTTTTTATCATGTTATCACACCAAATAAAATCTAGCAGCAAGTATTACTGCATTTTGAAAATACTGAATGATATATATGTTATTTTGAGAATCGCAACAACTAATATGAAGTGAAAATATATGTGGTTTCTATTGGAGATAAAGTCACAGGCATTCCTAAAAAAAACTACTGTTGATTGTTGTCTGCATTTATAATTGAAGAAAAAAGTATCAGTTAAAGATTAATGAAATTAAAGTGTAATTTTTTTTTTCCCTGTCTCCTTCATAGATCCAGTGAATTCCCTCCATAGACCCTTTGGGTCCATGGATCTCAGGTTAGGAACCCCTGAAGTAGAGACTATATGTTTAAAGAGAACCACTAAATGAAATTCTATCTGTCATTTAAAGGATTTTTGTAGAGAGGCTCCTTTTTCTCATCTCCTTCCCCTCCTCAATGATTGACATTTTTAAGTTTGGTATATCCTTTCAGAAATTTCTGTGTGTGTGTGTGTGTGTGTGTGTGTGTTGTGCGCTTTCTTTTTAAAAAACGTTTTATTTTGAAATAATTCAAAATTACAGATAAGTTATACGAACTGTGCAGAGTTCCCATATACTCTTTACCTAAATTAATCAATTCTTAACATTTTACATTTGCTTTATTTCCTTTTCCTACTTCCCTCACTCCTACCTTCCCCCAGTTACTGTATGTCTAATATATACATATATAATATATGTACACAATCACACACACACAATTATTAAGCCATTTGAGAGCAATTTGTATAGATCATGTTTTTTACTGCTTAATTCTTCAGAATGATAATATTCTCTTACATAAACACAGTGCAGTTGCCATATTAAGGAAATTTAACCTTGAATGCTGTTTTCTAATTTACAATCTATATTCAAGTTTCATAGATTATTCTAATAATATTCTTTATAACACTCATTTTTTCTGTCTAGTCTAGAATCTAAATCCAGGGTATTATATTACATTTCGTTGTAATGTGTTAGTCTTTAATCTGGAATAGTTCCTTGGCCTTTGTTTTTTTTACTTTATGCCATTGACAGTTTTGAAGAATGAAGGGAAGTTATTTTATAGAATATTTCTCAGTTTGACATTGTCTGATGTTTCTTTACAATTAGATCTAGATTATATGTCCCCTGTCAAAATAATACAAAACTGATGTTGTGTACCTTTCACAATACCACATTCAGAGACATACAATGTCTGTCAGCCCATCATTGATGGTTTTAATTTTGATCACCCAATCAAGATGTTATTTGGTTTCCCCACTTTTTAATTGTTATTTCTCATCTTGTAACTAATAAGCAGTTTCTGCGGAGACACTTTGAGACCATGCAATCAATATCCTTCTATTTCTCAGACTTTCTCCCCTTTGAATTATCATTCATTGATAATTCTTGCATGAACTAACCTGTGCTATGATGGCTGTGGAATGGTGATTTTCTAACACTACAATTATCCAGTCAGCATTCTACTATGTCAGTATATCTAACTATTATTAGGAAGGACTCATGGTTCATTTTATTCAATTATATTTAATAGTTATAATCCATTATTGTTGCTTTATTATGTTGTTTTCAAATTGCCTTAGATTTGGCCAGTGGAAGTCCCTTTATTTGGCTCTTACGTCCTTTTGGCATGGCATGCCCCAGTCTTTTTTTAGCACTTTCTTACTTTGTGGCATGATAAGTTATATCCGACCCATCCTGTATCTTCCCTAAGTCAGTCCTGGAGTTGGGTATTTTTTTTAAGGACCTGGCTCCTTTTAATGCAGAATGATATATAGAAACCAAGATCTGGCACTAGGCATGTTCATTGTTAATAATAATGTCATTGCACCTGGGCCTTTCAGTGGACAGAACACACACATACACATGCTAGAAATCATGAGTTCATCCTGATACCTCCAATTCCAACCCAACCTCATTGGGTTGTTCTTTGACTCCCTCATTCTTTATATCTGTTATTCTTTATATGTGAGGACCCTGGCTTCTGACAACATCAATACATTTACTCATTCACTCAGTGATAGAATACAGAGAAAATTGTTTCAGAGTTGCTAACTCCATACCACTATGAAAAGCAAAACTGCCAAAAGGAGTTCAAGATTTGCTAGCCATTCTTTTTTTCCCTAAACCAAGAGTATTTAATAAAAATATACTTCAGAGGATCGCCGATTAGCTCAGTTGGTTAGAGCGCGGTGCTCTTAACAACAAGGTTGCCAGTTCGATCCCCACGTGGGCCACTGTGAGCTGTGCCCTCCACAACTAGATTGAAACAACTACTTGACTTGGAGCTGATGCGTCCTGGAAAAACACACTTAAAATAAATAAAATTTTAAACAAAAATAAAAAAAATAAAATCTCTATATATACTTCACTATTCATATTAGCTCCCCTTCAACCCCTTTACCCTCGGTGTGGTTATTTTTTATTTGAAATTCAATACACTGAGGTTTATTTGTTTCAGTTTACTTTCAGTTAGGGTTGTGTGTCCCCTGTCCCTTACCTCATCCTTGTCGATTCATTTTTATTTTTTGATTTGTGAATTTTCAAAGTAGACAAAACTAGACAAAAAAATGATATTCAGAAAAAGTGTCATTCCCTCCCCTGTACCTTCTACACCCCATTTCACTCCCCACCCCCAGTCCCACACCATATATAGATAATAAGTATCATTGATTTGTTATTTATCCTTCTTGTTTTTTTTTTCTTATGAAAGTAAGCAGATAAATGTTTTTCTTTTTAAGTACCCTCTTTTTCCATACACAAAAAGTAGGATACTGTATATTTTATTTTGCACTTTGTTTTTTTTTTTTTTTCACTTAATGATATATCCTAGAAATAGCTGCATTATCAGTTCATGGAGGTTTTCTCGGTCTTTTTTTTTTTTTTTTTTTAACAGCTTCAGAGTACTTCAACCAATCTCCTATATTTGGTTATTTAAGTAGTTGGCAATATCTGATAATTACAAATAATACTACAATTAATAACCTTATGATTATGTATCTTAGTATTATTGGAGGTGTATCTGTAGTGTAAATTCTTAGATGTGGGATTGCTATATGTGAAAGGTAAATGTGTATGTAGCATGGTTCATGTATTAGTTATCCATTGCTGTGTAACAAATTTTAACTGCTTAAAACAGCACATTTATTGTTTCACAGTTTCTGTAGGTCAGAAGTCTGGGCAAGGGTTAACTAAGTTCTCTGTGTAGGGTCTTACAAGACTGCAGTCAAGATGTCTGCTCTGCTAGCCATGCTCTCAGAGACGCTTGACTGTGGAAGTATATACTTCTAAGCTCACTAGTGCTGGCAGAATTTCATTGTTGTTTTAGGCCGTGGTTTGTTGATTATGGGCTGAAAACTAGCCTCCGCTCTTAGAAGCCTCACAGTTCCTTGTCTGTGGGCTTTTACAAATGACCACTTCATCAAAACAGCAAAAAAAGTCTAGAGCAAGCAGGCTCCAAATGGAGTCTTACATAATGGAACATAATCACAGAAGTGACATCTATTGGTTAGAAGCAACTCATGGGTCCTGTGCACACTCAAAGGGAGGGGACTATTAAAAAAAAAAAAAAAAAGACGTGAACAGAAGGGGGTGGGGGCCACTCTAGTCTCTGCCTCAATTATTGCCACACATCCCTATGAGGGCTGTACTGTTTTTGCCTTCCTACTAGTAACGTTGGAAAGTGCCTGTTTCCTCAAAGCCTTGTCAAATACATTGTCAGGCATTTGAACTTTTACCAGTGTAATGGGTGGGAAATTGTATCTTGGAATAATTTTCATTTGTATTTCTCTTATGAATGAAATTGAACATCTTCATACGTGTAAGGGCTATTTTGTATCCTGTTTTAAGAATTCTATATTCATGTCTTTTTTAAAAATTGAGGTGAGATGCACATAAAGAAGTAATCATTTTAAAGTCAACAATTCAGTGGCATTAAGGACATTCGCAGTATTGGGCATCCATCACCTCTATATGCTTCTAAAACATTTTTATCAACCCCAAATAAACCCTGTACTCATTAAGCAGTTACTCCCCACTCTCCACCTTTATTCGTCAGCAGTTTGAACATGAGGTGCCTAGATGCAGTTTTCTTTGTGTTCATCCTGCTTGGGGTTTGTGTAGATACATATCACCAAATCAAATATTCTTTGCTCTTATCTCTTCATATGTATCTCCTATCCTTTTCTCTTTGTTTCTTTCTCTTCTGAGACTCCAGTTACATACACATTGATTAAACTGTCTCTCAGGTTCCAGATGGCCCTTTTTCCACACTGTCCCTAACCCTCTAACTCTTTTTATACCTGGGGTGCCAAAACAATGTATACACCTGACTTGTGTTCATCTTTTGTTATCATACTCATATATTGCGTATTACAATTTTAATACAGTTTTTTCCTTTCTTAAGATGTGTATACATTTTTTTGGCACCTTCTGTATTTCAGTTTGGAAAGTTTCTAATGACTTTACTTGAACTTCACTGATTGTTGTTATGCCAGTCTGTTAATAAGCTCATTGAAAGACTTCTTTATTTCTAATACCACATTAAAAAAAAATTCTAGCACTTCCATATATACATACATTTTCGTGTGTGTGTGTGTGTGTGTGTGTGTGTGTGTGTATTTGCTGAAATTTCCTATTTGTACATGCAATCTACCTTTTCCATTTGATTCTTTTTTTTTTTTCCATTTGATTCTTTAACATATTTTTTTTGGTTATTTAAAAATCCCTTTCTCATAATTCTGACGTGTGCTCTCTGTCAAAGGCTTCCTCTCATAACAATTGATTACATTTTTTTTGCTTTTTTTGCATATCTCAAAACTTTTTGATTGAATGCTACACATTGTATGTAAAGAAAGGAACAGTAGAAACTGAAGTAATAATGACAACCAGAAAAAATAATGACAGGCAGCTAGTGTAGGGGGCTGAGTGAATATCTTAATTGTTTTTATATCTAATGTTCTTACATGTTAATACAATAACTTAAGAAAAATTTGTCCATAAACTTTATATCTAGAAATGTAGCAATGAAACAATATTGTTGCTTTCTGGGAAACAAAACAGTTTTTAGTTTTCATCTGCATCTCACCTTTTACTTCATGCACATTGATTTTAGTATCTTTCCTGCAGTTAATTAATAAGAAATCTTTGCAATATTAAGAAATGCTCAGACTCTCAAGGAACAAGTATATAGTTACTTCTTCAGCAGTAAATGAACTGCTTTGTCTACAGGAATTCATTGATATTTTAGTATTGTCATCTGCAAAGGATAGGATTAAGGGTGTTTTGTTGTTTAACCAGCCTTTAACAGATGCTAATCCACCTTATTTGTATACCTATTTGTCTGTATGCCATGTAGATTGTCTTTAGCTGAATAAATATAAAAATTACCCACTGTATTTCTCCTTCTGGATAGTAATTTTTTTTTATATTCTGTGCTATAATTACCTTTTGAATACACAGTTGAAGAGGTAATAGATTCATTATATACTTCTGATTACTGTATCATTTAAAACATTCATTATCTTTATTCCATTGTTGAAGACAGTTATGACCACTCATTTTCAATTCTGTAAATATTTTTTAATACTTTTTGTTTTTCAATTACAGTTGATGTATGATATATTACTTTCGGTGTACAACATAGTTAGAGATTTATGTAACTTATGAGGTGATCACCCTGATAAATCTAGTATCCATCGGACACCATACATAGTTGTTATAATATTATGACTGTGTTCCTTATGCTATACGTTACATCTCCGTGACTATTTTGTAGTTACTAATTTGTACCTCTTAATCCCTTCTCTTTTTCCACCCATTCCCCCAACCCCTCTCCCATCTGACATCAGAATGTTCTCTGTATCTATGAATTTGTTTGTTTTGTTTGTTCGTTTATTTTGTTTTCTAGATTCCACATAAAAGTGAAATCATATGGCATTTGTCTCTCTGTTTGACTTACTCCACTCAGCACAGTACCCTCCAGGTCCATCCATGTTGTTGCAGGTGGAAAGATTTTTTCTTTTTTTGTGGCTCAGTAATATTCCCTTGTATACTCATATATGTAACCACCTCTTCTTTATCCATTCATCCATTGATGGACACCCAGTTTGCTTCCATATCTTGGCTATTGTAGACAGTGCTGCAATGAACATACAGATGCACATGTCCCTTCAAAGTAGTGTTTTGGATTTCTTTGGATAAATACCCACAAGTGGGATTACTAGGTCCTTCTTTGTCTCTTGTTAAAACCTTTGTTTTAAAGTCTACTTTGGTATAAGTATTGCTGCTCCAGCTTTTTTGTTTGTTTCCATGTTCATGAAATATCTTTTTCCCTTTACTTTCAGTCTGTTCGTGTCTTTCAATCTGAAGTCTCTTGTAGGCAACATACATGGACTAACGGTTAAGTTCATGCACTTGTTTGCAACAATATTGCTAACTTTTTTTGATATCAGAGGGATTATTCATTATGAGTTTGTACCAACTGGACAAACAGTTAACCACGTTTACTATTATGAAGTGCTGAAAAGGATGTGTGAAAAAGTTAGACAACCTTTCCCCAAAAATTCATGGTTCTTGCATCACGGCAGTATACCAGCTCACACGGCACTGTCTGTGAGGGAGTTTTAGCCAGTAAACAAATAACTGTATTGGAACACCCTCCCTACTCACCTGATCTGGCCCTCAATGACTTCTTTCTTTACCTGCAGATAAAGGATATGTTGGAAGGAAGACATTTTGATGACATTCAGGACATCCAGGGTAATATGATGACAGCTCTGGTGGCCATTCCAGAAAAAGAGTTCTAAAATTGCTTTGAAGGGTGGACTAGGCGCTGGCATCATTGCATAGCTTCGCAAGGGGAGTACTTTGAAGGTGACCATAGTGCTATTCAGCAATGAGGTATATAGCACTTTTTTTAGGATGAGTTAGTGAACTTAATTGTCAGACCTCATATGTAAGCATCTTGTTTTCTTATCCATTCAGCCATCTTATGTCTTTTGATTGGAGCATTTAATCCATTTACATTTAAAATAATTGTTGATAGATGTGTAGTTATTACTATTTTATTCCTATTTTTTACCTTTTTTTTTCCTTAAAGAAGTCCTTTTAACATTTCTTGAAATACTGATTTGGTGGTGATGAACTCCTTTAGCTTTTTCTTGTCGTGCAAGCTCTTTATCTATCCTTCAATTCTCAATGATAGAATTAGTTGTAGGTCCTTGCTTTTTATCACTTCGAAGATTTCTTGCTAACCCCTTCTGACCCGTGAAGTTTCTGTTGAGAAATCAGCTGACAGTCTTATGGGAGCTCCATTGTAGATAACTAGCTACTTTTTTCTTGCTGCATTTAAGATTCTCTCTTTGTATTTAACCTCTGGTATTTTAATTACGATGTGTCTTAGTGTGGGCCTCTTTGGGTTCATCTTCTTTGGGACTCTCTGTGCTTCCTGCGTTTAAATCTGTTTCCTTTGCCAGGTTAGGGAAGTTTTCCCTCATTATTTCTTCAGATTTCTTTGTTCTATTCTTTCATTTGAAACAGCAAGGTTTCTATTCCTTGCTCTCTCTCTTTTTCTGGTAACCCTGATGCGAATGTTGGTATGCTTGATGTTGTCCGAGAGGCCCTTTAAACTATCCTTATTTTTTTGGATTCCCTTTTCTTTTTGCTGTTCTGATCAGATGTTTTATGCTACCTTGTCTTCTAAATCACTGATTCAGTCTTCTGTTTCATTTAATTTACTGTTGATTCCCTCTAAGATATCCTTTGTTTATTGTATTCTTCATTTCTGACTGGTGCTTTTTTTATGTTTTGTATCTCCATTTTTATGTTTCCCATCTCCATTTTTATGTTTCCCATCTTTGTTGAAGTTCTCCCTGAGATCATTGAACATCCTTATAACCAGTATTTGGAATTCTGCGTCTGGTAGATTGCTTGTCTTCATTTTGTTTAGTTCTTTTTCTGCAGCTTTGTTCTGTTCTTTCATTTGGGACATGTTTCTTTGTCTCTTCATTTTGGCTGCCTCCCTACGTTTGTTTCTATGTATTAGGTAGGTCTTTGTTTCCTGGTCTTAGTAGAGTGGCCTTGTGCAATAGGTGTCCTGTGGGACCCAGTGGAGCAATCTCCCTGGTCACCTGAGCCAGGAGCTGCAGGTGTGTCCCTTTTGTAGGTTGTGTGTGCCCTCCTGTTGTAGTTGAGCCTTGGTTGCTGTTTGCATGTCAGTCGGAGGGACTGACCCTCAGGCTGATTGGTTGTGAGGACTGACTCTGACTACAGTGGAGGAGCTGTTGTGCAGGGGCTGACCCTACAGAGCAGCATTTGCTTTAGCAGGGTTCTGGTGCCTTCCCAGCGGGCCCATTGTGTGTGTTGTCCGCAGAAGCAGCTGTGTGGTGCTCCATCTTGGTCTGAAGCTAGTCCCTGTGCATCCTGGACTTGGGGTCTCTAGGGAGAGGCCTTGCTACAGCCCAAGTTCAGCCACAACCTGTGCCCTGCCCAGTGCCACCCGGAATGAATCACAAAGCAATCTGCAGATGGCCATTACTCGCACTGGGCTGGGATGTGCCTGGGAGAGGCTAAGCTGAGAGCTGAGACCCAAGGCTGGCTGCCACTAATGCCAGGCTTAGGGCTGCTTAGTAAGAGGTACAGGGCACATTGCGGCCACATGCTGTTTGTTGGGGATTTGTGAACCTGTGAGAGATTGTAGAAAATTCTGCATCATGAGCCACGACAGGCTATTTGTATGGAAAAGCTACTGGAAGTGGCTTGGGTGGGCCCAAAAGTTGGATGAAGCAGGGACTCAGAGCATCACCAAGGCTAGGTGAAAAACATTGATGGAGACTCAGGTATGTTACCTGCCTAAGTATTTACACTGGCTGGAGTAGGGCTCAACAAAGGAACAGTGGCTGATGCCAGTACTTTTGCCTGGAAGAAAGCTGCCCCTCCAGCCCTTGCCTTAAAGCCAGATAATTCAGTTCCTACCTATATGTCCCTGGTACCTTTTGAGCTGCTGCCCCAGTGAACCTCCATCTCACTCAGCCACAGTCACCACTGGTTTTCACAGCTAGAAGTTCTGGTGACTTCTCTTCCTGGTACTGAACCCTGGGCTGGCAGGCCTTGTGTGGATCTGGGACCTCTTGGTCTTCAGAGGCGATCTCAGCCGAGATATCCCTCCCAATTTTTAATTGCCACACGTGGCTGTGGGACCAGCCCATTTCTCATCTTTACCAGTCTCAAGGTGGCTTCTTTGGTATATCCTTAGTTATAGGACTTTTGTTCAACTAGACCTGAGGTGATCCTCAAAGATGGTTGTTCTGTAGTTTAGTTAATTTGATGTGGTTGTGAGAGTATACAAACATTGTGTTTATCTACTCTGCCATCTTGACCAGAAAATTAATCCTATAAATATTTCTTGATCAGACATAATGTTCTGGTTGTGAGTCCCATAAAGAGCTGAGTGAGTGAGTAATTTTGAAAGCACAGTTGAATTTATTATTATTCCAGCCAAGATATCAAATACTGAAAAAGAAAAAAAATACTCATTCCTGCATGTCTAAATATGTAATGTCCCAGATTCAGGAGTAGTATAAGTAATAATTCATTGCCCTTTTTTTCTTTTGCTCTGCAGATACAACTTAAGTAGTTTTTTAGTGACTTTTTGTAAAAAGTTTATTCATAGGCTTCAGAGCTAGACAGATTTCAAATACTTCAGCTAATGGCACTGCTTGACATATACTACTCATTTGACACGCTTTTAATTTACATTTTTATTGTCCATGGACTTGTTAATGTATTTTGTATTCAAGTTTTATTAGTGAGAACATAGTATGGTTGGGGTACCTAATTTTTTATGTAACTGTCTCTTCATGCTTTTTATAGTCTTTATTACCTCTGGATCAAAGATGGTTTGTCATAGATGAGATTGTGTGATCTTTGATTCCTCTTTTTGCATGTACTAATCCCTTGTCAGATACATGATTTGTAAATATTTTCTCCCTTTCTGTAGATTGTCTTTTCACTTCCTTGATAGTGTCCTATGATGTACAAAATTTTATCAGTTTAATGAAGTCCAGTTCATCTTATTCTTTTCTTTTGTTGTTTTGCTTTTCATGTCATACCCATGAAATCATTGCCAAATCCAGTGTCATGAAGATTTTCCCTAATATTTTCTTCTGAGAGTTTTACAGTTTTAGACTTAAGTTTAGGTTTTTGATTAATTTTGAGTTAATTTTTGTATGTGGTGTAAAATAAGGGTCTAACTTCGTTCTTTTAAATGTGGATATCCAGTTTTTCCAGCACCATTTGTTAAAGACTGTCCTTTCTCCATTGAATCATCTCCGTGCTATTGAATATCAATTGACCATATACGTAAGGGTTTATTTCCAGGTTTTCTATTGTACTTCATTAGTCTATAAGTCTGCCCTTGTGCTAGTACTATCCTATTTTAATTTCTGTAGCTTTGTAAGTTTTGAAGTCGAGAAGTCTGAGTCCTATAATTTATTCTTTTTCAAGATTGTTTTGCCTTTTTGGGGCCTCTTGCAATGTCATATGAGTATGAATTTCAGAATCAGCTTTTCCTTTTTGTGAGAAAGGCTGTTGGAATTTTGTTAGGGGTTGTGTTGAATATGTAGATTGGGGTAGTATGACATCTTAACAAGGTTAAATCTTTCCATGAATACAGGATGTTTCCATTTATTTAGATCTTCTTGATATCTTTCAGCAGTGTTTTATAGTTTTCAGTGTACAAGTCTTTCACCTCCTTGGTTAGATTTATTCCTAAGTATTTCAATTTTTTAGATGCTATTGTAAATGGAATTGCATTCTTAATTTCCTCTTTGGATTGCCCATTTATGATGTGTAGAAACACAATTGATTTTTATGTGTTGATATCATACCCTGCAACTTTGCTTAATTTGTTTATTGGCTCTTGTAGCTTTCTTGTGGATTCATTGGGATTTTCTACATACAGCATATATAATCTGTGAATAGAGATAGTTTTTACCTCTTCCTTTCCCATTAGAAAAATGGCTCTGGCTGGAACTTCCAGTACAATGTTGAACAGCAGTGATGAAGGGGACATCCTTATCTTGTTCTTGGTCTTAAAGGGAAAGCTTTCAGGCTTCCACCATTGAGTATGATGTTAGCTGTGGGTTTTTCATAAATACCCTATATTAGATAGAGGAATTTCCCCTCTGTTCCTACTGTCCTGAGGGTTTTTTGTTTTTGTTTTTTATATCATGAAAGGTGTTGCGTTTTGTCAAAATACCTTTTCTGTGTCAAATGAATGGATTGTGGTGTTTTATTCTTTATTCTTTTAATGTGATATGTTAATTGATTTTCTTATGTTAAAACACCCTTGCATTACTGAGCTAAATCCCACTTGGTCGTGCTGAATAATTCTTCTAATGTGTTCTAGGGTTGAATTTGCTAATATTTTGTTGAGGATTTTTGTGTCTATATGTATAAGGCATATATGTCTCATTTCTTTTGTGAAAATTCTTGTGAATCTTTTTCTTGTGATGCTTTTATCTGACTTTGGTATCAGGATAATGCTGACCTCATAGAATGAGTTAGGAAATTCTCCTTCCTCTTTAGTTTTTTTGGCGAGTTTGAAAAGAATTGGTGTTCATTATTCTTTAAATGTTTTGTAGAATTCATCAGTGAAACCACCTAGCAGAGGGCTTTTTTTTGTTAGGAGGCATCTTTGCCCCTTTACCCATGGAATATTGAGGTGGCAACATTGAAATTTGCTTTTAGTTCTTCTTTATGAGATACGAAATCTTCCTCAGTAAGACTTGTTTTGAGGACTCATGGCTTAAATTGGAATAAATAACTAAAAATCACACAGTTCTTAAAGGCTACCTTTGTTCACGTTCATAAATACTACAGGTTATTTTGTTAATTTTATCAGTGGTCCTACACTAAATGTTCTACAACTGTTAGAATTATGATCTAATCTCTTATTTTCCGTTATTTTTCATTGTTTTGAAATGATTTAAGTTTTATGAACTTTCATAAACATTGTTGCTTCAAAAGGGTATTATATTAAAGTTTCTAGTTGGTGCTCTCAATGTGTATATTCAGTGCTCTGCTCTATAGAATAATAGGTAATAGTTTAATAGCTTCTGTAAACATAAAGTACAAGTATTTCTCAAAATTCAAAATATCTTTGTTTCTGAAAAGTAGGTTGTAAGGTATACAAGAATAATTGAATAGGTAAAAACATTTCACAGGGTTTAAAATTTAATAGATTTCAAAAGATATAACGTTTCCTTCCCATAGTTGTTACCCAGGCACCCATTTCCCTTTCCCTGAAAGTAATCACTTTTATAAAAGGGACAGGCATATCTAAACTTTAAATGAAGTGTACCAAAATCTTAAACTCCTTTTTTGCCATTCTTCAACCCAATGGGAAAATCACACATTTATACCTATGTCATTTGTTTTGCCTGTTTCATTTAGATCGGTTTCCTTATAGTCGATAAGATGAACTATCAAAAAAACTTTTAATAAAACACAGTAAAGTCCATGTCCATAAGTTTTCCATAAAAAGTAAGCTCCAAGTTCCAGAAAAGACATAATTATAGTCCTTTAAAATCCAGGTTGATTCTAGATAAATCCTGGTCAAGTTTAGTTCTCAAATAATCTTCCAGGATCCTGTTTGTGCCACAGCAAGCATTTGATATCTTTACATTAGCTGGATTGACTCAAATTTATGTCAGTTAGCCTTTTGATTGTGTTCTTTCTGAAATTTCATTAAAGGCCTTTTCTAACTGAGGTGTCTATAAAAGATAGATTACTTAACTATGTATAGAATTAACTATACCGTGATCATTAAAATATTTTTTCTATGAAAATACATTTGTCTTATTACTTTGTCCAATTTGTTCTTGTTTAGAATTTTTAAATGCTTGAGTCTGCAAGCCCAAGCAGCTTTGAAGTCACAGATTGACGTTTGTGTTGGAGTCTATTTATTACATAAGCAAATGCTATTTTAATTGTGCGGAATGCCAGACACTTCAATAATTATTAGCTTAAGAATTTAGTGCTATAAATTTTATAGTTGCTAATGAAAAGGAGATTTCTAAGTTTGAGTCCTACTTGAAATGAGAAATCACAACCATGTACAATCATGTTCTCTTATGAATTCTGAAATTGAGTGCAAGCCCTGAAAAATCTTAATTTCAGTAACCCATTCTATTTTAGAATAATTTGAACTGATATTTTGTTTGTGGGAGGAAAATTTGTTATGTGTTTGCCTTGTAATATATGTCTTAACACTTCTTTTATATAGTTGGGCGTTAGGAAAAAATTGTTGAGCTTTAAAAATAAGTATTTTTCTAGATTATTACAATAAGGAATATACATTACAATTTATGAAAGAATTCTTTTAGCTTAAAGAAGCCATTTTAAAAGAATAAAACGGAGGAAATGTAGACTGCCAAAATAAGAGTAGCATAGAGATTGAAAATATATTTCTCCTTCACCCTGAAAGCCCTCGTAAGCTAAATACAGCTATGTATTTCAGATTTGTTTCAAATCAAGATCTCAAACTCATACAATCCAAGATTTCAAGTGCTTAAACAAACCTAGAGTAATAAATCAGTGGAAAAACAATCCAATGCTAATAACTTAGTAGAAAAATAGTGTAAGTAGACAGTTCACAGAAAAAGAAATATAAGATGCTCAATCTCATAAGAAAATGCAAATGTAAAAGCCACACTAAGATGCCATTTTTCACTTATTACATTGCAAAGATTTAGAAATTATATAACTACTAGTGAAAGTGCAAGGAAACATGTTGCTGATGGAAGAATAAATCAATAAAATTTTATGGAGGCAACTTGGTAATACTTAAGAAAAATGAAATGCATATCTTGACTCTTGGGATTCAATTTTGGAGAAGCTTTCTACAGATATACTCCTGTATGTGGAAAAGTATGCCAAGGATATTAGTTTTAACATATTAACAAAAGACTGGAAAATATCTAAATGTTCTTAATTAGCAGATTTTGATAACATTATTGTACAATCATGCAATAGAATACTTATTCAGTCATAAAACAGATTAAGAAAGTTCTGTGTACTGATAAGGAAAGAGATTCAAGATGCCTTACGTCAGGATTGGTAAACTTTTTCTTAAAGGGCCAGCTGGTAAATATTTTAGACTTTGCCCGCAATGTGGTCTCTGGGGACTGCTCAGTTCTGTTATCATGGGAATGCAGCCACAGACAGTACCTAATAACTATGTTTCAATCAAACCTTATTTACAAAAACAAATGACTGGCCCGTGGGTCACAGTTGCTGACCCCTGTATTAAATGAAAGAAGCAAAGTGAAGAACTTGATGCATAAACTGTAACAGGTATGAATGAAGTACTGAAAGCATCGAGAAATGAGTGCAGGCTTTACCCAGGATATTGGGGAAAGACTTCATCCACAAGGTGATAATTTAACCTGAGTTTCTATGGGTATATAGGAGCTCTAAAGATTAAGGTGAGAAAAAGTGTTTTATGGAATTGGTGAGAAATTTGGCTGATACGTGGAGTTTTTTGTGGGGAGTAAGAGGTAAGTTGGGGCCATATTTTTAAAGGGGCTAAATACTAATCCTGATTTCTAACCCATTTTCTACTTAAAAAAAACCCAAAAAAACAAAAACAGTACTTCAACAACTAGCTCTATTAAACTTTGAAATTTTGTTATATTTATTTCAGGGGTTTTTTTGGGCATTTTTTTAAAGAAACAGTACAGGTACAGTTGAAACCGCCCTGCAAACCATATACAGAGCACATTCTTCTCTCTTTCCAGAGATAACAACATGAATTGTTTGTTACTCTAATCTTACCTTCTTACATTAACTATATGCTCATATACTTCTAAAAATACATATATTTAGTACGTTTTAAACGTTCATGTAGTGGTTTGTGACATCATTCACAATTGTTTTTTTGCTCAAAGTTGTATTTTTACAATTTCTCTGTATAGACCAGCTCTGGTCAATAGAAATATAATGCAAATGACATGTTATTTTAAATTTTCTAGCATCTGCATAAAAGTAAACAGAAACAAGTGAAGTTAATAATGCACTTTATTAACCCAGTATATCTAAAATATTTCAATTTACAAGTATACAAGATTATTGATGAGATACTTTATGTTCCTTTATTTATACTGTCTTGGATTCTGGTATCATTTTATACTTGCAGCACATCTCAATTAGAGCTGGCCACATTTTAAGTGTTCAGTAGCCAGCCACAAGTAGTTTAATGGCTTTTAACTGTATTGGACAGTAAGTTGCTGTGATTCAATTAGAACTGAATGAATCCTTTTGATGCTTGAAGGTAGTGCATACGTCTACCACCAGGGGTCAGCTAAGTGTCATCATGTTGACCCAACAAGAGAAAATATTTTGTTTTGGAATTTGCTGATTTGTAACTGCAATGTCAAAATCATTGTGTCCAAAAAGGAAACCTCTCACAAGAATGTTTCCTGTTGGTAAAATAAGTGGAGCACAAAGGATGATGCAAACGTGATCCACGGCCTCTTATGACACAGTGGCTCTCTGTTCTGTCGTTACAAATGTATCCTTCTCCATTCTTGTATGAAATAAACTCTTTCCACTATTATCCAGGGGTGTTGTATTTATAGTACACTGCTTCTCCATAGTTGGACCTTAATAACTAGGTAAACTTGTTTGTTTACTTACTTTTGCTAAGAATCCCGAGCAGGCAATATCTGATTTTTGAACCATATATTAATTATATGCCTCTATTCCTGGTTTTCTAAGTTTTCACTGGGTTTAAAGTCAACTCACGCTAAAGGTCTGTAGTTAGATTTATATTTCTCTTACTCTCCACAGAAATACCTTCATAGAAATGTCCTGGACTTTATAAGGATCCATAGCCGAAACTGCTTTTTAGAGTAACTTAGTTTCATATATATTATAATTAGAGGGACTTTCCATTATGCTGTTAATATGCCTTATATAAAGACCCAAATGAGAAATAAAACTAGCTAAGAACAAAGATTTAGGGAAAAGTTCTCTCCATCTTGCATCATCATTGCTTAATTCTTGATCATTTTTTCAATTCTAGAGAGTTTGTTTTAATGTCTCCCTTTATATGCCCGCTGAGATCCTTTTTGCCATAATACAAATAACAGGTAGCTCTCTACTAACCCAAGGGCCTTACGATAGGGCCTTGATATGCTCTGTGTTCCCGGGCTTGATGACAGCTTAGTCAGCAGTTTAGTAGCAATTTTATACAGAAACTTTCTGCCACAAGGTGGGGGTAGAGAGTCCTATGACCCTGATTAGCAGGCGAGAATTTGATAATGTAGCAGTAATAAAGTTAACTTTCCTTAAGTTAAAATCGTTGGTACCATTATTAACAAAACTTTCCCTTAAAGTTAACGTGATTTCTAATTTCTCCATGGTATTTTTTGTTTTAATTAACAGCGAAATTTACCTTTTTGGTGTATAGTTCAATGAGATGTAACATGCGTAGATTTTCATAACCATCACCAACAGGAAACAGAACAGTTTCATCACCACTCAAAAAACCCTCATGTTTCCCATTGTATTGACACACTCCCCACCCTTACTTAACTTGTGGTAACTGCTAATCTATCACACTAGAGTTTTGTGTTCTTGAGAATGTCATAAATGGAATCATATAGAATGTCACCTTTTGAAATGGGCTTTTTCACTCCATGCCATTGAGATTCATTTAGATGGTCCTGCATGGGAATTTTTCACTCATGATCAGCCATTCAGAAATTGATTGTTAGTGATTATTTTTATAAAGATTTAAGTACTCTAAATTTATTTGCAAATCCTTTTTCTGTTGCATTCCTTTGATTTTTAAAAAAATTCTAAGCTGAAAATAGCCACTTGGGAGAAATGCATGTTTTGATTGGGCAAAATGGGAACTGAAAAAGGTAATTCTGGAGAGTTTGGATGGGTCTGCTGGGAGTGGAAAATGAGAGAGTCCTGGGTGGGTGCCATAGTGGCAGGTTCTTTATATAAGAGGTAGCCCAGAGTTCTACAGCTAGGAGTTTTTCAAATTCTAACATTAAAATTTTGTATGTTTTTCTTAGATGACTGATATTGGTAGCCTGAACAAAGTGAGATGTACCCATTCTCTTCATTAAAAATTAGTGTTCACACACACACGCACACAAACATACACACTCACATGTATAGTCTAGAATAAGAAGAAGGCATTTTATTTTAGTGAAAACTATTACATGGCACCTTGGCATTAGTTTGCTCATATCAAGCATTAAAGGATGTCTTACTAATTATAATAAGCCTATTTATCAAATCATTTTTTTAACAAATTTCAGTTTATACTTTATATGTAAAATTGAACAGTGATACAAACTAAATAAACTTTGTGAAGGTTTTTATACAAATACATGTTCCATATATAGATATTTAAGACTGAATGACCTTGGGAAAATTCCCATGTCTCTATTTGTAGACAGAATTTTGAAAAGCTCCATAGTTCTTTTTCATTTCAAAGTGGGAAGTGCAAAGGTTATAATAGGAGCTACTAGTAAACAGCCCTGCTGCTTTTTAAAGCACACCAAACTTAAAGACCCTGTAGTTTAAAGATAGAAAAGAATTGTACATAGGAGTAGATTTGGAAATTGGATTTGGTTAATGAGCTAAATTGGGGGGGGGATACAGACAATAATGAAATTCCTTTTTAATTGACATGATAGTGGATTACACACATTTTTCTTTGATTTTCTGTAAGAATACTGTTTTAGTTTCTTTAGGGTTATATTGATTTGCCAGAAGCCCAGAAAAAGGTCCTTGCTTTACTAAGGCTAATTTTTAGCAGTTTGAAAGTGGAATGGTGGGTTTTATAGCAAAGGAAAGTTGTGGTAGAGTGATGCTAATAAGTGGAGAACAGTTTGGTATTGTATGCCTCTGGTTTGGTGTGATACATTTGTCGTCGTACCGTGTATGCTCAATTGGAAGGCAGTTTCTCCTTTTCCCCACTAGAATATCCCGCCTCCAATTCTTTTGCCAAATGAAATATAAGCTTTTAAAGATGTACATTGGGGTGGCTGGTTAGCTCAGTTGGTTAAAGATATACCTGACACATTAAAATTTATATACATTTAATCTATTTAATTACATAAACCATTGTATTAGATACAGAATTTAGAAATAAAGTTATATTTTGTTTTACTGTCTCATGATAAAATAATTCTGTTCAATCTCTTTGTATATATTGGGATCCCTTTGGGATAATTTGTCTTCCTAAGACAGTTGTTCAGGTGACAGCTACTAGGACTGTGTGTCTTCATAAGTCTTCAGGTATAAGGTGACATATTTTCTGAAAAACAATATTTTGCGAATAAAACCCTCATCCAATATCTGAAAATATGATAATTCCTTATACCTTTATTTTTCATTAATATTTAGAAGTATGTCTCAATTTTAAGTAGTCAGAGCCTTGAGTGAGCTTATTCTTATTAAATATCTAAGTTTCTAGTTGTTAATGTGGATTTTGTCTTTTTCTTTTTTTTTTTCTTTAAGGGGTTGGACATAATTGCCTTATTTCATTTCAGGGATCCTTCTAAAGTAAATATTCTGGTACCTGGTGCTGGACTAGGAAGACTGGCCTGGGAAATAGCTATGCTAGGTTATGCTTGTCAAGGAAATGAATGGAGTTTTTTTATGCTCTTTTCTTCCAACTTTGTACTCAACAGGTATTTAATTTACTTTTTGCTAGAAATAGTAATTTCTCAGAATCAGATTGATTTACCTATTTCTGAACAATTCTGAATTTGAAGATAAGTATACAGTGTTTAATTATGGTGTATATAATAGATTTTTCTTATATTAAAATGAAATCGCTTATACAGTTATTTTAATCAGTTGCCTAATTAACAGAATTTTGAACAGGATGGTTAAGTGACTTTAGAAAGTGATTTGATATTCCATGAACGTGAAACGATTTCTGTGCAGAATTTCAGGACTAAATATGATCCAGGAAGGATTATTTTCTCATTGTTCCTTAAACTTCTTCACTCTTTGTTTCTCCAGTGGAATAAGAGTGCAGTGTAGTAAGTATAACTTTTTTCCCTTAATCAACTTCTTATAAAATGGCCAAATAAGCTCACATGAGTGAGTTGGAAAGATCTCTCAGAACTTATGTGGCCTCTTTTAGTAAGCCAGAAGAGGAGTGTTAGAGAAAAAAATAATAGCTGCCTGTTTAAATAATATGTTGTCTTGGTGGCAGTATGAGTTAGGGGATGATGAGAAGGTAAAAAGGAAAAGGTTGTACAAAATAATTAAAATAGGTAGCAAACAAAATCCATATACCGTTTCTGAAAAAAATACTCTAACTGTTCTTTACTTGAGTTTGAAGTTTGGAAATACATTTTTAAAACTTGGAATGATAACATATCTCCGAATTTAATTTTTTTCTGTTTTTCAATTCATGATTGGTTACTCATCCGCATGTATATGTGCATTTTCAGATAACTGGGTGGGGTGTAGTGGTAACATTTTTTAAGTATTAATGAATTATATAAGTAAACCTTCAATCAAACAGATTATAATTTAGTGTTTAAAGTAGATTTTTCTTGGTAAAATATTTGGTTAACACTGAATTTTATGCTCATATTTTGCAGATGTTCTGAAATTAATAAATATAAGCTGTATCCCTGGATCCATCAGTTTAGCAATAACCGGAGGTCAGCTGATCAAATTCGACCCATCTTTTTCCCTGATGTTGACCCCCACAGTCTTCCTCCTGGTTCTAACTTTTCTATGACAGCAGGAGATTTTCAGGAGATATACTCAGAATGCAGTAAGTCCAAAGCAAGCATTTTAAAGCTCTTGTCCTGTATTCTAAATTTAATGAGCTAATTTTATACTAAGCCAAAGTTTTGGTCATTCGTTTTGATGATAGAATATGAGGTATATACTTCAGTGACAATTTAGAATATTTTCAAGGTTATATGTAAGGCAATGATGGGAAATACATAGAAGTATAAGATCCCGCAATTAAGCAATTTAGAATCTGTTGGGTCTATTAATGTAAGACCACATATAAACAAAGTTTAAAAGTAATGAGTGCAATAAAGATGGAAGTAGGTTAATGTGAGAAGGGAGTTCTTTGTGAAGAGGCCATGACTTGAAGGAGAAGGAGGAATGGCATTTCAGGCAGGTAGAGGTACAGAGATTTGAATGAAGAAGGTAATTTGGGATGGTCGAACAGCCTGACTGGAAGGGAAAGGGAGGTTGGTTTGGAGATTAAATGGGAGCTATGGCTAGAGAAGTAGGTTGATTCCAGATTGTGGAGGA
This sequence comes from Rhinolophus ferrumequinum, assembly GCF_004115265.2. NCBI lineage: Eukaryota > Metazoa > Chordata > Mammalia > Chiroptera > Rhinolophidae > Rhinolophus > Rhinolophus ferrumequinum. The sequence continues at coordinate 40,404,750 of NC_046295.1, read as the reverse complement.
CCTTCATAATCAGGCTATGAAGTATGGACTTCAGCCAGGCAAACTAGTGAAGAAACTCGAGGTAGGTATTAGAAAATAGGAGATGGTAATGGTGTCAGCCTATCATTCAAATATTTGTTGAGCACATGCTAAGTGGCAGATATATTCCATTCATTGGAAAGAGCAGTGAGCAAATCAAAGTCCCTGTACACGGGGAACCTTATATATACTCATAGGGAGAGGCAATCAGAAATTATTATTGTGAGGAAGAAAACTCCCACGAGATAATGAGGGACTGAAGAGGGGCTGCTGTTGCTTATAGAGTTATCAGGGAAGGCCTTCCTAAGAGTAGCACTGAAAAAGAAAAACATGTGGAGCAAAGAACCTCAGACCAGTGAAGAGGCAAGCCATTCATATATTGGGGGGAACTTGGTGCTGACGGACTGGCAAGGGAAAGGAGGATGAAGGGTTTGGGAGTGCTCTTGCTCTGCTCAGTAGAGAACAAGAGAGTTCGTCTGGCTGTTTGGCTGAGGGGTAGTGAGCAGTGGGCACAGTGGCAGGAGATCAGGTTGGAGAAGGTTTTGGGGAGGCAGAGTTTTACTCTGAGAGAGACAGGAAGTCTGGAAGCGACTGAAGCAGTAAAGGTTTTGTTGTTTCCTGAACCCTAACATTGGGAAAACTTGTACTGTGAAGGTAGAGAGAGACGGAAGATGTTAGGTGTTGGGGATAAGTTACGGATTGAGGTCTCAAAATAGAAGTGAAATAATGGAAAACATCACTTTGATAAGGAAAAGTAGCTTTTTTTTGGAGCAAGTTTTGAGAGAAGTGGGTGAAGATTAACCCATGGTTGGATGAAGTGCTTTTATTGTACCAGCATTTGTACAGACACCCACCTTCAGTTCAGTCTATCCATGTGCCAGCCCAGAGCCTCCAAGAGCCAAAGTGTTCTCTGCTGGGTTTCTACCCACTGCTCTGATTCTCCCAACACCCCCCACCCCCAATTTTCACTAGGGAGCCTCCGAAGAACTGATAGATGGATGTTCTAAGTATTTTGATGCCACTCGTTTTCAGGTGTCAACAAGTCCATGCAATCTTTCTGAAATCTTTCAGAATTGGTAGTTAACAGTGGTTGAAATCACAATTTAAAATTCAAATGAGTATTATTTCATCTTCCCTGATTTTAATTGAAGGTTAGAAGTTGAATAGATTATAAAAAAAATTTATAAATATCATTTGGTAAAGATATAGTGATAAAGGTTATCAAAAATGGTTTCCAAATTGATTATCAAATTATTAATAAAAACATGAATTGCAAAGCATCTCATAAATGATTATTTGGTTACCTTGATTATAGTTGATGACTGGAAGAGTTTAGCTTCTATATCATTGCAGTTAAATGAAATGTTAATGTGTACAAGATAACTGGTACATTTATGGAATTAATTAAAAGTCAAAATAACATTACAAATGTAGTAATTTGATTTTCCTTGAATAGATGCCTGGGACTGTATTGCTACCTGTTTCTTCATAGACACAGCTCACAATGTAATTGATTATATTGACACAATATGGAAAATACTCAAGCCAGGTGGAATTTGGATAAATCTAGGTAAGTTCCTCAGTATTTATTAGGATTTTACACGTTAATCTGAGGACTTATAGCTATCCTACATTTGATAACTTCACAGTACCAAATGTTCACGAAAGTTATAATTATATTGTGCATGTTTTAAAATCTCTGCAGTTTTCTTTCGACTGCATCCTAATTAATGGTGCAGTTCCTCTAGTCTTAGTTAGTTCTTCCAAAAGCAGGGGAAGCCCCAAAAGTTGTATATTCGTACTAGGTCAGTCTCACAGAAGTCATAATTTCAAAGAGTACTAATTATTAATCGGGTCGTAGTCATTACCTCATCTTCCCCACCCCTTACTTTAGGGAGACAGCAGTCCTGTTAAGGAAAGAGTGTTCTTTTTTCTTTCTATAATGAAATATTTGAGGGAAAGCTCTTACCTTTCCCATGGAAACTCCTCCCAATACATACATTAACTGGGAAAAGAGTAGATATGATAACTTTGTGACTACCTTGAGTTTAAGAAAGAACAGAAATATAATTTCATATATGCAAAACACTTTTTACTTCTGGAAATCCAATGATGAATGTGATGTAGTCTCTCCAGACTCTCGGGGAAATTGACAGTTTCATCCTCTTTCTTTAAAATAAAGGGAGAATAATGATAATATCAAGATAAATATAGCTGCCTTTTTTTAGTGAGATATATAATCCATGTAAAGAAATTATATTTTTTTACTCTCATCTGTATTAATGAGAGTTAATACACTACATAGAAGTCAGATATACGTTGCTGGAGTCCTTAGCCTTCAAGATTGGTTTTGTTTTGTTGGTGGGTTCTGTCTCCAGTGCTTTTTTTAATGATTTGACTTGACCAGAGATTTTACCAGTAGGACTAAGCCTACAGGTAGTAGTAGGCATTTTCCATTTTCCAAACTTCTTGTTAGAACTCCATAGGATAGATGAGATCAGCTAGCTGTAAAATATAATCAATATTATCTCAAACTTTGGGTCTTCTTTTTTTTTCCCCCCCTTCTTCCACCTCCCCTTCCCACCCCCCCATACTCTGGTTCAAGCCATTGTTTCTCAGTCTAGTTGTGTAGGACACAGCTCCCTGGCCCATGCTGGGGTATTATGAGCCTTGGTCCCCGCCCCGCCTTCCCCCCGCCCCCCCACGTGCGCTGAGGCAGTGAGGCAGTGGGTCACTGGTTGTCAGTCGGCTGTTCATGGCAGTTCTCACTGGCTGCTGGCTGCTGGCCGCTGGCCGCAGCCACTCACGGCAACCCAGCTCAAGGGAGTGCCATTGTTCACAATCTTAGCTATAGAGGGCGCAGCTTACATGTAGGAATCAAACCGGGTTACTCCAACCACCTGAGCCACATGGCCAGCCCCAGCTTCCATATATCTTAACCACTTATCTTTACTTGCTATCTTTTTGTCTCTGTGCGGCATTCTAGATTACTTTATTCTGAACTGTCTTCCCATTTACAAATTCTCTCTTTAACTATGTCTAACATCTTTATAACCATTGAATGTTTAATTGGGGTTGTATATTTTATTTGTCTGTTTTCATTTTGGTCAGCTATGTCATTAAAAATTTTTCTATTCTATTCCCTGCATACATTTTCAAGATAGTCTTTTCTTTGAAAATGCTGAATATATTATGTCTGATAATTCTAATATCTCAATTTTTTGTAGGTCAATTTTTGCTTTCTCCTTTTTCTGCTGGTTCTTGCTCAGAGTTCTTTGTGTCCCTGGGCTGTTGACCTTAACTGTTTATTGCTCATTGCCCTTGAGAACTCACTTTTGGGGATATCCTGAGGCTTAGATTGAAGGTGTTTTACTTCAAGGAAATTTGCATTTGTATCTGCCAGAAGATTGGACCGTTGTCACATCAGATCGGAACAAAAGAATATTAAATTCTAAATTATATTAAAATATTAAACTAAATCAGGACTTGAGGCTTATTGGACCACCCATGTTATGTAAAATTAGACTGCAAATCTATCCTAGGGTTAAAGCATGATTTACATTTCTGGAATGCTTCTCTTTTTGTTTTTTTTCTCCTTATTTAGTAAGCATTAAGTCAGCTTTTCTTGCAGTCCCCTCAGGTTACAAGATAGAAGTAAATTTACCTATTTCTTCTTTTTACCTTAAAGATAGCCCTTAAGATTCCAACCATAATGTTGGGTGGTCTGTCAGATTCACTACCTTGGGCAGGCCCAGAGCTTTTTCTTTTGTCCCCTTGCCCTAAACAATTTGTCACATTGGTACACCTGAAACTAACTTAATTTTTTTTTTGTCAAATTGTAGATAAGTTGCATCTGGATAGTCAAATACCCTCAGGGTAAAAATGGCATGTAGGTTTATCTCTGCTTAATTCTCTGGGTTCCTGGTAATTTCTTAACTTGCTAGGTCTTTGATGTTTTTAAGATTTTAAAGTAAATCTCATATACCAGTTTTAGTTGTTTTCTGTAGGAGCATTGGTCTGAATAACCTAATCTGCCTTTACAGGAAACAAAAGTTTCTTTATATATTTTAATATTATTTTGTTGTTGCTTGTTTGTCTTACAATGAGCTCTATTTTTTTTAATTAAAAAAACATTGGAAAGGGAAAAATAGCAAAAGTCCTTAAGAAAAAACTACCCAGAAGTGAAATAGACAACATAAATGTACAAATTATAAAAGAATAAACATAAATATAGGAGAAAAATACATATAGGAGAAAAATCTCCTACATATAGGAGAAAAATCATTCACCTTCATTGCTGGTCAAATAAATATAAAAATGAGATGCCATTTTTTCACTTATCATATTGAGTAGGTTTTAAATTTTTTTACTTAAAGTTTAGATAAGATACAGTGAGGTAAGGTGTGCTTGTATATATATTGCTAGTGGGAATATAGTAAAGCATCCTTCAGGAAAAACAATTTAATACTACATGGAAAAATCTTAATTCATACATTTGGTCTGGGTTTGGCAAACTACAGCCTGCAGGCTGAATGTGGCCTGCAGCCTATTTTTGTATAGCCCACCAGCTAGGAGTATTTTTTACATTTTAAAAAGGGTTGAAGGTGTGGGCAGAGACAAAAATAAGAATATGTGATTGAGACTGTGACCCACAAAGCCTAAAATATTTGCCATCCAGGCTATTACATAATTGTATTCATTATTACATACTTTTGTCAGATTGATTATACTTGTAGAAGTCTGTCAGAGGAAAATAAGATATGGGTAAAGACTAAAGACTGGTTAATGGATAAACATACTCAGCAAAAACTTAAACTGAACCTACATTTCTAACAGTGATGGAATGGATACAGAGTTATAGGATAGCCATACAGTAAAATAATTTTCCAGAAATAATTAATGAATAGGGAAATGTTCCCAATGAAGGGTATGATGCAAAACTATATATGTAATATCTCATACTAATGCATCAATAAAGACTGCAAAGAGATGCAGTAAACTTTCAAGTGGTTATCTGTGATGGGTTTGATTTTATGTTTATGTTTTTTTTATGTTATCTCAGCTTTCTATTATGAGCTTGCATTATGTTTATGGTCTAGGAAAAAAAAAGTTTCCTCCCTCTGTTAGGTCCACTAAAAGAGACATGAGAGGAGAAAATAAAGAACTCCTTAAGGAGTGTGTCCATGTTTCATTCATCATCATATATCCAATGCCAGGCATTTGCTAGGTGCTTGGTAAACATTTATTTAAAAACTGCGTGACTATAATAAGTATGAAAAACTGCTCCCTCAAGAAAATGCAGGGGAAATTATGTATGGCCTATCCTTTTCCCCCTTGACAAATTAGCAAATACTCTGTTTAATAAAAATGCTTATTGTCTTTTCTCAAGTCAGATCTTTTGGGAGGTATAATTGACATATAATAAAATTCACCATTTTTTAATGTGTACAGTTTGATGCATTTTAAAAGCTAGATCATGTAACCATTACTCTATCAAGACAGGGAACATTTCTACCATCCCCCAAAGATTCTCTGTGCCTATTTGTACTCAGTTCTCTCCTCATTCCCAATACAGGGCAGTCACTGTTCTGTTTTCTGTTACTAGAGTTTTTCCTTTTCCAGATTATCATATCAATAGAATTCTGTAGCAGGTTGTTTTTTGTGTCTGAGTTCGTTTACTTAGCATAATGCTTTTGAAATTCATCCATTTTATTCCATGTACCAGCAACTTGTTTCTTTTTAATGCTGAGTAATATTCCACTGTGTGGATATACTACATTTTATTTATTCATTCACTGGTTGACGGACATTTGGGTTGTTCCCAAATGTTTATAATTATGAATAAAGTTCCTGTAAACACTTGTCTACAAATCTTCATGTGGCCACAAATTTTTGTTTGTCTTGTGTAAGTACCTAGTGGTGGAATTGCTGGGTCATGTATGGGGTGTGTATGTAAAATTTTACAAGGAACTGCCAACCTATTATCCAAAGTGACTGTACCATTGTATTCCCACCTTCTGCTAAGGTGTTGAAGCAAGTAATCAACATTGCAATTGTGAGTGAAAACTTGTATCTCTTTTGGAAAACATTTTGGCAGTTTGAATCCAATCAATAAAAATATTTATTCTCTTTGACTTGGAAATTTCACTTCAAAGACTGTCTTTGTAAGGAAAAATCTGAAATATGCACAGAGATATTGAAGTACTATTCGTAATAGGAGACTGTATGCTTAACTGTACATTCATTGTTATGCTGGGCATTATGGTGGACTCAAAGGAAAGTTAAGACATATTCTTTCACTTATGTAGCTTGTAATTTAAAAAACCATGGTAATTACATGAAAAGGAATCAGAAGTGCACCACTGTGTTAAATGAGTTTTAAAGTATGCTGTGTTGAGGAAATAAGCACTAGGGCTGGAAACTTGGACGGGTCATAGTAAAAATTGATTTCAGCAAGGATGTGGAGCATGGCTAAAGGTTGAGTTGGAGCTTTCTAGGTAGAACACATGAGTAGAAGTAAAATATGGCCTGAGGATGTAACAATCATTGGGATGTTTTATGTAGGTTGAATAAAACAATATTGTTGGAGGCTTTTAAAATAATGGAGTGGGAACAGGGTACGCTTTAGAACTAGAAAGACTGCTGTGAAGCTCTACATTTCAAGAGGGGTGGCCTGTTAGCTCAGTTGGTTGGAGCGTGGTGCTTGTAGCACCAAAGTTGCCGGTTTGATCCCCACATGGGCCACTGTGAGCTGTGCCCTCGTTAAAAAAATAAAAAAATAAGAAAATAAGAATTAAGCTTGATAGAGTAGTTTAATAAGGAAACGTTATATTCTGGAAAAAGCACTAATGTAAATCATATTTGTAGTCATTTTTTTCTTCTGTCTTTGTAGAATAAAAAAGGGGAGACAAATAAAAATTTTGTAACCCTAAGTATGTTCCACAGAGTGGTGGGCCTTTTGGAAGCAGACTTTGTCCTGTTTGTTATGTTTATCTTCTGTAATTAGCACATTGTATGAGCAGTGAGGGTGGGGAGGTGATGGTGATGAGTTGGTCATGGATTTATAATTAACCCAATAAAACGTAAAGAGATGATTGTCTAGATTAGTCCTAAAGTATAACTGGAATGATAATGTTGCCTGGATGAAGCTGATGGATTGGAAAAAATGTGAAAGATTAAAAGACTGGAAAATCTGGTTTGAGTCAATTGATAGTTTTTGGATATATGGAATGAGAGAATAGAAAAGGGGAGAATGCCATTTTAAAAAGTTATTAATAGCTGTATCGTTTACTTAGTGCCTTCTATATGACAGGTGTATTGCCTATTATTTCACATTAAAGTCATGTTACAGATGGGGCAGAATTAGTGACTTGCCAATACGAACACATTAGGTTAGAGCCAGGATATGAGCTGCATTTAAAAAAACAGCATAATGTCACATCTTTCTTCCAGGAGTACTTGCCTATATACCGTATTTCCCCGAAAATAAGACCTAGCTGGACAATCAGCTGTAATGCGTCTTTTAGAGCAAAAATTAGTCTTATATTAATTTTGCTCCAAATTAGAGCTGATTGTCCAGCTAGGTCTTCTTTTCACGGAAACACGGTAACTGCCCCCCCAAAAACCCACTAGCTTGAGGATCCTTCTCTGTTTTCACGTGATAACCAGTTTTTAACCGTAGTTTTGCATTTACTTACAGAATTGTAATTACAGTATGCCTTTGGAATTTGAGGACTTAATTCTCTGATTCAGCTAATCTTTCAGTAACTAAGAGTTACAGGTGTAAGACCCATGATGTGGAGAACATAATACAAGGCTGGTATACCAGAGGCACATACTCATGTGAATGTAGGCCGAGCACTTGAATGTCAGTTACTGGGCCAAGGTTTCAGGGGTCTGAATACATGTCCTGGGCAAATGTAAATGTTCTTTATTTCTCCTTTTTATGTTTGTTCATCCACTACCTAACTTACTATTCAATTTGGAGTCTTAACACAGCTACTAGTTATATGTTTATATTCATGTAATTCATTCACAGTATCTTTAAACCATAGGTCCTCTGCTGTACCACTTTGAAAATTTGGCAAATGAACTTTCCATAGAATTAAGCTATGAGGATCTAAAAAACGTTGTTCTGCAGTATGGATTCCAGCTAGAGGTAAGGATACAATGAAGTATTGCCAAAGGTTAACTTCCGAAGAACTTAAATAGGAATGGTAATATTACGGCATTTACTGGTTTACCTCCTAACCTCTCTATTATCTCATCCAGAAAGTGAAAATAATAGTTTTTAGAATTAGAGGTATTTGGGATAATGTATATGTAAATGGAAAACTATATCACTGGTGTAATCGCCTTTCAATGAATAATAGCTGACCATTATCATAATACTGGCCTTTGTAGACTGATAGATACCAAGGAGACTAGGCTCTGGGGAAGCAGATGGAGGTGGGAGGGCAGGTGCAAGAGGGATATTGTTCACTACATGTGCTTTTGTACTGTTCAGTCCTTTTTTATTATGTTCATTATTATAAGGTTTTGTGATACTTTGACTTTTATGTTTTAGTTGTATGTTTATTTAGAAGAATTCCATTCATTTACAAAATAAACAGCAGGTTAATTCTTAAAGATAAAGAGAAGCAGTATATTATAGTATCTTAGAATTCAAGCTCTGTAGTTAGAATGCCTGAGTGTGAACCCCAGTTCTAGTATTTATTGGAGGTGTGACCTCGAGCAACCTGTTCTTTGTAAAGTGGGATTATTAATAGTACCAGTCTTATGGGGGTACTTGTATGTGATAAATGCATTAATATCCAGAACATGTGTAAACCAGCACCGGCCACTTACAAGTGCCCAGTGTTTGTTAGTGTTATCATCATGGTTGTCATCATCATCGTTTGCATTGCAGGTGGAAAAAGAATCTGTCTTGTCGACATATACTGTGAATGATCTCTCCATGATGAAATACTACTATGAATGTGTCTTGTTTGTGGTGCGTAAACCACAATAAGGGTCTCAAGTGATATCACCAGGAAAATAGTTTAGTAAGAGCAAATCTTGAAATAAACAACTCAAAAATAACTATCACAATGACAGGACACAACCTCAAATCAGTGGTGCCTTTTTATTCCTAACAAAATTTAGAAATAGCATCTATTTTCTTAATATGTCTGTCGCTTTTTCAGAAATAAACTATGCCATGCCTATTTGTACTACACAAGTAAAAATGGAGGAAGTGTCTTCAAGTATACTTTTTTCTTGAAGCCCAGATTGTCTTTTAGTAGGAAAATATCTCCAGTGTTTTCATGAAGCTGTCCGTTCCAAGTCTGCCATCCTAATAGTATTGAAGTCCATAGTAATCTCCTTTTTTGTTTTGTATGCATTGCACATATTTTTATTAATATTAGGTTGGTGCAAACGTAATTGTGGTTTAAAAGGTAAAAAATAATGGCAAAAACTGATTCCTTTTGCACCAACCTAATAGAAGGGTCTAAGGATCTTCTGTCATTCAACATTTGGACTTGAGACTTTCGTTCACTTTGGACCTAAGCAATCTATACATTAAATATGTATCTATTCTTTCATTATTCAAATTAGTTTTTTCTAGCTCAGCTGAATTTAGAGAACCACCAAAACTTTCATTTTTATGAAGTGCTAAATTTAATAGGGTCACAGGCCAGCCAGTAAAAATGCATTCAAGTAACCAGGAAATTAGTCTTTTGACCACACTAAACTCAACACTTTTGACAACGTACTCATCATGGATCACTCTGAAATGGGTGAAGATCTCAACATTTTAAGGGAGGCACAAAAGCCTCTGTTAAAGGTATTGTAGGAAACTGGGGAAATAAGAATAAAATCTGCCCATTATAAATGGCAAACTATATGCCCATTATAAATGGCAAATTCAAACTATAAATGAGTAGAGTCAGTGAGATGTTTGCAATAATGTCTTCTCTTTAGATTACTTGGATTATCGCTTCTCAGCCTTTTGGTTAAAATCAAGTGTAGATTACCTGGATTATAAAAGCAAGAACTTTTTTTTGTTAAAACAATTGTATACTAGTGAAAACTGTCATGAAGGTATTAATTTGGGGAAATTTTAAATATGAAATTCAGGGATAAACTACTGCCTGTGGTCTGTGTCTTCAATATTGTAAGCAGCACCCATTAATATAATTTCAGATCTAACACCAATTTTGTTTACCTGGGGCTAAAACAGTATAAGCTGCTTTAAATTTCTACCTCTAGCAGATCTTTATTGGAGGGAGTTTTCCTTTGTATTTTTTTATGTTTATTATTCTGTTTCTAGTAGCTGGGAAAATTGAGGTGATAAATTTAATGTTTTAATCTTTTCTTGGAGAAAAGGAAGTACTCTTAAATATTTTTACAGATGATTGCGATGGAATTAAATGACCTCTGTGGCAATTTGGATTAGATAGACTAATCTCAATAATGTGCTGGTAGCATAAATATCATGGTTTAATAAGAAAACATAACTTGTAAATCTTTAAAACGTTATGGTCAGTAAGGTTGTGGAATCACTACACGATTTGACATCATACTAGTAGGAGCCTTCCTGCATACAGTAAGGGAACTCGTGTGGTCTTTATGCCCATTATGCAGTAAAGGATTCCATGAAGTTCATTTGATTTGTCAATTTAAGGAAGAAACCCTGTAACCTGTTGTTTTTTTTGACTGTTTCTCTTTTTTGTGTCCCTTAACATTTGGCAGATGATCATTTAGTGGGAATTCATATTATCTACCACATGAATGAACTTGAAATAAATTGCCAGCAGTGGGGGTAGGGGGCCCAAATTATTATTATTACTACTGTTTTTAAGAAAGAAGAGACTTAAACGGAACCTAGGTATTTTTTAAAAATCCATTGAAAGAAGAAGAATGAATATTGTTTCTGAGCAATTTAGAAAGGCTTTTTATTCACTGACTAGTATTCACTTCTTTATAGCTTGTATCAAAACACATGATCTTGTTTTTTCTCAGGCAGAAACAAATTGACACTGAATGGGTTGGCTTTATTACTAAAAATATCTGGTTTTATTCTTTAATGAAACTTATATTTCTAAATTATAGCTTAACTTTTAGTTAATTTTGAAGTCAGTTATTTTATTTGTTTTTATTTCTCCCTATTATGAATACTTTTTTAAATGTTCTACTTAAATTTGTGTTGCTTTTTTTCTCTTATAGCTTTTGCAGTTAATATATTCTAAACTTGAAAATTATGGTATTAATCAATAATAGAAGTGTCACTGGAGGATTTAATTTTGTATTTCTTATGTGTAGTCCTACTTAAGTGTGTAAGCCTTAAAGTTTTTTACTTTTTTCTTAAATTAGCTCTATACACAAATGTTTTCAATCATTTTAATAAAGTGGAAGGAGATAGATCATTGTGCTTGCTGGGTTTTGGGGGGTTTTTTTTCCTCCATAATCTGAAGTGGTGCAGGTCAGGGTATGTTAATCAAGTTAGCAAAGGTGGAATATGTAAAAAATAAAGAGAAGCTGTATAAATCACAGTCTAAAATTATGAAATTTGGGAACTGTAAAATGTACTGTATTTATATGTAACTGTCATTCTGAAAGTTGCCACAAAGGTTGAACTGGAAGCTTCATGTCTGCATGAAATTTCCTGTATTTTTAATGTGTATGATGAACTTGATTTTTCTTAAATATTAAAGTCTGCCAATTGCTATGAAACACTACTTGCTTGGTTGTTTCTGTCTAAATTAGTGATAATCCTAGGCATGGGAATGTTGGTTAATTGAGCACATATACCAAGAACTATCAGGGAGCCAAGTAGAAGTTCTAGGTCCAGCCATTAATAGAACGAGCACTGGACTTGGCACTTACTCTGGTTTTGTTTTCCTCAACTACTGTTTGTGATCTTGGGCAAGGCGCTCTGAGTGTTTCCTCCTCTGTAAGAGGGGATTGATACCACCTATTTCAAAGAGTTATTATGAGGTCATAAGTTATATGTAAAATATTATATGTGAGTATATGAAAGCACATGGTAGACAATTAAATGTAATTTCAATCTGTGTTGACTGCTGTATAGTGATAGAAAAAGATGAAGATTGGTAACAGTAGTTTTAATAATGTCTTCGTGACTCTTTGAAAAAAATTTTGACATGTACAGGTATTGATTCCAAAAGTTGAGTGGGAATTATAAAGAAATATAATAATAGGTAATGGGAGAAAGGACACAAGTAAAATTTAATGGAGGGGTACTCTCACTTTACAAACACGCTACTACATGTCTCTTACATATGTTTGATTATTTCTCTTCAGTGGCTATTTAGAAGAATCATTTAGTCAAAGTGTATGTGCATGTTCAGTCAAGATGCCTTTCAGAAAGACTACCAATTTTCATGCCATCAACAGTGCTTGAGAATAACTGTATCCATTCCCTGACCAAAACTGGAAATTGCTAATCTTTTCATTTTTGTCTATATGATAGGAAAAAGTGGTATCTAATTTTAATACTCATTTCTTTAACCATCAGGGAAGTTGAGCAATTGTGGAAGTTTAATAGCCAAGGAGAGGTGTCCTTAATCTACCAGTTTGTCAGCTTTCACCTACAGACCACATAGGCCATGGGCAATAACTCAAAAGTTAGTAAAAATATAGCAAGGTCCATCAACGGGAAGATTGACCAGAGTCATGAGGATTAATTTGAGTTCTATCCACTGAGAGGAGTGACCACATCGTGCTTTTGGTTTTACATAGCTGGCACTGAGGCTGAACAGTGACAGCAGCCCATTGGACCCCATTAGGTTTCAACTTAGCCAATCAGTGATCTAGGCCCGGGAGTTTAGGGGAGTGTTTGTGAGTCAGGAGCCCCACTGAGCCAGCAGCTTTGCTTTAGGGGCAAAGACATTTTACCCCCAAAGGAATTAGCTGCCACTGTTTTCATAGCACCAAAGAGCTGTTGGGGTCAGGCCAACTGCACTCTTGAATATGCTATTTCAGGTTGCCTTACTAAGCTTGTTGGCTCCTTTTCACTTTGTTACGTATCATGTACAAGTTGATCCATCCCCAAATGGGGATGTCAAACCAGAGTCACAAAGCTTCCATGAGTCATGTGTTCAGTTTCAACAAAAACTTAGTGGTAGGTTACTAGCTGCCTTCTTTTGTATAAAGGTGTGTTTGGTGACAGTGTCAGGCAGTTGGTGCTATAGTAGTACCTGGCCATGGCCTCCGTATTTTAGCAGCCATTAAGTCTTTGAAGCTGTGGCTTCTCTTTCTCCTTTTGGGGTCTGGGTTATTTCTGCTGGGACACGCAGGAGGAGACAGTCCATGAAGTAGTCCTTGAATGTGACACTCATGGGAAGGAGAAGTGCAGGCATATATCAATTCCATCATACATACATTAATTTATAATTTCTGGTGTGTGGTGCTTTAAAAATAGTCCACAGACTCTTTGATACTCCTCCCTCTACAGCCTAATGCCCCTCCCTTTTTTTTATGTCTTTAAAGATATCATTCCATTGTTTTGATGAATACCCTGCTGAAATTCTTATCTTTATCCCTGTAAATATGTTTCTTTTTTTCTTTGGCTGTTTTTAATATTTCCTCTTTAATTTTCAGTAGTTTCACTGTGATGTATCCAGAAGTGTGTGTTTTGTTTGTTTTTGGAATTTATTCTGTTTGGTGGATCTATGGTTTGATATATTTTTACTATGTTCTTTGCCACCTCTCATAGAGTGACCCACTTATAGTGCTAAAGATGCCCACAAGCACTGGATTATGTTACAGAAGAAGATCCTTGAGTTTAGGAAACCTTAATCTTTTATGATAGGCCATCAGTAAGTGTGCCTGACTTTTTGCCCTAGTAGAAGACATACAGGATAATAAACAAACCTGCTCATAGGGAGACACTGCCTCTGTCTTACAAGCCTGTTCACTGTACACATATCCTTGAAAAGATTATATGGAATAAAGGTAGCCAGTGTCTCTGCTTGCAAGATATGCTAAAATGCAAAAGACCCAAGGAAAATTATCTTCCGACAGAAGATAACAGAAACCAGAAATTCTAAGTGTTGGCTGTAGTAGAAAAACTTGTCACCCACACAAGACACCAGTGACACCAACATACCATATTTTGCAGTGTATAATGTGCACTTTTTTGCCAAAATTTGTGAGGGAAGAATAAGGATGTGCATTATACATGGGTAGTACTAATTCCATATCTATATAAATGTTTTTAATTCTTTTATGTATGCTTATGGGTTAAAACTGTAACTCTAGAAATCAATAACAATATCCAAAATAATACCCTGGAATACGATAATCGGTTTCGTTGAACTTACAACAAACTTGCAATGATGAAGAGTTCTTGGCCTTCTATGATGCATAAATATCGTAAATTTTTTACCGATACAATTTTTTGTACCTTGTATCTGCTTTTGTGTTTTTATAATTTGTTACATAAAATTTCTTGTACCATAACATGTTTTTCTAAAATGCTAAAATTCCTTTATAATATAAAAAACAAGTACGTAAATGTAAACAAATAAAAATTTGAATTAAAAAATTAAAATGAAAGATTTTTTTTCCCTAAACTTTTGGGCCAAAAATGTGGGTGCACGTTATACAAGGCAAAATACAGTCATCTGAAGTAGTTGAAGTAGTCCAAAATTTTGAGCCATATGCCCTCCACCACCCATTTTCCTCAGTTTCCCACCCTATTTACTATTGATAACAATATCCTCCCAGGAACATCTGTGCAATACTAAAAAATATGTGCACACACACATATTTTTATATATATATATATATATATATATATATATATATATATATATGTATATATACATACATACACACACATATATATACTTTTTAATACATTTGTGGGCTATAAATATTGTGCACCTTTTTTTGACTGTTTTGCTGATCTATATCCATACACATAAATTTACTTCATTTAATAAATTTGCATATCATCTCAGTTGACACACACCCATTTGCTATTCAACATTAGATTACAATGAATAGTCCTCTATATAAACCTCTTTGTTTCCACTGTCAGTACTGTATCTGGAGTATAACGTTTTTAAAAGTAGAAATGCTGAATGTGTGTGCCTTTTAAAAATTTCACAGATGGTGCCAGAAGGCTTTCTTAAAAGGTTGTACTTTAAAACAAGAAGAATATCTTTTTCCATATCTTCACCAACACAACCTATTGTTAAACATTTTAGCGATGGCCCATCTGTATGTTGAAAATTGTACTACAATATTTTGAAAAAACAATATCTCTCTGTCTTTGGGGGTGGAGGCACTTTACCATCACATACAGCCTGAGCAAGGAAGGAATAAAGTGGAGGAAGGTAGACCAAGCCAGTATCCCAGCCTCACTATTTACCGTGTGGTCTGCACTTCTTTATTCATTGCACAAATATTTATTGAGATCCTACATTGTGTCAGGCACCAGACTTGGTCTTGGGGATGCAGAAGTCAACAAGACAGATACTATTTCCCCCACCACAGAGCATATATAGCAGAGGAATGATATCAAACAAGTGATGATATAATTGTAAGAATTATAACCATTATAAAGGACAGATACGGGGTGCTCTGAGCCTATATAATAAGTGAGTAGGAGAATATCAGAAAAAGCAAGACCCACCTATATATGTTGTCTCCAAGAGATTAAAAAGATACACTATGCAAATGGTAAGCATAAGAGTGCTGGAGTGGCTATTTAAATACCAAATGAAGATGACTTCAAAATGAACAGCATTACCAGAGAGATATTTCATAAGGACAAAGAGTCAATATATCAGAGATGTAAAAATCGTGTGTGCCTAATAACAGCTTCAAAATACATAAAAATTGGTGGAACTAAAGGGAGAAACAGAAAAATCTACCATTCTAAGTTGAAGACTTTAACCCCCCCTTCTTAGCAATTAATAGGACAATTAGACAAAAATCAGTAATGACATATAAGACCTGAAAAGCAACCACCTTACTCAGACATTTATAGAGCACTATGTCCAACACCTGCAGAAAACTTTTTTTTTTAAAGTGTACATAGCACATGCACCATGAATACATGCTGGATCATAAGTCTCAATTTGAAAGGATTAAAATTACAGAATATGAATTGATACAATTAAATTAGAAATCAGTAACAAAAGATATCAAGGAAAACTTCAGATATCTGGAAAATTAACACATTTATATGACCCAAAGGTCAAAACAGATATCGCCAGGGAAATTAGAAAGTATTTCAAACTGGAAGATAATGAAATACAACATACCAAATGTGTGGGTTGCAGCTAAAGCAGTGGTACAGGGAAATTTATAGCTTTAAATGTTTGTATTTGAAAAGAAGGCTAAAATCAGTGACCTTAGGTTCTATCAGAAGCTAAAGAAAGAAGAGCAGAGTAAACCTAAATTAAGTAGAAATCAATGAAGCAGAAAACAAAGAAAATGTCATGACAACAAATTTGACGTGAATGAAATGGTAAGTTCCTTGAACTATATCTGGTACTACTTAAACAACTTGAGGTAAAACTAATTTCAATTTCTAATGGAGCTTTTTAAAGAGCCCAGGAGCAGCAACAATAACTCAGAGAATGTCCAAAAAAAGGGGAGAGAGATACTATTTACAAGAACTATGAAGTATCTAGGAATAACTAAACAAAAGATACATAAACTAGAAACTAATATAATATTGACTGTCAACTGTAATTGAAGCCAAAAAAAAATTTTTATGAAAGTAAAAAGATACATAAACTATGGTAAGAATTACAAAACTATTGAAAGCACTTAAAAAGATCTAAATAGAAAACTATAATTATCATGAATAGGAAGTGGGCTCCATATTGGAAAGATGACAGTTTTCCCCAAGTTGATCTATAGTTTCAATGCAGTTACAATCCAAATTCCAAGAGAAGAACATAATGTTATAAAAGATGACTATATATGGGAAAGCAAAGGGCCAAGTAGAGCAAACACACTTCTGAAAAACAAGAAATATGTGGGGGACTGCTGTACAGATATCCAAAACTTATCACAAAACTATAGTAATTAAAACACTTGTATTAGCCCAAGATAGCATATTGACCAATCAAACTGAATCTTTAGCTGCTAAACAATTGCGTGTATTTTTGTAAACTTATGACAAAGCAGGTACTGCACAGCAGTGAGGAATGGACAACTATTCAATATATAGTGTTAAGAAAGTTATTCCATATGGGGAAGCAAAATGAACTTGAGTTTATTCACACCACACACATAAATCAATTCCACATGGATGAAATGTGTAAATATGGAAGCAAAAATATAAAACATCTAGAACTTGGGACAGGAAAGGATTCATTAAACAAGATGTAATATGTGCAAACCAGAAAAGAAAAAAATCGATAAACTTAACTACATTAAAATTAAAATACCATAGACAGTGAAAATAGAAACTGGTGAAGATATTTATAATATTTACAACACCTATTACCCATAAGAAAATTGCTTTCAAGAATATATGAATACATGACAAAAGATTTAGCAGTCCTTTTACAAAAGGCTAGAAATCTAAGTTGGACCAAGAAGAGACTGGTCTTGAAGTGGTGAAAGGGCCTACTCCTGAAACGAGGGGGAAAAAAAAAAGCATAAACTATAAACTATAAAAAATTAAAAGATTGATAATTTAGACCATATTTAAGTTGAATACTTGTTCAACAAAAGGTACCATGAAGAGAAAAGAGCCATAAGTTCTACTCTAGGAATGTCCATAAACATATAAAAAGATGTCCAACTTCACTGGGGAAATATATACTGAGGTCACAATGAGATAACCATTTCACTTCACATTGCTCATGTCAGATCATAACTAAGTTAATTGGTAAGAATGGCAAAAAGGCAACTCTCATCCACAACTAGGAGTGTAAACTAGTAAAAAGCACTTTAGACAACTTTGGCATTACCTAGTGAAGATAAACATACTCAACTCACTAATTCCAGTCTATATAAAATATGAAGACCAGACAATTAAGTTTGTGAACTCATCCTAAGAAAAGGGCTACATACCTCATTGCTGAGTATCACTACAGTCACCTTGGGAAGCTATGCACCGATGCCAGCACCTAGTCCACCCTGCAAAGCAATTTTGGAATTCTTTTTCTGAAATGGCCATCAGAGCTGTCATCTTATTACCCTGGATGTCCTGAATGTCAACAAAATGTCTTCCTTTAAATATTTCCTTTAACTTCAGATAAAGAAAAGTAATTGGGGGCCAGGTCAGGTGAGTAGGGAGGGTGTTCCAATATTGTTATTTGTTTACCGGCTAAAAACTCCCTCAAAGACAGGGCTGTGTGAGCTGGTGCATTGTCGTGATACAAGAGCCATGTATGAATTGTTGGGGAAAAGTTCAGGTCGTTTTCTTCTAACTTTTTCATGCAGCCTTTTCAGCACTTCTAAATAGTAAACTTGGTTAACTGTCCAGTTGGTACAAATTCATAATGAATAATCCCTCCAATATCAGTAAAGGCTGGCAACATCGTTGCAACAAGTTCTCGAACTTAATTGTCAGACCTTGAAGACTTTCTTGCACATGATAGATAATCAGGAACAAGTATGTTCATAGCACACTATTTGTACTGCAAAAATCTGAAAAAACTCAAATGTTTATCGACAATGGAGTAGATTCATGATAAAATACTATATTCAAAATAAATGACTGAAATACCATTACATGCATAAAAATATAAAATGTAAAATAAGGAAAATAAAAAAGTATAATCCCAATTTTTTACATGGGCAAACGACGAACGTTTTACCAAAAAAGCAAATGGCAAATAAGCACTTAAAAGATGTTCAGCATCATTAATCATTAAGGAATGCAAATGCCAATTAAAATTAAAACTACAATGAGATACATAGTTAAAAAGATTAAAATTAAAGTCTGATCATACCAAGTGTTGGAAAGAATGTATAGGAACTGGATCGCTCATACATTGTTGGTGGTAACATAAAATGTTACAACCACTTTGGAAACCAGTTTGGCAGTTTGTTAAAAAGTTAAACATCCACCTACCATATGCTCCAACCATTCCACTCCTAGGTATTTACCCAAGAGAAAAGAAAGCCTATGTTCATACAAAGCCTTACACACAAATGTTTTCAGCAGCTTTATCTGTAATAGTCCCAAAATGGAAGTAACCTACATGTCTATCAACAGGTGAATGGATAATAAATTACGATACATCCATACAAATACTACTGGGTAATAAAAAGTAATGAACATGTAACATGGGTGAATTTCAAAATAATTGTGCTGAAAGAAGCCACATAAAAAGAGTATATATACTGTAAGATCCCATTTACATAAAACTCTAGAAAATGCAAATTAATCTATAACAACATAAAGTAAAGCAGTGGTTACATTGCTGGGGAAGGAGGGAGGCATTACAAAAGGGCAAGAGGAAACTTCTGGGGGTGATGCATATGAGCATTATCTTAATTGTGGTTATAGTTTCATGGGTATACACATATAAATAAAGCAAATTCAACACTTTAAATATATATAGTATATTTTGTCATAAAATGGCCTCAATAAAGCTGTTAACAAAACAGCAAAACTCAAAATGTTATTTAGGAATTCATACACAGGTGAGGAAATTACAAAGGAATGGTTGACTCAAAATTCAAAACAGCAATTACCTGGAGTTGGGGAAAGGAAGGTGGTGCCAGTGGGAGAGGCACTAGGGACCTTGTCATGTTCTGGTACTACTAGCAATATTCTATATCTGAAACTGAGTGTTGGGTATCTTACTATCATTCTTTTAAATACATGTTTTATACAACCTTTTGTATAGATGAATTTCACAATTTAGAAAAATAAAAGTCTGTGGAGAGGACTACAAAGGAATGAAACTATTTGCTAAACTGCACTTTTATTATTTGGGCGCAGGATGTTCTCCAAACCTTTCAAATAAAATTAAACTCTTCTATATGTAATCTGTGTCACTGGTTTGAAAATCGCAAACTCTTCATCTATTTGAGACAGATGGGTTATCAATTTCAAACAAGGAATGGAAAGATCAAACAGAAAAGCTATTGTTTATTACCTAACTTGTTAGATTTCTGTTTATTAAGTAGTGGCCTTATCCTCTCTCAACCTTGAAGTGTAGGGGCATGGGGTAATTACATATAGGTAGTAGCTACCAGTTAGAGTACAATTATCTTTCTTGCACACATTTTCTCTAGATCGTAGCAGTTTCTCCTTTTAAAGCATTTACATAATATCTTCCTCACATTTTTGTCCACTTGGTTAGTCTTTATCAATATTAAGTTACAGTAAATAGACAGCTGTTATCCCTTCCTCACTTTGCTTCACATCACAATTTTGTTGGTAAGGAAGGTCTTGGAAACTCACTTCGATCACGCACAGAATAAGCAGAGAATTCTGTGCGCTTCCCACGATATTTTAAGAACCAAACAATTTTAGGTTTCAGCTGGAAAATAGCTGTGCTCCAGGCTTGGCTCTTGAACGAGTTATTTTGGATGAGCTGCACGTCTCTGCAACTTCATCAATAAATTTTTAATCAAAAGATCTTCAAGGAATGGTACATACTTCACTTTTAACAGCAGCCTGTGCAAAACATACAATTCGTTGGGTTTTTGATTTTGCATGTTGGTTTTAGCTACTTCCCTCAGACCCGACCCCCGTCGAGGAGTCTGTCTCTAATAATCACATAGTGCCAGAGCCTCTTAACACTAGTTTATTAAGTTTGTATAATCTCTTTTAACCTCCTGGAGACATCCCCGTGGCCACTGATTCGAGGAAGGGAATATTAACATATACATTTTAAAGGTTTTAAGGCTAAACGCTTTACTAAGCGGGGGATTTGCACCCTTTCCCCACCCCAGAAATAACTAGCTCACGCCCTCCACAGGGGACTCGCCTGGGCCTTTAATAAACCCGCCGAGGCTTTCCCACCTCCCCCTGGGAGGCGCACTTCCGGCCGCGGGGCCGCTCGGGAGCGCGCTCGGCGAACCTCCACCAACCAGCGGCTCCGCCTGACTGGCGCGAGTGTGCGAGCGCACGTTTGTGCGCAGGTTCGAATATCCGCCGTTTCGCGGTTGCTCCCCAACGTCCGGCCGCCCCTCCGCGGCTGCGGGGGCCGTGCGCGCGGGCAGTGGAGAACCCGGCCGCCCCGCCCCCTCCGAGGCGCCCTTCCCACCTTCGTGTCGCCGCCTCGCCCCGACAGAGTCTTCGCCCTTCTCGGCGCGCTCCGCCCCCACCCTCCGCCTCCGCAGCTATCTGCGCTCGGTCTCCCGCGCCCGGCGGGCTCTGCCCGAGCCTCTGGGGCCCATGGCCAAGCGGCGTGCGGCCGAGCCGCTGACGTTCCACGTGCCTTGGAAGCGGCTCCTGCTCTGCGACTTTCCGGAGGAGCCGCCACTACCGCGCTGGGTCCCGCCGCAGGCGGTCTCGCACCCCGGGCAGCCCCTCGGCGTCTCGGAGCTGCCCCGAAAGCGCAGGATCGACTCGGCGGTTATGACTGAGCCTTCGGCATCGCCGAGCAAGCGGCGCGATGGAGGGGACTCCAGTGCTCCCGGCGGCGCGGAGCGTGAGGGCCGCGACTTAGAGACCGGCGAGCCACCGCTGCAGCAGCCGCCCGAGCAGCCCCGCGGGCCGGGGGAGGAGTCGCGGGATGACCTGCCCCCTCGGGGCAGTGGCGATGACGGGGCGGGGCGCACAGAGTCCCCGCGGAGAGACTGGGGGCCTGCACCGCGCCAGGTAGGGGCTGGGGATGGGCTGGGTGCTCCAGGGGCGGGTGGGGCCCACCTTTTCCCTGGCACTACGACCCTTGGGAAGGAACAGATAGGCCCTCTCTAGACTCGTGTTCGTCAAGACATCCCAAAACGAAAACGGGGGTCCCTGCATCAGGAACGGACGCCGACCCCCAGGCAGCACAGCGAGGGCTCCCGAAGCCACCTTGGCGGCGGTGTGGGAGAGTCCCACGGGCTGGCTGAAAGCGTTTCGCTGAAGTAGGGGAAACAGACCGTCGAGGGAGATAGACAAGGCCTCGCAGCTTCAACGCCCGTTCTGGGAGAGGGAAGTAGCGTGGGTCCTGACGGACCCGCGTTTGGTGAAAACGTGGACTGAACCACAGACAGGTTCAGCTCAAAGACAACACGGTTTGAGAAAGGTGTAGCGTGCCTTCCTTAGTTTAATGGTGATTCTTGTAGAATTCCTGATAGGTGTCTTTCTAAAGAGATGACCAGTGTGGTAGCCGTCAATTAATTGGACGTTTTTTACGCACGATGCAGCTCTTACAGAGTGCAAGTGCTATCCCTAAGGAAAAGGCATTTCAACTCACAATCTGATCCTATGAAAAAGGGTCATTGTGGAAAATTAACTTGGCCCAAAGGCAAATCATAGATGAGGCCCTCGGGAGAGTTCCTGTTCCTTGGGGAATGAGTCTGTCCATCTCTGCACATCAGAAGATCTGATTTATCTAGATCTGTGCTGTTGAAATGTGGCAGCCACTAGCCAGCCACGTGAGACAACGGAACACTTGAAATGTGACTAATCCAAATTAAGAGGTACTGTCAATGTAAAATACACACTTTCAAAGGTCTCAAACAATTTTATACGGATTACATGTTGAAATAACTGGGAGATTACATGGGAGATACTGGATTGAATAAAATAGATTAAAATTCATTTCACCGGTTTCTTTTACTTTTTTAATGCAGCCACTAAAAATTTTAAATTATTTTTGTGGCTGGCGTTATATATTTATTTGACAGCGTTGGTCCAGACTCAGGAATTGAGACTGCTTTTTGATAGTTTGGTGTTGACTTACTAGGAGCTTTGGAGATTGAAGAGTCAAGTGTAGGGCTCAGAAGTCACCAAACTCTCTTCAACCGCTGCATCATAGCATCCATCCCACATCTCTCCATTGTCTTACGTATCTTATGCAGAATTTTTCAAATACCTTGCCTCTCCTGAAAAAAAAAAATTGAGGTTCCTTTGCATGACTTGTTCTTGGTGAAAAACCCAGTAAGATAATGAGAATTTTATAGTTGGGCAAGATCTTTTCCTGTGTTGAGAAATGATCTTTTAGACATAATCATGATGAGCATTTCTGGATAAAATTATAAATTGTAAATATTTATACCTCCAGCTTCCTTGGAATTTAGGAAGCATAAGCCTTATTTAGACTTTTCTTCAGATTGTTTTTAGGTGTTCAAAATCGGCTTACTTAAAACCAAATGATAGCACTTAGGTTTTGAAAATAGAATAAAGAATTAGAATTTCCAATTAAATCATGTCTGGTTCCAATGTGCAAAACCTAAAAAAACCAGAATGATAGTCATCCAAACATATTTGTTACGGAGATAAGTACTGTGTAGTTTGAAAGCTTTCCTCTTCAGACCCCACCCATGCATAGGCTTGTCTTTCCTACCAGAATATATGGACTGCAATATGCCACAAATTGATAAGGAAATATGGAAATGACAGGCAAAGAAGAATGTTTTAGTAGACTGATACAGACGCCTGATTAGAATCTCCTAGACACACCTGTGTCTTCTACAGTAGTGACTACATCCGGCAGCTCTCCTATGGTCACTACAAGCTCGTGACAGTAAACAAGCTTGGCTCTAGGGGTTCCTTTTTCACCAGGACTAGTCCCCTGTTCTCTTTTCTTTTGGCAAAAGCCCAGGAACCTTCATATTCCTTAAGCTGTTTCTCTTCTGCAAACTTAAGAGAGAGATGTGTTCAGCTTTCTTCTTCCTGCCTCCAAAGATGCAACTTTTTTTGTTTTAAAGGTTTTACAGATACTTACCAAGGGAAAATGGGATAAAACATGGATAAGTTAAAAAGCTTTTTCAGTTCACACAGCAAATGTCTCTCTGGTTCCTGTTGTGCTCAGGATAAAGCGTAAGTCCCTGCGCTCTCACCCTTTGGATCTCATTTAGGAAAAATTTTCTCAAATATGCCTTTTCTATTTGAAGATGCAATCTGGGCAGAATAATGGTACTTCTTTTCTGTCCTAGAACCTCAGAATAGTTCCTGAGTTGTTTCAGGTTTTTGTTTTCTACCAGAGAAATAAAACCAAGTGTTACATCATAAAATATTCATACTTTCTCATGTTAGTGTCACTTTATGCAGATTCGTTGCTGTTAGTGCTCACCCTTACTGTTAGATATTTTTAATAGAAAGTAAGCAAAAATGTTGTTTTCAGTTGGACGAAAGTGATTAATGATTCATAGGTTTGGGATATAATACCAGGCAATAATGAGCAGTTAGAGTGCTAAACCTTAATTCACATGAGAGTCCTATGTTTTACCGATTAGGAGACACTTAAGTCAAGATCTGAGTTAGTGGGTGGTGGATGCAGACCCAGGTCTGTCTGGTGGCAGAGTTGGTGCTCTTAGCTACTAGGTTATACTGATAGCATTAAAGGATCTTTTTTTGGTCCATGTTTATAAGTAGGTAATTTGAACAAGAGATTGTTTTTCTCCCAGTGGGCAAAAAAATAGACCCTTGTTTTTCACCCTATTTGCTTATTAAAGTGAAATTTTTCTTGGCATCCTTTGAATTACTACGTCTTTATCCCTGTGTTAAGAAATTCCAGAGAGACCCTTAATTCTCTAAGTCTTAGTGTCTAAGGCACTGAATAAACTTCTTAGTGAGATTTCCTTACAAACCTGCTCTTTGTAAAGTAGCCACGTGAAGCTATTGAGCATTGAAATGTAGCTAGTCTAAATAGTGCTGGAAGTGTAAAATACCTGCCAGATTTTGAAGACTTAGACAAAAAGGTTGTAAAATACCTCATTAATTTTTAAAATATTGACCATGTTGAAATGACAACAGTTTCGATATATTAGGTCAAATATTAAGTTTAGGTATCTTTTTTTTTTTTTTTTCACTGCAGTTACTAGAAAATTTTAAATTATATATTTGTCTCCCATTGTATTTCTGTTGCATAATGCTTAGGTTCTAGCAAGTCTGAACCTAACATAAGGACACAACATAGACTACAGATACATAGATATTCATCTGGGAAGGGTGTTAACCCTTCAAAATAGTTACCTTGGTAGCCTGCACATAATGATTCCATTGGTGCTTCCTTTGGACAAAGTATTTTTGGGATGCTTTTGAAATTCTGGCCAATTCTGAACTTCATTGGAACATCAGCTTCACTTCATAGTTACTTGAAACAACTTCATAGTCATTCAGAATAAGCTGTGGAATTTTTAAGGGGCTAGCACTCACTTGGATTTATCAATTTTGATACACTGATTTAAAAGTCATGTGTTATTCCAAATGATACCTTAATAAAATGATCAGTTTAAGATTTTCTTGCTATTTACCATGTGTATATCCTAATACTTTTTAGAAGATTGTCAAAATATTTTAGCCTGTGTAAAGTCAATCCCTTAAAATACCAAACCTAAAGAAAAAGTCCAAAAATAAGTTTTAAGGTATGTGTGTATTTTTTTAATAAAAATGTTTTCCTCACTAAAAGGTAAAACATTTTAAGACTGTTTTCATATATTTTCTTTCGTTGAAAATGGAAGAAAAATTCTCAGCAGAGATATTCTTGAAGGAAGCTCTTTTAAATTTGAACTACTAACAAATACTCTCACAAATACATAAATATGAAAATGCCCAGATTTGATTGAGTCCATGAAGTAGTTTGATTAGATAGAATTAAAAATGTATATTTGTTGAAGATACAAAATAAAAGGCTGCAAAAACTTATGTTTGCTTTTACAAAAATTTCATTTCCTGAAAAAACTTTGTAAGTCGTTGATGTACATTTTTTCCCCCCTAAAGCTCAATGAAGAATTTTGGCAGTATAATACCTTCCTGTACTGGAGGAATCCTCTACCACCTATTGATCTGGCAGACATTGAAGATGTAAATGAAGACAACCTGACAGAAGCCAGGCTTCAGGGCAAGAATGACGTGGTTGAAATTGACATGGAGTCCTGACAGAGGAGCTGAAGAACGGGGTTTTCTGAATTTGAGGAGACATCTCTAAGTGAATTTATGTATTCTTAAGGAAAATAGTTATTTTCCATACTTGATGTGATTTCATTCCCAAACCTGAAAAATGAGGAAAAGTTGTTTTAAAGATAAATGCCTGTAGTCACTACTGAAACTCCCAATAGGATTTGTCGAGGATATAGTGCAATTATAGGGGAAGTATTTTATGTATGCGTTCTTAAAAATGTATGATTAGATTCTAAATTTGAAGGTACAGATCATATAAAAAGGAATTCTGACAGTTTTAAAAATAGGTGGGAAACACGCAAATATTTCTCTCTGCACCAAAAAGTTAATCTGTGGTACATGAAATGAATATTGTTTCATAAGTATTAATAAAATGCTTTCTAATACACTTTATTGACTCTTAGTTGAACAAAGAGCTGACTTAAATATCTATGCAAACTTAAAACGGGGGGTTTCTTTCTGAAAGCTGTTATTATTGTAAAAGAGCTTTCTAAATGTGAAATGGAATTTCCTTTTGGGTAGCCTGTTTGTATAACTTCCAGTATTTGATGTTTGTTAAACTCTGCTTTGGGATCTCAAAAATGTATAAAAAACAATGAGAAATGAGTAGGTGTTTCCCTTCCCCCTTTCTCAGAATAAGGAAAGAAGTTTATTGCATTTCTTTTTTAAATGTCTTGGTTTTGAATTGCCTCAAGGGTATGGTTTTTATTGCTCATTACTTTAGACTTGTAGTTCTCAACACTGACAACACTTCCCAAATATTTGCCTGGGCACCACTCTCATTTAATTGTTCTGATGTGGGCCCTGGTATAGCTATTTTTGAAGCACCAAACCTCCTTCCCCCCATCCCTCTAATGTGCAGAAAGGTTTGAGAACCACTCGACTAATGGTAGCTTTTCCTGTTTAAAGGAGATAACCAATTTGATCTGAAGCAATGCCTCTTAGTTAGCTTTGTTTTTATTTTGCTCTGTTGATCGCTTTGTTACAACTAAATTATTGTGTTGTTACTATTTCATTGTTAAAGAAATAAAATAAGCAGTTTGTGTTTCAGTTATATGACTATCAGTGATTAAGTTAGTTAATTTTTGTATTGCGATCCCAATGTTGGTTTTTTAATTGAGTAATTCGTCCTTGCTTATATGTTTTTTATTGTTAATGATATTAGATCCCAAATTCAGGAAGGATGATAAATGCCAATGAGAGTGGGGGGGTGGGAACTATGTTTTGTGTGTCCTGCAGGATTTAAATATGGGTTGACATTACTAAGAATATTCTAGAACAGGAGCAAATTGTAGAGTATTGTGGTCAAGAGTTAAGGCTTTGGAGTCAGACATGTTTCAAAGTCCTGTACTGCCACTTTCTAACTGTGTAACATTAAGCAGGTTATTTTTCATCTCCAAATTGCTCACTTGTAAAATAACAAAATAATAAATAGTATCTACCTCATAGAGACTATGTTTATTGATGTACTAAGTACTTTACCTGCATCATCTTGTTTAATTCTCATTATTGTAGGAACAAAAAATAATTTGAATAAACATGTTTCCTACAGTTGTACTTCATTCCACTTTAAATTGCTACTAGAAGTTTCAGGGTAAGAATTGGAATTGAAGAAATAGCAAGGATAACAAAGAAGTGGGGGAAGCAGTTAAAGTACTGTGAAAAAATATAAAACGGTAAACTTTCTTCCCTCCTCCTGTTTGACCTAGGGTAGGAAAGGGTCCATTGTCTTTCACTGCTCTTCTAGTGCCTGTCACATAGTAGACTCGATAAATATCGAATAAATGGGCATTCTTTTTGGGAAGGTAAGCCATCAATTTTCTAGGACCATTTACAATACCAGGCCATTTTCCCAAAGATGTGTGTGTAAAAAGTCTGTTGCAGAGATCAAATAGTAAAACATTGGAAATATGCTAAATTTATTATATAATGTAAAGACGAAGACATGTCCACCAAATGAACAATAGGAGGTGGTTATTTGATGAGAAATCTCATGGGAAATTGAGTAGCTCAGACAACTTTCAAGCATAATGTGGCAAATTAAAACCATAAGGTAAAGATTCAGAGAAAATATTTACTGTTAACATTAAAGGTTTCATGTAAACATACATGTCTAATATGTAGACTATGGATAATATACATGTAGAGTGTGTGTGTGTATGTGTGTATATATATGTATGTGGAGAGATTTGAAATAATTCCATTCTTTTAAAAAAGTTACTAAGTAAACAACTTGGCAAAATTTCATCGTTGATAATTGAATGGAAATTTAAAAGTTTTTTTTTTTCAAAACACTCAGATACAGAGAACAAACTGATATTTGACAGATGGGAGGAGGTTTGGGAGACTGGGTGAAAAAGATGAAGGGATTAAGAAATACAAAGTGGCAGTTACAAAATAGTTACAAAACAGGGATGTAAAGTACAGCATAGAGAATATAGTCAATGATGTGTAATAATTGGTGCCATGTGGGTACTAGAGTTACAAGGGGTATCACTTTGTAAGTTATATAACTGTCTAACCACTATGCTGTACACCTGAAACTAATGTAATACTGAATGTTAACTACGTATAATTGAAAAAATATATATTCTCATGGACCCTGAAAGATAATGTCCAGAGACTACAGTTTCAGTAACACTGACTTTAGGAAACTAAAATCTTAATAATTAGGAAAATAATATTTTATAAAAATAAAATTTCTTTTTATTAAAAAAGAAAAGTAGGTGTTATTTTGTTTTAAGTTGTATTCCTTTTACCCAGATTCCCTAATGTCACCTCTTACATTACCACAATATGATTATGAAAATGAAACAATGCTATTATGCTATTATGAGGATGTGGAAAGAGTGACTTCAGACAACTCTTAAAGGATATGTGTCAAAAACCTAAAACTACAAAACCTATAGGCTGTCTTCAAATTTCACCATTGTCTCACTAATGTCTTTTTCTGGCCCAGATTTCAATTCACGGTCACATATTTATTTGTAGTATCTTCTGAGTGTCCTCTAATCAAACAATTCTTTGGAATTTCTTTGCCTTTCATGACCTTGGTACTTTTTGAAAAGTAGTGTTCAGTTATTTTTCTGGATGGCCATCAATTTTGATTTATCTGATGTTTCTCATAATTAAGCATTTTTGGTAAGAACTCCATAGAAGTGATGTATTCTCAGTGCAACACACTAAGAGGCACTGGATGTCAACTTGTGTCGTTGGGGATTGTAACTTTGATTACTTGGTTAAGGTGGTGTCTGCCAGGTATTTCTATTGTACACTTTTCTCCTTTGTAATTAATAATTATCTTCTGGAAAGATACTTTGAGACTATGTAAATATCCCATTTCTCATACTCATACCCAGAAATTTTAGAACCTACTGATGATTCTTACTGAAATACTTATTGCTATGGTATATTTCAAAAGATAATTTTCTATTTCCATCATCCCTTCTACATTTATTAATTGGAATTCTACCGAGAGCTTTTCTTTCATCCCCATTTCTTTATTCAGTTATTCACATCAGTATAGACTAATGGGTATATATTTTATTCTATGTTATTCTGTCATTTATATCATTTTGTTGCACAAATTATCCCAGATTTAGCCATTGGGAGACCCTTTAAATTGGCTCTTGTGCTCTTCCCCTATCAAAGTGTATTTTGTTATTTATTGTGTGAATACTGGTTAACATTGGCAGTGCATTTTTGCATTTACAAGGTTCATGGATGGAAACCAGTGCCAGCTGTACAACACTGCCATTCACTAAACAATTTGAGCCTTGGCATCCTCTTCAGAAAATGGGGGCACTAATACCGTCGGAGGAGCAGAGTGGGATAAAATGATCTGAAGGCTGTGGGAAACCTATAGTGGGCACTAAATACATCTCTCTATATAGTACTTGAAATGCATGTTTTCACTGTGTTTCTGATGATAGACACATGGATAAACTAGTATTAGTGATCTCTTAAAATACCTGAAGTTGATTGAAGCAAACACTGATAGAGGTTACTTTTAAGGAATTTAAACTAATCTGGAGTCCACAGACTTTAACAATAATATTCTAGCAATTTATATTTATTGATGGCTGTGTCTTATGTCCTTCTGATGGGACCCTTTGGTAGGCAGAATTCTAAGATGTGAGCCAAGATTCCCAGCCTCTGGTGTAACATCCAGTTATTCGATCAAACACTAATATAGGTACTACTGTGAAGAACTGTGCAGATGTAATTCAAGTCCCAAACCAGTTAACCTTAAGATAGGGAGATAATCCAGGTAGGCCTGACCTAATCATATGAACCATTTAAATATGGGTGGAGATGTCAGAGACAGGAAATCAGATGCAAAGTGTGGGAGGGATTGGACATGAGATTAATTCTCACTTTGAAGATGAAGGGAGCCGTGTGCCATGAACCTGAGAACAGCCTCCAGAGGTTAAGAGTGAGTCCCCATGGCCAGCCAGCAAAGAAACGAGTACTTTATGTCCACAGTATATTTATTTTCTCAGTTCTCAAATACACACAACATAGTTTGGAAACTGCTAACCCACTTCTGTGAAAAACAGGCCAACTAATCAGAGTGAAATATTGGTATACACTTTTTCTTTTGGATATTCAATTAAAATATTGTTTTCCAAAGTTAGGTTGATTTTTTTTTCCCATCCCTCCCTTCAGAGTGGTTATGTTATTTATTTGTAGTATAGTTGGATTCATTTGCTTCTGTTTCTATTTCAGTTTTGACTTCCCATCTATTTTTTTAATTTTATAAGTTTGTAAAACATTCACATAATTCCATAAGTCAGAACTATACAAAAACATGTAATAAGTCACTCTCCCTAACTCTTCTACCCCATTTTTATTCCCCTGGTTTTCCCACTTTGTTCCCCTCACCTCTGTAAGTAAACAATCTTATTAGCTTCTTGTTTGTTCTGGTGTTTTGTTTTGTACTAATGGTCAGATACACATATAATTTCTATTTAATTCGTACATTTATAATTCATAACAAATTTATAATTAAACTATTTTTCAAATAAATGGGTATTGAACATGGAAAATAGTTTACAAAAGATAAAATATACAAGAGCATGAAAAATAAACATTTCTGCTCAATTGTGATCCCAAATTTTAAACAAGATACTGTTTTCTTATATGAACTGGTAAAAGTTACAGATAATGCTTTATTATCAAAGCCTTTCTGAAAAGCAATTTGGCAGTATGCTTTAAGACCATTATTGTAATCTTTAAACTAGTATTTATCTTAAAAATGTATCCTAAGGAACTAATCCGAAAACTAGATGCAAATTTACATATCAGTGTTATTTGTAATAGTAAAATATTAGAAATAAGTAAAAAATAGCTTTTAAGAAAATGGATAGAAAGGTAAAATATGTATAATAGAACCCAATGAAATAATAAAATGATGTTATTTAAAGTGTTTTAATGATATAGGAAAATGCTTTAAAATAAGTGAGCAAAAAGTGCCACTCAGAGCTGATCAGATGGGGTAAGCTCACAATACTCTTTCACACTAATTACAACTAAAAGCTTTAGTTAAAATGCACCTGTGGTCTCTGAAACTAAATGAAAGCATTACTAGATTGGGAATGGAAATCAAACTTGGCAAAGCAACTTACACAGAGCTAAGTTATCTGGTTTTATTTCGTACTCTCTCTCTCCTAGCTTTGAACCACAAATGAACACCCAACAGAACTGCAGTGGCAGTATGGGCAGCCCAAACTCTAAGAGAAACCTATCTTTTTGGCCAGAAGACCAGGAAAAGGAGCTGCTTTGAGCAAGAGAGTGGGAGGAATTCTGAAGATGAGAGAGCTAGGTAAGTGAGCCCATAATTCTGTATGTAAACTGGCACTAGTTCTAGGCTTATCCCTGAGGTACATATGCATGAGACAAATTGAAAGCCATATAGCAAAGGCTTTGAGAACTAAACCACAATGTAAACTTCCACCCAAATTCCACACTAATGTCTGAGAGATGCATGCATGGAACTGGCCCAAAGCAACATAGCCAAGTCTTTGAAATTAAACTGATCTTAGAACCATGCCCAAAGAAAAGACAGAACTTATCGTCTGAATGAAAATGGGTTGAGTACTTACTTAAAAAAAAAAATAATAACAACCTCTAGAGAATTTTAACAAGACCTAGAGTCTCACAACATAATATTAGAACACAGTACAAAATACTCAACATGCAAAGAAACAGGGAAAGACATCAATAGATGCCAATTCCAAGATGACACATGTTAGAATTACCAAAGATTTTAAAGCAGCTATTAACACTATTCTCCATTTAAAAAATCTTTCAAAATGTTCTCTGTATCTATAAATTTCTTTTTGTTTTGTTTGTTTATTTATTTTGTTCTTTAGCTTCGACATACAAATGAAATCATATGGCATTTGTCTTTCTCTGTCTGACTTACTCCACTCAGCACAATATCCTCCAGGTTCATCCATGTTGTTTCAGATGGCAAGATTTCATTCTTTTTTATGGATGAGAATTCCATTATATATATGTATCACTTCTTATTTATCCATTCATCCACTGATGGACACCCAGGCTGTCTCCATCTCTTGCCTATTGTAAAGAATGTTTCATTGAACATATGGATGCACATGTCCCTTTGCAACAGTGTTTTGGGTTTCTTCAGATACCCAGAAATGGGATTACTGGGTCCTTCTTTGTCTCTTGTGAAACATTTTTCGTTTTGTTTTTTCTTTAATTTTTATTGGGGAATATTGAGGGACAGTGTGTTTTTCCAGGACCCATCAGCTCCAAGTCAAGTTATTGCTTTCAATCTAGTTGT
Organism: Rhinolophus ferrumequinum; assembly: GCF_004115265.2. NCBI lineage: Eukaryota > Metazoa > Chordata > Mammalia > Chiroptera > Rhinolophidae > Rhinolophus > Rhinolophus ferrumequinum. The sequence goes on along the minus strand of NC_046295.1, from coordinate 40,371,928 downwards.
GAAGGGTGCAGCTCACTGGCCTATGTGGGAATCAAACCGGCCACCTTGGTGTTATGGGCACCAACCCTAAGCCTTTGTTTTAAAGTCTGTTTTTTTCTGGTACAAGTATTGCTACCACAGATTTTGTTTTTCTTTCTTTTTTTTTCCATTTTCATAAGTATCTTTTTCCATCCCTTTTCTTTCTGTCTGTGTGTGTCTTTCAATCTAAAGTGAGTCTCTTGTGGGCAGTGTATTTAAGGGTCTTGTTTTTTTATCCATCCAGCTACCCTGTATCTTATGATTGGAGCATTTAATCCATTTACATTTAAAGTAATTATTGATAGGTATGCAGTTATTGCCATTTAATTATTCATATTCTTTATCTTTGTTTTTTTCTTCTTCTTCTTCTTAAAGAAGTCCCTTTAACATTCCTTGTAATACTGATTTGGTGGTGATGAACTCCTTTCGCTTTTTTTGTCTTGCAAGCTCTTTATCTGTCCTTCAATTCTAAATGATAGCTTTGCTGGATAGAGTAATCTTGGTTATAGGACCTTGATTTTCATCACTTTGAATATTTCATGCCAAAAACCATCTGGACTGCAAAGTTTCTGTTGAGAAATCAGCTGATAGTCTTATGGGAGATCCTATGTAGGTAACTAAATTGCTTATCTCTTGGGGCTTTTAAGATTCTTTCTTTGTCTTTAACCTTTGGCATTTTAATTAGGATGTGTCTTGGTGTGGGCCTCTTTGGGTTCATATTGTTTAGGACTCTGTGCTTCCTGGGCTTGTATGTCTATTTCCTTCTTCAGATTAGGTAAGTTTTCCATCATTAATTCTTCAAATAGATTTTCAATTCTTTGCTCTCTCTCTTCTCCTTCTGGTACCCCTATGATATGAATGTTGGTACGCTTGATATTGTCCCAGAGGCCACTTAAACTACCCTCATTTTTTTGGATTCTTTCTCTTTTTTGCTGTTCTAATTGGATGTTTTCTTCTACCTTATCTTCTAAATCGCTGATTTGATATTCTGCATAATCTAATCTGTTGATTCCCTCTAATGTATTCTTCATTTCTGTTATTGTATTCTTCATTTCTGACTGGTTCTTTGTTATGTTTTCTACCTTCACTTTTGTTTCCTATCTCTCAAAGTTCTCACTGAGATCATTGAGGATACTTATAAACAGTGTCTTGAATGCTGCATCTGCTAGGTTTCTTGTCTCTGTTAGTTCTTTTTTTCTGGAACTTTGTCTGTTCTTTTGTTTGGGACGTGTTTCTTTGTCTCCCCATTTTGGCTGCCTCCCAGTGTTTGTTTCTATGCATTAGGTAGGTCTGCTATGTCTTTCAGTCTTAGTAGAGTGGCCTTATATACTAGGTGTCCTGTGGGGCCCAATGGCTCAGTCTCCCTAGTCTCTAGACATGGGTGTTCCAGGTGTGTCCCTTGTGTGGGTTGTGTATGTTCTCCTGTTACAGTTGAACCTTGGTTGCTGTTTGCATGTTAACGGGAGGGATTGAACCAAGCTGATTGGTTGTGAGAACTGGCCATGACTAAAATGGAGGTGCTGTTGTGTAGGGGCTGACTCTGTGTAGCAGAATTTGCTCTAGGAGGGCTCTGGTGGCTGCCCAGTATGCCCTTTGGGTTTGTCATCTGTGGAGGAAGATGGTGGTATTCCGGCTTTGTCAGAAGCTGTCCACAGGGCATGCCAGCCTCAGGACCGCCTGGGAGGGGCCCCACCACAGGCCAAGTTCAGCCCCAAGCCTGTGTCCTGCCCAGGACCACCTAGAAAGAGCCACAAAGCAACCCACAGATAGTCACCACCAGCACTGGGCTTGGCAGTACCTGGGAGAGACTAGGCTGTGAACTGAGGCTGGCTGCCACTAGTGTCAGGCTTATCAAGAGTTACAGTGCACACTGAGATCAGATGCTGCTTATTTGGGGTTTGTGAACCTTTAAGATATTTTAGGAAACTCCACAGCATGAACCAAGATAGGCTCTTTGTATGGAAAAGCCACTGGTTGCAGCTTGGGTGTGCCTGAATAGTTGGTGGGACAGGATCTCAGGGAATCACCAGGGCCGGGCAAAAGTGTCAGGCAGGTTGATGGAGATTTAGATATGGTGGTTGCCTGCATCTGCATGCTGGGAGAGGGAATGGCTCAACAAAGGAACAATGGCTTCTGCCAGCGCTTCTGTCTAGGAGAAAGCTGTCCTTCCAGCCATCACCCTGAAGTCAGACAGTCCAGTTCTTCCCCGTATGTCCCTGGTGCCTTTCAATCTGCTCCTCCAGCACTGAAGCTCAGAGTGAGCGAGTCTGTCTGTGAGTGAGTCCATGCATGATCCGTTTAGGAGGAGAGCCTGGGACTCCAGCAGCCCTCTGTCTCCCTCAGCAACAATTTCTCCTGGTTTTCACAGCCAGAAGTTATGGGGACTTCTCTCCCTGGCACTGGAACCCTGGGTTGGGAAACCTGGTGTGGGTCTGGAACCCTTCTCCCTTCCAGTGGGGCCTCCACAGCTGAGATATCCCTACCGAATTTAACTGCCACACACAGGTGTGGCACCAGATTGTTCCTATCTCTGTCCCTCCTACCAGTCTCGATGTGGCTACTTCTGTATGTCCTTAGTTACAAACTTCTGCTCAGCTAGACTTCAGGTGATTCTTGATGGTTGTTCTGTGGTTTAGCTTGTAATTTTGATGTGGTCATGAGAAGAGGCAAGCACAGCGTTTATCTACTCTGGCATCTTGACTGGAAATAACATGCTTTTATTGTTATTTCTTGATTAGCTTTATGTATTATGTTTTGACACCTCATACAGAAACTGAGGATTTAACTCTCTTTTACAATCCCACCACACATATACACCCATTTTCCCATATGGAAATATTATAACTTCAGTTAGTTTAATATCCAGGATTTACAATATCATAACTATGCAAATGCTATTTACAGGTGATATGTAATATACTATGATTACTTTTTCTTATCTGCTCAGAAAAGGAAAATATACTGTGATTATTCTTTTCCTGGAATTAATAATTTGTTTTTATTGCTTGCTTCATTTTCTATGTATTTACTAGTATTTTAAACCCCAATTCTTCCCAAATTTGTAAATTACTCTCAATATGTCCTAAAAGTTTTATTATTTGCAACTTATTGAAGAAAATTTCCCCACATTCCCTAGGCCTGTTCAATTCTGTCTAGTTACTCCCTGGGCCTGCCTCACAGCTCTCATCTTGGGCTCTTCTTTCACTACTATTCTGTGGATTCTCTTCACTCTTCCTTGTATTGGTTATTCTGTTCCATGAATGTGATATTTTCCTAGTGTTGGTTTATTCCTTTATTTTTATGGAGCCAATCCTCCAGCAGTTTCTTAAGAAGGAGAATATGAGGGGAGGGGGGTTGGAAATTTGGCATCTTGAATGCCTGAAAATATCTTTTACTTCACATTTTATAGTCTAGCTGGATTTGCTATTTTGAAGGAAATAATTTTCCCTCAAACATTTGAAGCATTGAACCATTGGTCTTCTAGCTTCCAATATTGCTGTTGAGATATCCAATGCTCTTCTTATTCTTTAGCTTTTGTATAACATCTTTCTCTTGAAAGCTTGTAGAAGCTTTTATTTGTTGCCACTGTTCTAGAATTTCACAATAATTTAACTGTTTTCATACTTTGTGTTGTGTGCTCAATGGACTTATTTAATCTGGAAATTTAGTCTCCTGTATTCTAGGAAATTTTTTGGAATCTATTATTTGATACTATTCTTGACTGTGGTTTTTCTCTATTTTAGACTTTTGGGGCTGGTTTACTAATTTTCTTAGCTTTCCATCTTATTTTTTACATTTTTGTCCTTTTGTTTTACTTTCTTTATTAAAAATTAAAAAATATATATTTTTTTAATTAAAGTTTATTGGGGTGAGTGTTTTACTTTCTGGGATATTTTTTTCAACTTTACCTTCCAGCCACCTTATTGACCTTATTTCTGCTACTACACTTTTAATTTTTAAGAGCTTTTGTTTATTCTCAGAATATTCCCTTTAAAATAATAATCCTAATCTTGTTCATGGAATCAATATTTTCCTAATTCTCTAAGGGTAGGAATGATTTCTTTCAGGAACATTTTTTCCTCCTTACTTTGTGTTACACCTATTTGTGTTACACCTTACACCTATTAAATGTTTTTTTTTAATAACTAGTTAAATTTATTTAGAATCATTTTACACTACAGCATTGAAAGAGTTCAAACTTGCTTAATTTAGTGGTGGTAATGGGCAAGGAGGGAAATGCAACTGAGTTTCTAAAAGAAATTCGGCAATTTGTGTAAATACCTCAGGAAGGATGATAAGAACTCTTGGTCATCAGGCTACTTCCAAATCAGCAATTTAAGGGCTATGAGGAAAGTGAAGTTTATAGCATTAAAAAACACAATGGACAACTAGCTCTAAAGATATTCAACACTGAATTTGAGACCCAGTGTTGACTTTCCTTGGCCATTTGCCAGGAAATGTACTATCTACTTTGCCCTGTTGGTGGAGTGGAATTCCACCTAACAGAAGCCATGCGTATGCAATGTCATCACAGGCTCCTGTTCACAAGAAAGACACTGCATGGAAGATTATCTAAGTAAATCTCTGCTTTTTCTTTCTCATATCTGGGTGAGATTTTTTTTTTCTTCATTTCTGATGAAGAAACGATCGTGTAGTAGTTGATATTAATAACAATCATTTAAAGAAAAAAACAATTTGATGACTCTCTAGTGCCTCCGAGTTATGTACACCTGTTAATTAGTTCTTGCCCGTTTTTCCATGTCTTTGATTTCCAAAAGAGTGAGAACCGGCAGTTCAAAAGGACACTGACTGAAATTTTTAGATTCAAGCATGGTTGGGAAGAGAACAAGGCTGAGGGAACACAGCAACACTCGTAAAACTTTGGAAGAAAAAGGTCTAAGTGATAATCCGTCTTTTAAGATGGGGCACAGAAATGAAAAGGAAAAATAAAACCTTTTATAACAGTTCAGTAAAAGTAATCACTAACGAAGTTGGCAGAGGTTCTGAATACATTTTCACTTGAAATAACCTCACACTGAAGTTGAGCTCTAAGCCCCACCTGCACGCTGAACCCCACCTCAGGAGGATAGTGGATTCACAACACACATGCCGCGGTTGACAAAGTTTCCGCTGCCCCCACCGAGTTCCTGCAGCTGGAGGGCTCGAGCAGATGACGACAGGGGTGTTAATCATTTCCCGGCCCAGGCAATCTTAGTCACGAGGTCCTGCTTAAAGTGAAATCACCATCTCTGGTTTAAAAACAGCCAGAAACTTTTTACTCAGCTCGTGTTGCAATTTCTCCATTTCAGGTTAAGCACATGGAAATTTGTTTGGCAATTCTTTTTACGGCACTGTTTCCATTAGTTGCTCTCAGAAACTGGAGTTTATCTGATTGTATGGTAGATGAAAACTTCAGGATAAAATTCAATGGCCTAAGGCTGAGTGAAGTTTACTCTGGCTGTGGTTATGAAGAGGGTAAGTGAATGAACCTTTTTGTCCTTCTTGTATTTTCTCATATGCCAGATTTTATACACCATAAAATGCAAAAGGTAAAATCTTGCAATTACAGTCAGTCATTTAGATTTGCTTGATGATTGTTTTTAAGTGATCAGAGGCCAAAACCATGAAATTAAAACACGCAGTTAAGGATACATGACAAATAAAATTGCTGCAGTTTCCTCCCGAAAAAAAATTATTTTTATTAATTAAACAAGTCATTTAATTAACTAAGCTGTCATTGAACTTTATTTATTTATTTATTTATTTATTTATTTATTTATTTATTTATTTATTGTATTGGTGGAACACCAACTGAACTGTTCAATAAATAGACGAGACAATTTTATGTGAATGAAAAGACAAATAATTTTGATCATTGGAAATAGCCAGGTAGGGACTGGATGGACCATCTGGAGGCAGACTTCAAATGTCAAATAATCCTAGTTCTAATAGAAATACTGTTTCATGGCTGTGTGTTTCTATTCAGCAAGATAATTTTTTTTGTTTCTTGAAATCTATCTGAAGTAGTAATAACAGTTTTAGAAATGAAACTGCTATCAATATTTCAATTATTGTCTTTCTTAAAAAGAAAAATGATATGTGGATATAATAGAAGGAATTTCATTAGAAGAATACTGACTCTGTTTTTGCCCATTTCAATTGTGGTGGCGTTTAATTTCAAGAAAAATACAAATTTCTCTTCTTTGAGCCTAGAACAGAGCTGGGTACATAGAAGATTTTATGGAAATAACTTGATTATTTATCTGTTTTTTAATCTGCACTAATATTAATGGATTTCAGAATATATTTTCTAGCCATTTGTGTAAAATCTTATTAAGTACTCAATAAGGCAATGATGAATCAAAAAAGAAGTAGATAGGGTTTTTTACCTGAAAGGAATTTAATTCACATCTTTTCCACTATGGATCAAACCATTCCATTTTGGAGAACTTTAACTAACACTTTCTTCTGAGTGTTTGAAAAGTTATAGAAATGACATACATTTTTTTACAACAACACTGCTCATTGTGAAAACCTGTAAACAACCAAATGTTAATGAAAAGGACAGTGGTTAATACAATGGAATATGACATATCTCATAAAAAGAATGAGGTGAATTTATGTCTATTAACATGAAACCAATCCAAGTTATTTCGCTAAGTTAAAAAAGACAAGTTTCAAAAAATAATAAGTATAGTATATTCTTATTTTTTTGTAAAAACAAATAAATACCAGTATCTACATTTATTAATACAATGTCTGTAAGAATATACACCAAACCATTTACAGAGGCCATTTTGGGGGGGTTGAATGAGAACGTTTACTTTCTGCTTTGTAGACACTAGAATAGAACTGGTAGGGATGTTGTTTTATATTTACTGCTAAAACCTCAGAGTATATAACAGTGTCTAGCACATAATAGGCATGCAATAGTGTTGCATGAAGAAAAGAAAGAAGGCAGGCAGGAAGGAAGGAATGGAGGAAGGGATTTCTGCAGTCTTCACATTTTTAAAAATTAGCATAGTTAATTTGCAAACAGATAAAATCCACAAAGTATCTTATGTTTTTAGTTAAAAAATTATTTAGAATAACTTCCAAAGCTGCGAATGTCTCTTCCCCTCGTGTTAGCTCTTCTTTCCCATTTTTTGCAACACTTTCCCTTTTTTTCCTAGCTAATTTTGGTTCAAAGGAAAATGGAAATGTTATGGTGTCTGTGCTCACTTAAGATTTTCTGCACAGGCATCTTAGTTTGGGTTTTGATGTCCATCCTCAGGAATTCATGCATCCAACAGCCTAGATTTCTGTTCGTCTCTTTATGTGCATGCCATCATTCCAATTTGATGGCAAACCTTGTTGAATATACACCCTGGCTTATGACCCTTTCTGTCCTCAATACCTAGCACAGGGCCTCACACACAGTAGGGGGATGGTTTCATTGCTGGCTATTTTTCCACAAACATTTGTGCAGTCCTTAAAGATGGTGTACTACTGTAATTCCTTCTCCTAGGGCAAACATTGTATACAATAAGTACTCATTACATGTTTGTTGAATGAATAATTAGGGCATGATTGGCACATATTCTCTGTGTACATGGGTGATTGGATTTGGTTCCAAGGGAGATGAGAGGAGGTTGTATTAGTTTGTGATTGTTTTGGTTGCCAATGACAGAACAGGTGAGTAGAATTGGCAGAAGCAGAAACAGGGAATTTATTGGTTCACATAGCAGTTTAATGGTGCACCTGGCTTGAGAAATAGCTAGACATTGTGGCTCAAATTATCTCTCTCTCTCTTTGTTTGTTTTTCTCTTATTATGTTTTTAGACAGGCTTGCTCTTTGTGGTTATAAAATAGCTGCCAGAACCTCCAGGAACCATATTCTTTTAGATTGCAATCCAGCAATGGAAAAAAGTGTGTCTTTCAGCAATCCTAGAAAACTAAATCATGACACTCAGAGTTGACCAATGCTAACTGTAGCTAGGAGAATTCATATACTGGTTTCAAAAGCTTTTAGGACCAGAGGCAAGCCTCAAGCAGGCCAGGTGGATTGAGATTGAGGGAGAGGTGGCTCTCCAAATAAAAATCAAGGCTGTTGCCATAAGAAAGGGCAATGGATGCCAGATAGTTAAACAACAAATGTCAAATGCAAAAGAAGATGATTATTTCATTCTCTTTTTTCCACTGTCCTTAACACAAATATATCCAAATATGAGCAATATGCAAGAACTCAATCAACTCTAATTCTATAAGGATGAGCCTATACGTACTAACAATTAAAGAGGAGTCAGATGCAAAGATGGAAGACGAGGCTTCTGAATTGATTGAAGCCAGAGTCCTAGTCTAGAGCAATGACTCTCAAATGTGATGCGTACTGAAATTATCTGGGGATAATTCTGATGCCCAGGCCACTCTTTATAACACTTATATCATAATATCTAATGTTGGGACTTAAGCATTTTAGGCTCCCCAGTACTTTTAGGTTCCCAGGTATATTGTGTCATAGCCAAGTTTGAGAACCAGTGGTCAAGAGAGACATCAGGGAGGATTTAGAATAATTTTAAAGGTACCTGAAGCTGTGCCTTGGCTATAATAGATCCTCAATAAATATCTGATGATTTGATTTGAAGGAAGAAAAGAAGGTGACTGGGCAAAGGGGTGGGGCATATTTGTGGACTGTCTCCTGTTCGATTTTCAATATACGTTTCTCACTTGATCTTCATAGTCAGGATTCAAAAAAAGACAAACTCCATTTACAATGAGAAAATAGATGTTTAAAAAAGCTAAAGTAACTTGCCGAAAGGCCAACCAATGAGTAAAACAGGTTTGATGGGTTTCAAATGACATATTCTTTCACAATATTACAATTGCAGATATCAGACATGGGTTTAAAAGTAAACTCAGATGTTGAGTGTAGCAATTAAAGTTACCTTAGTAAAGAATAGAGTATGGAGCAGATATGAAGGCAGTCCTGAAAAACAGACAAAAGTGGAATCATCTATTGCACGGGTTGGCAAACTGGGTCCTGTGGGCCAAATCCAGCCCACTGCCTGTTTTTATAGGTAAAATTTTATTGGAACACAGCCACATTCATTTGTTTACGAGTTGTCTATAGCTTCTTTTGCACTACAATGGCAGAGTTGAGTAGTTGTGAAAGGGACCATATGGCTTATAAAGCCTAACATATTACTACCTAGCACTTCGTAGAAAATGTTTGCCAACCTGTGACCTAGAGTTTGTTTTCATGTGATCAGTAATTCTGAGAAGGGATGTATTGCTATTATCATTCCGGGGCTGATGATAATTCTTGTGGCTGTATAAGTAGAACTCTCCAAGCGTCTATACATTCATTCAATCAGTCTATAAACATTATTAAGCACTACAAAGTGCCAGATACTCTGAACTCAGTTAAAATACAGTGCAATAAATAGGATAACAAAATATGGTAGCTTCTGTCTCTGACTCTAGGCTATGTGAGACCAGGGTTTGGTTCTCTTTTTGCTCATCATTGTAGGCTCAGTCCCTAACAGAGTGCCTGTAGGCAATAGGGGGATCACAAAGCATTTGATGAATGAACTAATGATCAATTAATATGATACGGGCAATCAAAGGATACCCAAGGAACAAACCTAACCCAAACGCTGATGGGATGAGGTCAGGTTATAAAGCTGAAGAAGTGGAAGAGGTGAAAGGAGAAAAGGCTGCAAGCAGAGATGCCAACAAAGAGGAAGGGGCTCTAGTAGGAATTCAGTGGACCTGCCTTGGACAAGGTCAGTCATTGTGGAGCTGGAGAAAAGGGAACTATGATCCTGAGCATTATGTGGTGGGAAATTTGATGTACTATATAACATAGAAAAATCTATCCAGTTCCTGACTCAAAATCCTCCAGAAGCTTCCTGCTGCCTCTAGGATAGAATTAAGATTCCTTGATGAGGCCTTCAAGTCTTCTATAACTATTCTCTGCTGATTCGATCTTATTGCCCTTGCATCCTTACCTCAGCTTCCACTGTATGGTTATTTGTAGAAGTAACACTAAATGAGCATCAAAACAGGAAAGTGTATAGTATGTAATGGCTACATTATCTGAGCATGTAGATATGGTACAACTATTTCAAAAGGGGAATTATGGTAGCATGTGCAAAAAGTTTTTTAAATGGTTTTCAGAAATTGTAATGATTGGTGGTAGTATTGGAATTGTTTTCTGAGACTGTTGTGTGTTTGTGTGGGATAAAGCAAATTACTAATTAATGGATAGTTAATTTTATTGTCCTTGACCTTGAGAGCCGGGATTCTTCATGTAGTAGGATCAGATTTAATATAAAAGAAGTTAAATAAAAATATTTAATCCTGAATCTGAATTGGAAATTTAAGTATAAATCACAAGATATTTTATCCCTCTACTGAAAAGCTCTAGAAATAATGACAAACCATGCACCCATGGATGGCAAGCAGACTGTGGTCTTTCTCAAGACCATTTCCAATAAAATAAACAAGGACTTCCTGGAGAAATAGCAAATTCTAGTTTTGGAGCAGGAAATTAAGAAAACCCTGAGATCGCTTCCCATTTTAGATTGCAGAGAAGCTATTGAAGACTACTAAGATTATCTCAAATAACTCAGGAAACAATTTGAGGAGACCCCACTAACCAAATATGGGACAAATTGAGTATCAATAACAATAAGAATTGCAATAGATTGCAAATTAGTTATCTGTTGCTGTGTAACAAATTGCCCCAAAGCGTTGCTTAAAGCCACACGGTTTCTGAGAGTCAGGAATCCAAGAGCAGATTAATTGGTAGTTCTGTCTCAGGGTCCCTGATGAGATAGCGGTCAGGATGTTCACTGGGAATTTGTTCATTTGAATCTGGGCATGGAAGATCCACTTGGGAAGTTACATGGCTCTTGGCAAGAGGCTTCAGTTCTTCACCATATGGGCCTCTCCAGATGGCTGCTTACAACATGGCTTTCCTCAGAGTGAGTGTAGAGAGACAGTAAGAGCAGTCCAGTAAGTGAGCACCAAAGATGGAAGCTGCAGACTTTTATAATCTAATCTCAGAAGTGACATACCAACTCTTTTGCTGTAATTTATTCGTTACACAGACCGACCCTTGAACAATTATACAAGCATGTAAATTCCAGAAGGCAGGGATCATTGGGGGGCCATCTCAGACTTTGGCTCCCACAGTCTGAAACCCATCAGATATGCTTAAATCCATGAGTTCACAATTTAAAAAAAAAAAATTTTCTTTTGATCATCTCACTGGTTGGTTTCCTTTTGTGGATGACAGAGAAAGGAAAACTGAGTTATCTTGAAAACTGAGGAAAGGAAAGAATCAAGGTTTTCCTGTATAAACTGTAGCATTGCGTAACAAAAGAGTAGATGAGTGGAAGACTCTTCTTATAAAATTATTTCAGCTAATGAAGTGAAATGATAGGATTGGAATATTACCGTATTGCAGTCCCCAATCAGTTAATGAACCTAGGCATTGAACATGAAATGCTGCTGACAATGAAGAACAAAAATCAGACATCATATGTCATCTGATGAAAGAACACACCACCATCTAGGTCTTGCCAAATGGTCTGATCCATTCTCTGGATTCAGCTGTCAATTTGCAGAAAAAATGATAGGAGGAACATGTTGAACTATACTATAAATGTGCAATCAGCAAAATCCAGACTGGAGGAATCTCTGTAGGTTAAATGGGCTGGGTTATTCAATGGAAAAAGTGTAAGGAAAGAAAGGAGGGAGAACCTATACTTTATTAGAAACAGAAAAGATTGTTTTTAAATGGGCAAGACTACAGAAGCTAGGAATACATGGTTGGTAAAATTATAAAGAAATGCAAGCAAGTTATTAAAGCCAGGTTAGTGGAAAGAAATGATTAATATAAAGATAGTGGTTACTTTGGAGGAGGGGACAGGATGTGATTGGGGTAGAGCATGTAAGAAGCTTTTGGGTTCTGGCAAAGTTCTATTTCTTGACCTGGTAGGTAGTAACAAGAGTGTTTACCTTATAATAATTCACTAAAACATTAATTTGTTTTATGTAGTTTTTTTTAATCTGTGTTTTATTTTATAAGATAAAAAGCAATATTTCTAAAGGTAATACATGAATGTGGTAAAATATTCAAACAGTTGAAAAATGTGTACAATGAAAGGCAATCTTCTTCCCAACCCATCTGCTAGTCCTTCAGTTTTCTTCACCAGAGATAGCCATTGACACCTGCTGCTTGTGTATCTATCTATCCAGGGAGATTTCATGCATATAAAGCACATGCAAATACATGTGTGCATAATATATATGTATATGTGTGTACGTATATAAATAAATGTATAAAAATATAAAAGTATATACATAAATATATATATAATTCCCTCTCTCATTTTGAAAGCACAAATGGCAAAATTGGAATACCATGCACCTATTCTGATCTTTGTTTTCACTAAATATTTTATTTTATAGATTGTTCTATATCACATAGGGCCACATTGGATAAACAATTATAGTTAGTCATTCTTTCCAGGCTACAACCAACATATTTTAACCTGTAAATAGCAGTTTAAGTAAACAGGTACTTTTTCTAAGAATATACTCTATTAAATCAATAGATATGTTTCTAATTTCTCAGTGTGGAGATACCATTCATATTTGTTTGAAGGTTCACATTTCTCGTCAAGTTTAAAATTGACCTGTTCTTGTTTTCACCCAAGTTTTCAGCTTAAACAAACCTGCTCAGCTCTAATTCAGACAAGATTACCTGGAAGAAAGGTGGATTCCAGAGTTAGCGAAGTGCTTCTTCAGCATTTTCCTTAGTGAACTTGCAGAAATATTTTATGGCAAGTGTTAAAACAACACACCTGTGACTAACCTTTGTGCTTCTCAGTTGATAACTGCCTGTTCATGGTAATAACTAGGATTAAAGGAGACAAATATACTGTCTTCTACAGCCTTTAAACTCTAATCATGGGATAGTAAATGTTTTCTGGGTAACAATTATAGTCTGTTAAAAAAAAAGAAAAACTTGGTCAAGTGCTTTAACTATCTCTTTATTTCCTTTAATGTCTTTCGCTTTTTCAGTAACTTAAGTAGTGTTTATTGAGTACCTACCATGCATCAGCCCTGCAGAGCCATGAGGTAAAGACAGAGAGAACTCACAGCCTTGCTTGGGAGTCAGGATATATACACATATGAACGAGCTACTGGATAAGACAGTATTATACAGTCTGTGTTGTTAAGTCACAATATATAAACCATGTGTAAATGTACGCAATACATATGTAAATATACATGAATGCTAAGTGCTGTGGCACAGATCATTGGAAAACAGGCACAATACAGTGTGGAAATTATGTGAAGGGCCAGTAAGCCAAAGCAGTTGGAAATTGATGGGAATCTGGTTGTCAGGTAAGACTCTGTGCTGTAGAAATGTGTGGAGCTGAGTTTTTCTTTTGAAATAATTATGGATGGATTCACAGAAAGTAGCAAAAATAATACAAAGAGGTCTCCAGTATGCTTCACCCGGCTTCTCCCAATGGTAACACCTAACATAACTACAATACAGTATCAAAACCAGCGTATCAACATTGGGACAATCTCCAGATCTTTTTCAGATTTCAACTGTTTTATAGGCACACGTGGAGCTGAGTTTTGATAAATGAGTTCAACAGGCAAAGAAGAGGAATGAGGAAAAACTAGAGCTAAGCAAGAGCTAAGCAAAGCTTTGAAGAACTGTCCTCTCCTTGCTCGTCTAATTGTTGGCCATTCTACATAATCCTATGTAAATTGACTCCACTGCTTTCCTCACCAGGTGTGGGTTTGTTACCCTCCTCTTCACAAATGTTACGCAAGCACTTACCCCTGTTCTCTCACACCAGTGATCCAAACATAGGCAGTCTCCCTCCTAGAAATCATTTATTTTCTATAAGTTAGTTTGTAAGTAAGTCATTTGGAACCCAGAACAGATTTTCACATGGAGACAGAGGTACATAGGTTATGGGTTCCCTGGCCTATCTCCAGGCCTATGAAACTCATAATGTAACTATTCTCTATAGAGAGCAGTATTTATCATAGCTGTTCACGGTGGACGTGGTGGTTGAGGGAGGAGGCATGTCTTCCATCGCAGATGGACTCCTGTCTTAATAGGAACCATTCTGTTGCTACAAGCTGCCACTCCATACAGTGGGTAACATTAAAGGAAAGCCCTTTTTTGATGCTTTTAATTAATTACACAAAGTAAAATCTTTTCTAATTCAAGTATTCACCCACTTAACTATCAGTTCTATAAGAAATGACATACGAAGTGCAAGACGTGGCTGCTGAGGAGAAATAGGCAGAGAGATACTGCAAAGAGAGCTTCTGGAAGAAATACAGCAGAATAATACAAGGGTTATCTCTGAGAGGTGGAATTACCAGTAATTCATGATTCATTCTTCATATTCTTTCGCTCCGGTCCCCCATTCATTCTCTCTCTCTCTCTCTCTCTCTCTCTCTCTCTCTCTCTCTCTCTCTCTGTCTCTTTCCCTCTCCCTCTCCCTTGTAACTTTCTGAATTCTCCAAATTCTCTACAAACTAGGATGTATTGCTTTTATGATCTGAAAAATTAGAGTGCTTCTGGAATGAAAGGGGTGCATGCACATTTGGAAGCAGTTCCTAGTGTGGTTGGAAGGAGAGGAGGTGGACTACAGTACAGTGTGCTCAAGGTAGAGGTGAGATGGTTTCTAGGTCCAGCAGCATCGGTAGGAGCCCTCCAAACGCGCACAAGCACGAACGTGATTCAGAACTTTAGAGAGATGGGGTATCTACCCAGAGAAGGAACAGATGCTGAACTTTTCTTGGTTTCCCCAATGAAATATGAAGCCACTGTTGATGTCTTCAGACAGGGTCCTGCCAGAGTCAAGAAAGGAGTCCATTTACTGCTAGGCCATAAGTCCTTTAAACACTGCGTTTATATCACCATTCCAGAAGGTTATATTGAAAACCCTGCACTTCCATTAAAGCCATATTGACAAATATCAGTCTCTACAAGTTCTTGAATGAAACCTGCTGTCAGTAAGTGCTTATCCCCAACAGGGGAAGAAAGAAGGGCAAGGATCCAGTATCTCTGAGTACTTTGCTTTCAAGAGTGGATGGTCGTGGTAGTGATTTTGGTCCCATGATCATGATCACAGATCCTTTCCCATGTTTGCACAGAGTCTCAAACAGCAGAGATCGGGCTTTCTGGGTCCTCTGTGCTGTCCTAGATGGGACTTTAAGCCTATAAAATTTATACATAGTTCTGCCATGCCCTTTAAATATAGTTTACTGCCCACAAGAAAATGTTTGTCTTCTAATCTCTGCTTATCACAGTGATAAGTTGTATTATTTGCAGTGGTGATCATTTCCTTTTGTGGTTTTTGATTTCCATTATGCAATTACAATTTTGTGAAATATTTTATGGAAATATGAATATGATACTAATACGTGTGCCCTGTACTCATGCTGGTTTACCCTGTAGATATACTCATGCTGGCCTAAGCATACCAATGCCATAGAAAATAAAATGCTTCAACTTGCTTATTCTTCATTTTTTAAAAAAAAAAATCAGAATTCCTGAGCTGCATAAAATATAGATTCTTAGCAATTTGCATCTATTTTCTGATAACTTTTAAAGTAAGAGAGGGCAATTTGGAGCAAGTATGATACTTTTTTAAAGAATAGAGATAACAAAGCTCCCACTTTAATGTAATTGGGTTGAATAAACATTTCTTGCATGCTGGACCACATAAATGCTAGGTTCTGCAAAAACAAGAAAGAAGCCATTCCTATCTTTACAGGGTGTACAATCTAATCAAAACAGAACAAAAATCTGTGAAAGATTTTAAATGAATATCTCTTTTGTCTTTGCACCAAAGGAGGCCTGTTAATATTCAGAGGTACCAAAGTGATTGCAAAGAAACTCCTGGCTGAATGGAAATGGGTTGTGGGTGATGAGAGAGGTAGAATGACTATATAAACATGGACACTTTTAAGAATAAAAGGGGGTGCTATTAATATTTATGCCTCTGCAAAAAGCATAATCTTGGTCCCTTGTAGGCCAACAGGGAGTTATGGTGCTCTTTGTTAAAAGATAGGATTTAGAAGAATTTCCATGAATCTAAATGGTAGGGAAGTGTATTAGTTTGCTAGGGCTGCCATAAATGGATGGCTTAAACAATGGACATTTTATTGTCTCGCAGTTCTGGAAGTTAGAAGTCCAAAATCAAGGTGTCAGCAGGGTTTATGCCTTCTGAAGGCTATGAGAGAAGCACCTGTTCCAGGCCTTTCTCCTTGGATTCTAGAAGGTTTTCTTGTGTCTTCATATCACCGCCCCTCTATGCATGTCTCTATGTCCAAATTTGCCCTTTTTATAAGGATAGCAACGATGTATAGGAAGCAATCTCTGTTTTGGCCTGGATCTAGCTTATGGGTCTAGCAGCAGTCATATCATGGAACGATCTTTCCTCTACACTCCACTCCACCCTTCATGACTGGCTCTTACAATCACATGCACCCCTCTCTCTTGCAGGGTGCCCTGAGTGGTCCACAAGGGGCTTCATTAGCAGAGGTAGCTCATTCGGTTGCCAACTGACTGACCAGAGTGGAGACACAGTCCATAGTAACAATATAGATATATGCAAAAAAAAAAAAAAAAAGAAAGGCAAAAGAAGCAATCCAAGTATTAGCAACAGTTTTTTCCCATCATGCCCTCTAGGACCTGAACCAGTGTGCCAATCGGTTGTCTAGGGTTGGGGTTGGATCACTTAGAGTATTTACTTGAGTTTTTATATGTGCTAACAAAAAAGAAAGATTTGCAGATTCATCTGGTATAAAAACACAACATTCAGTTTTCATGATGGCACAGGTGCCCCCTTGTAACCAGACACCACAGGAACAGCAGATGTCTAAGGTTGGAAAGACTAATATTTAGTAGGGACTTGAATTAGGAAGTCTTCTTTTTCTGTGACTATGACACTTGTAGTCTGATTTTTGGATGTTAATTTAGCTGCCACCTTGTGAATATGGCCAGGCTGTGTTGGCCATACACGTTGGCCAGGGGAGGTGGTGTTTTCTGGCCTGAGCAGGTGAATAGAGGGAAAAATACGCCAGATCAAGACCCCTACCTTCTCCCCTCTTTCAACGGTGTGTGTACAGATCCACATGTAGCTTGTCTCCATGGGCCCCGATTGCATTTGGATTACAGGATCCTACTGGAGATTTAGCCTCTCCATTCAGCAGGGTGAAGTAACTGACCCATCTTGGCGGAACGTCCCATTGCAGATTCCAGTAAATGGTCCCCATTCTGAGGACAATAGGGCTTAGTGCCTTCATTGTGATAGTTTGTTGGCCCATGACAAGCATCAAGACTGTTGCCATGTCCTTTGTTTTCCACACCTTTACTGTATATTGAGTGATTCAGTCTGAGTTCCTAATCTGGCATATGGGCCAATAGGCCCCACAGGTTGGTTTTATTTAAATGTGTTAACACTTGGGAAAGAACCATATTCCACCTGGCCCAGGTAGGTTTTCCAGTGAGTCATTTTAACTGTTTTTTAAAAACACCATTTTCCCATCCCACCAGCCCAGCTGCTTGTGGGTTATAGGGGAGGTGGAACCTCCATTCAATATCACGTTCCTCTGCCCATTCTTGTACATCATGTCTTTTGAAATGTGACCTCTGGTCACTATCTATTTGACGGAGTACCCATACATAATACTTAGCTTTTCTAGTCCCTTTATGGTAGTGGCTTGATTAGCCTGCTGACATGGGAAGGCTTGAGTTAAACCAGAGGCAGTGTCAACACACACTTCCGCATATTTGTAACCCTCACTCAAGGGAAGGGAGTCTATGTATCAATTTGCCTGTCCCTTGGGCGCTTTCAGAGCTGCTCCCCTTAGCTGAAGCTCCAGCATCTCCTCCTTAGCTATGCACCATCCTACCTGGATGCTTTGGTGTCCACTTTTCCGATGTACCAAGTTTATTGTGTCCACTGACAGGTCAGTTACTAAAGTGTGTATTTTTGCGAACGCATCTGCTGCCTAATTACCTAGAGCTATGGACACCTTATAGGCAGGGACAAGGAAAACAAGATTTGCATCAGGGTCTTGCAAGAGAGTCCAAATATCTTTCCACATTTCTTGTAACCGTAGAGGTTTGTTCATGATCATCCACCCCGTTGCCTCCTTTGTCCATGCCAGAGTCAGTCCATCCTGAATGGCCCAAATGTCAGTACACAAGGTCAGCAGCCAAGGTTCGTGCATGATTACCAACCTGACTACTCTTAACTTGGCCCATTGGCTACTATGATTTGTTCCTGTTTCCATCTAGATAGTTTCAGTGTGTGGTTGAATGGCAACTGCCATCCAGGTAGACAGGTTGCCCCAGCTAGGGTCATCAGTGTACCAGTCTCCAGCCGGAATTTTCCTTACTCCCCTGCAGGTTGCAGGGGCCAACACAGTGGTTGAAGCAGGAGGTTCTACATATTCAACAGGGTCTAATAGTGTCTGTATTTCTGGAAACAGAGTATTCCTCTGTTGTAAATAGGCATGCCATTTAGTCAGCTAAGGAGCCTGAGTCATGGCAGAGGCTGGTAGGTGAAACATGTCAATCCACATGGGAAGTTCTTACTGTAACTGGCTGTTCTTTCGTAAGAGACTCCACCTGCAGGAGCACTGTACACACTGCCAATAATTGCTGTTCTATTGGGGTATCATATGATCTCTGCCCTCTTCCATAGTTGGGACCAAAAATCCAAGGGGCAGTTGCTCCTTTGCTGTATGTGTCATAATGCCCAGCCTATACCTTTCGAGGTTACTGAAACATTTAATTCAAATGGCAACCCCCTGTGGGAGATTCCAAGAGCTTTAATCTGTTTGACCAGTATTTTTGCTTTCTCAAAGGTAGCCTATTGTTTGGCTCCCTGATCCAATATATATATCACTTCTTAAGTAGGCGATATAATAGGCAAAGGCATTGTACTACATGGGGTATAAAAGTTCGCCAATATCCCAACATTCCCACAAAAGCCTATATACTTCTCTTACATTTTTTTTTTTTTTAATGGGATAAGCTTGTACTTTGTCTGACAGCCTCAGGGAAAACTCAAGTCTTACCCAACCTTACGACTCCCAAAAACTTTACTGAGGACCTTGAATTTTCTGCGGATTCACTGCCCATCTTTTTTTGTTGTATGTGGTCCACTAAAAGGTTTTTTGTCGCAGAGGCAAATCGGATATATACAAGTAACAAAAACCAAGTTCTGGTTCAGTCAGTCATCCAACTAAATTTTTAAAGAATGCTCATTATGTTCAAGGTGTGTGTAAAAAATACAAAAAACAAAGAACAATGGACCTTTATCGCCACACAGGCCTCTGTTTAAATTTTCATTGGCTTCACGCCTGATGAGCTGTGACATAAGTGATACTCATGATAAAGACCTCTGACGCTTAGTGAATCCTCAAAGAGATTTTGTGCAGAAAACACTGAGGAAAACAATGAGAAAATAAACTGGGTTACCTATTGCCGCACAACAAACAACTTCCAAATTTAGTGGCTTGAAATAACAACAGTTGATTATATCTCATGATTCCGAGGGTTGGCTATGTGGTTCTGAGGGTTGGCTGGTTTCTCCAAGTGTCTTTTTCCCCAGGATGGTGGTCTCTGAGCAGTGTTGAATAGGGTGAAGGTCAAAATTGCAAGGCCATTTGCGGCATAGGCTCAGTAACTTAAACCGTGTCATTTTGGCTACAAGTCCGGCTCAGATTCAAGGTTGTGGAGAAGAGACTGGGCCTCAGCATAGGAGGGCTTTTTGCAAAGTCACATTGTAAAATGGTATGCTGCTGGGATGGGAGGAGTTTATGGTTGTTGAGCAAACTATAGTCTCAACTGTCTTTGTTTTCAAGAAGCTGAAGAAAATGGCATCTGTCAGCTTACCTGCCACTTTGTTATAGGCACTCAATCAATCTTAATATTCCTCCTTTCTTCTCTTCAAGAATCATTCAAAATTAAATGTGCAGGTACAGTTCTAAAGGAGCTTAGGCTCAGTGTCAATGTCTGTAATGCACTTTTAAGGAGCACCCACAGCTGCCTGAAGCAACCCATGTAGGCTTGTGTAACAATCTTGTGTGATAAGGTGCCCAATTAAACTTGAATTTCACTTGATCTTAGCCAAAAGGCTGAGAAGCGATAAAACTTGAATTTCAGATAAGCAATGAATAAATTTTTAGTATGTCTCTCCTTGTTAACAGTTTGGCATATATTCTTCTAGAACTTTCCTGTGACAATGTCGATGTAAAAATGTGCAAACCTGTAGAGAATTTATTTAAAAACTTATTTAAGCAAAACAAAGGATATTCCCTAAAAGCAAGATCTCAATAGACTGAGAAAAATGTTTCAGAGAATGGCAGTTTACAGCTTCTTTTATGCATTTGGAATTAAGGAGGAAGTAAGGAAGGTTACATGAAGGTGGAAAGCAAGGGGCGGGGGGATTGGTTTTCAGGATAGGTAACAGGATTATAGGCTTTCTTGAGGGTGGTTACTTTGAAAAAGGCATTTTGAAGGTGTGTTAACCTAGACTCACAGGAACAAGGGACAGAGCTGGATTAAGGCAAAGATCAAGCTTTTACTATGTCTGGGGCATGACTACCCACCATGACCTGTCCAGTTAGGAATTTATGATCAGATCACCCCGTGAGGTTACTTTCTGTAGAACTCCATCTTTGTCGACACTACTTACACATGTAAGTTTTAAAAAATGGAATCATTTCCTAGTTGCTGTTTTCCCTTTCCATGTCTGTACAGTTAGATCTAATGCATTCTTTTAAAAACTATATGCTGTTTCATGGTATGGTTTATTAACACAGTTTCTTTATCTAAATGTCCCCTGATGGCTATTTGGATTATTAGAAATCTTCATTGCAAAGAGTGCTACTACATGTATCCTTATACACGTATCTTTGTGTATTTCTGAAGTATGAAGTCCTAGGACTGGATTGTGATGAGAAAGGATACGCCCTGAATCCAGATCATTAAAATGCCTTCAAAAAGGCTGTCATTTAAAATTCTCACCAGAAGTATTTGAGGGTTGCTGTTTCTCCACCTTGCAAACCATGAATATTTTAATCTTTGCTTATGTGACAGGAAAAATATGTAATAATCTGTTTTCATAGCAAATAGAGAAACAAATTGGGAGCACAGTGCCACAGAAGCAATGAATAAGAGAAAAATTTATTCAGCAAGCAGAAGAAAATATTGCTTTATTTCAAAAGGAAATTTGATTTGTAGTAGTTGAGGGGAATGAATGGATGGAACTCAAATTCAACACCCTGGGTTTGAATAGGAAAGTCTGAAAACAAGCAGTTATACAGGAATGGGTTGAGGAGAGCTGAATTTCAGTCCTCATTACTAGCAATACGCCTTTATCCGACTTCTTAAATGAGTAACTCATATCTTTCCCCACTTGTGGAACTTACCCCACTTGTGGACTGCCCTCTAGGCTTATCATGGTTTCCATTACCCCCTTCAGATTACCACTGCCTTTATTTTGTTTCCTTTATGCTTCTGAAAGGGAAGTGGTGGCAATAAAGCAGAGATGATAATGTGCCATGATGAATTGGGCAAGAATTTTCCCATGGTGCCCTTTCTTTACTTGGTGCAAAGACATAGAGCTATTTATTTCTCTCTTTTTTTCTTTTCCCTTGGGCTGTCCAGAGAGGTTGGGAAGTATTACTGTGCAAAACTCTCAACAACCCTTATCCTTGTCTGAATAAAGGAAACTGAAGCAAAACCAAATCCAAGCTTGAAACAATTTTTTTCAGAAGAATGCATACATTTGAAACTACCCTTTAGTGGCTTCCAATTGCTGGGACTCATTAAGATCTTTCCAAGTTAAAAAAAATTTTTTATACCAATTTTTCTCTACTGAAAAATCAACTATTCCCCTCCATTCTGAAATCATTAGGTTGACCTTAAAAGTTGGAGCAGTATCTGAAAACCATGTTAGATCAGGAATAAGATAATATCCATGGTAAAAAAGGGAGGTCTAACAAAAAAGAACACATGGGAGAAAAGAGTGGGAAGAGGAAGAAAGGGGTAGGGAGGGCAACAAATAAAAAAATAAAACAGTGTTTCTGTTGACAAGTGTTACCAATGGTGCTCCAGGTACTGTTTCAGTTTTGATTGTTTCTCCTCCTACAAACTCAAACTCCTTGCAGACTGGACAATGTCTTATTCATCTTTGTTTTCCCAGTGCCCAGCAGGATGCTTGACAAACAATCTGTGTTCAGGAAGTATTTGTTGGCTTGAAACAAACCACACTGGACTGCTAATGAACATTCTACAATTTAAATTTCATAGCCAGTTTCTGGACATAGGTGTATTTATGGCCAGAAGACTTTTATAGACAAGCTTTTAAGTTAACTGATGCAATTGTGAAAGATACAGATTTCAGGGCCCCACACAAGAAATTTCAGTACAGATGGTCTGAGTGGGTGGGGCCTGGGAATCTGCACTTTCAACAAATGCCTCAAGTGTTTTTGGTACAGCTTGGAAACCAAAGGCAGCTTACAAACTAACTCATTAGATGCCTTAAGCCTTGGAATTGCCCTAGTATTTTAAACTCTGTGCCTTGAAGCTTGATCTGAAAAGAATATATGACCACCCTAACATGTAAATTTACCAAAGAGATTAACCGAAGAGGTGGTAGTCACAGTGCACCAAGACTCTTAAGAATCTGGGGTTCCAAATGTCTGGTCTTCGTGGCTCTGCACATTTCTGAGATCTCCCAATCTCCAGTGCTGTGAGAGACCTAACAGGGAAGATGTATGGAGGAACACCAATCAAGAGGTGTTTACTTGGTTTTAGGGGGGCTTCTAAATCTGTTTAACTGCTTACAGATCATTAACATTTTAAAAGGGGTAAGTCAAGAAGAGGAAAGGAGATTAAAGGTGTTGATAGAAAAACAAGAACAAAATGGTAATACACATATGAGATGTTCAAGTTTTCTGATAAAGAAATATTCATTAAAACCATTAAGAAATGGGGGTGGGGAGGGAACTGTTTACAGCATCTGCAAATGTGAGCTCACTGGGCACATATTTAGAATGGTCTAAATGGGCAGGTGCCCCTAATTTAAAGTCAATTATTAGGGATGAAGGGTTAGCATTATTAATTACAACACTTGTAATAAGTGAGCATTACTTCTGCCAACATACTGGGACCCACCCATTGTCACTGATCACAGCCTTTATCAAGACTGCCTAGCCAGGGGAACCCTCCAAAAATAACAGAAATCAGGAAAGCTTTTGTGTGATATTTTATGGATTTCTTTGTTCAGTATAACCTCTGAGGAAGATGGGTTATTTTACTATCACTCCCAGTGTACAGATAAGTGAACTCAAGCACAGAGGGGTCACTTGACACACCCAGTAATTCCTAGGTAGTAAAAGCAGTGCTGTTAGGTTACATCTCCCAAGGCCTCCCCCCACCAAACTGACTCAACAAGCACAATACAATACCATAAAATATGTCTAGGATGAGGGTCGAAATCCCATTTGACCGTCACTGTATTTCTTTGATCTACGCAGGAGGTAAATCACCTCCTTTCTACACAGGAGGTAACTGAGGCCAAAAGGTATTGTGACAAATGAACGGGGCTGTAAAAGGCAGCGTGTGGAGGTGGAGCCCAGATCTGACTCCACAAGTTAGAAGCTCAGATAAGGCTTTGGTAGCGGGGCCTGAGAGTCCAAGATGAAAGCCCTATCTACACTGGAGCGCTTACAGGTAAGCCGGACTGCAGGCGTCGGTAGGGCAATGGGCCTTAGGCGATTTACCAGATCTGAGCCCAGGGCCCTGGGTGGCTGTGGGTGGGGTTAGTCGCACCAGTATCTAACTAGGATCTAGAATAGCTAAGACTTACGAAATATCCTTCCAAAGCCCTCAGGTTTGCACTCTAAGCTGATTATCATATCTCAGAGTTCGGCTGGCTAACGTAGGGCATCTACCAGGGGGCAGGTCCCCCAGTGCCCACTCCAGGGCCAGCGCAGAAGTGGGTCAGAGTCGACACCTAACGGGAGCCGGGGGTTTCAGCTTAGGGTGGCGGGGGCACTTCCAGAAGAGAAGGCAGCACTCTGGTTCCACTCCCTGCCAGCGGCAGAGGAGACCTCACGTGTCGTGAGCTGGGATCCGGGAGGAGAGAAGGTGCAGTTTGGAGCGGCCAGGGGCACGAGCCCTTGTGCGTCCCCTTTCGCACGCCTCGCGCGAAAGACCCGGAGCGATGAGAGTGCAGGTCAAGGTAAACACTGACCCCTATCCGCCGCTCCATCCCCTCCCTGGCGCCACCGGGAACTCGCAGCCTGGAGTCCCGCGCGCGGGCTTCACTGCTGGCGCAGAGCTCAACAGGAAGTTCTGGAGGATTGGAGAGGGAGGGCGACCACGGCTGCTGGGGACACTTGGGAAAGAAGTGAGCTTGGTGAGTTAGGGAAAGGGCTGGAGACCCTGGCCATGTCTTGGTTTCTTCTAAGGCAGCCAAACCTCAACCTGGCTATCACTTATTTTGTCGGGACTGGCACGTGTACACTATGTGTGAGTAAGTACCATTTATTGAGCACATTGTATTTTAGGCAGAGTACAAGGTGCTTGCCAAAGCGAGCTCGTTTCCGCATAGTAGTCCGGTTGATAAGAGCACTTCTTTGGAGCCAGCTCACCTGAATTAGCCTCCCATTTTCACCACTAGCTTAACCTCTGTGCTTTGATTTCTTTCTCTGGGGATGGGATGATATTTATAATTTGAAGATTAAATGAGATGCTATATATGTAATGCACTTAGAATGACGCCTAACATATTTAGCGGGTTGCAAGAGTTTCTGATTATTATTTAACCCTGGCAATAATCGTACGAGGTCTACATACTATTTGCACCCCACCCTACCCCACCCCACTGGTTTACTGGGGAGGGAGAAAAACAGAGTTGAGATTTGAACCCAGGTCAATACGTTAAAACACTAAGAGCATGGGTAGTCTATCCATACATATGATTTTGATCATTCTAAGGAGAAAGTGGATCACCCTTAACTGCCAGCATGGGAACTGAGTTCTTCAAATTCTTTTCCCCTGTATACAAATTTTGTTGTTTCATCTTTCATCTGCTTGCATTTTTCCACGACTGATAAAGAGATTCTGACTTGACTGGCATTTGGGTTTAGCTGTAAGAGTGTTTCTTAGGTTCCCTCCGACCCCACCCCACTCACTTGTAAAACATTTGAGATGGAACTGGCATGAACTTTTTTGGGGTAAAACTGGGGGCCATTACCCTGAGGTAGTATTAAACTTGCCTTGATAGACGAGGGCATAAATAGCATTTGAGTTGCATGCACCCCAGAGGAGAGGGGAAGGACCCAAACAGCATATTGGTTGTATGCCACAAATTTTGGTCTTACCTTACCTATTTACAGTTCTCTACCACAACTAATTTTTTTTTTCAGGTAGGACATCTATGCCAAAACTATTAAGCATTTGGTAAATGATGGACCTGAACTATGTCTTGCCTTTTTTTCTTTCTCACTGGGTTTTTAATCATGAGTTTTCAATATAAGTAGAAGAACCCACACATCCTCAGAGTGACTTTCATCAATCTTCTGGTAGAATCATACTGTGTTGGAAATAAAAGTGGTCATTCTTCCTATAGCTCCATTATTTCTTTGTGTCGCATCAGAAGTCTGCATGGCAGCTATATCCTGTGAAAAACCATCATTCTTAGATAAAGTATTCTGATGTGAGTCTCAGTTGTACATTTTTTTCCTCCTTAAAAATATGGCCCACTTCATGAATTTGTGTGTCACCCTTGTGCAGGGGCCATGCTAATCTCTGCATCATTCCAAATTTAATATGTGTGCTACTGAAACGAGCACTTGGTTGTGATATTTTTTTTCCTTTTTATTTCTTAGATATATTGAAGTTGTATATACACGTAGTTCAGAGTCAAATAATTGCATAAGGTGTATTACTAAAACACAGTAGAAATCTCCATTATTTCCTGCTTTTCAGAAAGAGCAATCATGTTCATCTCTTAGCTAGTTGGTGCTTATTCTAAATCATGCTAATATTGCCCTTTTTTTCCTTGTTTAAGAAAACGCAGATGTACAGATTCTTTCCTGAATGTGAAACCTCTTGACCTTTACATTTTACTAGTTGTTTCAAAAGATTTTTAAACATACTTTACAGACTGAACAAGACACACTTGTGGCCTGCTTTCTTCCTGTGGGCAAAAATATAGGGTATGTTTATTTTGTTTTCCACTATGTGTCGTTTTCTCTCTTTAGTTCTGCCACCGCCAGTCCCCTGTTTAAATTTTTAACAGGTTTATTGAGATATAATTTGTATGTTACATGATTAACCAATTTAATGTGTACAATTAGTTGTACATACATCACCACAGTCAGTTTTAGAACATATTCATCATCCCCAAAAGAAATCCCACACCCCTTAGCTGTCTCTCTCCATTCCTACCAGCCCTAGGCAGCCATTGACCTGCTTTCTGCCTCTATATATTTACCTATTTTGGGCATTTTGTATAAAGGGACTCATGAAATATGTATTCTTTTGTGACTGGCTTCTTTCATTTAACATATTTTCAAGGTTCATCCATGTTGTAGCATGTTGTAGCATTTATTTCTTTGTATTGCTGAGTAATATTCCATTGTATGAATATATCACATTTTATTTGTCCATTCAACAGTTGATGGATATTTAGGTTGTTTCTGCTTTTGAGCTATTATGAATAATGATGTTATGAACATTTGCGTACAAGTTTTTATGTGCACATGTGAGTGTGAGTTCATTTCTCTTGGGTAGATACCTAGAAGTGGACTTGCTGGATCATATGGTAATTCTATGTTTAGCCTTTTGAGGAACTGCCAGACTGTTTTCCAAAGTGGCTGTACCACTTTACATACTTACCAGCAATTTATGAGAGTTCCAATTTCTGCCCATCCTCATCAACACTTTGTATTGTCTGACTTTTTGATTATAGCCATTCTGGTAGGTGTGGAAAGGTATCTCCTTGTGGTTTAGATTTGCATATGACTAATGATGTTGACATCTTTTTCATGTGTTTACTGACCATTTGTCTATCTTCTTTGCATAAATGTGTATTCAGATTCTTTGTGCGGCACTTATTTTTGATCCAACTCTTGAGATTTTCTGAGTAATGCACATATTCACATCCACACAAAAGCTGTCATACAGTTTCTAGGAGTTTATAACCCTTTGATATCTCTCTATGGGTCTGAGGATACCCACAGAGGACATGTTATATAGTGGGGATTTTTCTGGGCATTTCATGTGCGTAATCTCACTCATTATTATCTACTGGGGACCTCACAGTATTTGTATGGGGATCAGGTATTCAGGAAAGTCATTTTGTAAACCCTAAAAAAAGTATAGAGCTTCAGGGAAAGGCATAGGTGCACGTTCTGAGGGTAAGTGATGGTGAAATGAAGTCGTTAAGAACATAAACTCCAGCCAGACATCAGCATTTGAATCCTAGTGTCATTTTTATAAGCTGCTATGTCCTTGGGCAAATTACTGAACCTCTCTGACTCGGTGTCCTCATCTGTAAAATGGAGATAATAACTGCACCTACTTCCCACATGCTCTTGGACAGAGTCAGGATAAGCAAATTGCTTTGCATTGTGCAGGTGTGTGCATAGGCAGTTCTGAAGAAATTGTTAACCTGTGTTGTGGACTGAAGGTGTCTCCCAAAATTCATGTTGAAGCCCTAATCTCCAACATGGTTGTATTTGAAGCGGAGCTTATGGGAAGTAATTAGGTCTTGAGGATGGAATCCCATGAATGGGATTAGTGCCCTTATAAGAAGAGACGCAAGACAGATGATCTCTCTGTCTGCCATGTGAAGATCCAGGGAGGTGGCAGCCATTGTGAGACAGGAAGAGGACCCTCACCAGAACTCAACTGTGTGGGCCTTCTGATCATGGACTTTCAGTCTACAAAACTGTGAGCAATAAGTGTGTGTGTGTGTGTGTGTGTGTGTGTGTGTGTGTGTAAACCACCTTGTCTATGGTATTCTGTTATTGTAGCCCAAATTGACTAAGATACATGCTATTAATATTGTCTTACAGAATGGACCAGGTTATTATCTTGTAGTGGGGCAGCTTAGTCTTTGAATATGAAAACATATTCCTTTTTCTGGAGAAAATAGGTACCTTCCATTGATCATCTAATGAGCTGAGGGGTTCTTATAAATTAAATCTTACAATCCTAGAAGAGAGAATTTTTTCCCAGGAGGATTTAAGTCTTTAGGGTATTTTACAGATCCTTGGTCTAGATCAGTTAATGCTCTCTAACCTTGGTCACCCCTGTTAGTGTCTGCTTTAAAGTGATTTAGAAAACAAAACAAACCCCCCAATCTTTGTTATTACCTGGCCTAGAGAAACTCAGCTTTCTAAGCGGACAGTTTTATTGTCTGACGTGTGGATCAAGCAAGTAGATATTGTTCAATTTAAAAAAGAGAAGCGCCGGTTTGATTTCCACCTGGGCCAGTGAGCTGTCCCCTTTACAGCTAAGATTGTGAACAACTAGATTGAGAAACAATGGCTTGAACCAGAGTAGGTGTGGGGGAGGCGGAAGAAGGGAGAAAAAGAAAAGATTTAGGGGAGGGAACATTCTTAGTAGGTGACTGGTGGAAATCTCTTGAAAAAGAACCTTCCAAAACCTTCCAAAATTGCATCCTGTGGAAACAAGAGTGTGAGAGTCTCAGAGATGATCCTTGGTCAGATATATTTAGGGGAACGATAGATAGTTTATCCCCTCTGGAGAGTCACAAGACTTGTATGTGCTTATATGGCCAGAAAACATTTTATTTTTCTCCCATTTTCTGCAGCATATACTTTAGTAAACTCTGGTAAGATGCTCATATATATAAGGCTAGTCAGCTAGGCACCGTGGATACTATAATGAACAAGACAATTCCCCATCTTATGGGGCTTAAAGCATAGTAGGTCTAAACAGGTCATGACAGTACAGTGCATGGGGGTAAGCACAGAAGCCCCAGAGGCACATGGAAGGAGATCTGAATTCAGAGATCCAGAAAGAGTTTCTAGAAAGGTTTTCTAGAAGACATGATGTCTAAATTGGTGGAAAAAGGAGTGGAGTAGATAGTATTTTAGGAAAAGAAAAATGTGTAGGGAACACCACAAGGTGAATTCAGAGAATCAAAGTTGTTCAGTATATTAGAAATGTAGAATGTAGAGATTGAGCTAGGGAGGGGCAAGAGATGATGATGATGATGATGATGATGAGAGAGAGAGAGAGAGAGAGAGAGAGAGAGAGAGAGAGAGAGGAGAGAGAGAGAGAGAACAAGAGCAGATATCAGATGCGGTGGCAGTGAGCTATAAATCTTGTGAAGGACTTTTGAACTTTTTCCTGAAGACAGTGGGGGAACCACTGAATGAAAGGTCTTAGGTGAGACTGTGTTGTTTACTTTTTCACTTTAAGAAGATTATAGGCTTTATATCAGAATGGATTGAAAGGAAATTGGGAGGCAGAAAGACCAAATGGGAGGCAATCTAGGCAAGAATTCCTGGTGACTTTAGGGTAGGGGTAATATAGATTTACAGAGGTGGGCAGAAGCAACAAGTATTAAAGAGGTGGAATCAATAGGACTTGGTGGTTGATTGAATGGGAAGTAAGGATAAGGAATAACTAAGAAAGGTGCTCTGGTTTCTAACTTGGACACCTGGGTACGCTGGGGAGCCCTTAGGAAATAAAGGAGGTGGCACAGGTTTTGGTGAGGGACATGAGGGATACAGATTTAGACAGTTACATTTGAAGTAAGAGTCTCTTGTTTCTTTTTAAACCTGAGAGGTAAATAGCGTAGGTTTTATACACCCACTCGGCTGAGTTGCATGTAGATGAATAGACTCCCCATAGTCAATAGGCAACAAAAGCACAAAACCCTGTCTTCTAGCTCTTTCTGTTCTTTCTCTACGAGAGCCTACTACTTTTCAAAGAATTTGTGACTTTTGTGAAAAATAATTAAAAAACCAGCACTCTTTTCGTTGTCTTCTGGTCTTCAGTTGTCTTTGTTGCTGTTTACCATTCACATACATGTTTTCAAAGTTCTGCTTGAGATTTTTTTTTTTCTGCTGCAGGTATTTTTTACCTTCTGAATATTAAAGCCATTTTAGATGCTTAAGGAGATGATTGTTCTTCAGGCAATAAAGCCTTTTCTGTGTTTTATTTACTTATTTATTTATTATTGGGGAATAGTGTTTTTCCAGGACCCATCAGCTCCAAGTCAAGTCGTTTTTTGTTTTTTTGTTTTTTCTTCAATCAATCTAGTTGTGCAGGGCGCAGCCCACTGGCCCATGTGGGAATCGAACTGGCAATGTTGCTGTTAAGAGCACTGCGCTCTAACCAACTGAGCCACCTGGTCGCCTCTCTATGTTTTATTTTTTAATATTTTTAAATTGAAGGAGTTGGATCACTTCAGAATGCTTTTGGAAGGAAGTTGAGTATTAATAAAAAAATAGTATAGTTTCCTAAATCAATTAAAATGCATTATATTCAGTATGTCTGTTGTTTAGAAGTTGTTAGTAACTCATACCTTTTGCTTATAAATGTGTACAACATGTATGGAGGGCAGTGTGGCAATATCTGAATTAACTTAGAAATGTCACTTGTAGGTTTTTATCGAGCAGATATACATGCACATGAAAGCTCTGCTGTATGTATTTTGGTTAAATAAATTATGGGACTCCATACAAAGGAATACTTGTCAGTGCCCAAGAGTGAAGCAATTCTATGTGTACAAAGATATAAGGAAATCCAAGTTATTAATAAGTGAAGAAAAAGCATGATGTAGAATGGTGTGTATAATATACCTCTATGCGTATACATACATAGAATATCTTTGGAAGAATACACAACAAACTGTAATAGAAGTTCCTTTGGGGGAAGGAACCTGGAGGGCTGGCATACGAGGTTGCGAGGGAGATTTAATTTTTCCCTGTATTATCTGCTGTACCTTGTGGATTTATCCTGTTTGCAAAATTGCCTGTAAAAAAGTTGCTGTTGCCTGGCTTACATGTCCCACAGGGTAAGGGCTTAGGATACAAGAACTAAGTGCAGCTTTCTAACAATTATACAAGCAAATCTGTTGTTTTTTGCTATGTGGCAATTAGGCACACAGTTGTAAAAGATTTACCTGAAGTAATTATAATTAATTTTTTTTAAATGGAAGTGGAGTGCCTATTTCTAAGTGCAGCTAAAGGAATGCTCATGAAAATTTACAGCTGGAAATTACTCTAACAATCCCTGGGTTAACCCACCCAAGGAGAACGAGATTTCTCCCGTTTGCTGATTGATAGAGATTTTTTTACAGGCTAGTGAGGTATCAATATTTTAAATGAATGAATAAAGCTATTCTTAGAGATATCAATATTTTAAACAAAGAGTGGATGAACTGATAGAGTACATCCTACCTATAGCTTCTGAAGGGCTGATCTCACATTTGTCATCGTTCGGTGACATCCACGGGAGGGAGGATGTAGTAGACACTAAAATCAGCTAAAGGTTAAAAATGAATGCAGTTAAAATTGTCCTTCAAAAGTCCCTTACACTGCTCATAAAGTATAGTACTACATGAAGATTTGATCTCTAATTACTTTTTTCTCCATGTTGGAACTTTCTTCAGTTGAGTACCAGATTAAATAGGGGATGCTGAAATAATACTGCAATACTCTCATTGGGATGAGATACACAGACTAAGACGTGCATGTGGGACCTGAAACCAACTAGGAAACAGTAGATCCTGTCTCTTACTGACGCTCACCCTAGTGCCTACATGCAGTCGCTTCTGGGCAGTGCTTCTCCAAGTGTGGTCCAGGACTCCTGGGGGTCATTGAAACCCTTTCAAAGGGTCCTCAAAATCAAAATTATTTTCACCATGGTACTAAGACATTATTTGCCTTTTTTACTCATTCTTTCAAGTGTGTACAGTGGAGTTTTCCTGGGTTTACATGATGAATCCATAGTATTTTAAAAAACTATTAAAATACTATTTCCTTTTCCAACTACATGTCTGTGGGAGACTTATTTTCTTTATATACTTCAACCAAGACCACTTATTTCAACAGATTGAATGCAGAAGCAAATAGGAGAATCCAGCAGTCTTAAGCCAGATATTAAAGAGAGTCACACAAAAATGCAAGACAATGCTCATCTCATAAACCTTAAAAGTTTTTTTCATGAAAGTATATTATTTATGTTAACATGTAATAGGTTTTTTTTTATTATTTTTAAATTAACTAACGAGTCAATATTTGTTAAAAATCCCAGTTTTAATTTATAATATGTAAATACTGGTAGACATATAAATGAAAGAGTTTTAGAGGTCCTTGGTAACTTTTATGACTATGAAGGAGCCCTAAGCCCCAAAAGTTGGAGAACTGTTCTTGGGCATAAGACACTTTTCTGAACATAGATTGCAGTGAAATTGCCCAAACTTAAAAATTTGTTTTATCTTCTCTTCTAACCCTCTCTCTTGTTCTTTTAGCAATGATTTTGAATTTGTTTAAGTTAAGTATGTGGTTTGGGTCACCACCAAATTTTAAGAAGTAAAATCTTGTTGCAGTGATCTTTGTGCTTTGCTTCACTGAACAAATGAAACAGGTAATCTCCATTGTATATATAAAGCTTACTATGGAGGACATAAATATAATTGCCTTTACTCTGTAATTCCTAATGAAGACTTTATTTTTCCAGAAGATGGTGGGTTCCCTAAAAGTCAGTTGTTTAAGAGTGTAGCTCCACTAATCACCCCCTAGAAAAGATTTTTCAGACAATGTGGTTTACTCAGATGTAGTACTAGTGAAGTTTTGGATAATTTAACAAGATGTTTGGAACATAAAGACCATCTTTGTACATAATCATAGGTAGTCATGTGGATATTTTCCTGCTTGGAAATTGGAGGACATTGAGTGTTTCCAATTTGAAGATCTTAGTAGATTGGAGTGGTTATACAACAAATAGGTCAACATTTGGTTAAGCTCTGTGTTTTATATCCAGGGACAGCTGCAAAGAATACTCATAAAGGAAGCTTCCATTTCCTTTTCCCTTCTTATCAAAGTGATTTAACAAAATACGAAATTATAAGTATTTTGTTGGCATGTTTTATTCCCCAGAAGACTGGATAAAGCTGAAGCATGTGTGACTGCAGGGGAAAGGATGTCTTGTCACTGCTATTTGAAATTGTGTTTTTGGACATATAATGAGGGCTTTCACCAATTTGGGGAGAGTAGGCATGGGGTATGACATCATTTTAGTTTGAACCTTTATATGCTCTACTTGGCTGGTCACTGTCGAGTTCCAATTCCACACTAGTCTCTGTGGAGAATTCATAAATGTTTTACTCATGTACTCATAAGTTTATATGATCTAGGAATTCATTCTGAAGTTCTAAATGCCTTTGCTCAACAAGGCTGTATATGAAAATGTTAGTGTCTTTCTGTCAGTGGACACTACTGAGTAAGCATCGTTCAAGTCACCCCTCCCGCGGTCATTGTCTAAGTCAGAGTCTCCCAAAGAGCCTGAACAGCTGCAGAAAAGAAACTTCATCAGAGGTTTGAGCTTTTAGACAACCGATGAAAGTCAGAGGAGCCATTTTGAGCAATGGGGAATGTTCACAGACTGTGTGGTGATGAGAGATCCAAGCACCAAGTGCTCCAGAGTTTTTGGGTTTGTCACCTATGCCACGGTGGAGGATGTGGGTACAGCCATGAAGATAAGGCCACACAGGTGGATGAAGAGTTGTGGAACCAAAGAGGGCTGTCTCAGGAGAAGATTCTCAAAGAGCTGGTGCCCATTTAACTGTGAAAAAGATTTTTGTTCGTGGTATTAAAGGAGATACCGAAGAACATCACCTAAAAGATTATTTTGAACAGTATGGAAAAATCGAAGTGATTGAAATCATGACTGACTGAGGCAGTGGCAAGAAGAGAGGCTTTGCTTTTGTAACATTTGATGACCATGACTTTGTAGGCAAGATGGTCATTCAGAAATACCATGCTGTGAATGGCTACAACTGTGAAGTAAGGAAAGCCCTATCTAAGCAAGAGATGGCTAGTGCTTCATCCAGCCAAAGAGATCAAAGTGGTTCTGGAAACTTCAGTGGTGGTCGAGGAGGTGTTTTTGGTGGGAATGACTTTGGTTGTGGAGGAAACTTCAGTGGTTGAGGTGGCTTTGGTGACAGTTGTAGTGGTGGAGGATATGGTGGCAGTGGGAATGGCTATAGTGGATTTGGTAATGATGGTGGTTATGGAGGAAGTGGCCCTGGTTACTCTGTGGCACGAGTGGCAGCTATGACAGCTATAACAATGGAGGAGGCGGAGACGGCTTTGGCTGTGGTAGTGGAAGCAGTTTTGGAGGTGGCAGAAGCTACAATGATTTTGGCAATTACAATAATCAATCTTCGAATATTGGACTTATTAAAGGAGGAAGCTTTGGAGGCAGAAGCTCTGGCCCCAAATGGTAGTGGAGGTCAATACTTTGCCAAACCATGAAACCAACATGTCTATGGCGATTCCAGAAGCAGCAGTAGCTATGGCAGTGGCAGAAGGTTTGAAACATTGCAGGAAACAAAGCTTAGCAGGAGAGGAGAGCCAGGGAAGTGACAGGGAAGCTACAGGTTAGGAGCACAGTGGTGGCAGGGCCTAGCTGCTACCAAGAAGACATGTTTTAGACTACAATCCTGTGTATGGGCAAACAACTTGCGGACTGTAATTGCATAACAGGTCATTTTAGTTTCTGTTCTGTGGAAAATGTAAAGCATCCAACAAAGCATTTTAATGTAGATTCCCCTGAGTGGAAATCTGTTATCTGGAAACCCTGAAAAAGTCCTAGTGTAGGAATACTTTCAGCGAGGGAAGGGATTAGTTCATGTATAACTACTGCTGGGGGATTAGTCTTTGGACATTTTTTTGCAATTCCTCACTCTTACCTCAGGCCTGGGATTGGATGTAAAATCTGATTATAATTTAGGGTCAGGCAAACTGACCAACAGTGAGCCTGGGACTAATACTATTTTCCGTCTTTGTCCTCTGCCTTTTCCTCTCCCAAATAACAATTGAAAAAAACAACAAAACCTCCCAGTATATTAAAAACAAACAAACACCCAGTTAATAAAGGCTGACACTATGGCTACAAAAATGGCATAATCTCCATTGTCAGCTACCACTGCCATGACAGTTTGCTTCTCCAAGCGAGAGAAGACAGCACATTGACTATTTGTCCTACATGTAGATTGGGCTATGCAGGTAAGATATGGGAGTTTTAGGCAGAGTTTCCAAGTTCTTGTTAATGGTACAGGTTTCCTGTTTACACCTTTGGAGGGAAAATTGTACACATGGATTCCTGAGGTTCTATTTTAAGTGTGTTCATTTCCTTGCTCATTCAACAATCGTTGGGTTGGGCCCTGGGGCAGTAGGAATGACTGGGCTTGTAGGAGCTGGAGTCTAGCAGGGGAAAGTGGACCTGTAAAAATCATTTGAAATATGAGAGGCCCTAGGTGGAAGGTTTAGAGGTTAGGAAGTATTTTTCTATTGAAAAAGGAATTATATCAAAGTTAAGTGCGCAGCTCACCAACCAAAAGCAAATTTCACCTTTGATATTACCATTACTGAGCCTTAGTGAGTCCCACGGAGAGTTATAAGCCTTTATCTATTCCTTTCAAGAGCCCTATGACATATTATTATGATTATCATCTCTATTTTTAATAGATGAGCCAACAAGGCAGGAAGAAATTAAGTAATTTGCCCAGATAGCCCTACTTGAGTTGTCCATCTCGTCAATAATAAAGAACAGAATAGTTAAGCACAGTTTGCTTAATTTGTACATATAAGCTCTGTAAGAGCCTCTAAACCTGTAAAGAATTTTTATAAGAGTTTATTTGAGCCAAAAGTAACAATTGCTGGGAAGCAAAATCTCAAATGCTCCCAAGAGTGACAGGTTTGAAGGTTTTTTGTGTGTGTGTGTGTGCATTTGGAATTAAGAAAGGAAGTAAGGAAGATTCCTTTAAGGTTAAAGAAAGCAAAGTGGGGATTGGATTACTGGATAGTCTACAAGATTATGTGCTTTCTTGAGGGTGATTACTTCTTTCTTGAGGGTCTGAGAAAAAGAGGATTACTCTGGGATTTCAAAGGTGTGCTAACCTAGATGCACAAAAACAATGGACAGGGCTTGGTTAAAGCAAAGATAAACCTTTTACTAAGAAAGCTGTATGCCTGGGAAGTGACTACCCTCCATGACCTGTCCAATTAGGAATTTATGATCAGATCACCCTGTGAGGTTACTTTCCTTAGAACCACTTTTCCTCCACAGCTTCTAAATTAAGGACCCTATTTGAAGCTATTTTTAATAGTTAATTGGCACACATGAGGTTTAACCACATCAAATTTGTTATCTGTTTCTTCCTTTTTATTTTAAGTTCTTTCAGAGCTTGTCTAATTTGCCTTAGAATTCCCAGCATGCAGTATGGAGGTCTATCCCAAAATATTTGTTGAATGAATTCAGATATTTAGAAATTCAGAATGAAGAGCTATTTGAGCACCTGCTACTTCCCTGTGGCACATTTCTTGGTGCTTTGTAAAACTTAGGTATTTTATAAATGTTTGGGGAATAAATGAAATTGTTAATGTTTTTGAATAGGTGGCAGGGCTTGCTGATTGTGTCATTTCTTGTTAAAATAAATAGATACTGGATTTAGGTGTTTAGTTCATTTTAAATTTTGTGACTGGATTTTTTCAAGTTTGTATGTCTTTATTGTTTTACTAATTTAATGAATGTCTTTTAACACATTAAAAATGTTGCTGGGCTGGCCCGGTGGCTCAGGTGGTTGGGGCGCGACTACAGCTAAGATTGTGAACAACAGCCCTCCCTGGAGCCGGGCTGCTGTGAGCAGCCGGAGGTCGGTGTGAGCTGCTGTGGGCTGCTGTGTGCTGCTGCAAAAGAAATAAGAGGGTGGAATGATTTAAGCTGACTGTGGACTTGATCTGGGAAGTTTTCCTTATAGATATGTTTAAAATGCACAGAAACCAATAATCAATATCTGTGTCCTT
The DNA here is from genome assembly GCF_004115265.2 of Rhinolophus ferrumequinum. Lineage (NCBI taxonomy): Eukaryota > Metazoa > Chordata > Mammalia > Chiroptera > Rhinolophidae > Rhinolophus > Rhinolophus ferrumequinum. The sequence continues at coordinate 40,334,770 of NC_046295.1, read as the reverse complement.
ATCTACCCCTGTCTCTTTTGTTCAGCATGATCAGGATCTGCTTACACTGCTAACCTAAAAATAAAAGGCCTTTAACAGTTACTTTGAAGACTTTAAAAAAATCCTTTTAGACTTCTAATTTTGCCAAATTTCTGAACATAGAGTTGTTACATTTTTTGAAATGTCTTGTTAAGTTTCAGGCAGGACAAAGAGTAAGAAATTTTGGAGTATCTGCTTAGATGGCCAAAATTTCTTCTATGATTAATTTAGAAGTTATTTTGTCTTTTAGACACTTCTGTTTATCAATTAAGGAATTAATTTCATTGTCCCGGAGATGTTTGGATTCTCTCCTTATGAAATTTTTTTCTTGTGATAAACAACAGACAGTAACAAGAAAAGGAAACACAGGAGGGCAATTCAGTGAGTACTTACCCATAAGAAACAGCATTCCTTGCTCCTGTGGCATCCCATTGCATGCTTGTACCTGGGGCAATTGCCTCCTGGAGAGAAAAAAAAAAACTCTCCCTTAAGGGAAAAACTCCCAACAGATCTCCAATGAAGGCATTTGACCTCAACCAAGAAGGAAGGAGGTCTGACCTAAGAGTGCTTCACAATCAAGGAGACTGTAGTCCGTGGAAGTGGTGAGGACAAAGAGGCTCTGAAGGTACCATACCTGGTTATAGGAGATGCTGAACTATGAAGATTAGGACAATTTAGATCCTGTTCAACTACACCAGATATGTCAACCTAAAAATAAAAGGCCTTTAAAAGTGAGAGGCAACAAGCATTATATTTGAGATCAATAAGAACAGCTATTCAGGAACACTACTTTGAAAGGCCTTTTATTTTTAGGTTAACAGCACATAGTTCTATTTAGTAGTGAACAGTTATGTTTAGGGTTGGTGCACGTTGAACAAGATCCATGAGTTTAATTTTGAAGTATGTAAAGGATTCTATAAGTGACCTCGTTTGTAATTGTAGGGGAGGAAATACTTTTCCTCTGTTCTCCTACGTTTGATAGCTGGGTCTATGAAGTAAACTGACACAACCAGCAGACTAACAAAAAAAAAGATATACAAATTTATTAACTTTAATATTAAAATTATGTTAATGCACAAGGGCATCACAGGAAAACAAAAGTAAATACCACCAAAAGGGTGAGATTTGGGAATTTACTGTCTTAGTAAAGGGAAGAGGTGGGGGATGTCGGCAGTTTAGGAGAGAGTAATGATTTTTTAAAAGAGGGACTGGGCCCTTAGAAGAGTGGATGGGAGACATGACAGTTTGTGACAAAGTTTGTCTGATTGTCACTTCTAGTATGGATTCTCCTTTGTGATAAGAGTTAATCCTCTCTGTTGCTGAAACTCCCAGGGAGGGAATTTGTGACAATTGAGTTCCTTTCAGATCTGTCTTTAGGCTGAGAAGGGAGTTCAAAGAAAGCCTCTCTGCTTTTGCTTTTTACCAAATACCTATAGCTTAGAATAATCAATATACCAAAACAGCATATTTTAGGGTGGTGTGTCTTAAACTCCTTCGTAATCATCTGGGAACCTGTGGACAGTGTGATACTGTTTCCATGGCTGGATTTGTAACACGTTTTCGGGCCCAGGGCATTTCCTTCCATTGTAGCTTGAGTAGTAGGTGTAAGAGTGAGATGGGGACTGCACTAACAGAGAGTCTGAAAAAGCCCCCTTGTAGATTCTGGCTCACTACCCTTTCATCACTGCTCTAATACATATGTGTGTATTGTGGACGAAAAAGTGGTTCTGTAATAAAAGTGACAAGTCCAGTGAGGGAAAGTAACCTCACAGGATGATCTGATCATAAATTTCTAACCGGGTACGTCATGGTGGGTAGTCACACCCCAGGCATATAACTTTTTTTTTCTTTTAGTAAAAGGTATAAGCAAGACCTATCTATTATTGGCTTGGGGATGGGGAATGGGTCTCGACAAACATTCATTGGTCAGGAGATAAGTGTCAGTCTTCTGTAAATCAGACATTTACAGGAATCAGTCTCTCAGTTCTTAAGCTCCTCTGAGGGAACATTCTTCATTTTTTATCCTCCAGTTCCATTTTAGTTTAAAGGTTTTTTTCTTTTCCTTTTTTTTCTTTTTTTTTTTTTTTTTAACAGAATCTTGTTGAGGTTGCATTTCTCTGCTGATACTCTTTCCAGCTTCCTGTGACATTTTAGCCAAAGTGGGACTTAATGAGTGAGAAGTGAAGTTTGAGAGCTTGATATTCCCTCTGTAAGATTATGGTGTAAGATTTAAAAATAATTTATAGTGGAATTAATAGAACACATCAATTATAGCTTTACTTCTTTGCTAGAGTTCTGTGCATTTAGAGATCTTTCACTTAAAATGAGATTATGGACCAATTAACTTTGAATGTTTTTGTGTTCTCATTTGCTTTGTGTGTGTCTTTGTTGTCTGTAATAGAAACCAGTAAATGCTTGGGATTTGTCTTTGCATTTTAATTAGTTTCCATCATATATAAATATATCTTGCCTACCTGAGCTATTGTAGTTACACTGTTTTCTCACTTAATTAGAATATAAAAATAACATTTTCTGTTCAGTCCCAGAAATCCTGGATTGAAGGAGTGTTCGACAAGAGAGAATGTAACAAAATCATACCCAGCTTTAAAGACCCTCACAGGTACAATTTTTAATTGCATTTTTCTTTTTAAAGCAATAGTACTTGGAAGACTGTTTTTGGAAACTTAGAGATATGACTTGTTTAAACAATTTGACAATATTTATAAAGTTACTATTTATTTTAATTGATTTGTCTCTTTGTCTTTATAAAAATTGTACATGATTATTGTAGAAATTATTAGCAGATTTTCTGGTAAGAACAGGGACCTTGTCAATTTTGTACCTCACTCCAACCCGGGGACCTACTAAACAGTGCCTGCCATATAGTAGGCTCCTGAGAAACATCTGTTAAATGACTTAATGAAGTATAGAGGAAAAAGTTCATCACAATGCTATCCACTGTTAATATTGTGGTGGAGCCACTGTTAGTATTGTGGTAGATTTTGCTTGGTTGTTTTATTTTTGATGCTCCTGTACCTCTTAGTAAGAGGATAGGTGTCAGGGAAATATCTACTCCTACATCCATTCCATTGGGTTTGGATAAAAAATTACAGCTTCTGAATATTGAATATTTAAATGATTGTGAATGTACTTTATCCCCCACTGAAGTATCTTCGGAAAATACTAGGATACTTCAGGATATTTGCTCAGATTATGCACAATTAATTTTAGTTCCATTTTCCTCCCATAGGCTTTTCAGTTGAGCAAATAACATGATTTGAGTTTGACTGCTCTGAGTTCTTGACAATGCTTTGCAAGCTCTACTTGTAGAACAAAATTCAGAACAGCAGCCAGTAAAGATGGGCAGGATGAGTTATGAAAAATTTCTGCAGGGTGATTGGGTCCGTGAAATAAGATTGGGTGGTATTGCCTTTGAGGAAAAGAAATGGAAAGGAAAATAGAAGAGCAGTACAGTTGACCCTTGAACAACATGGAGGCTATTTTCACTGACTACCTGTACAGTCAAAAATCCATGTATAACTTTCGATTTCCTTAAAACTTAACTATCCTCAGTGTCTGAGAGAGATTAGTTCCAAGATTGCTTCAGCTACCAAAATCTGCGGATGTTCAAGTTCCTTTTATAAAATGGCATAGAATACTGCATACGGTCATCCCTTCACATCTTGGGTTCCCAGTCTGGGATCAAAAATACTGTTGAATTTGAGGATGTGAAATCTGGGGATGAGAACGCTGGGGATATGAGGGCCAATTGTATGTTTATTGAAAAATATCCATGGATAAGTGGATCTGCTCACTTCAAACCCAGTGTTCAAGGTTCAACTGTATTTTAATTAGCAGACCACATTGTTTTTATATTCCTTTAAGTGAGCATTTGGTCTCATATTCATTTGAAGTTTAGCAGTCACAGCTATATGCTTGTGAAAGGTAGCATGGTGAGGTTAGTGAAATTCTAGTTCTTTGAGGATGACTAAAATAGTGTTCCTTGCCTTTGTTAAATATTGATTAGTCCCACCCTCACTGAATTACCCGTAGCTTATAAGCCTTGTGATTAGAAATTCTCATTTTACCTTATAAAATGCTCTTTTGTGACATCTTGTAATGGCATGGTGGCTGCAATGGAAGGCAGATTGAGCTCAGGTGTCTCCTATAAAATGGAAAACAATCTTCACAATCACTTTGAACCTCATGAAAAGTGATAAACTATAGGTCACTAGCTCATAGACTCAAGAAGAATATCAATGATCATAATTCCATTACTGGTCCAAGATATACTACATTTTATGGGGAAAAAAGAAGTCTCCATTTTTGTGTGATAAAAAAGTTAATGGATGATTCCGACTATTCCTCTTGCACCAACGTTTTTCTTAGAGCCTTGTAAGATTCTCAAAATTGTAGCTTCTATACGTGGTTCTTCCTTATGGTACACAGGAAAGGGTGGTAGTTCACTATTTTAAATTTAAATAAAAGTTTGTCTTTTATTGATTCTTTTTGTAGCTTCTAGTAAGAAATAAATCTGATAGACTTGATTACAATGTCTTTTTCCTTTTCTTTTGAGCTTGTTGAAGTGAAACTTCTGAGAAAAGATATTCCCAAAAGTCTGGGACAGGAAGAAATGAAAGGCCTGACTCTTCGTTTCTGAATAATTTAGAAAGACTCTGATTCTATGAACACTACCTTTCCCCTCATTATTTTAACTAGAGTTCTCTTCTAGTTAAAACTTCTTTACACCTAAAATGTGACCACTGATGACCACAGTGCTAGCCCCTAAATCCAGAAAGTTCTTTCTTTTTTTTTTTTTTTCTTTTCTTTGTTTAAGTGTGTTTTTCCTGGACCCATCAGCTCCAAGTCAAATAGATGTTTCAATCTAGTTGTGGAGGACCCATGTGGGGATTGAACCGGCAACCTTGTTGTTAAGAGCACTACGCTCTAACCAGCTGAACTAACTGGCCGACCCCAGAAGGTTCTTTTGAATCACAAAAAGGAACGATTTAAACTAATACCAACTGTCCCTTGATTTGATAGTGTTTTATGGTTTTAAAATTGTTTGTATATGTATATTTTCTTACTTGATTTTCAAGAATTCTGTTTTATCTTTACAATATAATAATAGATACCATTATTATACATGTAATAACGCTATGTACCAGGTACTTTAAGATACTTTTCATATGTTATCTCAGATAATCCTTTTAATAACTTTATGGGGCAGATATTATTTTTAGATGTGAAAACTAGGGCTTAGAAGAATCTTTAAGTCAATGAGACTTAAGTCCAGGTCTTTCGATTCCAGACTCTTGTAAATTAAGTCATAGTTGCTGTAGCATAATTATATTCATAAATGACATGGGAATGTTTGGGGAATGATGTATGACTTCTCAGCAAATCCTGATTTCCAGACTATGGAAGATAGCAGATATTTACTGTATAGATATTAAATATGTTTTCAATTATATCAGTAAAATAACAGGGTTTATTTCTTAATTTAGATGTACTGCAGGATGCCAGGTCTGCCAGAATTTAATCAGGTAAGATTTAGAGAAATAAGGTTCTTTTAACTTTTAGGCACTCCATTTAAAATACATTGCATAGTTTTTTCACATCTTAAATGGATTCAGTGAAATGGCTTTCTTGGTACATCCTCTTTACCTTGCCAAGGGAAGTTTTAAAAAAGAAATGTGAGACTTTTTTCTTGATGGAGAGCAGAGGGATTGATTATTTGAATGTAATAGATTATTTGAATTAGTGAGACATGTAAATAGTAAGGGCCTTTGACAAGAGCTTTTACCAACTGAAATACTTATAAAGCTTTGAATTTTTATTTTACTAACTTATGTTTTAATTGGATAATAAAGATGCTTTGTGCACATACGACACTGTATTTGATCTATGACTAGTAAATAAGTGATGTATATGCATACCATACTTCAAGTCTGACACTAATGCTGATGTGTTTTTTTTCCCAACACCACCAAATAATTAATTCTGACCCTATCTGGAGATAATATCATCTCTCACAGGTTAAGTGCTCAAGACTATCCCCAACATCTAACCCTCCACTTCAGATACCAATTGAACGTCCAAGTTGTCACCTGTGCTTCTGACATATGGGTTATAGATTGGAGGTTCCCACGACCTCCTCCGTGGTTCAGTTAATTTGTTGAGCAGCTCCCATAACTCAGGAGAAACATTTATTTATGTTTACCAGTTTCTTATAATGGATATTATGATGGATGCAGATTAACAAACAGATGGAAGAGATGCGTAGGGCAAAGTATATGGGAAGGGGCACAAAGAAAGCTTCCATGTTCTCTCCAAGTGTGCTACTCTCCCAACACCTCCGTGTGTTCACCAGCTGGAAGCTCTCTATACCCCTCCCTTTTGGTTTTTTATGGATGCTTCATTACATGGTGTGGGGACAGAGCCAGGAGTGCCGTTTCCAGGCTCTAGGCCTCATGTGGAAAGGTGCTGGCTCAGGTAGTAAATGGCCATCAACTGTGATCGGATGGCCATCAGCTGTGGCTAGTTGGCTGTCAGCTGTAACCAGTGAGCCATTGGCCACTAATATAACTGCTGTCACTACGCTAGCATAAAATGGGGGCTAGCAAGAAGATGGTGGCTGAGCTAGCAAGAGCGGATTGCAGTTGGCACGGCGGATTGCAGCTAGCGAGTGAGGTTGGTTGGCAAACAGAAGTGGACAGCAGTCTGCGGACAGTGTGGCTCCTGCTTCCTGTGTCTCCAACCCAGCCGCCAGCAAGTGGTATGACTCCCCTACCTATGGCTCCATGAGTGTTCCTTTTTGGCCTCATCATGTCCTGCGTTCTTATGCGGGGAGCCACCCTGCATGACACATGGGCACGATTGATTGAGTCATGGTGATTGATTCAACTTGTAGCACCTTTATCACTCTTACCTTTTAGGAAATTCCAAGGGTTTTAGGAGTTCTGTGCCAGAAATGGGGATAAAGACCAAATATCTATTTATTACAAATCACAATACCACACAAAACTATTGGCAAAAGTAACTTTTTAGTGCAACATAAATTTTAACAATGTTTGCATTCTAAACTATGTGTTAATGACTGGTTTTTACCTTTCTCTTTTGTAAGTAGAGGAAAATGAATTTTTAAAATTATGATCATATCCTGAAGTAAATATTAGGGATTGAACCCATGTTAAATTTATTTTGGTAAATAAAGAAATTCAGAATCCAAATTTAGCAAATCATAGGGAAAGGAAAACACCATCCACAGAAGGCTAGGGCTGCTGGGTGTGTTGGTCTACTCAGGCTGCCATAATAGAATACCACGCGCTGGGTGGCTTATACAACCGACATTTTTTTTTCACAGTTCTGAAGGCTAGAAGTCCAAGATTAAGGTGCCATTAAGGTTGGTTTCTGATGACGCCTCTCTTTCTGCTTTTCATACAGCACCCTTCTCTCTATGTCCTCACATGGCCTTTCCCCTGTGCACTTGCTGACAGAGAGTTCTGGTGTCTCTTTCTCTTCTTGTAAAGACACTAGTTCTGTAGGATTAGGACATACTCTTATGAACTCATTTAAACTTTAGTGCTGCCTTTAAAGGGCTTATCTCCAAATATAGTCACATTGGGGATTAGGGCTTCTACCTGCGAATTTTGGAGGACACAATTCAGTCCATAACGGGGGGGAAAAGTTTCCATTTGGCTAACTTCTTTCACCTTTTTCTCAAATTCTTTTTTTTTCCATTGTAGTAATTTAAAATTTTGTTAAAATTCAAGCGAACATAAAAATTTACTGAAGTGAAGAGGCTTCATTTACTCCTTCTTCTTACATTATTCTTCATAACCTCTCCCTGTCAATAGTCTCCCAAACTTACAATCTTCAGAGGTAACTAGTGGAATAGCATCTATTTTTACACTATCCAGAAATGAAAAAGAGTTAAAACTTATGCTTTTTGCACCTAACTAGGACATATTTTCATTTTTTCCATATGGAGATCCCAATGTCTCAGTATCAGTTACTGAGAAGTCTGTCCTAGCTTCATTCATTTCTGATGTCCTCTCTGTTACATGCCAACTTCCCACATATCCATGGATCTGTTTCTGAGCTTTCTTTTCAGTATTGATCTATTTCTTTTGTTCCTGGTGAATGCCACTCTGGTTAATTATTATAGCTTTGTAATATATCTTGATACCTGATAGGGCAAGTCCTCTATACTTTATTCTTTCTAAAAATTGTTTTACTCTTTTGGACACTTTATACATTTATGTGAATTTTAGAATCACTTTGTCATGTTCCTGGAAATCCTTTAAGATTTTGATGGGTATTTTATATAATTTATAAAAACAATTTGGGAGTGAATTGACACTTGGCATTTTTATAAAGCTGATTTCCAAAGTGAGCTTTTAGTACTTGTTAGTGATGTATAGCTATTTATACTAGTTATACATCACTTCTGAAAGTTATGACTAAAGGGATGAACATGGAGTCTTTTTATCTTATTTTATTTTATTTTATTAATTTTGGAGATGATCAGTTTCTTCTTTGGGGCCACTTTGCAACAATTTAATGAACTGGGAAAAACTAGAATAAAACGATGTAGACTCAAATTAAAGGGATTAGACTAGAAAAATACTTAGAACAAAGTGTGTTCAAACTCTCCAGGTGTGAATTGTCGTTGCTCCATTGATTTGCTGTTTAGAAAAAGCCACAGTGAGATGCATCATTAGTTTATGAAGAGGTGCTTTTTCATTTTCAAGAGTGACTGACCATTGCTCCAAAAAATGACCAGATGACACATTACTCACTAGTCTATTCTGATCATGAATATTCTCTACATTTGGGATTTTTCCTCCCCTCTTTGAGTCAAGAGCCTCTCCATACAGAACCCAATATTTTGCTCCATTTTCTGACTTCTTGTTTTCTCTTCATTCTGTTTCCTTGCTTAGTTGGACCCCATAATTTGTACAAGTGTTTATGCTGCTTTCTACACATACACAAAAGCCTGAATCATTTATAAAGCTGAATAATAACCTTTGTAACAGACATATGATGTGACATATTCAATGCAAATAATTTTCTTGGTCTACAGATATATATTTTCATTGCAGAAAGTATTGAAATTTTACATATTCAAATTGTAATTTTTCATTCTCTTTGTTCTTAATTTATCAAAGATGAGAAGTTTATCATTCTTTTACAAATATGCTATTATATTTTGTTAGGTTTTATGTAGTTTCAGTTTCAAAAGATTAACCTTTTAATTTGCTTAGTTTACTTTGTTGTATAATAGAAATTATGACAATGAATATGAAATGGTTTCTAAACTGCTAATTATTTACAAGAATATTAAGTTTTCCTCTCTTTAAAATATTACATATATTAATTTATTATTTAATTTATGTTTATAGTCAAGTCTCATGGCTCTTTTCTTGTGATAGTTCTGTTTACAGATTTCTCTGAAGTAACATCTATTTTTTGCATTGGTCAACATCCCTTCCTTTGATGTGCATATTATGTTTTACATGCGGACATTTTCTTACTCTCCTTAAGTTTTGTGTATTAGAGGTTTTTAGGTTTTTAAAAAACTATTTTGTTGAGGTATAATTGACATAAAATAAACCACACATATTTATACAATTTGATTTTTGTTAACATTTTAACTATATTTAATTGTGTAGTTCAGTAGCATTAAGCATATTCACATTGTTGTGTAACTGATCTCCAGAACTTTTTAATGTTACGAACTGAAACTATGTCTATTAAATAATTACTCCCCACTGGCCCCTCCCCCCAGCCCATGGCAGCCACCATTTTATTTTCTGTCTCTGGATTAGTCTACTCTAGGTACCTCATATAAGTGGAATCATACAGTATTTGTCCTTATGTGACTGGCTTATTTCACTTAGCATAACTTCCTCAAGGTTCATCCTCAGGATTTCCTTTCCCTTTAAGGCTGAATAATGTTCCACTGTATGCATATACCACATTTTTTTATACATTAATCTATTGATGAACATTGGGTTGCTTCCACCACCTGGCTATTGTGAATAATACTGCTATGAACATGGATGTACAAGAGATTTTCAGTATTTTTTAAAACATTCCCCAAAATGATTCTAATGTACAGCTAAGGGAGAGACACACCGAAAGTGTTCTAAATTTAGAGGACCATCTAGCGTTAAAATCTATAAATCTTAGTGTGGAGTTTTAAAATTATTAATATATGTCATCTATACATTACCCTAGAAAAACTATGGAACATTACATCTTTGTTTTTTATCCCAAATGTAAGGTGTTACTGTGGGCGATTGATTGGAGACCATCATGGGATAGATTATGCCTGGACCATCTCAGCTGCCAACGGTGATGAAAATGAACAATGGTCTGTTGAAAAGCACACAACAAAAAGCCCTACGGATACCTTTGGCACTATTAATTTCCAAGATGGAGAGCACATCCACCACGCCAAGGTTTGCTAATAACCCGTATTATTTTGCTGGTTTTTAACAGAGGATATAACCTCCAAATTGTATCTTGTGGTGTAGGTGATTAGGCCACTGGCCTTTATTGCAAAAATAGATCCTTGTTACTGACCTCTTGACAAAAATGACCTGAGCCTTCTCTTTCCTTTATGTCTGAAAGGGCATTGTTCCTTTCCCAGGGGTGGTGTGGCCAGCCCTTTATTTTGAGTGATCTCTTTCAGCAAGCTTACGCCCTCTGTGGAAGAGAATGGCTTTTTGCTCTTGAGACAATTGTGAAAGGGCTGCTTTTAAGGAATGCAGAAATTTACTACCAAAGAGCAGGCTCTAGCTGAAGCATGGCCACAGCAATTACCATTAACTTGTGGTTGTTCATGCCTGCTATGTCCTTGTGAGAGCCTCTTCTCAGGGAAAGAAATGGGGGAATTTCTCTCAACACCCCCTGAATTATAGTACTGGGCTCTCCAGGCCAGTTTTTCTCCTGTCTCTAATATGGTAATTTGCATGTAATTTGCATAGTACTGATAGGTCACTTATCTCTCAGATGTTTTCTCTTTTAGCTTGTTAATCACCTGCTGGTTTAGTAGAGGCAGCACTCCCTGGGGGAAAACACAGGGTGAGCCCACCTCAGGAAAGCTCAGAATCAGCTGTATGCTGGAGTGGGACCATCAGCTGGATGGATTTGAAACACCAGTTCTTTTAATAGTGCAATCATAATAAAGTTTCAAAATATAGTTTTACAGTAACCTGCATTTCCAGTTATTATTCCTCTTGATTTAACTTTGTGTGTTAATGTTTTCTTTAGTTGGCAGGAAAACTGCCCTCATTCTCTTCTCCAATCCTTTTTAGAAACTGACTCTTAGTATATATGTAATTACTTTGTATGTAATTTCTCCCTTAAATCTTAGTCTTTGTCCTTTTGCTTCTAATATTTATTCATAACCACCTTCATTTACTCATGTTTTTCATCTATTCTACAAATAGTTATTGGGTGCCCAACTTTGTTATGTCCCAAAGAGCATATATTCTCTGTATTAACATTGGCTACAGTCTAGTGAAAGAAACACGAAATAAACATACAATTTGTATAAAATATACAATGTATTTGTATATTTTGTATGTACAGAGGTGGGGGTGCTATGAAAAGGAACACAGGATTCTTCGAAGGAATACAAAGAGTAACTCCTGTTTTTCTGGGGACTGTGTGTGAGTGAAGGAAACCACGGGAAAGTAGGAACAGTTAAGCTGAGATCAGAAAGACAAGTGAGAAGTTTGGCACCTGGTGAGGCCAAGTGGGTAGGACTACTCTAGGCAAAAGGAATAGCTTGTGCAAAGGCCAAGGGAGAATATGGTACTTTCAGGAAAACTGAAAATATGGTTAGGCAGACCTCCTGATCACTCATACATTTTACGCTTAGCATTTGGCTCCTGTTGGTTACATCCTATTGTAGTACCTGAATGCATTTTATTTGATCTCCAGAAGAGAAAAGTCTATCCTTCATATTTAAGCCCAGAATTGCACTCGAGGTTTACTGTGAGCAGCAGGGAAGCTTGTGAGAGCTGGTTATTCGTCTCCCTCCACCGCTTTCCCCTTCCCAGTTTGTCCCTGCCACTGCATTCCAGAGAGGATGTGAGGTGGATCTTTGGCAGTCTGAGTCTGCCTGACCTGAGGGAGTTAGCGATAAAAGAGGCGGAGGAGAAAGAGCCATTCACCTTTAGCACAGTCTTTGATTGGCCTTTGGGAGAAAAGACTCTAGTGCTGATAATTCAGTTAACCAAGGCTGTTTATCCCGAAATCTCAAGGAGAAATATCTTCTAGGACTTAAAGGACTTATAGTTGAAAGAGAGGGACACCTGGGAGAATGAGTTGGGGTAGAGAGACGGTGAACTAAAACCAGAACTGCCTCCTCTGCCCTTATCACTAACCGGAGAAACACAAAAGTCAACTTGTCTTTTTTTCCTACTATCTGAATATTTAATAAAGCCATGGCAACTCAGTCTCCTCACTTGTAAAACTGAATTCTAGGTCTCCTTATGTCACACAGGGTGTCATGCGGAGTCTCAGCTCTTGCTCCCCACCTAAGAACACAGGATATGGTGAAGCCAAAAAGTAAAATTCACGGAGCCATAGATGGGGGAGTCACACCACTATAGTCTCGCTAGAGGCTGGGTGAGAGACACAGGAAGCAGGAGCCACATGATTCGCAACCTGCTGTCCCCTTTTCTGCCAACCAACCAACCCCTTGCTGACTGCAGTCCGCGCTTGCTAGCTCAGCCACCATCTTCTTGCTAGCCTCATTTTTCTGCTAGCGTAGCCACGGCAGTTATATAGTGGCCAATGGCTCACTGGTTACAGCTGATGGACAACTAGCCACAGCTGATGGCCACCTGATCACAGTTGATGGCCATTTACTACACAAGCCAGCACCTTCCATGTGAGGCCGAGAGCCTGGAAACTGCACTCCTGGCTCTGTCCCCACACTCCACCCCTACAGGGTCTCGCCTCACAATCTACGTGACAAGCATTTTCCTGTGCAAGGGGCCCTGTGCGAGGAGCCTGGAGGTGAATGCAGTATCCTGGACACAGCCAGGCTCTCTGGGCACAGCCAGGGTTTCTCAGGGCACCACAAGTTCTGGGCACAGTCAGACTTCCTGGGCTTCTTAGGGGACCACCAGGCTCCCAGGCACAGCCAGGGCCTCTCAGGGCACTGCCACTCTCTCTGGGCACAGCCAGACTCCTGGGCTCAGCTAGAGTTCTCAGGGTACCACCAGTCCTTCTGGGCACAGCCAGACTTCCTGGGCTTCTTAGGGTACCACCAGTCTCCAGGCACAGCCAGGGCCTCACAGGGCACTGCCACTCTCTCTGGGCACAGCCAGACTTCCTGGACTCAGCCAGGGCTCTCAGGCACTGCCAATCTCTCTGGACACAGCCAGACTTCCTGGACACAGCTAGGGCCTCTCAGGGCACTGCACTCTCTCTGGCTCTCAGGGTACCGTGCTGGAACAACAGCAGCTCACAGTCAAGGTGCTTAATATTCTCGATGGCGGCCAGTCAAGACACAAAAGCAAACATCCGCCAGTTCCACTACATGGTGGTATGTTCCCAAGCAAACAGTCAAGTGGTCCATTAAATTAGGGATAGAAGGCAATTCCCCATAGTCCATAGTCATTCGCCAGGGCTGTCCTGGAGGTGAGGGATGACCTTGACCTCACCCTCATCTCCCACAGAGAACTCAGCAAGTGTTTCCTCCTGGGACTACAAGTCCTGCATCTGGGCTGCCTCAGCAGGCACTTCCCAGCCCATAGGGCTGCACAAAACCTTCGCTTTCTCCGGCATATGCTGGTTGGCGAACCATCCACGTCTTCCCACCCTTTCACAGGGGTCCAGCTCTCGGGCAGCTGCTCTTTCTGGTCTTCCTGAGACTGAGTATTCATATGCACAAACTGCTCCACTTCCCTTTGGAGAACTTTGGCCGGCACCGTACCCTGCTCGCTGCGCCACTTGTCATGCAGGGTGTCATACAGGGTCTCTAGTCCCGCTCCCACATAAGAACACAGGATATGGTGAGGCCAAAAAGGAACACTCACGGAGCCACAAATAGGGGAGTCATATGACTATATTCTCGCTGGCGGCTGGGTGGAGACATAGGAAGCAGGGAGCCACACTGTCTGCAACCCGCTGTCCTAACTGCAATCCGTGCTTGCCAGCCACCATCTTCTTGCTAGCCCCCATTTTCTGTTACCATAGCCACAGCAGTTATATTAGTGGCCAATGGCTCACTGGTTACAGCTGATGGCCAACTAGCCACAGCTGATGGCCATCCAATCACAATTGATGGCCATTTACTACCTGAGCCAGCACCTTTCCACGTGAGGCCGAGAGCCTGGAAACTGCACTCCTGGCTCTTAGATTCTATTACTCACACCTTAGATTCTATTACTCACATTCTGTGATGGCTGCACCATCCCATGTTCAGAAAATTTAATATTTTAATTATGACATAAAGGGATTATGTTTCAAGAATTTCAAAGGTAAATGGAAAATTGTTTTAAATTGCTATTGTATTCTGGAGGATAATGTGATAATTCCTATTTGAATATCTATCTGTGGTCATTTTTGGCATAGTTTTATAATTCATGGTTTCTTATTGCCCTTGTTTCTTCCTGTAAATCTGACTTATTCTTGCTGTTGGTTGGTTATGCTTGATGAAGGCAAATTCATCTCAATAAGGTTTAACAGTTTGTATGTTGCTGTGTCTGTTGGAAAAAGAAAGCCAGTCATACACTATAATTTTAGGCAAAATGCAAAATAATTCTGGGCTACCTGATGGTTTGGATTTTTCATATCTTTTCTTTCAATTACATTGACTAGTCAAAGATATGACTCTTTGTGAAAAGTATTTATTTTGGGAGAAAACAATTTCAGAGGGATAATGATGTAGAAAGGAAATGGTTAGAATGTAAAATTATCATAAGTTAAATGTATATACTCCTGGATCATAATTTAAATTATGCAAATGTGGGAAATGGTCAAGTAAGTTAAAAACCATATCATATCAAAATCATATCAAATCATATCAAAATAGGTGTATATTTAAAAGCATTTTTTTTTAACGGGTTTGCTGGAGTAGTGATTTTTGCCACTCAGAAGTATGTCTGCCTCAAGACTTTCTTGAGAACATTTGGTGGGCCAACCTTGAAAACCAGAGGAAACCTTCCTACCCTGACTTGCAATTCCCACAAGAAACTTAAAGGGGGTATGGGATCCTTTCAAAGTAAATATTTCCATTATGCAAAGATGAACTTTTAAAAAGATCTCAGACACTACCTTGCAAGTTTTGGCCATTTCAATTGCATTTCTGCGTGTTTATTGTTACCTCTATGATGTTTATCTTCCAGTATATTAGAACTTCTTATGATACAAAGTTGGATCATCTGTTACATTTGATGCTGAAGGAGTGGAAGATGGAACTGCCAAAGCTGGTGATTTCTGTCCATGGGGGCATCCAGAACTTCAAGATGCCCTCCAACTTAAAGAGATCTTCAGCCAAGGTTTGGTCAAAGCTGCTGAGACAACGGGAGCATGGATAATAACTGAAGGCATTAATACTGGTAAAGTATATTTCCTTTTACACACTTTTTTTTTTTTAATTTCCCTTTTCTACCTGAATCAAGCAAGATGGCACCTAATCTCTGCTCTGCAGTACTCCCAGGAGACGTGGTGCATGAGGGAGAAAGACGAAAAGTGTATGGCCTGAAAAACAACTCAGAAGAACCATAGACCTTTTCTGGAATGTGGTTTCATACCATGGTTAAGATATGCTATTTTAACATAACTTCTGGTAAAAGTTTTAGGTCAAAAGAAAATAATATTTCATGAGCTTTGGACTATGGTGAGCTTAGATAGGATATGGAATCCATGCAATGTGTAGTATGTAGTCATGGACATGAGCTAAACTCACCATGGTCCAGTTCCCAGGCATTGAAACACGAGTGAGGACTGCAACAATTGCATTGAGTGTATTGGGCATGAAGAGATAATTAATTATACAATTGTCGTTTCACTGACTATATCACTGGTCTTTCATCCTCCTTGAAATCAGACGTAGAGAATTACCTGGGGGCTTTAAAAAAATACAGATACACAGACCCTACCCCAGATTAATTAGTTTTTCAGGGTGGAGCTTCTGAAGGGTATCTAATATGCAGCCAGGGATGAGAACTAGTAACTTTGTAAACCCTCCTCTCTTACCAGTCTGTTACTAACCTGTTTTGATTCTCACACCAATGCAGATGTGTGGGTTCTTTCTCCACACAAGGCAATTCTATGACACCAACTGGTGTCCTACAATTCAACTTAATTCTGACACTCTATCTGGAAATAGTGTCAGATTCCGTGGCTTAAGGACTCAATCCCACAAATCTCTCCTCATTTCAGATGCCAATCACAAGTCCAGGTCGTTACCTTAGTTCTGACCAACTGGCTATAAGTTGGAGGCTCCCGTGACCCCTTCCTTCAGCTCGAATAATTTGTTAGAGTGGCTCACAGAACTCAGGAAACCAGTTTACTCACTTGATTACCAGTTTCTTATTAAAAAAAAAAACAAAACTCAGGAATAGCCAGGTGGAAGACATGCATAGAGCAAAGTATGTGGGAAGGGGCACAGAGCTTCTGTGTCCTCCCCACTTCTCCACATGCTCACCCACTTAGAAGCTCTCTAAACCCTGTCCATTTGGTTTTTATGGAGGCTTCATTACGTGGGCATGATTGAATCAATCATTGGCTATTGGTGATTGAACTCAATCTCCAGCTCATCTCCCCTTCCCAGAGGTTGGGAGGTGGGATTTCATTTCCAACCCTCCGTTCACATGGTTGGTTCCCCTGGCAACCAGACTCATCTTTAGGTGCAGTCCAAAGTCACCTCATTAACATACCTTTGTCACTCTCATCACTTAGGAAATTCCAAGGGGCTCTATCTATGTCAGGAATAGGACGAAAGCCAAATATATATTTCTTATTATAAATCACAATATCACACTGTAGCTTTCCATCTTCCTTTTACTTCTCTTTTGATTTTTAATTTTAATTGGCCCTAGCAATATCTCTTATTAAATTTAGCCTGTCCTTTAAGATCTGCAGTAGATAGAGGAAGCTTCATGGGTGCATCCTCTATCTCAGCTCACTTTTGTATATTAATTGCTGTAGCATATTTTGCCTGTAGCACTTGTAGCATGTATGTGTTTTGCCTTACAGGTGTGGATAAGTCTGTGTATTAGCTTTTTCCTGGTTGTGAGCTAGAGGCCAGGGCCTACACATCGGCTAGGCATTGGGTAACATGTGCTGATTTAACAATTATTTCTTCTGACTGAAAGGAATGAAGGAAGCAATGATTGAAAAAAAAGCAAAATAAAACCAAGGGATTTAGCCTGTTACTAATGGGTATCTTTGTTGTTTCTCTTTTACATTTTATTGAGATCATTATTGTTTCACATTCTTGGATGAAAAGCGAAGGTGGCAGTTCTTAGTCCATTGTATAGGGCTTACTTTATTTCCAGTAAAAAAGCGGACGGGTGGGGAAGTTTTTCAGAGTTCAGAAAAAGATAACCTTGGTCAAGGCCTTTTCTTTGAATAACGAAGTGCATCAGTGTGTGACACGCTTTGTGTTACTTACTGCACTTTTTTCCAAACAGTTGAGGTTAGGGCCAGTTAAGGAACACAAATATCATAGTGTGAAGACTATTGAAATAGTTTCTATAAACAAAAGGAATGAGACATGTGACATACTTGAGCTCCGTTAAATAATAATCAATGATCTGACCTGATTCAGCCACAGCTCCTCAGAGGCTAGCTGCTCAAGGAGCACCACATCCCCTGGGGGCTTATTGGGAATGCAGATCCCAGGCCCCTTCCCAGACCAGCAGGATCAGGATATTTCACACAGCAGTTTCGTGACATCCCACACGAGTCTTAGGCACATTTAAATTTAAGAAGCTCTGCTGATGAGATTCTGCCTATTCTTGAGAGGCTTCTCCACTGTAATTGAACATTACTTGGCATGAATTTTTTGACATTACTTAAATTGAATGCCAAAAGCCTTGAGAGTCTACTACATATAAAGCAATTGGGTGGATGCTGTGGATGAAAGATGAGGATGATATGGGCCCTGGGGTTAGTGGTGGGGTGTGTTGTGACAAATAGATAAGAAGCAACTGACTGAAAAATCGATGCTGTCTGGGTCATCATTGAGATACAAAGAATGTGTTTGGGAGTCAAAGGAAGAGGAAGGTAAATTCCAGTTCCAAATGAGGGTACCTGGGAAAGCTTGGAGAAAGATATAGCACTTAGTGTTGGCCTTGAGAGAAGAGTAAGAGGAGGTATTCTAGGCAGAGGTGGCAGCTGTAGGTCAGGCACACAGCAGGAGACTAACGCATGTATAGAAAGAGATGATAAAGCTATCAGCTGGGTCTGCCATGTGGCAGAAGCAGGGACAGCAAGGGACACTGGAGCCAGATTGTGTGACATGCTGATGGGCTGAGGTTTTATCCTCTATGTAGCAGGCAGCCTTTCAATGGATTTTGAACAGGAGAATGAACAGGGAATGACACAGTCAGATCTGATTTTACAGAGAGTCTCGATGGACAATATATGTCAGGATCACATGAGGGCAGCTGAAAAACCAGCACCACTACCACCACCACCATCACCACCACCACCACAGTGCTGGGAACACATGTCAAACCTGTGGAATCCAAATGTCTGTTGTAGTGAATGGCTCCATGGTGGATAATAATGTGTGTCTGTGGTCTAGAACTCTGATTCTAGGAATATGACTCTGGGAGAAGTGCAAACGATGAGCTGGAGGGGAAGATGCGGAGACAGGGAAATGATTTAGGTGCTCTGCATCAGGTGCATGTAATAGGCAAGGTTTTTCTCCTGTGCTAATGTCACATACAGAGTCAGTACTATACATAGGGTGAAGAAGTGGTGCAATACAGTGTCAGATTAAGCCAATCTCAAAGGACTACAACTATATGATTCCCACTATATGACATTCTGGAAAAGGGAAAACTGTGAAGGCAGTGAAAAGATCAGTGGTTGCAAGGGGTTAGATTGGGCTTGGAAGAGGGCTGGGGTGAATAGGCAGAGTGCAGAGGATGTTTGGGGGGGGTTAAACACTGTACGAGACTGTAATGGTGGACACATGTCATTTACACATTGTCCAAACCCATAGACTGCACAACACCAAGAGTGAACTCCGATGCAACTACCATGTTTCCCCCAAAATAAGACTTAGCTGGACCATCAGCTCTAACGTGTTTTTTGGAACAAAAAATTAATATAAGACCTGATCTTATTTTACAATAATATAAGACCAGTTCTTATATAATATAAGACAGGGTCTTATAATAATTTTTGCTCCAAAAGATGCATTAGAGGTGATCGTCCGCTCGGTCTTATTTTTTGGGAAGCACGGTATGGACTGTGAGTGATTATGATGTGTCACTGTAAGTTCATCAATTTTAACAACTATACTACTCTGGTCGGGGTGTTGATAGTAGGGGAGGCTATGGGTGTCTGGGGGCAGGGGTTTTATAGAAATTTCCTGGATGTTTAATTTTACTTTGAACCTAAAACTGCTCTAAGAAGTGAAGTCTATTTATAAAAAGAAAATCAGATATCCGGGATTGGAATACGAGCTCTAAAAATACCAGTGTTATAACCTTGGGCAAGTTACTTAACGTCTTTGTGCCTGAATTACTGCTATAAAATTGACTAATGGACTAAGAAAAGTTTCTACTTTAAGTATACCTACATTTAAAACACTTAAGAGAGCACCTGGTGCATAGTAAGAGTTGGCTGTTAAAATTATTGCTATTATTATTAATTCCAGAAGGGCAAATGTTAATGTATTAGCTCTGGAATATTGTATATATAAAGCTATTCAATTAATTTGCCTTGATTAAGCAAGGGACACACCTGCAGAATGTTTTGATGGGATGTAGAGAAGGTCAGAGAAAAAAATACTTAGAACATTCATGATTTCAGGGCTGGGCTTGCAGGACATTTTGGTCAGGTAAGTGTAGGGGCAGAACTGAGGTTGTAAGCAGAAATACCCATAGGGAGAGGAGAATTGTTCAGGTAAAGAGATCAGTGACAGAAGCAAAAGGTGTAGAGGGAAGTAGAGCTAGCCAAGATACAGAAACTAATTCCACCGTGTCAGCAACTTTTCCTAACAATGGCCTTTTGCATACTCTTATGCTTGTCTGTTTCTCTCTTTCTGCGGGTCACGGTGTTTTGCATGATTTGTGAGTTAAAGCTTGACTTCTGAACTGGTTGTTCATAGGAGTGTCCAAACATGTTGGTGATGCCCTGAAAGCCCATTCCTCTCAGTGCTTGAGAAAAATATGGACAGTTGGAATCCCTCCTTGGGGTGTCATTGAGAACCAGAGAGATCTTATTGGAAAAGATGTAAGTAGACAATCCTTTCACAACAAAAGGAAATGAACATGTATCCGATTAGAATTATACCTGGATATCTAATAGATATTTTGAATGTGATATGTCCAAAACCAACTCCTGATTTCCTACTGCTTCCCTTACCCTGTCTTAGAAAATGACAATCACATCCTTGCAGTTTCTCAAGCCAAAAACCTTGGGCTAGTCCTGGAATGATCTTTGTCTCATACCTCAAACCTGATCCACCAGTAAATTATTTCAGCTTCACTTTAAAAATATATCCAGAATCTGACCTCTTCTCATACCTTCACTGTATTGAGCTGGTTCAAGCTACCATTTTCCATCACCTGGATGATTAGAATAGCCTTCCCTGCTCTTATCCTTGTCTCTTATTATAGTCTATTCTAAACACAGTAGCCAGAATGATTCCTCTAAAATATAAATCAGATCATGCTACTGCTGTGAAAAACCCTTCTATGGATCCTATCTCACTCAGAGAAATAGCCAAGCTTCTTGCAATGGCGGCATGTAGTGAAACAAGGGACATTCATGATTTGGCCCTTCTCTTCCCTTATACCACTCTCTTCTTCATTCATTCCTGTGTATTGATTCTTTGATAGTATCTGTTTGTTGTTCTAAAGGGAACAGACTTGTTTAATTATGTTTATGACTAATATATATTTTTTGGTAAAAATCTCAGATATTATAAAAGGTATGAAGAAGAAAGATAACCATTGTTAATATTTTGGTGCGTATTATTCCAGAATTTTTTCTATGTATGTGTACATGTGTATAGTAAAAAGACTTTGTAGTAAAAAAAGCAATAACAGAATCCCACTACTGTGAATCTGTTTTTTAGCTTAACTATTTAACGTAATTATTTCTCTATGTCAATTAATATAGACATGCTTATGGTTTATTTTAACTTTTATTTTGGAAAATTTAAACATATCTTTAAGAGTAGGTAGATTCAAATAATGAACTTCTATATACCCATCTCCCAGCTTCAACAGTTGTGAACTTACAGCCAATTATTTCATCTATTCCCTTATCCATTCCACACATCTTTCCTCCATTATTTTGAAGCAACTTCTAGACACCAAGTAATTTCATGTTTTAATAGGTATTTCTAACCAACTGAGCTAACCAGCCACCCCTTAATAGGTATTTCTAAAATATATGGACAATTAAAATAATAATACCACATTGTCATTTTCATACATAAAAAATTAACAATAATTCCTGAATGTCATCAAATATCCAGTCTGTGTTCAAGTTTCTGATTGTCTCATATTTTTTTTCAGTTGTTTGATTTCATTATCTAAAAAAGTGCCCTACATTGTGATAGGTTAATATTGAGTCACTTATTATTTTCCTGAGTCACTTTTAATCACTTTTTCCCTCTATCTCCTGTTGTTTTTCTTTTGGTGTTGTTATTGTTTTTGCTTCTTGGCAGTTTATTTGTTAAAGAAACTGAGTCATTTGTCCTGAAGAGTTTTGCACAGTTTGGACTTTGCAGATTTAACCTCTTATAGTAGGTTTCTCTGTCTCTTGTCTTTCCTATAAATTGGTAGTTTTACCTTGTCTTTCCTATAAATTGGTCCTATAAAAAGGTATGATGAGATTCAGGTACTATTTGTGCAAGTTTATGCCACAGGAGCTATGTCCTTCCCTTACAACATTGGATCATCCCTCTTTTTATGATATTATTACCTACATTCATTGTTTCAATAGTGTTGCAAAATGTTGGTATTTATTATAGTGTTCCTTTTTCATTTATTAGCTTAAATATAGAGAAAAACATTTTTGTATCAGCCACTTGGTTTACCTTGTCGTACAGTTGTATAGGAGAGAGAAGAATAAATGCATGATTCTTTCTCTTTATTTTCCAGTTTTCAAAACATTGAGTAAGTTATCTACCATCCTCCAAGGTGAACAATAAGATGTTTTTTTTGATTCTTGAGTTTAAACATATTTAATATATTTCAATTTATTATTTATTCATTATTTTATATTCGTTATTTATTATATATTCAATTTATTATAGTTATTATTCTTAATTATGCTCAAATCATCGCCTTTTGCTCAGTGGAATGTTTTTAAGATGTCTCCTAAGTCCTTTTAACACAATTCCAGTCATTCTCCATAGCTTCCTTGCATTTTGGTATGAAAAAATGTTCCAGGCTCATGGTATATAGTTTTTTTTGCTGCTAGAGAAATTGTTGGTTGCTTTTAATCGGAAATAATATTAACAGACCAAATTTTGGGTGGTAAGGATGCATTTTGATTTTTTTATGTCTCATAATATTCTGCTGTATTAAAGTACTATAATTTATTGAACTATTTCTCTATTATTGTCCATTTCAGTGATTTCCTGTTTTTCACTTTTGTAAATGAAATTAATGTTGTGATAAGATACATACATAAATCTTTGAAACTAACTGGCTTTGTTTCGTTAGAAATAATTATCAAAGTTGAATGATTGGTCTAGTTGATATCTACCTTTAAAAATGTGACTCATTATCTTTGAGAAAGTTGGTAATTACACTCCTACCAACAGGGTATGAGGGTGCCCATTTCTGTTCCATTGTCAGCTCTGGATATTCTGGCTTTTAAAAAAATTTGCCACCTGATAAAATAATACCTTATTGTTATTTACATATCTCTGATTACTAGTGAGGTTCAATATCATTTCATGTAGGTTTTGTGCATTTTCAAGCATGGTTTTTATATTTTGAAAGGCCTTTTATATTGTAATTCAGTTTACTAACATTTTTGTCATGCATGCTGCATTTCCTCCTTTAATATTATATAATTTATGATCATTTTTCCATAAATAAAAAATATGTATTAAATATACCAAGGATTTTCTTTTTTGATTTTTGGCCTCAGTGTCATGTTTAGGAATTATAAAGGAAACTTTTAAGGAATATAACTTTTAAGGAATAATGTTTGTAAAGCTTAAAATGCTTTTTACGTCCATTATTTCTTTTAAGCCCCACAACAACCCTCTGATGTAGGGATTATTATCATCTTCATTTATACATGAAGAAAATCAGCCTGAGAAAGGAGCCTGAGTAAGTAGAAGAATGTGGACTTAAATTTGGGCTCTGACTCCAGATCCTGTCCTGTCATCTCTAAAAACAAATAAGAATTGGAACAGCTTAAGGAAGACTCAGTAAATGTTAATAAAGATGTGGATGTTTTATGTAGAATGAATCGCCCTTTGATTGCTGTTTACTCTTCATTTCATGTGAAATACTAGAAAAAATTCAGTGTCAAAATATTCTGGAATAGACCTACTAAAGGCATATTTTCTGTACAGTGATGTTTTGAGTACTGATGCCGATCCTTGAACTGTTAAAAAACATCTGAAGTCAGGTAACTATCAAAATTGAAAATAAATATTTAGAACCATTTTAGCAATGTGGTAGTGCTGTGATACCCAAGCATATGGTCAGTGGACTTATCTTGCTGAGACATGGAGTGTGCGAGTGTCGTTGAACTTGTGTTGCTGAGTCTCATGAGCAGAACTGCATAATAGTCACGCATTGTAGGACCACATATCGGTCCGTAGAAAATGGAAAATTGAAAAAAACACAAGTTGATCCTTCACCACAGATAGCTTGAGAAGCACTGCTCTTGGTAGCAAGTTGTGCTTTCTAATCTCAACAAGAAACTCTGTAGTGCATAGAGATAGGCCTTTGGAGCAGTTGAGCCAAGGGAAGGATCTGAAAATCTGACCCTCCCTGTCCTTGCTGTCTTACAGGTGGTGTGCCTATACCAGACTCTGGGCAACCCCCTCAGCAAGCTCACCACACTCAACAGCATGCATTCCCACTTCATCCTGTCTGATGACGGAACTGTGGGCAAGTATGGAAATGAGATGAAGCTCAGGAGGAACCTGGAAAAGTACCTGTCTCTGCAGAAAATACATAGCCGTGAGTACCACGGGGCTTCAGCCAACGGGTCCTGGCTGGGGACCTGCTGTGGAGCTAGGTGCTCCATTATTATCAGTACAGAGTGGAAAGGTCCAAGGCAGCCCTGGCCTGAAATGAATGTGTGTGAACTTACAATCAGAAGAAAACAGGGTGTGAGTTGGTACAGATCCGTGGGTGACAGTTGGGAGAGAGGAACAGTATAGACAAGGGGACAGTATAAATAGGGACGGTTTTGTGGAAGAGTGGAGACTTTAGCAGAGCCTCCAGGAGTCCTTAGGGCTGGATAAAGGGAGGGAGAGTGGAGGGAAGTATCAGTGCGGGACTGGGAATGGCTAAAGAGCAATCAGGAGACTGGCCTGATCTCACTATCAAAACTAACCATTGTTAATTTTATTACATTCATACTTTCAGAAGTTTTCTAGACAGAATGGCTAAAGAGCAATCAGGAGACTGGGCCTGATCTCACTATCAAAACTAACCATTGTTAATTTTATTACATTCATACTTTCAGAAGTTTTCTAGACATACAAAGAGCAGCATTTTAAAAATGAGCACTGGTATCATAATATCCATACTTCTTTGATAGTCTTCCCCCAAACATAGATGGTATTTCCACATCAATAAGCCTAATTTAGCACATTTTTCTTTTTTAATTTTTATTTATTTTAAGTGTGTTTTTCCAGGACCCTCAGCTCCGAATCAAGTAGTTATTTCAATCTACTTGTGGAGGGCGCAGCTCACAGTGTCCTATGTGGGGATTGAATTGACAACCTTGTTAAGAGCACTGTGCTCTAACCAACTGAGCCAACTGGCCGCCCTAATTTAGCACATTTTAATGGTTACATAATATTTCATTATATAGGATTAAGAGATTCTCTTATAAAATTTGTTTTAATCCATTTCAATAATTCAATGATTAATGAAACACACATCTAACTGTTCTTCTGTACTTTTATGCTTTAACATACCATTGTATCCATTTCATTTAGCTTTTATAAGACTGTATTATTAGAGGACTCCTATGACTATCAGTATATTGTATGGAGGAAGAAACTTTCCTTTCCCCTTCAAGTTCTTTAGGCTGGTCTAATAATTAAACCTCAATGAGATAGATTAATAAGAGAACATAACCACATTTAATTATATACGTACATTTGGGAACCCCATGTACATGAGAGAGTCGGAGACCCCACATACATGAGAGGTTCAGGGACAGAAAGTTCCAATGAGTTATATAATGTTCTGAGCTAAGGCTTCATGTAAGTTCCTTTGGGGCTTCAGAGGGGAGGAAGGTCACTGCAGGATGATAAGAAGAGGACGTGTTCACTAATCAGTAGTTGGTCCTCCTCTACAGATAGGTCATAAAAAGTTATCTCAAGTGATAACTCTTATTATGTGCAAGGCTCCTCACTTAAATTCTTCTAGGTAGTTGTGGGTAGGTGGGGCAGATGTTTCTCTTGACCCCACAGTGACTCTGTTGCCTTAGCTCAAAATAATCCTCATACCACCGAGGTCCAGCTTGCGGTGACTTGTTCTGAATCCCTACACTTTCTTAGGTTCACTTTTTAGTGATAGGGGGAAAATAATGAGGTGGAGGTGTATGGAAAAAGAAATTAGAATGACAGAGCAATTAAATGGACGGAAGAAAGTTTGCAGATGCCTGCTAACAGGCCCAACCCGAACATTTGCAGGTTACGTACAAGGGTACATATGGAAGTCCACATACTATATGACCAAATACTTTAAACCCTTACATCCAACTAGGAAATTGTATACTGTTCTATCCTTTTACCTTTGCGCATATAGATTGAAGGCCAGGTTTGAGTTTAGAATCTTGGATTGAGGGAGTACTGAGCCAGAATGTGGGGTGAGACAGAGCCAGCACCTTGGCCCTGGTCTACAGCCCACTCTCTACTTCTCTTCCTGACCTTGGTTCAATCCCATCATGCCATGGGCCTCATACACATGTGGTCACCTGGACACACCAGCCTATATTTTCAAACTCTCCACCTTACGCCTACCCTGTTTGCCTTTTGCTTTGACAAGGATATCTGTGGGGAGGACATATCTTGGACAGAGGCCCAGGCAGTCCCTGGTAGCAGGAATTTGGGGGTCTGTGGGCACTCTAATAAGTAGACGAGTGGGCACAGACTTTCCTCAGACATTGGCCCTGCAGACTTTTCACTGTGAGAGGAGGAACATGGGTAGGAGAAGGCCCTGTAAAACATGTGGCCCAGAATAAAGCTCTGGTTTGAGTGTGGTATTGCCTACCAATTTTTCTTCTTTTGAAAAGTAAATAAAATAAAATATTGATTTAAATAGTATCAATACATGTGTGGTATAAAAGTTAATCAAATAAGTAATCTATAGAATAAACAAAGATCTCTTTTCAAAATGCACTCAAATCCCCAAATTCTCCCTCCCTTCTCTCTGCTATTAATAGTTTGATGTATATCCTTCCAGAGTTTTCTGTAGGTACAGAGAGAGAGCTCTATCTATCTATCTATCTATCTATCTATCTATCTATCTATCATCTATCTATATCTATGTATATGGTTCAGAAATATAAACAGGATCATACTATATAAATCATCCTGTAACTCTTTTTCATTTAATACCTTTTAAAAAGAATGACCCTACAGTATTGTTTTTTGTCTTCCTTACTTTAATGAAAGAATATATATGGTCATGATAAGAAATTCAACAACTGAAAAATGAAATAATTGAAATGTAAAAGTTCTTGAGAGTTACTCATCCCATCTTGTTTTTAGAAATAACCACTATTAACAGTTGATCGAATTGGCGAAAGGTTAATCTTTTTTGGAGATGAGGGATACATACATTGGGATTCCTTATATCATTCTGTTTTCTTTGAGATAGGTTTGAAATTTTTCACAATGAAAAGTTAAAATTTCTTGAAGACTGCTTTTGTAAAAAAATTACTGAAAGCCTTAGCTGTTTTTTAACTTGAGAAATTTTGAAGACGTCTCATCATATTTATGCTAATTTTATTTAAAGTCTAAGCTTCTGGCTTGGTCTTGAACTACACAAGCCTGAGAGAAGAGCTAGAGAAAGTAATGAATATATATGTGGTGATTGAAACACTTGTGTCTGGAAATCAAAATGGCTGATTGGCTGAGATAGGGTTGCTTTGTAACAGTTTGGTATTGTTTGTCATCTGAATAGGCTCAAGACAAGGTGTGCCCATGGTGGGACTGGTGGTGGAAGGAGGTCCCAATGTCATCCTCTGGGTGTGGGAGACTGTGAAAGACAAACATCCAGTGGTGGTGTGTGAAGGCACTGGAAGAGCTGCTGACCTTCTGGCCTTCACCCACAAACACTTAGCAGATCAAGGGTGAGTCATTGACTCTTCAGTTTTGAAACTGTGGTGACCATTTATTCCTCCATTTTAGTTCTTTAAGCTCTGCTTTTATTTGGGCTGGATATCTTTGGAGGACAGAGGTAGAAACTGGAATTCACTTTCAATGATTTTTATATTTATTAATCAATATCAAAAAGTGCTCCAATAATGCAAGTTGCTACTTTCTTAGCAGAAGAATGGCATGCATTTATAAGGGATGCTTGAACCTTGTCTGAGCTTTGGGGAAAAACATTTGCAGGGAGAGTGAGGGAGGAGATGCTCCTGCAACTGGCCACTATAGCTGAAAAAATTCTTCAATGAGTGAGGAAACCAGTGTTGGCTACAGGTCACCTTCAGGTTCATTCACCATTAGTAAAAATAGCAGAAATTGGGAAGTCGACATCCTGGCATTTATATAGCATATGTTGTGCTTATTTGAGATTTTAATTTTCACCTTTTCTTATTCTTCCAATTTCAAAAGCATGATATTTCTACTGTGTAAGTAAATATAGTGCTAATCAATTAAAATATCGACCCCACTAATTTACTCAATAAACATTTACTGCTTATAACTGCTCTCTGACAACTCTTTCCTTACAGTTTCTTTCCCATTTCAGCCTTTAGTTCTCTACTCCCACCCTTTATCCCCTTCCTTATCCTTTCACACCTCTCCTTTGGTCAAAGTCATCCTCGATGAGTGGCTCTTAAATCTTTTGGGGTTTCAGATCCTTTTGAGGATATGATGCCCTTAATTTCTGGGCATGGACAGCCGCCTGAAAACCTATCACTTTGAGAAACTTGCCCCAGTGTCCAGTCATTCCAGGATTATGGCAGATCATTCTATTCTTGCTGTCAAATTCAGACTTCTGGTGCCGCTTCTTGTTCATTTTCCTTCTTGCTCCATTTTCTTCTTGCTCATTTTTTTTTTTCCTTTGCAAAACTGTCCATAAAAACCTTCTCAGTTAGGGAGAGCAGATAGTTGGTTTTCTTTTACTGACATTGTTGGCTTGTTCCCTTCTCTGTATTGTGTCAAGTCATGACCATTTCTCTCTCTCCCAGGGCCCTTCATCCTCAAGTGAAGGAAGAGATCATCTGCATGATTCAGAAAACTTTCAACTTCAGTCTTAAACAGTCCAAGCACCTTTTTCAAATTCTAATGGAGTGTATGGTACACAAGGATTTTGTGAGTATGATGAAGTGATGATTCAACCGACTTAAAAAATGTTAATTTTCAACAATTGTACTATTTATTTTCACACTTTTTTCGGTATAGAATTTTTTCATTTTTAGCTTTGTATATAACTCTACAGAACTTGGCCTTTAGTTCAGTAACTTGGCTTCTTACCTCCCTTCCACCCTTTTCTAATTCCCAGTTGTACCTCGGAAAAAGCACTTAGTATAGCAGTAGTGCATAAAAGTGATTGAGTTTAGTGAAAATTACACATAAATATTTTCAAAGGTTAAAGAAAGAGCTCCATGTCTCAAGTGAACGCAAGTCTGTTGGGTTAGATGACTGCATCATGGCATCCTGCATAAATCCTACAGATCACTAGAAATGTGCTGGCAATGGGAAATGTGAGAATAGGGTGTTATGGGCTATGAACATAGTATAGATTCAGGAAAAGATTTCAGTGATTTAGGGTAATGTGATCAAAATTTTGTCAATGACTTGGATGATATGAAGCTGACAATTATAGTAAATATGCAGATATTTCATGATTCATAGTGATCTCTCCAGAATTTGAAGGCTGGACCAAATTATAAAAGATTTTGATAATATTTTGGTAATCACCTGGCCTCAAAAAACCAATTGAATAAGTTCAGCCTAGACAAAGTGTGGCAAAACACATGTGAAAAACCCTTTGGGATTTTAGTTGACCTAATAACAACAAAAATAACAACCATGTCTACAATTAGCGGTGTGTTTTGTTTTGTTTTGTTTTTGTTTTTTTAAATTCCTTCCCCCTTTTCACCCAGCAGTGTGCTTCCAAATATATATTTTTTACCTGAAGTAGTCTCACGAATGATTTCAATATGGCAGTGATTATTTCCTTTTCAGAGATAATGAAGCTGAAGTCAAGAAAATTTAAGTGATTTACTCAGTTTCATGCAGTTATGAAATGTTAGAACTGAACCTTGAGCTCAGATTCGAAATCTTATACATGGTCTACTACATTTTATATTTCCCACAATGATCAGTAAGTTAAGAAAAGGACATGTTAAAGAGATTGTCCTTATATTTGCCTCTTCCTATCATCAGGAGAGTTACTAATAAGCTGTGTAATGATCAAGAGGGAACTAGAGAAGGCAGCTAAGGGTTTGCACATTACAGGAATTAGGTTCTCAGTTCCTGTACTATTGAAGGTGGATTTTTATTGATGCACATACAAGGGCTGTTAGTGGAGGGAACCCATGTGTGAATTGTAGAAGCAGGGTTTTGCTATCTTTGTGGGAACTTAGAGATTAGGGTCCTTCTCATTTTGTGGGTGAGGAACCTGAGATTCAGTGGCCATAAGGGATCTACCCAAGGCTAACTAGTTAGTGGGATGTCTGGGGCTAGAATTTGCCAGTCTAGGCTCCTTTTTGTTGAACAGCTCCCTCTATTATATAAAATATACTTTCATTTGGAAAGACTGAGATACATTCATTAATAGCAGGGGACCTTTTATAATCATAAGTAATGTCCTTATTTGTCTTAAAAAATCAGCTTCATTTTTTTAAATAAAAAAGTTTGATGCATTGGACACTTTGACATTGTGATGACAGTCTGTGCTGTCTATTCTTCTTGCTCACTGAGTGCGTTATAATTGCCTCACTTATTTATGACAAATCCTTGAGGATACATTTCTCATTAAAAAGCGACAGTCTTAGTTTCTAAGGTTAGGGGAACAGAAGGATCTCATTTGGCAACTCCTTCAAAATGAGGAATGATTGTCTTTACATGAGGAGTTCATACTGAGTTTCTTTCCATTATAGCATGTGCGTAGTACATTAATGTAGCCATGTTCTTTCATATATGTTTCTTCTGCGATACATGGAATTTTTTTAGGTAATTTTCTCCCCTTGTATGCCCACAACTCTCCATTACCCTACTAAATTTTTTTTTCTTCAATAACTGAAAAACAAAAAATTTTTAACTTTGTCATTTTTGATGTTAATGAAGTTTGTTTTCCTCAATTCATGAGCTCGAGGGAATTTTTTGTGGGTACTCTTGAAAGCCTTTCTTTGCTAGTGCCCCAAATGTATGGCTTTTGTTTTCAACTGTTATAGATTACCATATTTGAGACTGACTCTGAGGAGCTGCAAGACCTTGATTTAGCCATCCTAACAGCTTTGCTGAAAGGTGAGTGTCTGAATAGGGTTACAACTGCTTCCCACTTCCTCTTGTCACATTCCAGTGACATTTTGTGTATATTTATATGTTGATGTTTTAAGTAAATTATATGATCATTCCTTTCTTTTACCCTAGGCACAAATTTATCAGCATCTGAACAATTAAATCTGGCAATGCTTGGACAGAATGGACATTGCCAAGAAACATATCCTAATACACGGACAACATTGGAAGGTATAATGAAACGAAGTTATTTGGAAAAAAAGTATTTTTTGTGTTGGTTTGTTAGGGATGGGCAAAAGAGAAAGTTGGAGGAGAGATACATTGGATTGGGAGGGGTGTGGGGTACCATCTCTGCAGCCGGGTACCCAGGGATCTCAAAGACATTTCTCTCATATACTTTGACTGAAAACATTTTTTCCCCTCTGGCTCTGCAGCCCAATTGAAGCTAACAAAGGAAATTGGGGGAAAGACAGAATGGAAAGCTTTTTCTTTTTTTTGAATGGACAGATTTTTTTTATATTGTTGTTTGAAACTTAAAGTTTATCTTATTTTTTGCATTAAAATGTAATAAATGCTCATAATAAAAATTAGTGAAAATTGAAAAAACAGAGAGAAGAAAGGTTATCTATAGTGATAATGATAATTACTATTAACTTTTCATTTTTAAAAATTACAGTTGTGACCACACCACAGGTGTATTATTTTGGGGTCAAACTAATACATGCACATTGTTTAAAACATCAAATAGTACTAAAAGGCTACTTAAAAAACAGTAGTTCTTTGCTCTGTTAATCCCAAGAGCCAAGTACTTGCGACAATTTTTTTTTTGACTGTTCTGGAATTTATAAATCTCTATATTTCTAAAAATAAGTCATAGTGCCGTTTTCTGAATCATCAGTTTTAGAGACCTTTCAACATTTCTGTCGGTAGTCCTCACTGCTGTAATCTGGGCTGGTTGCGTGCTATTCCTGGTGCTGGACTGTCGTCCTGCATCATTTTAGGGATTTCCTCCTGTGTAAGAGTGCCTGTTTTCTGTGTTCCCTGTATTCCTCTTTCTTGGTTTACTTCTTTATTTTGATGGTGTGCATCCTTCAGTAATTTCCTGAGAAAGGTAGGATGGGAGGTAAAAATTTTGAGGATTTACGTGTTTGAATATGTTTTAAGATTGGAAGTAATTTCTCTTAGAGAATTTTGAATGTTTAGCTTCCAGAACCCAGCATTCCTGCTGAGAAGTAAAAATCTTTCTGTTTTCTGATCCTTTGTTTGTGACCATCCCCTCCCCCCCACCACCCAGAAGTTTAAAATAATCTTTCCTTTATGGAGTGTTCTGAGATTCAGAGTTGTTTTGAGTCTTTATATCCATTATGCTAGACACATGCTTTCAATTTGGCAATCATGTGTTTCCATTCTGGGGAACTTCCTCCCTTGTTTTTTCTGTTCTCTTTCTGGAATATCCCTTTACTGAAATGTTGGACCATAGATCCCTCCTCTAATCTTATCTTATTCCTGTTATCTTCTATATCGTTTCTTTGGTGGATTTCCTCAACTTTAATTTTCATGCCTTGCAGGTAGCTTTTTGTTTCTGGTAGTATACTATTAATTTCTGCAAGCAAATTTATTCTTTGATTGTCTTTTTTTGTTGTTGTTGTTGTTTTAAAATAGCATC
Organism: Rhinolophus ferrumequinum; assembly: GCF_004115265.2. NCBI lineage: Eukaryota > Metazoa > Chordata > Mammalia > Chiroptera > Rhinolophidae > Rhinolophus > Rhinolophus ferrumequinum. The sequence goes on along the minus strand of NC_046295.1, from coordinate 40,302,011 downwards.
CTGAATACAAATATATTCCTTTATTTTTGAGAATATTAATGATAATTCTTTTGAAATTTTCTTCTTCCTGCATTGTCTGATACCTCCTAGTTGCTGTTTTGTGGCTATTTGTTCTGGACTTTTTGTTTAAGTATGGAGAATAGAAAGCACATTGGAAGTTCTGAACTTGTAGGTGTGAGCTTCACAGTGGAGTGATCTACCTGCCATTTGTTGGGGAATCTGAGATGTCAGCATATTTATGTCTTTTCTCTTATACAAATCGTAATACCAGAAAAGAATCCTCCAATCTCTGCCGCAAGGTAAAAGCCTTGTTGCTAGTGTTATGGGAGTTAGATGGGAGAAGATGATTGGAAAGGTCCCAACGTTAGGAATTCAGCATGTGTGCTTTTATTTCATCCTGATACTGCCAGAATTCTGTGTCATAGATTTATTTGGTTTTTGACTTTTTCCAGTTTCAGTTTCTGGGGACTTGCACTTTCTGGCTTTCTGGAGTCTGCTACGTCAATTACCACTTGACTACCTGCTTTCCAACTTCCAAAATGTTGCACTCTTGACTTCCTTATTCTTGAGGATTCATTTCTTTTAAAAAAAATAAAATCCCTTTACTATATAGTTTTAATGGAGTTTTAGGCAAGAGTAAAAGTAGGTAAGTTTGTTTAATTTGCCATTTATACCCAGAAGCCAGGTGTAGTTTAAATGGAAACATGCCAAGTTACCAAAAAGAAAAGAAAAGAAAGAAAAAGAAGCATTGGATTTTTATTAGAAATGCATTAAACCTGTACATTAGTTTGGGAAGGATTGAAATATTTACAATAGTCAATCTTCCCAAGCAAGAACAAATTTATTCAAGATGTCCTTTATGTCTTCAAGTTCACTTTTTGTTATTTCTTCACTCAGGTCGCGAACATTTCTTAGTAAGATTTTTATTTTATATTTATTGTGTCTGTGTGGTTTTGAATTCAAATACACATAATACTTTAATTATTTCTGTTTTCTTAATTGACCCTGTATCTTTGGTTTATTTTACCCTCTGAAGCCAGGCTCACTGGAACAAGCAATGTACGATGCTTTAGTGATGGATCGGGTAGATTTTGTGAAGCTCTTAATAGAATATGGAGTGAACCTCCATCGCTTTCTTACCATCTCTCGACTGGAAGAGCTCTATAATACAGTGAGTACTGAAACATTTTATCAGTCACCTTTACCTTAAGATTTAGCTTGAATGTTCAAGGCTTCTTGAATGTTCGTGTACAAAGATAGCTTATAGAGAGACAGATTTTTCAACCAAAGGAGAAACATTCTTACCAATTCCATTTTATCGTATGGACATTTTTGTATTTCCCATTATTAATTACACAGAATAGAAGTGTAAAGTAACTTAAGAAAATATTGTAGTAAGATCATAATTAATGCCACAGATGTAAATGAGAACACATTAGTATTATTGAGTTATTGAAAGTATCTTAACCTAAGGCTTAAACCACTGTTAAATTCTGTTCCTGAAATGTTCCTATGACAACCCTTTATGGAAACTAGACTGGCTTAGTCATTTAAAAAACACCAATTGCTTAAGCCACGTACCCTTCTTGAAATGTCCTTCTTTGTCCTTTTGAATTGTAGCCTTTCTTCAAAGCCCTGTTCAAGTCCTGTCTTCTTGAATACTTCGGTTCACAGTGATCTCTCCTTACAAATTATTTGCAACTCTTTTGAGCACATCCATCTTCATATTGTTGGTTATTTTTTTTTTATATAAGTACCCACTCTCTTCTATTACACTGTAGAAACTCTGCAAAGAAAGTACTTATGATCTTCATTGACTCCCTCAGAAGCTTGATTGAACATAATAAGTGTTCGATAAATATTTGTTGATGTAATTGTGTGTGGAATTCGTAATTGTGTGATTTATATATGATAAAGGATAGTTATAAATTAGTTAAAATTTATTTCTGCCTCTTATGACAAGTTAATTAAATCCTCACTATCTACCTATAGATATCTTGCTTTTAAAAGTATTTCAATCTAATTACATCTTCTCTTGAGGAACACCTTCCCTGCAATTAATTTGGCTTAAGCTTCATTACTAAAGATGTTGAAAAAAAAATTTAATATTATGGATTATTTATGCATTCTGAAATAAAGTCTTTCTCCCCAAGCACATGGTAATTAAAAGGTAATTAAAATTCTTCCTTTTATTCTTTATTACAGAAACAAGGACCTACTAATATGCTCTTGCATCATCTAGTCCGAGATGTAAAACAGGTAACCTAATTATGAAGGTGTGCAAATGTCTTTGTGTATTGCCTTAACTTTGTGATGGAGGTGTCACCAGATTTGCTTTGTAAAATGTAGATTTGGACGTCTTGGTGAATGACCTATGCTCTTTATCAGTGACGGAACAATTTCATCACCGAACTGCACTTTTGTATTTTTGTCCTTTAATTCGCTTTGTGTTCTTAGAGATTCGATCCACCAAGTTAGTGACATTAGCTAGGAATTGTTTTTTCTCTTATAAAATATGAATTAGAGACATACAAAACTTCTAATCAGAACTTTGGCTCAACATGATACAACAGTATTGCCAATGATGATAATGATACCTGTTGAAAATAAAGACATTTCCTAGTTCTGTTCTCTTTATTGGAGAACTAATATGGATCTCCATTATTTTTGTTATTATTGCTTTCACTATTAGTGATGGCTGGGGACTCTCACTTCTTCTGTGCGTCTAAGCATTGTGCTAGGGAACCAGGATGAATCCCATTGCTGTGTACACTTCCTCATATTTTGGTCGTTGTATTCTCATTGCATCTTGAGTTAAGTCATACTTAAAATAATCTGTCCCATTACTGACCAAAACTTCCCAACTTTAATGGATTTTTATGCCTCAATCCCTTCTCTTTTAATTACCAAGAACTTTTATTCATATCCACAGTAAACTGGGAGTGCCTTTTATTTGTCACCATGATTAAAATCCATCCATAGCACCTTTTTTTAATAGTTCTTCCTTCATTTTTCAGAAGTCTGGTACCTTGATGAAGTGAGTGTGGGCTTTCTTGGTTATGTTGACTTGGTAGGAGAGCCAGAGTGACATTTAGAAGAAGACATTTAGCTGGCAAATTAGCAGTAAGCCCAAGTCTCCATGATGATGTGCATTTAGTTTGCATTGACTTGTTCTAGATCAAAATGATTTTCCTTATAGTATATCCTTAAACTCTAATTCTGTCACAGTAAACTGAGGAATAAGGAATGAAATAGGTTAAATATGCTCATAACTAGCAGCAAATAAGCATAATTTTTGGTGTTCCTGTTAAACAGTAAATTATGAATGTGAAAAAGAAATGAAATCATTTACATATACATATGTGTATCACCTTATTTCTTGTTCAAAGCTTTTGAACATTATTCATAATCTGTTCCTTTCAGAGATCTTGTTCAGCACTGTGTATGTCTTTAAAAATGTCCTGTGAATTGCAGTTCAGAACTAACAGTTTTGAAGAGGTAGTAAGGTGGGCTTTAAGGGGTCAAAATAATTTTCATTTAGATTAAGATCCATGTACTTGAATGTCTGCTGCTCAGCTCTCCTACCAACCTTGGCGTAGCGTCATGTTTTAATGCCTCATTTTGTTCTGCCATTCCGTGTTCCTTATCTGTATTTGTTCTACTTCCATATTCTTGTTTTGAGTATGACATGGTCAACACAATGCAATGTGTTATAAACATTTTAATAAAGAGAGAAGCTGAAGGTTTAACCCAATGTTAATTTTGGATCACACACATTCAGTATACCTTTCAGTAATTTTACTTCTGTTTATAGTAGTTATGTCATTTCCAGTTAAAAACCATCTTTTATACCAAATTTAAATGTATTTTATTGTAAAGTGTATGTATGCATGAGAGAGAGAAGAAAAAGAGAATGAATGAGCAGATATGAGCAGACATTCAATGTCTATGAAACTAAAACTATGTTAAGGCTAAGTATCCATCCCCATTTGAAAAAGCAGATCGTATCAATAGCTGGTCATATTATTTGATCAGTTTGTAAAGAGATTGAAAAGTATGAATACATGTCTTTGCAGTTGATTTGGTTATGTTCTAATGTCATGGCAAAAGAGAGAGAAAAAGAGAACTGAAAGTTACAATTGATTACATGTTTTTGTTTCAGCATACCTTTCTGTCAGGCTACAGAATAACACTGATTGATATTGGATTGGTAGTAGAATACCTCATTGGTGGAGCGTATCGCAGCAGCTACACTAGAAAAAGTTTCAGAGCCTTCTACAGCAGCCTCTACAGAAAACAGAAGGTAGCACAATTGAAAAGTACCCTAATAAAATTAAGAAGTAGTGTAAATAATACTTTAAAAAAATGGCTTGGGAAGTTCAGATGGGATTGGTTCTAAAATGGACATTCTGTTTATTGACATCTATTCAGTATCTGCTATATGTAAGGTCCTGTGCTAGGTGCTGGCTTACTGGCCGGGAGTTTAGAAACTTGTAGCGGAAACATATTTATGAATAACTGGCAATAATACAAAACATCATATAATATGTGCTATATTTACACAGAATTAATGTGAGAAAAGTTAGAGGCGAGATGATGAGTTCTTTCCTTTTCTTTCTTTCTCTTTTGAAAATACAGAAGTCTAAAGCTTAATAGGATCAGATCTATAAACTCATAGTAGTTCATAGTCTGAAGATGACGCACTTTGGATAACTGTGTAGGGATTGTATGGGAAGATGTATGCAGAGTGTACTTAAAAATACATATAGTATGTATTTATTTTCCCACATAGTTTTGAAAAATCTAGGAATGTAAAATTAGACTGGTTAGGTGATAGCAGAGAAAACATTGCTTGTTTCTTAAAATTTCCCTTACAAAACAGTAAGCTAAAGGGATTAGTTCTTATTAGAGGATAATGGAAGTGTTAGAAACGGTAGTTTTGGGCATTTTGGCTTGATAGAAGAGCAGGACAACGGAAGGCACAGCACTGTGGACATCAGGGTATATTTTTGCAGTGACAAGGAGATCTCTGTCACTGGAGAAGTGCCAAAAAGTTGTGAAAGGATAAGACTGGAAAGGTAGTTTGGGGTAAGATCACATGAGGAGTCCAGAATATCAAGCTACTTTTGACCTTTATTTATAAAGAATTAGGTGAAGTGAAACCCAACTTGGCTTAGGAAATGAAAAAAATAAAACAAAAAGAAACCCACATCTCACAGAGCAAATGTGCTTTATTGAAATTTCAAATACTTGCAGTATCAGCTCCTTCATTTAAACAAAATACACCTTGCTGTAAGGTGACCAGTGGCAGGTACAGGGACTGACTGTGGCCTTGGTGCAACTCAGAGGGGAGCATGCCAGGCAAGTTCCCTAGTGGCCTTTCTAGATATTTGTAGGAAATTACCCAGTTCTGATTATTTGCTAGTGAAGGAGTACAGGGTTTATTTACTAGTACAAGTCCTAGTAAATTAGACCATAGCAGTTACAAATACATGGTTTGGAGTCAGAGAAATATGGAACTGAATCTTCATTTTGCTCATTAGTAGCTGTGCAATCTTCAGCAAGAAATTTGACCTCTCTCTACCCCTCATGTCCTGTGTCAGTTTCCTCATCTATGAAGTGGGAATAATAATAATACTCCTTTCATAAATTCATCAAAAGTACTAAATAAAGCAATATCTGAAAAACCCCTATTCTGGGTTTTTCATAGAAGGTATAGAGTAACTGTTAATAATAGCCATTATGATTATTATTAATCATACTATTAGTTCTGCATTGCAATGGTAATTGAGTATCTTTAAAAAACCTTGACCCTGTCACTTTTATGTCTAATTTATAGCCATAAAACAGAAACTAAAAACAAATGAAATAGTTCAAAGCCTGTGGTTTGTATCATTAATTTTTATGTCAGTCCCTTTATAATACTTCTTTTTTTTTCATTGACAAAAATTTCATGCTGATGAGCAATGAATTATGTTGTTGGACCTAGCCGCTGGAATTCCCCTGGCGATATTGTATAACGTGTGGAGAAATTCCAAAACTTTCTAACTTCCCCTTGGAGCTGTTTGGGAATGGGAACTTTTTCTTATCAGAACTGTGTATCTTTATTGCCTATTTGGAGCTTGTTCCAGGTATAGAACATCCATTGATTCTAATGGAATTTCCACATAGAGAAGGAATGCAAGTTTATAATACGGAACAAAAGAGCATGTTTTCTAAGATGTTAGGAAATAACAGTGTACTTCATAAGAAGGAAATCATGAGATTGAGGAGATCACTCTTTTTGGGTGAGGGAGTAATTAATCTCTGATTAATGATTACTAATCATGGATAAGAGAGAACCATTGGATATTTGGTAACACACAATATTATATTTGGTTTTTATTACTGTCTAGAAATAAAATGTTAATTGTTACCACTATAATCTTTTTCTCTTTTTGTTTTATTTTAAAAATAAAATAACATATGCCAGAGAGTGACCAGCTTTGCTCAGAGTTATTCCCAGCCCCCTCTTCACCAGAGATGTGCTTCGGGAAATAGAAAAGAATCTACGGAAAGCACGTTGCACTCCCAGTTCATTAGAACTGCACAGCCTTACAAAGTCAAGGTACTGTTACTTCCTTTTAGATTTCAAACTAAAATTGTCCCTTCATTCTGAGACGACGTCTTCATTTGAAATTGGAGAAAAGGTGGTACAAATTGAGGGACCCTTTACAAGTATAAACAGATGGCGCAAATACAAAACATAACACAGCTGTCCTTTAAATGTTGAGCAAAGGCCCAGGACAGAGCACTGGGAACTACATGACTGTCGGGGCTGGCACTTCAGCCTACCTTCCTTGTTCCTACTGCCACCACGTCCAGATGGTGACACAGGAAAGCAGTCCTTGGAATGCCACTAAAATGTAATTGTTAACCCAACACTGAGCCCTCCTGCCCCTCTCCCTGAGGCTAATTGGACGTGACTACTTCCTTTGCATCTTATTTTTTTCCCTTTGATGCCTTCTTTGAAGTTAATTTTAGCATAATGTCACCGTATGACAGTATAATGTGTGTGTGCCCGCTTGTGTACGATATCGATATTCCCTCTCTTCCCATACTACCTCGATCCCACTTTTCTTTGGGGATGAATGCTTTTGCTCGAGTTCTCATTAATGGTTCCTATGTTGGCTGAAAGAGGTTTTCTTTCCATAGCTCCTAGAATGAAAACATATTTTATAAAATTACCCTTCATCATCACCAATGAATACAAATTCCCTTTATTTATAGAAATAGAGGGAACTTATTACAATTCTTGCTATTACTCCCTTTTAATTAAAAATAATAATTATTAAATCTTATTATTTGCCAGGCATTATGTTGGGTGCTTGGTTGAATTTGGGATGCAGGTAGGTTGGGGAAAATGTAATGATGACTGAGAAATGGTCCCACCCTCCCCAAAGTAATAACCATAGTGCAGTATGTTGAGCTTTGAAGTAGAGACACATCCACAGTGATACAGAAGAAGATGGAGGTGGTTAGAAGAGTAGCCTTTAAGATGAGCTGTACAGGGTGGTTAATAGTATTCCATTATTACCATCACTAGAGGAATGTATTCAGAATAAAGGAAACTTAAAACCAATCTATTTGGATGCATGTTGGCAATACTGGTAACATTTCCCTAAGGGGAAGATAATGAATCTATTTGTAAGGTGAAATTAGAGTTTTTTAATAGTTCTCATTTATCCAATATTATTTCAATCCATTTGCTTGGGAAATTAAAAGCTGCCATATAGTTATTTAGTGACTCTGTTCCAAAAGTGTAGTGTCTTGAGTTGTGCTAAATGAACTTAAACTATCTCACCTTAGGGACCCTGGAACTATTAGTTGCAATAAGAAATAGATTACCTTAAAAGGATAAATTTTTGGTTTCTGGTTTATAAAGTGCTCTTATTATTTTCATCTCTTTTCAGTGATTTAAAAAATAGTTCTAGGGTACCTGATGTGTTTCATTAGGTAGACAGCGTGTATCTCAGTGTTTGGAAACCCATTCTTATTTTATTTTCTAACAGGAGAAGACTGCAGTCCTTCATAAATCAAGGAAGAAATCGAAAGAACAAAATATAGCTGATGACCCTGAGTCTATGGGCTTTATTTACCCTTACAATGACCTGCTGGTTTGGGCTGTGCTAATGAAAAGGCAGAAGATGGCCATGTTCTTTTGGCAGCATGGAGAGGAGGCCACGGTTAAAGCAGTGATTGCTTTTATACTCTACCGAGCCATGGCCCGTGAAGCTAAGGAGAGCAACATGGTGGATGATGCCTCCGAAGAGTTGAAAAATTACTCAAAGTAGGAGTTCTTTCTTCACTTCATATTAAACATTGACAGTTCTCAGAATAGCTAGGCACTTTCATCTCCCTCACCGTAGAACTTGGAAGATGAGTGGACCTTTTGTTGTATATTTCATGGACTCCTACAAATAAGGATCTTTAGGTATTTTAAGGAGCTTTGTGAAATGAAAGGAAGAGAGGTGGCCTTCAAGTCAGGAGACTTGGGTTCTAGTCCTTGCCCTGCTGTTTATTGGGGAAGTCAGCTGATCAGATTTTGGGACTTTAGTTTCCTCACTCTGAAATGTTCAGTTAATGATTTTGAGTCTCTCCCAACTCTCCAACTCTTTGATACTAAGTTAAATTAAAACTTGTGGTTTACTTTAAGTATCTCTCAGGCAGAAAAACAAGTAAATGTATTATGTATTAAAGAACCTGAGCGTGATGGTGGAAGATAGAAAAGTTAGAAATGTTTTTGCTTTTTCATTAATTGTTAAAGTATTGAGGAAAGAAGGGAAACTAGAGTTAATAGAAACTAATTTATAATTTTGATCCACAAAATTCAAGACAATGACAGCATCTACTTTTTGGAGGAAAAGAACTCACAGGAAATAGCTCCAGGTCTGGTTTCTTACTTAAGTCATCTATGCATTTTGTAAAACCTTAAAAAAAAAACAGTAGTCCCACAAATTTTCTTAATTGCTAGTCACTTTTGAACATTATTTTCTGTCAAAAAAATTCTTCTTTAGGTCTTATCAGGGAGCCCCAAACCAAGCTATGTATAGCCTGTTTTGTGGTGTGGAGTAGCTTTTCCCCACAAATAGCTCAGGCACTCTGGGTGTAAACCAAATTCTATATGCTATAGTGTAAGCCCTCTCGTTCTGTTCCTTCAGGAAAGGGAGAACAATCCATATCCCGAGCAACAATCCCTTTAAAATAGCTTCTCCAGACTGACATTATTAACTTGCTGTTCTTGCTTTTGTACTGGTCTTTCCTACATCTCCTATCTAATCTTTTTCAATGTTTCTGGGTCTCTCACCTGCTTTTGTTTTCATTGGTCCCCACTGTGTCCTTACAGACAGTTTGGCCAGCTTGCCCTGGATGTGTTGGAGAGGGCATTCAAACAGAATGAGAGAATGGCCATGAAGCTGTTGACCTATGAACTCAAGAACTGGAGCAATTCTACCTGTTTGAAACTGGCTGTGTCTGGAGGATTGCGGCCCTTTGTTTCACATACTTGTACCCAAATGCTACTGACAGATATGTGGATGGGGCGCCTGAAAATGAGGAAAAACTCTTGGTTAAAGGTACCTTTACTTGCTTTATAGATATTAGTTTAGTCTGAAGATCTGTACGCTTAGAGTTCATTTATTCCTTGTTCCAGAAAAGTATCTTCAGGAAATCAGTTAGTATCTTTGATTCTCACAGGTGAGCTGGGAGCTTTCCAACGGAATCTCACAACTACCTTATCCCCTACTACCACAGTTTCTTTTTTAAAAGATGAGGGTAATTGTACCAGGTTTGTTCATCACAAAGGCATATTCATATGAAGGTGGTTAGAAGATGTTAGAAACATATACAAACATATGCAATATTTCATTAGTAGTAAACTCTGTTGCCTCTGATAATTATGACAAAAGTAAATGAGACTTTTTAGTGTAATTTTGTTCAGTTTAAGAATATTAACTAATAATAAACTAAATAAAATTAGCAATTTCTGTTATTCTGCTCATTCAGTGTGATGTTTCAGGGAATAAATTGTGGTTTTATAAAGCTTCCCTCAAGGGGTAACCGGTTAGCTCAGTTGGTTAGAGCGTGGTGCTGATAACACCAAGGTTGCTGGTTCGATCCCTGCATGGGCCACTGTGAGCTGCTCCCCTCCTTAAAAATAAATAAATAAATAAATAAATAAATAAATAAATAAATAAATAAATAAAATAAAGCTGCCCTCAAATATATTTGTTCACACCAGTATCTCCAAATTCCTCTATTCCATTACACTTTAGCTTCATCTCTCATCTTGAATAATTGAGAGTAATTTAGTTAACGACTAAAGACATTTGACTTTTGACATCAAGTCTAACCCTAAGGCTTTAGGTTGTGGTTAAGCTTAAGAAATACATACATGTGCTCATGAAACTGAATAAGATGGGATAAAGCATAAGCGTTAAGAGCTATGTAAGACTATATTTTATATTTTAATTTTATTTTTCCTAGAGTTCTTAAAATATGATGTGTTCCAAATAGGACGACTTTCTTAAAAATATATTTATGGTGGACACACTATAGAAACACAAATAAAATATATAAGATAAAAATATATAAAAGAGCTTGCACATTTTCATTCCACTGAGACTGCAGAAATAAAAGAAAAGTCAATCAAAAATTATTCCACATAGATTCCTCTTTGAAAATATCAGAGAAACAACAATTGTTTCTAGAAGAAGTTCTCCTTTCATCTGTTTCGACTTCAGACTTGGAAATGATGGAGCAGAGATGTGAATGGGTCCACCTACACAAGCTCTAACAATAACCTCTTTTAAATGTTCAGAGAGTGAGATGGGGTATAGATAGCTGGAAATATGAGAAATAATTTTCCACATGGCTGTGTCCTGTACATACTTTAGTTTACTAGAAATCCTTCTTACTAAGAACTTAATAACTTTTTGCTTAATATAGCTTATGTCAACAAACTTCACTTGAGTGAAACAAAACTAAATGTTTTGCCCCAAAACATAGTGAGTTGACAAAAAACCTTAATAACTACTTAAAATTTCTGAGCTTCAGTGAACCATACTGTTCTCCGGACCCAGATCCTAATTCATCAGTGCTTACCTTGTGAGTTTTGGGAACACATTTGCAAATAATTGTGAGATGTCCTGGTTAGACTAGTTCCAAGTGGATGAAGACTGGAGGAAGCCCTTGTAGGGTTATGTAAGAGGAAAACTCGTTTAAATGCTTTTAGGGTAGTAGGCTCCAACCTAGCCTTTGGAAAAGGGATATTGATAACACTGAATAGTGCTTCTCAAACCAATTGTTGCAATGGACATGGGCAACAGAATGTGGAGCCTTTTTAGGAAGTGGGTTAGGAATTAGTGTGATATTATTGTTGTGCCTGGTAACTATGATGTTTCCAGATCTAGAAAATTGCATGCATTTTGAGTTTTACATCTGAAAAGAAAATGACACACAAATAGATCCCTATCAGAACTGGAGAAAGTCCAGAAGACCTTCACAGGAGATCAAGCTTTAAAACAAAACAACAAAAGGTAATTTCAGCATGAAAAAAATGAATGTTGACAAGGATTGACTTCAATTTTTTTGATAATGAATGGTATAAAGTCAAGGTTAATCCTTCATTTTACTCACTGAATCCGAGAATTACTAAGACCTAATTTTAGCTAGAAAGAGGTGGTGTTCAGTAAGTTGGTTTTCACAACATTTAGTAAATTTTCTAAACTCTTTAATTTACCTTGTAAGGCCATGGAAGTTGAACATAAAAATTTTTTTGAATAGACTATAAATTAATGAATGATAGCAATGTAATGAGAACATTATGGATGTCTGGATATATACATTTTCTGAGTTTTATTGGCAGAAAATATTTGTGTAGGATGGGAGTGGATCTAACAAAAGGTGACACTTGGTATGTTTTTATATACATATATATATTTTTAAATGACAAGGAAACATTTTCTTTATTTTTTTAAATTGGGGAATATTGGGGAAAAGTGTGTTTCTCCAGGGCCAATCAGCTCCAAGTCAAGTCGTTGTCCTTCAATCTAGTTGTGGAGGGCGCAGCTCAGCTCCAAGTCCAGTCTCTGTTTTCAATCTTTAGTTGCAGGGGGCGCATCCCACCGACCCAATGGAAGCTCAGTGGTGGCTCGTTGTCTTCAATCTGGTTGTGGAGGGCGCAGCTCACTGGCCCATGTGGGAATTGAACTGGCAACCCTGTTGTTCAGAGCTTGCGCTCTAACCAACTGAGCCATCCAGCCGCCCTGTTTTCGTATTCTTGATTTTATAACATGAATGAATTTTAATGTTTATGTGATAATATCTACTTAATGGCTTTAAAGAATTATTATAGTAACATGCTCCTTGAAATGTAATATTTCTCACTGCTCTGCCCCTAGGGATAAATAACAGAATGGTACAGTAGTCCCCCCTTATCCACAGGGATTACGGTCCAAGACCCCTAGTGGATGCCTGAAACCTCAGATAGTACCGAACCCTATGTATACTATGTTTTTTCCTATATATACATACTTAACGATAATTTTTAATTTATAAATTAGGCACAATAATAGATTAACAACAATAATTAATAATAAAGTAGAACAATTATAACAATATACTATAATAAAAATTATGTGAACGTGGTCTCCCTCTCAAAATATCTTATTGTACTGTACTCCCCTTTTCACTTAAAGGAAGCACTTTACAGCTTCTCTTTGGCATATCTAAATGGTCAGCATCACTATTCTTGTACTTTGGGGCCTTTATTAAGTAAAATAAGGGTTACTTGAAAACAAGCACTGGGATACTGAGATAGTTGATCTGATAACTAAGATGTCTACTAAATTTTAACAGGAGGGTAGTACATTACAGTGTTGGATACACTGGACGAAGGAATGATTCATGTCCCCAGGGGGGCAGAATGGGATGTTGTGAGATTTCATCACACTACTCAGAATAGCCCACAATTTAAAAGTTATGAATTGTTTATTTCTGGAATTTTCCATTTAATATTTTTGGACCATGGTAGATCATGGGTAACTGAAACCATGGAAAGTGAAATGATAGATGGTGGGGTGGGGGCTACCATATACATATTTAAAATTTTTCAATGCATATATGTGTATGAATATTTTTTAATTTTCTTTTTTTACAAAAATGGGATCACACTATATTGTTCTATAACTTGCTCTTTTTCATTTAACAATGTAATTTAGATACTTTTTCATAATATTCAAAATTGCTTTTGTGTTTCTAATGGTTGTATAGTACTCCCAGCTAGGTTGTAAGTTAGTTTGTCTCATACCAGCTATCCCTCTAAAGGCAGACATTTAGGTTCATACCTGTTTTTTTTTTCTATTACAAATAAACCTACAACGAACATCACTATCCACATGTGCTTGCGTTCATGAGTATTTTTGAGGGAGACACTTCTAGAATTGGAATTGTTGAGTTAAAAGTATGTGAAGAATCAGAGTATCAGCTGAATTGGTGATGGGTCTGACATTTTCTATACACTACAATCTTAATTTTGTTATTTGAATAGTACTTGTGCTTGTGTAATCCCTACTACTGATTTTGCTTTGTGTTCTTTTAAAGATCATCATAAGTATTCTTTTACCACCCACCATTTTGACATTGGAATTTAAAAGCAAAGCAGAGATGTCGCATGTTCCCCAATCCCAGGACTTCCAGTTTACGTGGTATAATGGTGACCAGAACCCCAACAGTGCCAAAGAAAATCCTTGTATGGTTAGTGCAATATTATAGTAAACTGAGTTTTCATGGCATTGACTGTGTACAAATATACACATACATAAAGTTTATTTGTTTAACAATTTATTTAACAGTCTTAATCACATTATAGTATGATCTATAGCATGTATGACAGAGCTACTTAACCGCCATAGATGATTAAGCAAAAGATCCCATTTCTGCCTCAAACCCAAAATTAAACACTTTATTATACTTTGACAGCTGCTTAACTTTTCATGTTGCTTTGTGACTAGTAGAATAAATAGATTAAAGCTGCAATGAGGAATGTCTCATATCCTTAAAAATCTAATTATAATAATGCAGATTTAGAATTTGTATTGATCTTCACTACTCCCCAATTTTTTTTTTTATTTGTTATATTCAGTGACTGAATAGTTTTAGTTGAGTTCCCAGGTGTATACTCTTTCATGGGTAACTTCCATTACTTCTCTTATAGCTCATCTTTACTGGAGAGTCTCCAGTATGCTGTCTGTGGATATATGATTTACTTTTTATGTCTCAACTTGAATCATTGCTTATAAAATTGTCGTTTACTGGAAGTAAACATCTTATCTGGTACTTAATACTTTAATGAGGCATTTTAGCTAGCATCTTGTCTGATGTGCTTTTGCACTTATGTGATGTTTGTTATAATATTTTAAAATATTTGATAACTATTAAATGAAAAATTATCAATTATAAATTTGTTTTTATGGTGGGAGTCTGTTTTGATTGGTTGAGCATCCATTCTGATTGGTTAATGCCCCAGCCAGATAAGTTAAATTTTGACTGTTATTCCTGTTTGGGTATGTATATGTTCCTTTCTTCTTCCATCCTTTCCTTTCTCCCTCCTTCCTTCCCTCTTTCCCTTTTCTAAGCCTGAAAGTTCCATAGGCAAGCAAAATAAATTTCCATGAGACGTTTAAGTCTTTCTAGCTGCTAACCTCAAAAGCATGACTTTTGATGACATGAGCTTTCTTAGGAACAAATTATTGTAAGATGGCAGAATGGATACACTAGGGGAAGAAAAAGACTTTTCTCACTGCGGGGTCAGGAGGTAAGGATTAGGGACTGGAGACAGCTTCATAAATGAGGTGGTGTTTGAACTGTGATTTGAAGATATGGAGAAGAGGAACTAGCATTTCAGTGGGAGGGAAGACAGGCAGGAAATGCAAGGCTTATGTTAAGCATTGTAAGTTGTATGGTTTAGCTAGAGTCCAGGTTATGGGGGACAGGGGACAAGGAGAGAATATTTGCAGGTGTGGCTGGGAAAGTAGAGTGAGACTAGATCATGGAGACTCTTGTATAACTTATGAAGGAATATGGTTTATGTTCTATAGCTAATGGTGAGCCAGTGAACATGTATGACTAGAATAGCAACATGATCTGACCATTAGGAAAATTATTCTGCTTCTAGTGTACTCGATGATGTAGCAAGAAGACTGGCTGGAAGCAGGGAGAGAATAAGCTAGTGTAACTATCCAGGTAAGAAGTAATAAGGATTTTATTCAGGGTTAGTAACAATGGGCACTGAAAGGAAAAGACAGATTTTAAGCAAATAGTCAAATAGGGCTTAAACATGAGACATGGATGAGAGGGAGATAGCAAATATGATTGAGATGCTGATGGTTAAAACAAGGCCATCTTGAAAGGACATAATGATGACTAGAAAAAGAACAGGTTTGGAAGGGGAAAAGTGAGCTTAGTATTAGACATGTTGATAAATCACAATTAAAAGATATTTTTTCCCCCTTTGTTCCGCCTCCCCCCCCACTCCGATTCAAGCTGTTGTTTCTCAGTTTAGTTGTGTAGGACACAGCTCCTTGGCCCATGCTGGTATTATGAGCCTTGTGCTCCCCCTGGCTGAGGCAGTTGGTCCCCCTGGCTGAGGCAGTCGGTCACGCCCGCTGCTGGCCACTCACGCCAACCTCCAGCTGCTCATGGCAGCCCAGCTCCAGGGAGAGCTGTTGTTCACAACCTTAGCTGTAGAGGGCGCAGCTCAATGGCCCATGTGGGAATTGAACCAGCGACCTCAGCATTAGGAGCACGGTGCTCCAACCACCTGAGCCACCAGGCCCTGAAAAAAGTTGAATAATAATCTATTTAGTCAGAGCACTATTAAGTGGGAAAGATGACTGTAATGCAATAAAAAATAGGCAGGAATTGTAGTAGAGCTGATTGCTGTAGTTATAATTTTATTCTGTGTGTCTCCTTATATCAGATTCCTAGTTGAGAGAGAAAAAGAGAAGGGAGAGGAGAAAGGAAGGAAGGGAGGAAGGAAGGAACAAAGGAAGGAAGGAAAGAGAGAGACAGAGAGATAGAGATAGAGTAAAATAAAAGCTAAGAAAAATATTTTTGTGTTTACCTTCTTCTAAGGGAAAAAAAAAGGCCTGAACCTGAATTTATATTCCCATGCTATCTTCATCTTGGCAGTTTTTGAATTCAACTCAGAGATAGGCTCAATTAGTACTTTATAACCCATACCGAAATGCCAAGAGTAATTCAAGACCTAATGAAACGCTCTTAGAAAAAATAGTAAGGGAAGTTATTTAATGACAAGGTTATTACTTAAACTGCTTTCTGAATTCTTTCTGTAGTGGGATTGATGTCATTAAAATCATGGTAAAAGATGACTTTTCTAATCAGTTCAAAGCCATTTTAACTCTCGGCAGGTTCAAACCTGTCAGGAACCAGCTCAGTTCCTATGCCTCTAAGTTATAATGTCACTTCTACTGCCCAAAGTGACATGAATGATATTCACATTAGACACCGAGAGAACCCATCTAGATGCCTGAGGCCTCAAAAATTATATTTTCCTGCAATTATATGGACAATGAACAAAACTTGATTTATTTCTTGGCTTGAAAAATCTTGCTAATCATGCGGGTCTGACACTAGAGAGAGATCTTTTGTGGATAGGTTGAAGAAATGTACCGGTATGAGAGGCATCAGAGAACATTCCTTTTATTCACTTTTTAAAAACTCACAAAAACAACTCTTTTCCTGTTTAAAAGTTAAAAACACAAAACTCTATAAAGTAGGGTGAAATCTCTTTTACTTCTTTTTCATTCCTAAGAACATTCCTAAGTTCTCTCTTTTCAAAAACAATCAGGCTATAGAAGTGCTTTTTTCTTTTCTTTCCAATTATTTTTTCCCTTCTTTTTAAAGGCTCTTCTGTATGGGCACCTGTACTCACATTCACACAACTACTTCTCTGTCACACAGCTATTCCTTACTTATCACCTACAAAGGGTTAATCCCTTTAGGCTGACATATAACTTTTCTGAGAAACCGATCAGAGATTTGATGCTTTCCCTAGAAAAATCCATGTACAATGCAAATACTTGCATATAGTTGCAGGAGACTCAAGGACTCCAGAGCTCAGAGTCCATGAACTTCAGGTAAAGAATCTCTGCTACAAATGAATGGAGAAGCTATCAAAGCCAGAATCCTAAAACTAACACTGTGCCTAACTTCCTATGGATTGGAAAAGATGTATCATCAATGGATTTCCATTCTGTCCTCCTGCATTATGGAGATTGGTTATTGATCTTACAGGGATTTTATGAATATCTTTAGATTCCAAATTAGTGATAAAAGAGATTGAACAGAACAGGGACAGGGACCATTTTAAAATCCTTGGAACTACTCTTAGTTTAACTAGGTTTGATTATTAGAGATTCAGCTTGCATTTCAGAAATACCTTGTGCTCCTTACCTGGTCAAAGATTTATATAATACATATTATTTTCTTTCCATTCAAGAATAAGATTATAATTTGGAATGGTGGCTGCCCAACTAATTTCTAATATATTTACTATATATATTTATTATATTTTTTGATATTTGTAAATGTCAATATTTTAGTTAAGCCCCTGACAATACATGATTATTTGTTTATTTTACAGAAAGACTGTGATATGGAAAGGGGCCCTGATGAGAAACAAGATGAAAATCAGCACTTTGTTTTAAAGAGTGGTCCCCAAAGCCTTCCATTGACCAGGAAAGTCTATGAGTTCTACAGCGCTCCAATTGTCAAGTTTTGGTTTTATACGGTTGGTTTCATAGCAACAATTCATGATAGTTAATAGCTGATGATTGATAATGTTGATAATGATATACCTGATTTGCCACCTTGTGATAAAATGTAGAATTGCAGTAAAAAAATGGGATGAATGACAAAGGAGGTAAGAAAGAAGATTGGAGGGAGGCAAGTAAAGATCTCTCCTACATTGGGAGTGAAAGAATGAGCGTTTTCTTCTTTCTTAAGTGCTTCCCATTAGCAAGCTGGGACTGAGCATTTGAAGCTTTTTGGCATAATAAAATTACCAGGATTGTCGAATTAAGTGACAGAGATGGATTCTTTTCCCCATCTTGGGCAAAAATATCAGCAGTTTAGTCGCTTTTTTCTTTGTAGCAATAATGTATAATAGAGGCAAAAAAAACAAGTGTTTGGTTTTTGTCTTCAGTGTATATGCTGATAAATACGTTATAAAGGACAATAAAAATTGTACAAGTTGAACTGTATGAACAAATACTAAACCCGTTATGGATATAGGGATACAGAGAAAGCATGAACTGTACGTTAAATGTATTGAGTGCTTTTCATGTTTATTTAATAGCATTATTTTTCTAATGTTCAGCTGTAGCTAAATTGCTCATGGACAAGATTATGTATTTCCAAAACATTTGAATTGTGACTAAAAAGAATTATCTGAATGTGTTATATTTTAAAATATTTACTTACCCAACCACACACTTATTTCATATATTTATTAAATAAGTACAAAGTTCTGAATGACTTTCATCTGTTTTCAAAAATCAAATCTCTTTTCAAATGATGAAGTTTCACCATTTTTGTGAATATGCGCCAAAATATCCTAGTAACTGAAAGAATTTTAACCATAGCCATGTCATTGGGAAAAGAGTAGTTAAGTATGTCTTTCCTTAGAAATTTCTAGCTTGCAAACTCTTAGAGACAGGAGCAACACTAAGCAAACATAATAACAACAAAAATTGTTAACAAATAGAACAAATAACCCAGCCAGATCTTTCCACCATAACAGATGGTGAACACAGGCATTTTAGTCTTGGCAATCACTTTGCTAGGTTACAGAGTGTGTGCTTTATTGAAACAATGTCTTATTATAAATGTTATGATAAAAAAAGCAACAATGTAAACACTTTTGGATCTTTTCTTAAAAACTGGAAAGAAATACAAAGAGTCAGAAGAAGTACCATCAATATCTACAGTGTTTTATGCAGTGTCTCAATGCTATGAAACCAATGACAAAAATGTAAAAAATGACTCCTTGATAGAACAAATTTATTAACTTATGTCCCTAAGAAGTCATCAAACATACTCAGACTTTGGACATAGACCTAGGGAAGTATAGAATTAATGGACTTCACCTTAACTTTCTTACATGCTTCTCTACTATAGCTCTTTAACTCATAGGCAGTATTACCTAGTATGCCTACCTGAAATACCACCTATTGTATATAACATCCTATTGTATAGTCAGAAGTGGTTTCATCCATTCTGTATGTAGAACTAAACTTAGAAGACTGATAAAACTTAGGTAGAGCTCAAAAAGATATGAGAAATAGGGTTCCAAGTTAAAATATCTACTTCTAATGAAAATGAACGCACACACACCCATACCCATTTTTCTCTCTGTTGATTGGGGATTTTTAATACAAGTATTGATCAGCTAGCATCTGAGGTTATTTAAAAGGCTGTACCATCTCATGCATTGTTGGTGATCATGGAAATTGGTAAAGCCTTTCTTGTGGGCAATTTAGTAATATGTGTCAGTTTTAAATTTGTGTGCTCAGCTATTCTACTTCTGGGAATATATCTTAAGAAGGTGAAAGTGTTAGAAAAGATTACAAAGCTATTATCACCATGTATACATATGTGTGTGTGTTTACTGTTTTAATCCTTTGACAAGTTTGGAAATCTAGATTTAATATACACAGTTAGCAATTAAATATACCTTTCTTGAATGTCTACCATGTGTCAGGCTGAGTGCTGAGCACTGAGAATAAAAATATCAACAGTCTTTAGTTACAAGGACTCACATAAGTTGGATAACACTTTCCCACTAACCAGAGTATTTTAATCAGCATGAAATAAAACTCCCAGCAGTAGTTAATGCCATGATTTATTACATTTGAATATAAGCACCTACTGAGGCTACTCATTTGGCGTGCTTGGCACACATTTTTTCTGTTTAAATGGAGGGAAAGTGTGTGATTCTCTCTTGGCTTGCTGTTATCCGGGAAGTGCCCATGTTGGAATTAGCAGTGTTCTGGAAATTCTGGTCAGGAGCTAACAAGGTGAGACAGTGACCTCTTCCTATGCATTTGAGCCACTTAATCCTAGAACAGAAAACTGTGGATTCTTGTGTTTTCCTCAATATTAGGTCATCAATAATTAGAAGATGGTCCTGGTTGCATTTTCGTGTTTTCACGTCGAAGTTTGCGTGTATTTCTGCTCATCTGGGTCTGAGTGTGCTTGGCCTCCTCCATTATGACTGTCACTCATGTCCAGGGAATGTGTGTCCCCCTCACAGATGGCATATTTGGCATTCCTCATGCTGTTCACTTTCACTGTGTTGGTGGAGATGCAGCGTCAGCCCAGCATGCAAGAATGGCTTGTTATCATTTACATCTTCACCAATGCCATTGAGAAAGTCCGGGAGGTGAGCTATTGCTTCTACTTTTGGCTTCTACACACCTCTGCGAGAGGCGTCCTGAGTTCTGGTGATGAAAATAGATAGGTCAAGGGTGAGGGTGAGATAGACAATCCTGATCCTGATTTGCATACCACAGGAAGGGTATTTAGGGGAAAATCTCGGATCCCCATCCTTTCTCCTTGCCAAATACTTTTTACTGGTGGCTGCTCTTTGAAAGCAGTTGTTTTCGAGGACATCTGAGTATGTTTATCTCTAAGTGATGCTGTCTAATTGTTATTAGATCCTCCAACTATTTGATTTCCTGGAAGTATGTGTGTGTGTGTGTGTGTGTGTGTGTTTTAAATAAGATTGATTTTGCATAGCCTAGCAATACTTGCATATTACCAGTTTGTCTCACAGAGTGGCACATAAATGGTCAGAGTTGTATAATAAATAAAGAATTCATTTATAGCTTTTAAAAGATCCTACTAAATACCTTTGAAAATTGAAACTGAAAATCCTTCTGGGGCAAGTAGTCCCAGAAACAAAACAAGTCAAAGTTTTTGTTTTCAATTTGCAATGAGTCATTTAAAAATAAAAACATTTCCATGCAGTTATATATGCAATCATACACAGTTATGACTCTTTTAGATATTAATATATATGTACCAGGTGTGATCACACAACACAGTGAATGTTTAAATAAAAAAATATTACAGTAAAAGACACATTGCTATTAATTCCCCTCAAAATGCTCCCCTTCACTTCAAATACAGTTATCCCATCATTCTTGCCACTTTCTGAAACAGTTCTGGAAGTCCTCTTTCTTGAGTGTCTTTAGTTGCGCTGTTGTGACTGCTTCAACATCCTGAATGGATTCAAAATGTTTACCTTTCATGGTCATTTTGACTTTGGAGAAGAGACAGAAGTCTCACAGTCCCAGATTCAGTGAATAAGGTGGATGAGGACACGCAATAATGTTTTTATTTGACAGGAGTTGCTGTACCAGAAGTGATGTGTGACACGGAGTCTTTCTGTGTGATCAAAATATACAGTGAATGCTACTGCCAAGTGCCATCTAATGGAAAGGCAGGGATCTTCAATACGTGAAGTGGTGCGTCGAACCTTAGTAATGTGTGACAAGTTTCAACTTGTTCGGTGCAGTCAGTCGGGTGTGAGCTACGGTTGAAAGAAGGTGTGTTTTAAATTGTGCCATAAATCATCCTCCATCATGACAATGCTCCGTGTCACACATTGCTTCTGTTATATGGCAGTTTCTGTCAAATAAAAACATTATGGTGTGTCCTCATCCACCTTATTCACCGGATCTGGCACCGTGTGACTTCTGGCTCTTCCTCAAAGTCAAAATGATTCAGGTCATTGAGGCAGCCACAACAGCACAACTAAAGACACTCATGAAAGAGGACTTGCAGAACTGCTTCAGAAAGTGGCAAGAATGATGGGATAAATGTGTTGAAGTAAGGGGGAGTATTTTAAGGGAGATTAATGGCAATGTGTCTTTTACTGTAATAAATTTTTATTTAGACATTCAGTGTATTATTTGGTCACACCGCTTATGTCTACCTCCATCTATGCATTTACATACATTGATTTTCTCCTAGAGTTAATGTGACCAACATTATGTACTAAGAAATTGTATTCTTAGTAGTTATACCTATATGGTCTGCTAGTTACTATTGTGAAGTTTATACATTATAGAAGATAACTCAGGAGAAAAATGTTATCTGAATTCTACCATTTTTATGCTTTGGGGAAAATAAGTTTACTATTTTACACATCAGTTTGTCTGATATTCTGTTGCAGGGTAATTTCTTAAAATAGTGAGTTCTAATATCACATTCTGAGTAATTTGTCAACAACTCACTAAAGAGGACCAGATTATAGAATTCCTTGGTTTCAAACTAGTCTTTTTTTGCACTTAGCTATACCTCATGAAATGGAATTGTCCTTATATAGATCCATTACAATATTAAGTTTTAAAATGTCTTGCAGTTTCCCTGTGTTAGTTTAGGATTAATGAAAGCTAGAAAAATTACGTAAAAAAACCCTTCTTTTGGGGTGTTCAAATAGCTGGCTAGCACTAACAGTGACATTAAATTATATTTATAGAATTGTTTAAATAATTCATTACCTGAGGGTAACTTAATTCACCAAAATCCCCTTGTGATCTAAGATTTGGCAGGATTCAAATTACTCTTTAAATGAGCAGTTGATATATTAAAGAAGGTGATATTGATGAGACTCTTGGATTATACCTCATTCTTTAGGTTTCTTTCTTTCTTCTTTTAGGTCTGTATTTCAGAACCTGAGAAGTTTACTCAAAAGGTAAAGGTATGGATTAGTGAGTACTGGAACCTAATGGAAACTATAGCTACTGGCCTGTTTTTGGTTGGTTTCAGCCTTCGGTGGGGTGACCCTCCTTTCCATACAGCGGGAAGACTTATATACTGCATTGACATCATATTCTGGTTCTCACGACTCCTGGACTTCTTTGCTGTGAATCAACACGCAGGTCCATATGTGACCATGATTGCAAAAATGGTGAGTACAGTCTGCTTGTATATTCTGGTGTTCTTTTTTAATGCTTCTGCCTAATTTCATGGTTCACATTCAGTAGTTTAACTTTTGAAATTATTTATAGAAGCACAGAGAGCAAGATCATTTCATGCTTTCCTTATAACCACCAACTTGTATTTAACAAATATGTCCTTGGATAGCATATTGGGTAGTTGATAAGGATTCTCAGTTTACCATTTTGGGGTAAGGGCCAGATGATACGGGATTGAATCAAATTTGCCTCTGAGCACAGTAATTCCCAAGGGTCAGATTTGTGTGAGGCTACCACCAATGTTATTTTTCTGCTAAAATATTGATTTATCTTTGTATCTCTTCATCCACATCCAACTCTTAATTAGCGATTATTATGGGCCACACACTCTTATAAGTACTTTGAATATATTAACTCATTTACTTTTCAAAACAACTTTATGAGATAGGTATTATTATTCACATTTTACACACAAGGAAATGAAGGTAAAGTAAATTTTCTGAGAATATTAATAGGAGAGTCAGAATTCAAATCTGGGCCACCTGGCTCTGTCTGTCATTGACACTCACTATGCAGTTTTATTAGCCTTGTCCAGATGACTTTGCACAGAGCCTAAGAACCACCCCCTAGGAAGTACAGTACCTCAAAATCATCTTTGCTTTTTCTTCTGGTAAGTTCTTGAGAAGGAAGGGGAGTGCTGAAATGAAGGAATAGGACAGAACAGGGAGAACCTCCAGGATTCCAAAGATAGACTTTTTCTTCGCACTTTTCTCTTAGACCAGCAATGTCTTCTCTGGTCTTTGTGACATTGGTATTAATTACATCAGCTATGCTGAGGTGAATAACATATATCAGCGAGTTAGCATAAGTTTATTCTTTCCCTAATGCAAAGCTTAATGGGTGCTCATGGGGCCATCCTCTACCCAGTGACTCAGGAATCCAGAATCCTTCCATCTTGTGACATAGTAATATCAACATGTGGCTTCTAAGGTCTCCTATGACAGGACGTGATAGTGACGGATAAAGTCTTATGGTTTCTGACTGCTCTGGACAAGAAGTGACTCAATTCACTGTCACTCCATAGCTCATTGGCCAGAATAGGTCACATGGCCCCAGCCTCATGGAAGGAAGGCCAACAAATGTAGAAAAGCTAATAGAATACTCATGGAACAATTCTCTCTGCCATAGTGAACAAATGGGTTGAGCTGATGTATGTTTAGTAAGTGAAATGAATTATTTAAAAAGGCCTTAAAAAATTATAATACAAAGGTCAGTGTTCTATAAACAGCCCTCTATTGTGTATTATAACAATAAGGCTTACTTTTAATACAAAGACTAAGTGGCAGTTTTGAAACATTGGATTTAACAAACATCATTTCACAGTTGCTTTTTGCATGTTTTTGGGATCTTCCACTTTATCAGGGTGCTCAGTAGCTTGGAATTCTTCAGCAGATTTTTTTGCCTGATTCATTTCTCAGACTCCAACCAGTTCTTGAAGATAACTGTGGGAATAAGAAGCCATTTTACTAACTTGAGTATCCCTGTTTTTTTCTTTTCCTTACCTCTGGCCCAATTGGTGAAAAGTTGGATATTAACCAATCAAAATCTGTTTACATTTCATTACTTCTTAAAAAAAGTACAAATTCTCTTTGTTAGTAAATTTGTGTTATTTCATAGACCACATTGACATGACACACATATTGTACAGCGAAAACAAAATGGTTTTGCCAAAGGGAATCCAGCTATTCATGGACTAGGGCATTTTGGTCAATGACTAGACAGACATATTTATTGGCAGGTATAATTATGATGGTTGCTAGTGTTTAATTTGTTTTAAATTTCAAATCTATAGTAAAATTCTGGTTGTGCTATACTACTTTTACAGACAGCAAACATGTTCTACATTGTGATCATAATGGCCATAGTCCTGCTGAGCTTTGGAGTGGCACGCAAGGCCATCCTTTCTCCAAATGAACCCCCATCTTGGAGCCTTGCTCGAGATATTGTGTTTGAGCCATACTGGATGATGTATGGAGAAGTCTACGCATCAGAAATAGATGGTGCGTAGGAGATTTTGTCATCATGCAGAAATTGAATTTTTGTGAATGCTCAGAGGAAAAAAAAATGAGAAAAATAATCATCTGGATCTTAAAAATATAAAAAAATATTTATGGTATTCTGCTGTTAATGTGCTAAATATTTAGAGTCATAGGACTGTAATTCATCTTATCTCATTCCTTTTTTGCAGTTTGTTCAAGTGAGCCATCCTGTCCTCCTGGTTCTTTTCTTACTCCATTCCTCCAAGCTGTCTACCTCTTTGTGCAATATATCATCATGGTGAACCTGTTAATTGCTTTCTTCAAGTAGGTTATTTTAATTAAATATGGTTATTGTGTTTAGATCAATATGTGGGCAGGTGTTTTGAGTAGATTCACATGTGTTTTGAGCATGTAGCCATTGGTTTTTGTGTGCTCCATGTCTTATTACTGTGGTTTTAGAATATGGGCATGAAATTACTGGAAGGAAGGCATCAGAGCATGAGAAGAGACAAAACAATAAATAGAGAGAAAGTATCGTAAAAGCAGAATGAAAGGAAATCATGCATTGTAATTAAATAATACATTAGCATCATGGAAGAGTAATCGTTGATGAGGTTGAAAGTTGGCCAAGGAACGCTTGATATTCTTTCTTCACTTGGCTTTCAATGCAGCATATCTTATTCTCTACTTCTATCTCACTTTTTACTTGTTCTCAGTCTCCTTTTCTGGATCATCATCTCCTTACCCTTTCAACATTGGAATGTCCCTGGGTCATGACCTTGCTTGTCTTTTATTTATGCTTTCTTTGGTGATTTTGGCCAGTTTCCTGTATATGTTGACAAATTGTAACTTATATCTCTAGCCCAAATCTTTTTCTTGAACTTAAATCCTATAGATCTAACTGCCCCCTTCCATTACGAGTTGGATGTTTAGTAGACTTCTAAAATTTTAAATGTTCAAATTCTTGATCCTCCCTTCTATCCAATATATACTTGTTCTACTTTTAGTCTTTCCCAAATCTATTAGAAAGACTACAAGTTTCTGTCAAAGTTCCATCTTTCCAGTTATTCAGACCGAAAATCTTGGAGTCATTCTTAATGTCTCTAGTACTTTTACCTCTAAACTGTCAGAACACTTTTTGACTCTATCTTCAAAGAGATCATCAATCCAGCCACATCTTACCACCCCACTTCTACCACAGAGCCTCCTAATTTATGTCTGTGCTTTTGTCTTTGGTCCCTATATTCTGTTATCAACACAGAAGCCCTAATGACCCTTTACAGACATATGTTGGATGCTGTCACTCCTCAGCTCCAAATTCTTCAGTGGTTTCCCATTTTCCTCTACGTAAAAGTCGAAGTTCTTACCATGACCTTGAGGGCCTCATGTGATTTGGCTTCCCTCTATTTCTCAAATCACACATCACACTACTCTCCCCCTAATTCATTCCTCTCCAAACATACTGGCCCCTCACAGTTTTTCAAACAATACAGGTGTGTTTGCACTTGCTGTTCTCTCTGTCTGGAATGCTCTTCCCAGATATCATTGGGGTGCATTCCCTTACCCCCTTCCAGTCTTTGCTCAAATATCCCCCTTTTGATTAGGCCTAACCTAAGGATGATAAATATCAAGGGTACCGCTCCCCATTTCCTTCAGCCATCTCCTTGGTATGCCTGGTCCTTCTTACTTTTCTTTCTGTACACCCACTTATATATACAAATATGTTTTATAATGTACATACTGTGTTTTTTCTGTTTTCTGGCTTCTCTACTGGAATATAAGCTCCACAAGGACAAGTTAGGCTGTTTTTTTTTTGTTTTTTGTTTTGTTTTTTTGGCTTTTTTGCTCATGAATTTATCCCAAACACTGAAAAGATAAGAAAAGGGAAATCAATGAATGGAATCTAAATAAAGAAAGTAGAGAAGATAAAGCCTGGAGGGAGGCAAAATAAATCAGAATACTTAAAAAAATGACATATATATAATATGTATTATATGTATATTACATACCTTCCTGCTTTTTACAAGATTGTATGATAGCTATCATTACTTTTAGCCCCAGCATTTTATGAACTTTAAAATTTGTTGGTGTTTAGTTATTATAGCTGTTTTTGATATTTCAAATAATACTAAGAAAAGGACATGAGATTTTTTGATCTCAAAAACATCAGGTATCAAAAGAGAGGTTGAGAAATCCTCACATAGACCAGTTTTCTCACTTCAGAAATGAACACATTGAGAACCAAATGAGCTGAGAAACCCAAGCTCTCACTACTTGTCTGGGGGTCCTTTCCAGATTCTTTATACCAATAATTACAAAGAACCTGAAACACACTGTGAATATCGCCACCTGCTGGTGGACAGGCTATAGTCATACGTGGGGTGGACGTAGCATGTAATTTGGTGGTTCTTAAACTTGATCGTGCAGAATTACCAGGAGCGCTTGCTGAGATACAGATTGCTATAATATCTACCTCCAGAGTATCTAATTCAGTGGTTCTGGGGTAGGATCCAAGAATTTGCGTTTCTGACAAGTTCTTAGGTGATGATGTTGCTGCTGGTTCACTCACCACACTCTGAGAACCCCTGTTAAAACCCAGTTATATACGTTTCCTTCATCTACTTTATGGACTCTGTGATAGGTGTGCTCCCGCTCCTCTTATCCTAAGCTGGTTTTCTCCAGGATAGTTCTGGTTCCTTTTCTTTTTTATTACTCCCGTTTAAGGTTGCCTGTATCTTTATTTTGCTAAATGTGGCTGCCCTCCTTACGTACATCTCTGCCATTTTCTCTAAAGAGACTCAATTTTATATTAGCCTAAAAAAAATGTTAAGATGGACATTCTGTTGTGACAATCCCCTCTCTCCCATCATGTTATAGACTTAAAGGTAAATAGTGAAGGATGCAATGGTGTTTTAGAATAACTACCACCCGCCAGAACCTCCAATGCAAGTTCTATAATATCAATATATTTATCACACTATCTTCATATTATAATTGATGTAATTAAAGGGAAAATCCAAGGTGGCCTACCAACGAGAGTTACTTTCATTGTAAAGCTAATCTGAGTAATGTATCTACCTTCTAAATAGAAGCTCTGCTTCTTGGTTTATTTTAGGATGAATTGATTGTTTCCCCCTTCTCTTTCTCTTTATTAATATTCTTTTATTTGGGTGTTTTAAGTAGGATTATTCTATCAGTTTTCACTTGCGACATTAGGAGAACCTCTTCATAAGGTTGCTCATACAGAGGAATATTAAAGCTCGTTACTGGGACGGCCAGTTGGCTCAGTTGGTTAGAGTGCCAGTGCTCATAATACCCAGGTCGCTGGTTGGATTCCCACATGGACCAGTGAGCTGGGCCCTCCACAACTAGATTGAAAACAATGGCTTGACTTAGAGCTGATGGGTCCTGAATAAACACAGTGTTGACCAATGTTCCCCAATTAAAAAAAAAAAATGAAGCTGTTAACCCTGAATGATGAATTGTGGACTGAAAAGTTTTTTATGTGAGAAGACATGGTGAACCAAAGATAGTGTTGAGTTCCAGAGGGCACTATCTTTTCACGGCATTTAAAATGTTAGCATTTTCTTCTCTCTGATTTTAATTTCTACATTTCGTTTACTATTTTGATTAGCATATTTTATTGTAGAAAGTGATTAATGTATTTTGTTCTGTGGAAGAAGAATCAGAAATGCAACGGGTATTGTTTTTATTGGCTAATTGCTAGTAATGTCAGATGAACCAATCCTAAAATTTGGAAAAAAAGGAAAAAAATCTATTATATTTCAGGATTTTTGTATTAACGCATTGTCCCTCTCTTACTACAACTTACAGTAACGTTTATCTAGATATGAAATCCATTTCAAACAAACTGTGGAAATACAATCGCTATCGCTACATCATGACTTACCATGAGAAGCTTTGGCTGCCTCCACCTTTCATTCTGCTCGGTCATGTTGGTCTCTTCCTACGCCGTCTTTGTCATCGTCGAGCTCCAAGTGACCAAGAAGAGGGTGATGTTGGATTAAGTAAGTTTTCATTGGTGGGACAGGAGGAAGAGAGTAAAGAATGGAGATGCAAGGTTGAAGACACACTGGACCATTGGCAGTTAAATTCAGGGCACAGGATGGAAGGCTCTGGGAGTTAACCGACAATAGAGTAACAGCTGAGGACGCAGGTCTAAGTAAATACATTGATCTCATTGTGTGGTTGTAGTGCATTTTGCCAAGATTAACCGATACTTTGAAAGAAAAGAATAGGTAGGAACAAAATCTCTGCTTGACTGTGCAAAGGTTTTAAGTCACCCAGAATACCTGTGTTTTCTTTGCTGACGTGGGAATTCATTAGAATAACTCCTAGAGAGTAGTTACAATGATCCATACTCATTTCCCCATTGTTGAAGATGGAATCCAAATAGGAAGGAGTTACAGAAGGCCTTGTGGTCTGAGGGAGATAGATAAGCAAGACTTTTTGATTAACGTATTAACCGGAATCAGGGTTCTCTGGTCCTCTAATCTACTGAATACGGAGGTGATTCTGAATGGAAGTTTTACATCTTCAATCTCTCTCTCTCTCTCTCTCTCTCTCTCTCTCTCTCTCTCTCTCCTCTTTCGTGCGCGCACACGCGCTTGCTTTCTACCTCCAAAGCTTAAGTCTACATATTTTGAGATTATCCTCGTTCATTTTGCTCACTCATACCTTGACTGCATGATATGATGGTCATACTAATTGTCATATGAGGAGAACATTCTTTTTTGTGATTATGTAGATCTTTTGTAGTTCCTCTCAAGCAATTCCACAATTGATACCAGGCCCATTTCTAGATAATTTCTAGATATAGAGGAAATAGTTGGCATAAATCCACAATCCTTTTTTCCAATTTCTAAATCAAAAGTACCTCTGAAAATGGAAAGTCTTTTTTTCTTTATAAATTGTGGAAAGACTCACTTGGGCAGAAGTAGCTTATGGGACTAATGTGAAACTATTTATTCTCTTTATCCCATGTAGTGTGAATATTCATCGATTTTGCTGCAGAAATAGTAATGTGTCTGATTACAGGGGACTTCTCTGACCCCAAGTAAAGAGTTTGCATCATTTACCACTCTTATTTTTTAGTTTTTTTCTAAAACTAGAAAAAAAAATCTAAATTCTAAAACATCTGGTTCTATGAGTTTCAGATAAGGGGTTGTGGAGTATTTATAAATTTTGGCGAGCTCTTCGGGGGACAGATGTTACTACAAGATTGTCAGGGTAATATGCTTTTGCACTTGGTAGTTGGCTGTGTGAAGTATTTTTCTCCTCTGGAGTCACTTTGGAGATTTCTTTTTCTTTTTCATTTCTTCCCCCCACAAGGGATTCAGTCTTTATAAGGAAGCCAAAGCACAACTGAAGTTAATTTAAAGGCTTATAATTATACTGTAAGTTTTAGGCTTCTAATAGAGTGCCATCCCAGGCACTGGCTGCAGAACCATTGCAACCTAATTGTAGAGTGTGAACCACTTGAGAGATACTGGAATTAACTAGGATTTGGCCAGATTTCCTAGCACCATACCAAAGAACTTCTCCTGGGTTCACCTTGATCTGGGCTTATAGGATGATTCTGGTATAACACTTAAGAAAATTTTCTGTTCATCTCAAGCTCTGGAAAATTCTTGAATTTTTCTAAGATTGCTTCCGATCCTCTCCCTGTATTGAGGATCAAGACCTTTGCATATGTTGCAGCAGTGCCACCTGGCGGACAGTCCCAAGAATGCTCCATAGGCTACAAGCTGCACCTGTTACTAGAATTGCTCTGTGGATTGTTTGCTCACACGAATTCACAGAAGGTTCAAATCATGACGATTGTGAAGTTTCTTGTTCATACTTTGTTTCCCTGAAAATAAGACCTACCAGGAAAATAAGCCCTAGCATGATTTTTCAGAATGACATCCTCTGAACCAAACCCCTAATGCGTCTTTTGGAGCAAAAATTAATATAAGACCCGGTTTTATTTTTGGGGAATCATGGTGGGAGATTCTTTAATTTAGTGTTAGAGGGATACTGGATGTTTTTTTAATATTTGAAAATTTTCCACACCATAAAATCAGAAAACATTGTGCATTTGAGTTGTGAACATATTTTATGGTTGAGTATTGTTTTATTTTTGCCATGTTTTTCAATTCAGAATTAATATTTTTGTCTTTTGTATTATTGGAAAATATTGGAACATTTTCACTTCTAATAAATTCTGCAGAACTCTAATGGCTTCCCCTCTAATGTAAGTGAAATTATTGAAGGAAGAGAGCTTCCCAATTTTATCCTTTTTGTAACACTATTTTTATATTTTCCAAGTATTGGAAACTTGCTTAAAAAACGTATTTTCCTGTTAGGTCAGAGTGAGAGCCAAGGTGGTAGCCTGACTGATTGCTGAATTTTGACAAGAATTGCATTAGCTTCAAAATATCACCAAATGATGTGTCTTTTAATGAATTTAATTATAATTCTGTTAGGGAAGGTGGGTAGCCTTAATTGGCTATTGACTGGTAATAACATATTTTTTTTTCAACAGAAGAACTTAGTGTATGCAAACTCAGTGTAACAAATTAAAACTTTCTTATACATACTAGATTACTGTCAAAAGACTTTGACTTCTAGCCATGATTTTAACCTATAGGTTACTCATTGTCATTTTGAGAGATAAAACAGTTGGTGGGAGTGGGGTGGGGAAAGAATCAGTTTTGGGGGAATTAAAAGTTATGTGTGGATTTTTGACTGAGTAGGGGTCGGTACCCTAACCCTCACATTCAAGGGTCAATTATACAGTGAATTTTTGTTAATGTGTAAAAATATTCTAACCTGTGAAATATTGAAGAGAAAGTGTCTGTTCCACTTGTGCCATCTTCACACTCCCATGCCTGTTTATAGAACAAATAAGAGAGACCCAGACTGGCGTTTCCAGTTGTTCCCCCTTAATACTTAATACATGATACTTCCCCCTTAATACTAAGACTACAGTCTGACAAGGCAGCAAAGTTTTATCATACAAGCTTCAGTCTATCAAATTTCAACACAAGTGGAAGAAAAGCCACTTATACATTGTATTGGCTTCCTACTGAAATGACTAATGATTCTTTTTATGTACCATACCTATTTTCACAGAACTCTACCTGAGTAAGGAGGATCTGAAAAAACTTCACGATTTTGAAGAACAGTGTGTGGAAAAATACTTCCATGAGAAGATGGAAGGTCTAAATTGTAGTTGTGAGGAACGAATCCGAGTGACATCAGAAAGGTAAAAGAGTATATGTATTTTTCCATCCCCAAACTGGTACCCAAACCCAATTCTCTAGAATGTCTAAAAAAGTACAAAGATCTACTTAAAAAATCCAGAGGTTTAAGTTCTCTAAAACGTTCTCAAGTAGCACATAATGTACATAAAATGAATCCATATTTATTGAACATCTGCTCTGTTCCAGTTACTATTCTGGTTACTGGAGGTAAATGGTGTATACGAGACAAGAGTCCCTGACTTCATAGGACTTACATTCTAGTGTGTACATGTGGGAGAGTGTGGCGGGTGGGGGACAAAAAAATAAACAAGGAAACACATAAAAGAAATACGGAATTTAATGTCAGGTAGTAAAGGAGCAATGAAGAAAAATTAGCATAAAGGAATGGAAAACGATGGTGGCAAGGGGTCTGCTGATATTGGGGGTTAGGTTGAACTGTTTTGGGTAGTCTGGTGCAGGATGGTCGATGTGAAGTGATTGAGGAGGAGAGACCTGAGGGAGGTATACCAGGCAGAGGCATCTGGTGGCATGGTGCACCTCCTGGAAGGAGCAGCAAATGCAGGCACCGCAGGCCACCAGGTGAGTCTAGGAGCAGCCCGCAGGCCCGGGGGAGGTCCAGTGTACCATGCTTGTTGCATCAGGGCGCCTGACCAGCCATTGTCATGCAGTGGAATGGATGGCTGAAGTGGGTGAAGGGTGAAGGGTGAAGAGAAGTGGAGACAGCAATTACAGACAGCTTTGTGGGAAGTTTTTCTGTGAAGGGAAGCAAGGGGCAGGGCGTCTGGGGACATGGTACGGTTCTTATGTTTTGTTTCATGTGGAGTTACTAACAGAATTGTGGATGGTCCTGGAAATGGTCCATCAGCAAGGGGGAACCTGCTGGAGTGGGAGAGAGGAGGTGATCTGCTTACGGGAATTTCTCTCAGAGGGGCTTAATGGAGCAGGAGGCCAGGAGAGAACATGGCCAGTGTGCAAGGGGATGCAGCTAGGGTTGAGAACAGTTGTCATGGTAGAGTCATCAGCTGAGAATGCCTGTGGGCATGTGTGATTTTGGGTGGTCACTGCAGGAAGGCCATTCAGAGGTTTGAGAAGAGAGGAGAAGATGTGTTGGAGAGAGGGAATATATTCAGAAACTGTAGTAGGATCAAAGCTGTTGTAGCTGTACTACTAATTGTGGGTACATAGCGTTGTGTTAAAATATGGAGGACAGCATGTGCTGACGGGCACTTTTTAAAACATAGAACTGCTCTCTTAACTGGAAGCAAATTGACAGAAGTTAAATGTGTTCCTTCATTTTTGACTATACATGGACCTGACTATAAAATGTGATACCTAATTATGTATGTGTTTTTCTGATGTCCAAATAGATAGTTAGTGAATCCTTACATATGGCTTTATTTAAAACAGAATAACATTTAGAGGTTTCTAAATGATTCATTATGGGCAATATTATATTTCTGGACTTGTCTATTGATAGCATATTTATGTAAATATGTGTTTAGGTAGCTGATTGAGTTTCAGATCAAATTTTAATATTGAGAAGAAAATTAACTATCAAATAAAGATATGTGAATCCACAAAATTCTATTTTACTTAACTAATGTCTTTAGGCCAGAGCTCTATGAGCTTCCTTTTCCCTCTTCCATACATGCTAACTTTTTTTTACAGCTATGCTCATTGATTCCTGTAGGCCAGCATGGTTCTTAGTTTTGTATGAATCATTCCCAGATATGGGTTTACAGAGCTGGGAGAAAGTCCTGCTTCTGCCACTTCTTAGCTGTACGTCCTTGGGAAAATTTACTCTGGGCCTTGGCTTTCTTATCTGTAAAATGGCAGTGAAAGCAGACTACCTGTTAAGAGTTGCTATGAGGATTACATGAGATGATGCAGATGAACTATGTGGTAGAGAACTGGTAGACAGTAAGGCTGCAGTGAAAGTTATCTACAAGTATATAAACACAGGCTCCCAAAATTTTGAGTATAATTCCTTTTTAAATACAAATTTCCTTCCAAACCTTAAGAAAAGGGGAATAAGTAGATAAGATGGGATCAAGATAGCCCCTTCCACTCCTAAGATTATGAACAAGATCGTGGAGAGACCCTTACTTTACAGTATAAACTAAGGAAGAATTTTAGGTGGTTAGTCATAAGGAAAGATTTACCTTCTAGGCAGATTTCTTCAGTTGTAGAGTGGATTTGAGGAATCAGAATTGGTAGAGAGACCACCTGAGAGATTGATGCAGAAGATGGGTGAGTCCCAAGGGTTGAAAAGAAGGTATCTTGGCCCATTTGGGCTACTATCACAAAATATCACAGGCTGCATGGCTTATAAGCAGCAGGAAGTTATTGCTCACTGTTTTGCAGGCTGTAAGTCTGGGATCAGGGTGCCAGCATGGTCTGGTGAGGGCCCTCTGCTGGGTCGCTGACTTCTTGTGTCCTCACATGATAGAAGGGGCTAGGGGACTCTGTGGGATCTCTCTTATAAGAGCACAGTCTCATTCATGAGCAGTCCACCCTCATGACATAACCACCCCGAAGGCCCTATCTCCCAATGCCATCACATTTTGGCGTTAAGATTTCAACATATGACATTTGGTAGGACACAATAACTCAGGCCATAGCAGAGGGGATAGATAAAGACATATTTAGAAAGGACAATTCATGAGGTGAGTTAGGGATTGAATATTGAGCTAAGGGGGAGGATGGAGGCTAGGATGAGTCTGCCATCGGTAGCAGGGGTAATTAAGTGAAAGATGGCACCCCCAAGATAAAGAATATACAAAAGGGTGGGAAGCAACGAAGTTTAGATTTGTTGAGTCTGACACTCTTGTGGCACATGTAGCCAGAGATGTCTGGGAGGCTGGAGATGTGTGAATCTGAAGCCCTGAGGCAAAGTTTGAATTGAACAAGATTTGGGAGTCATCTGCTTATTATAAAAGCAATAAAACTATGACAGAGGAAGTGATTATGCCCAGAAAGCATGTACAGGGAAGAAACTCAGTGCGCTGAAGGTAGAGCTCTGAGAGATGCCAACACCTGTGTAATGGACTGAGGAAGAGGAACTCAGGGAGAAGACTAAAATGAATGGATCAGAGGAGTATATGGAAAACTAGGAGAAGGTAGTATGTGAGTCAAGAGACTACAGAGTGAAAACTTTAGAACCAGACGTTTACAAACAACTAATTCAATAATAATAATAATAATAATATTAACCCTAACATCATTAATCATCATAGACGATTACATTTCTCTTGAATAGTTTTTTTGGAGATTTGAGTAGAGAAAAATTAGAAAATAAATTATGAACAATATTCTAAATGCTTTCAAAGGCTTTAGAATTCAATTCTGAAGCTCTAATTTTACTTCAAAACATAATCAGTATTCCCTCTGATAGAGAGAACTATTTTACCAGCCCTCTTTTATATGATTACTCTTGTTGAGGTCATTTCTGGGGAGCTCACAAATAGGAGAGGGAAGAATATTTTTCTGAGGTAACTGAGCAGTCATTTGAAGAGGGAGAGGAAGGAGATTCGGAGGATATCTGCGTGTTTGCCTACCTTTAAAGAAGAGATCACCTATGTCCTTATAGAATTAAGTGAGCTGTGAAAGTAGAAAAAGAACATATTAAGGCTGCTTTATATCTTACTTTCTCTACTTGGGATGCCAGCTACTTTTTGATCTAGTAGTAAGCAAGCATTTTCCCCTCTGTTCTATGGAGTAAGATGCTAACTAGGTATTTCTGTATATTAAACATGTTTGGGTATGTTGTATTTGGGAAATGCTACTTTTTTTTTTAAAGAAGTTCAAACACTTGAACAACGTGCATTGTGACTCAGTAGAGTTATAGTTTGAGCAGGTCCTGTTATTATTTGGCTATGAAAACTTATTGAGAAACATTTGTGGCCAAACACTTACCAGCATGGGAAATGTTGATGTACTTCATTTAACACTTCACAGGACTCTAGGACCCCCCAAAAGAACTTTGCCTGGATCCCAGATGAGTTGCAGGGAGGTGCTAGAGCTCAGTGGCTAATGCCACTGTCTGGGTCTGAGCCTCCCTCTATCACCGACCGTAGGACTGACCATGTGACCTAACCTCTTTTCACGAAAGGGTTAATAATAATGCTTACCTTATAGGGCTGTCATGTGGATTAAATAAAATAATAATGTAGAGCCTTTGTAAAATGCCTGCCACGTAGTGAGTACTCAGTGAGTATTATAATTGTCATGATGATTATAATTATACTTGTTATCATCTCATTTTAAAATATCTTCTCCAAAGGCCCACAATAAAACAATAACCATCCTGGTCTTCCTTCCACCCACAAACCTTGCACAGGGGAAACTAAAATTGTAAGAATTTATTTTATGTGTCAGGATGACCGAAAGGCTAGATTAAATTAATGTAGTTGGTGGTCAAGGAATATAATGAAAGTATGTTTCACAGGATGTAATGCTTTAGAAAATAAGTGCCTATAAAAGCAGGAGGACTGGATTTGAGGGTGACCAGGTTATTTGTCTAACAGGTCTTTATTGTAGCATGTTACCTGTTGCTGTGAATAGTTGCTGATTTCTATTGTATCCATTTGATGTGACTGCTGCTAATGGAACTTAATGAGTCTCCATTACTGCTGTTCAGACTGTACTGTTTTTGAATTAGATGAAACACTGCACTGGATGGAGAGGCTCTAATTAAGCATATTTGGAAGGGAATATACATATATTTTGTGTTCCTTCCCTCATCAGCCTTGCCAATTCTAGTTTTGCAGGTTCCAGAAGGTCACGAAGCATTTATTAAGCTTCTATTGAGTGACAGAAGTTGAATTCTATAGCAGACATGAGAAAGAGAGTGTTCTACCTGCATAGACTATAATAAAAATGGAAAATACCACCCTCCTTTTTATTTAATTCCTATGTGCAAAACTCCCAGAAAGAAGAAATGGAAGATATCTATGGGACTTGAGGGGATCTCAGGAGAGGGGTTGTTTTAACAGTATTTTGGGAAGTACTTGCTACAGTTGAGTGCTAAGCTCTTCATGTTATAATCACTTCTTCTCCCAGGCCCCAGATAAGACTGGGGATCATTTTTTATTTCTGCATATAGTCATATCAGCCACTAAACTGTTAGTTAGATTCCCTCCCTTGCTGTTTTTTTTACTTTATTCCTGTTTATCAAAGATTTTCATTATTAAAAAATTGGTAAGTATACTCCTTCCTTCAAATAAAAGAATAAAATGAGAAGAAAAGAATGAAACGATGTTATAAACCAGAGACCACTGTGAAAATTTTGGTCCTTTTACATTTAGTCATATATATATATATATATATATATATATACACACACATATATATTTAAAATTATACAATTTATATTTTGTCACCACTTATACATCAAAAACAGCTCTTCAAATTTATCAGTCTGTGTAAACATTTTTTAACTTTTATTGTTTCTCTACTTATAACGTTTTTATATCAAATTTAAAAGTATATAATGCAGAACCTAACAGACCCCCACCCACCACCAGAAATAGCCTAAGGAAATGACTATTAACGATATAAGTATGATTTTTAATGGCTCCATAATATTCTATTTCATAATGTAAAGAATATCTGTATGCTTTAGCATAGTGAAATCATAGCCTCTTTATATATGTTGTCTAGTTGAATGTCCCAATGTTTCATACTTGTGTGTTTACATAACGAGGTTGAATATTTTATCATGTTTCCTTATCTGTCATATTTTATCTTTTGTGAATTGTCTGTTCATGTCCTTTGGAGTCTGTAATTTCTTTCCCACTACAATTTGTAAAAGCTTCTGATTTATTAATGGCTACCAACACCTCATGATATTTGTTAGAATAATTTCCAACTTATTTTGTTTTAGAATTTTGTATTATATTTTCATGTGTATGTGTTTATTTTTATGTAACCAAATCTGATATATTTTGTAATTAATTGCATTCATAAACTTAGATAACCATTATTAGTTTCCTACGGTTGCCATAACGAAGAACCAAAAACTGAGTGTCTTACAAAAACAGAAATTTATCGTCTCATAGTTCTGGAGGTTAGAAGTCCAAAATCAGCTTGCCGGCAGCAACATGCTTTTCCTGATGGTTCTCGGGGAAAATCCTTCCTTGCCTCTTTAGATTCTGGTTTGTTGGCAATCCTTGGTCCTTTGGCTTATAGACGCATCACTCCAGTCATAGGATGATCTTCTCCCTGTGTATCTTTACATCGTCTTCCCTCTGTGTCCAAATTTCCCCTTTATTAGGACACCAGTCATACTGACTTAGGGCCCACCCTAATGACCTTATTTTAGCTCGATTACCTCTGTAAAGATGGTATTTCCCAGTAAGGCCACATTCTGAGGTACTGGGGGTTAAGACTTCAACATATCTCTTTTGGGGGACACTAAACAAAACCCAGTCACATACAGAGATATTTACAGATCAACATTAATCAACACTTTCTTCCTTCTTTTTCTCTCTCTAAATGAAATCAATTGTTACATTTCATTTGACTCTGCTTGCAGTTTACTTTTGTGCTTACGTAGCTGAAGATGTCTTGTGTTGCTTTTATATGAATCAGTGGCTGGACATCATATTGTTGGGTTCAAGTATTCAAAATCATTTTAAAATTTTGCCTCAGGTTTTCTCTGCATGTAGATCTTTTAAAGTAGGTTTTGTTTGAAATTTGGGAAAAGCGTAGTTGAACTGTAGACTTGGAAGTTTTCTTTTAAGATCTATACCGTGTTTTCTAATTGCATATTTTGTTATTGATTCTGTTCTTGTCATTCTGGTCTCTACCTCAGGATCTTCTTTCCCTACCAAATTAACACATTGCTTGCCAGTTGGAGATGTTCAATTGTTTGCAGATAAATTAATGAATATATGAAGGAATACAAATGGCTGATTGGTGACATGATTGAAGGGATGACTAGCCGGAAGCTAGGGATGTGGTTCTGAAATATTAGGAGAAATAATGGCGAGACATGTAGATTCGTCGTTCTCCCACATTGAGGTGATGGTGGGAATTATAGGAGTGGATAAGATTACCTGGGATGAGAGTGTCTATTAGAGACAGAAGATGGCAGGAGACAAATTCCCATTGGAATGCTTAATGTGTTAACTGGTTTTCTTCCTCCCTTTACCATTAGGGTTACAGAGATGTACTTCCAACTGAAAGAAATGAATGAAAAAGTATCTTTTATAAAGGACTCCTTACTGTCTTTGGACAGCCAGGTGGGACACCTGCAAGACCTCTCTGCCCTGACAGTGGATACCCTAAAAGTCCTTTCTGCTGTTGACACCTTACAAGAGGATGAGGCTCTCCTGGCCAACAGAGAGTATTCTACTTGCAGAAAACTTCCCCACAGCTGGAGCAATGTTATCTGTGCAGGGGTTCTAGGCAACATGGAGATCTCTGGGGAGAAGAAATACCAGTACTATAGCATGCCCCCTTCTTTGCTGCGGAGCCTGGCCAGAGGCCAACACCCTCCAAGAGCGCAGAGGGGGCCCCTTCTTGACATTACAGACAGTCAGAGAGAGACTTCACGTTTAAGAAATGACCAGGAAGAGCAAGAAACAGAAAAGAGTATAGTTGCTTCTAGGGTATCCCTTGACAGGCAAACACACCCAAAGTATGGAAAATTTCTTCTGGTCCCTTCTTACCGAAAGCAAGTTCCTTTTTCTGCAGAAACTGACTTGCCTCTGTCCAGACCATCTGTGGAAGCAGGTACAGGTGTGCTGGCAACTGAACAAGTCATCCAGAGTGAGGTCCCTGTTCATCTGAGTCGGCAGACCCCAGTGGTCTCAGATCTGGGCTCAGTGGCTGAACCCAAGGTGCCGTGTGATCCAATCGTTCAAATACCAGGCAGACATGACAGGGGAGAGCAGGTTTTACCCACTGTGATTTGCACACCTGCACCCATGAAAGTGGCCTCCCTCCCTTCCCAAGCTCAGAACATGCGAACTAGATGTGGATATGTGAACTGGGCATTTTCAGAAGGTGATGAAACTGGTGTGTTTAGTATCAAGAAAAAATGGCAAACCTGCTTGGCCTCCACTTGGAACAGTGACTCCAATCAGAGTGGACAATACCGGAGGCAGATCCTGGACAGATCCCTATCTGATAACTCTGCAGAACTGGTCCAGAGTAGTGATTGCTCAGAGGTGGGACCAGGGCTCCAGCCAAACATGTCCTTTTGGATCAACCCTGTCCACAGAGACAGGCCCTTCATTAGGAGTCATAGTTTGAAATTCCACAAGGAGGAGAAATTGAAGATCTGTAACATTAAAAGTAAGAAGTAAATATTAAAAACAAACCTCAGTATTAAATCTTTTGCATTGCTACTATTTAAAAATAAGTCTATGACTTTTGATTGCATTCTCATTTTCCCCATTCTCAGTTCTTTCTGTAAAACAAAATAGTTCCCTGTACTACCTTAAACTTTCTCTGGTAAACCATTTCCCTTATAGGTCTTTTAAGATCTTCGGAGATTGGGCAGTCAGCATGTATCAGAGCAAAAACTTTAACCAAGGATAGGAAACTGTCAAAGAAAAAGAAGAAAATACAAGGACTACAGGTGCCAGTAAGTGTCTTTTATGTTTTTGGCAATTCAGGTAGTAGCCAGTCTTAGTTTGTTTTCTCCTTATTCTAAAGAGCCACATATACAAAATAACATTGTACTGGAAGGAGTGAAGATATAAATTTAGGAGTCATTGGCATGGATATGCCATAATTCATTTATCAGCTGCCATGGTGAAGGACATTTGTCTTATTTTCAGTTTTTGGCTATTCCAAACAAAGCTGTTGTGAATATTTGAGCACAAGTCTTTCTGTGGACATATGTTTTAATTTCTCTCTGGTAAATATTTAGGAGTGGAATGTCAGAGTCATATGGTAAGTAGTTGTTTAATTTTAGAAGAAATTTCCAAACTGCTTTCCAAAGTGGTTGTACCATTTCACATTCCCACGAGTTTATGAGTAATAGTTTATGAACATTCCAGCAATCTACATCTTTACCATTGTTAGTGTGCTCAGTCCTTTTAATTTTAGTCGCATCAGTGGGTGTGTAGTGCTATCTCATGGTGGTTTCATTTGCATTCCACAGTGACTACTGCTGCTAGGTATCTTTTCACATGCTTATTTGTCATCCATGTATCTTTTTGGTGACATGTCTGTTCAACTCTTTTGTCCAATTTAAAAATTGGGTGGTTTGTTTTATGATTAAGTTGTAAGAGTTATTTATATATTCTAGATATAAGTCCATTGTTAGATACATGTTTTGAAAATATTTTCTCTCAGTTGGTGGCTTTCCTTTTGCTTTTCACAAATGTTCTGTGAAGCATATACATTTTTATTTTGATCAAGTCCAGTGTTCTATTTTTTCTTTTATAGTCTATGCTTTTTATATCGTATTTAAGAAAATTTTCCAGACCTAAGATCACTAAGAGTTTCTATTTTATTTTCTTCTAGGAGTTTTATATTGGGGCCTACCACCCATTTTGAGTTAATTGTTGTACATGGTCATAGGTAACAATTGAGGTCCCACCCTTCCTCTTTCTTTTCTTCATTCCTTCCCTTCTTGAACACAGATATCAAATTTTTCTACCTTTTTTTTTTTTTTTTTTTTTTTAGTGAAAAGATGATCTTTTTCTATTGAATTACTCTAAGAAATTAATTGAGCATTTTTGGAAATTAACTGACCAAAAATTAATTGACCATAGTGTGGATCTATTTCTGGGCTCTGTTTTGTTCCATTTATTTATGTCTATGTTTATGCCAATGTCATACTCGTATCTTGAATACTATAACTTTATAATAAGTCTTTAAATCACATAAGTCTGCCAATTTTGTTTCTTCTTTCTCAAAATTGTTTTGGTTACTCTAGTTTCTTTGCTTTTCCACATATATGTAGAGACAGCTTGTCAATTTTTACAAAGAAGCCAGCTGGAGTGAGTAGAATTGCTGTGACTCAATTTGGGGAGAAATTGGCATCTTAATAATGAGTTTTCTGGTCTATGAACATGATATATCTCTCTTTGTATTTAGGTCATTAATTTCTCTCAGCGTTGTTTTGTAGTTTTAAGTATACAGGTCTTGCACGTGATTTTTTAAAAATGTATCTCTAAGTATTTCATATTTTTAATTTTATTATATAAATGCAATTATTTAAAAAAATTTAAATTTGATTATTTGTTGATATATAGAAATATATTTACAATATTGATTTAACATCCTGCAACCTTGCTAAACTTATTTATTTTGAGTATTTTTTTTTGTTGCCTCTTTAGAATTTTCTATATAAAAGATCATGTTTTCAACAAATGAAGATAGTTTTACTTTTTTCTTTCAAATCTGGATGTATTTTATTTCTTTTTCTTGCCCGATTACACTGACGAGAACCTCTAGTACAGTACTGAATAGAAGTGGTGAAGACAGTTATCCTTTCCTTGTTTCTACTCTTAGAGGAAAAGCATTTAGTCTTTTACCAGTAAGTATGATGCTAGCTATAGATTTTTATGTAGATGCCCTTTATCAGGTCGAAGAACTTCCCTTCTGTTTCTAGTTTTCTGAGAATTTTTATCATTAATTGATGTTGACATTTGTCAAATGATTTTTCTGCATCTACTTATATGATCAGATGATTTTTCCATTTTTATTAAGTTAATATGATGAATTACATTAATTAATTTTATAATGTTAGAATTAATGTTCAGAATATTAAATCAGCCTTTCTAGGATGAACCCACTTGGACATGATGTATTATCTTTTTTTATATACTTCATTCATTTTGCTAAAATTTTGATAAGATTTTTGTATCTATATTCTGGAGGACTATTTGTCTTTAGACTTTTCTTGTAATGTGTTTGGTTTTGCTATCAGGGTGAGGCTGGGCCTATTGACTGATTTGGGAAATGTTCCCTCTTCTTCAGTTTTCTGGGCGGGTTTGTAGAGAATTGATATCATTTCAACATTAATTATTTGGTAGAATTAACCAATGAAACCATCTTTGTGGGGAAATTTTTAACTATACATTCAATTTCTGTAACAGATATAGGGCTCTTCAGGTTATCTGATTCTTCCTGCGTGAGCTTTGTTTGTAATTTTCAAAGAATCTGTCCATTTCACCTAAGTTGTTGAATTTTTCTTTTTTCCGCCCCACCCAACTTGAGGACCCACCCAAGCCGCTTCTAGTGGCTTTTCCATATAACGTGACCTGTCTCGGTTCATGATGCAGAGTTTCCTAAATTATCTCAAAGTTTCACAAAACCCTAACAAGTAGTATCTAACTTTGAGGTGTCCCAAACCTCTTTCCAAGCAGCCACAAGTCTGGCACTAGCAGCAGCTGGCCTCTGTTCACTGTTTTGCTTCTCCAGGCACCTCCAATCCCAGCATGGGTGGCAGCTGTCTTCAGATTGCTTTGTGGCTTATGGCAGGTGTCCCTGGGCAGTAACGAGCTTTGGACCTAGCCAGAGAGTTACCCAGCCACATCCAAA
Organism: Rhinolophus ferrumequinum; assembly: GCF_004115265.2. Classification (NCBI taxonomy): domain Eukaryota; kingdom Metazoa; phylum Chordata; class Mammalia; order Chiroptera; family Rhinolophidae; genus Rhinolophus; species Rhinolophus ferrumequinum. The sequence goes on along the minus strand of NC_046295.1, from coordinate 40,258,154 downwards.
GATGACACATACAAAGGGCAGGTAACAGAGCTCTCCTAAAGAGAATCCTGCTCCATGGGATCAGTCCCTGCACAACAGCTTCTCCACTGTAGTCAAGGCCAACCCTCACAACAAATCAGCCCAAGGTCAGTCCCTTCCGCTGACATGCAAACAGTATTTAAGGCTCAACTACAACAGGAGGACACACAAAACTCACACAAGGCACATACCTGGAGCACCCAGCTCAGGTGACCATGGAGACTACCCCACTGGGGTCAGTACACCTACTACATAAGGCCACTCTATAAGACCAGGAGATAATAGCGTCTCCACCTAATACATGGAAACAAACGGGGAAGCAGCCAAAATGGGGAGACAAAGAAATATGTCCCAAATAAAAGAACAGAATAAAGCTCCAGAAAAGGAACTAAACAAAATAGAGATAAGCAGTGAACCAGATAGAGTTCAAAACACTGGTTGTAAGGATCCTAAATTGTTAAATTTATTGACATGAAGTGTTTATAGTATTATCTTATTATCCTTTTATTGTCTGTGCAATCTGTTGTGACATCACTTCTTTTATTCCTAATATTTAAAATTTGTGTTTTGTTTCTTTGTCTCATGATCAGTTTGGCTACAGGTTTATCTGTTTGATCAATCTTTTCAAAGAACTAACTCTTGGTTTCCACTCTTAATTTTTCTCTGAATTCTATTTCATTGATTTCTGCTCTTAAGTTTATTATTTCCTTTGTTCTGTTTACTTTGGATTTAATTTGCTGTTTTTCCCCCCTAGTTTGTTAAGGTAGAAGCTTTGGTCATTGATTTGAGACTTTCAGGCATTTAGTCCTATAAAATTCCCTCTAACCATTGTTTTAGCTATACCCTACAAGTTCTGATATATGATGATTTCATTTTCATTTAGTGAATATTTTTGTTTATTGTTACAAAACCTTAGATCTGAGTTAGCTGTTCTACGGGACCTCACCTTTCATGATCTTAATGACCTGTTTCACTTTTTAATTCTATACATACTTCTCCATATAATAGTCTTGATACATTTTTTAAAGCACTTCAGCTCTTTTTAGAATGAGAAGCATTCTAAACAAACAGGTAACAAAGAAACAAAGAGGTAAATGTTGAGACAATGGTATGAAATCACTGAGAGATGTAGCTTGATAAGGAAGGCTCTTTTAGAAAAATGCTAAGAGTTTGTGAACCCCATGAAATTTGAATGTAAGTAGATTTTGTGGAATAGTTAAAATGGCCAGAATTCAACTAGGAATTGCAACTGAGATCAAGTACTAATAAGTTTCATTTGCTTATTGCTTTGTAGTTTATCAATTTACCTCATTTCTTCTCTGCCCCTGGGAAGGACAAAAGCACCATTGTTATTGGCTATATATTATTTTAATGATGAGGGAATGGGACTGATAGACATTAAGTATTTTTCCCAAGTTCATATAGCTTCTAAGTGACAGAGCTAGAATTCCAACACAAGTTCTCTGGGATCCAAGCCTTATTTTTATTTATTTTTTCCCCCCTTTTGTTGCTTTATACCAGTGGTTCTCAAATTGTGGTCTCCTTTCAGCAAGGAAACTTACTAGAGATTCAAATTCTACCTCTCCCCAGACCGACTGAATCACAGATTCTAGGGGTTGGGACCCAGTGTTTTGTGGTTTAACACAGTCCTGGGTGATTCTGACGCACATTCAACTTTGAGAAGCCATTCTCTCCCCACTTTAGTTTTTAATCAGGACTACAAATAGAAAAGTCACATGGATGCTTGAGAACTGCCAGCATGAGTAATGGGAAGTCAAAGCTTCCTAGGTGATTCTAAAGTGCAGCCAGTGTTAACAACTACTGCTTTTCACATAGTACCTCTATTAATGTGACTCAGTGTTTTCAGATTAATGTCACTGTGTTCCAATGAGTGTCTTTCTTTCCAGGTCATAACAGTCAATGCCTGCTTTCAAAGTGACCAATCAAATTCAGAGCCAGGAGAAAATAACACCTTGGAAGAAGAAGAGTGCAGGAAGAATTGGCTGACAGTGTCCAAATTTAGTCAGTTAAGTATGTAACAGTCTGCACTCTTGGATCCCCAAAATTCTGGTACAGTCTCCTTTACCTGTCTATGGTCTTTAGACCACTAGTAGTCCTTGCTGTTCTTTCAGTTGAAGATGGAGGAATGAAAGGCTGACACACCTTTTTAGGACAATAGCTCTTTTCTGTTTTTAATTTTCATGAAAGTGACAAAATTGACATTTGTTTAATGGAATAGTTGTCAGAATCCAGAAAAGAAAAAGTTAAGGTTTATATAGTATTTTATATTCAGAGCTGTTGAATCTGGCTGTGTGTCCCTTTAGTCTGATTTATAGGGTGGAGTTTGTCTAATTTTATAATGTTAAGGTTCATGTGACATTGATACGGACACTTAGAGCTCAGTGGATCAAGTTGAGTTGGTTATTTACTACTGGTAACAAATAGTGTTTATTCTATGAGCAAGTATCCCTTAAATTTAATTAATCATGGTGTGTGCGGAGAATAGAAGATGGGTCAACCACATAGGAACGAAGACTACGCTCTAGGCATAGAATGTGAAATCAGCCAGGACAGGTAAGATGAAGACAGATTATGAACTGAATTGAGAGCAATAATTAGAACTTTGAACTTCTTGCATTAGATAATAAGAGAATTTACTAATTTTTAAAGAGAAGGGACGGTGTAATTAAGGACTTATGAAGATTTAAAATTATTTGAAATACTCAACTGAAGGTGCAAATAGATGCTGGATTGAAACCTATGTTATAATGCTCCTTTAAAACTTGCTTGTTCTTCTGGTTGGCAGTTACCAACCAAGGGGCAGTGGCCAAGGGTGCTGTTAACCATCAAACAATGCATGGACAGTTCCACCCCTAACAAGGAGTCATCCAGCCTAAAGTGTCAAGGTTGATAAACCCTGATTTGTATTTTAAAAATACTCAATTGTCTGTTAAATCACTGAGAATCAAGAGGGCGCTAAACCAAAAGAGACGTCAGAAATTAAATTATTCAGAACACCCTTAATTTACAGATAGGATTTGAGAGCTTAATTGTCTTGCCTTAAACCACACAGTTTAGTAGAACCCATAATTTTGAATAAATCAAATCTATACCTAAAGATATGATTCTAGGACCAATTGTAAATGTATTCATTTTATTTATTAATGTATATTTATTTATATTATGCATACATATTTTAAAAAATAAATTGTCTGATATTTAAGTTATTGTATATCATTCTTACTTAAATTATTTAATTTTTTTTTTATTTTAGTATAATTGACATATAACTAAATTTCAGGTACATAACATAATGGTTTGATATATGTATATTGTAAAATGATTACCACAACAAATTTACTTAGCATCCATCACCACACATAGTTAACAACTTCTTTTTTTTGTGATGGGAACTTTTAAGATTCAATTTCCAACTATAAAATATGATATTGTTAACTATACTTACCATGCTGTACATTACATCCCCAGGACTTATTTATCTTCTAAGTGGACGTTTGTACTTCTTGAACACCTTTAGCCATTTCACCCATCCTCTTCCCCTGAAATTATTTAAATTCTTTCCAATGAATTTCAAACAGAGAAAGATGGGGATGGCAGGAGGAGTCTCAGAAAGAATCTCATTAAGTACAATGATCAGAAGAATAGGGAAGACCTAGGGAAATAAATAGTCCAGGTGCCTGGACTCCTCAGATTATGAGGAGGCTAGGAAGCCCAGTATCTTCCATGAAACATGTCCTGAGTTGAGAATCTTATTTTTCTGAAAGGTGTCCAAGTTGAGTTAATTGAAAAATAATTTAAAAATAAATAAAGTCTTGAGCGTGGGAATTCACCTGTCAAGTAGTTCTCTTTAAACAAAAGTAAAGTTCTGAGGAAATTAACAGTGAAAAGGAAAAATTATATTTTTAGCTTTATCTATAGGTGTTTTATTTTAATTATAATACTGTGCTATCATTGCAACCATAATTGTCATAATTTTATGATATTACAAAGAATATCATATATGAAATTTTGTGATTTTTATAATATACTCTTTTGTACTTCTTGCATACCTTTTTCCCCCAGCACAACATTATAAGGGAACAAAAATACAACTGTTATCTTCTACATTTAGTTAATAAGTATTATTCTCAGAATGAATCCAACCACTATATGTCAGTGACTCTGTAGGTATCAGATATTAAAAAATTAATAACAATGATTCTTGTTATCTTTTTTAAAGAAAGTCTAAAAATTAAACCCATCTGCTGGCATTTCTTTCTATTTTTTTGTTTGTTTCTGCTTTTCTGTTTCCTTTTTTGGTTTTTAAGGTAGCTTACTATCATGCTTGATGCATTTGTTAAAGAAGGGTTCCTAACGAATTTGGAACTAAACTTTCATTTATTTTAAATCATGGACAACAGGCTGCACGAGAAGGTGTTTTATAGTTGGGCAGGGTATGGATAATTTAATTCTTGACTTTGACAGAGAAGTATAAATTGTTATAAATGTACAAGTAACTATTAGAGAATAGAAATAGGATATATAGCTTTCAACCACTTGAAAAAGAGGACAAAAGATTTTGGTAAAACTTGCTAAAAAGAGGAAAAAAAGCCTATCTTCAAATTTAGATGAATGCACTATGTTCAGATCTATTTGGGAACTGTGATTTGAATATAACACATTTTCATGTTTTCTCCCATTTTTTCCCCCTTTTAACAAAGGTCTAGAACGTAGTGCGTATCAGAAAAGGAAAACGAAAGAAATTGAACTGCATGCCATACAAGTCAGTGATTATCTAAAGCAGTCTCAAGAGGTAAAAACCTTTTATTTGATATCCATACTTTGTAAAAAACATTCATGCACACAGTACTTCTCTAACTTCTTAACTGTGTCCGGTTTACTTTCATGTCCCTTAATTGGATTCTACATATTACATTTAAATCTCTACTTTGAATATTTGCTCAGTTTTTTTACCCTCCCCACTTTATTTTTTTCTTGTTTTTCTTTATGCAATTTATCTACTCAATAATTTAACCTGGGTATTTTTAGCATGAAATAAAGAATCCAGGAAGTTTTGAAACTGTTTTCAAATATATGAAAGTTGCCATGTGGAAGTAAAATAAGATATTTTCAAAACGCTTTTAAGAGGTACAGCTAGAATCAACATATAGAAGCTACTGGGAGACAGATTTCAGCCCAATTTGAGGAGGAATTTTTAGCAAGTGAAGCTTTCCAAGGATGGAATCGTTTATTTCTGGAAGTACTAAGTTTCTCACTTAGTGTGGTTAGTCAAAGTGGCTAAGCAAACCTCTTTGCAGATGTGTTGGAGTCCCTTTGGGATGTGGGCATTGCAGGGTAAAGGACCCTCAGTGTTTCTCCAACACTGAGGTTCTGTGACTCTGCAGTCTGTTTTTTTTTTTTTACCACCTACAAAACTGTGCCTGTTTTACTGCCATCTACCATGTGAGGAATTTGATGTAGTTAGACTAACCAAGGATATCTAATTTTGTTTTGGTTTGAACATTATCTCTATGAATTTGGGAACCACATACACATTACCTGTATGAATGTATGCTGGCAACGTCAGATGTTCCTGTAGGACTGTAACCTGTGAAAGGTTTTGAAAGTAAAATGTAAGACGGCTTGAAGGCTAATGGAGGCAGGGACCTGCCTGCCCTGTCAAATCCTGGCTCTGCCACATCCTAGATTTCAAAGCTATGTACGTCAATTAACCTATGAGTTTCAGTAGTTGTATCTCTAAAATGGGGCTAAGATATCCTTATGAGATTATTGATAGTGGATAATAAAAATAACACCAGTGAAAATGCCTAGAGTAATACCTGGAGTGGAGGTTTCAAGAAATAATAGTTGAATCTAAGTAGGAAATAGAATGAGATAATTTCAGGGTAAGGTTATTCTAAATAATCAACTGAAACAATAATCTCCTGATGATAGGACATAATAATGTAAAGATTGATGTTTCCTTTCAACGGTGACCTTCATTTCTTCTTTCATGTTATTAACTGATTTTATACGTTCGCTCTCATTTCTGTAAAAACCTGCATATTGCATTTTCTCTTTGATGTCCTCATAAAAGTAATTTCATTCTGTTAAAGTCTGTCAACATTGAGTTACTCTGACTTTGTGCCAACATTATGCATCTTTCTAGCCTATGCTTAGTATGTTTAGTAAAAGAGAAATGTTGAGCTAGAGGAAGGGGGAGAAAAGGAACTCTACCCTCCAAGGAGTGTGTTTTACTGGAAGCTTGGGGTGGGAGAATGTTGGGTGAACATGTAATGACCTTGCCCTTCTGTTCAGGATCTGAGGAAAAACTCCTTGTGGAATTCTCGGAGCACCAACCTCAATAGGAACTCCCTGTGAGTATTTCTGAATGTCTGTCTGGAAGCACCTTCAGCTTCTGTTTTTTCTAACCCGATTGGGAACACAGGTTTAATTTGGTCAGAAAGGAGAAAAAAATGTGGGTCCAATGACAATATTTTTCTTTTGTTTCAGCAAGAGTGAATGAAAATCATTTTTTTCTCCCAGTTTTCCTGCTTCTGGCAATAAGATTTCATTTCAGGGCCTTTTAAGAATATAATGAAACCTTACTACTACAGCAAATTAAACATTTGTCTTTTCAGTGTCAAAAAAGCATGCATGGAATAAGGAGTATTATATCTTTTCTGATGATTGTGAAATTTGCATTAAAGAGTAGAAATAAAACTATCTTGCTAAAGAAAAAGACTTAGACTGAAGACCTGATAGTTTTTCTTTAATTTTAAAAATAATTCTTGTTACAAATTTTTTTTCTTCTTGTTTATGAGGTTGATCTTTTTTATTTTTGTTTCCTCATTAACATCCTAAGTGTTTGTCAAGGCAGTTACTCTTTGAGAAGGATGGAGACAGAGAGAGAGGAAGATAAGGCTTAAAAGAGAGAGAGAGGAGATAGAGAACTCACACGATCGTAGACTTGAGTGTCTTCCTGGAATTTTAATTATTCAAAGAAATAAAATTTGAAAACCAGCCAAGCAAAGATTGGCTGAGAAATAAAATTTGAAAACCATCTACTCTGCAAAGGGCCAGTTGATACCAAGTAGGTGAAATGTGACTTGCAGTTTGCAGTCAGCTCCACTTGAGATGGCCTTTTTCCTGCAGCTCCCCCCTCAAGGTCTCTCTGTGCAAGCAAGCTTTCCTCGAGTAGTCTTAAAGTGCACATGACTTTCTTCTCCCAAAGGTTCAGTAGTTTGTGCTCATGCAAAGTAGTGGGTTATTGCAGCATGAAATTAAACAATAATTGTAATTGTACTTTCTTCCCTGAGGATCTTAAATACTGGAGATATTCTTTGAATGCATTTATTCAAACTTGCCTGTGGCCACTTGTGCACTTAAGCAGGGCAAGTAACAATTTAAAGAGAGCTAATTTCAGCCTGTGAACATTTAGGGGCCACGTGGGCTAATGAAACTGATTTGTAGGCTTGTCTGGAGACATACACAGACTAATTTGTAGGCATCTGTTTTGCATAGTTCAGGAACCCTTTAATTTAATTGATCCAGAACAATACAAACACAGTTAAATTTTATATATGTTGTGTGATCACATAGCTAATTAAAACCAAAACCAACAACTGGTTTTCAGTTAGCTTAGGGCAATAAGCTACAATAAATGAATTACATGCGTTTCTGGTACTCATTTTTCTATGAAAATAATTATATGGCTGTAAACTATTTCTCTACTGATAAAGGTAGGGATCAGATGTAGCTGATACTTTTCTTTCAAAGAAATACACATACACACACATACATATAGACTGTATTGTTACTGTCTAACATGTATTTTCTTTGATCATTGAAAAATTTAAAGCATTATCTAAATAACTTTAATTTTTCAAACAGGTTGAGAAGTTCGCATGGAGTTGGCAGTAAGTTTTTATATTTAAACATTTTGGTTTTTCATCTTGTTAATGATGAGGTTTACTCTTCTGCTGAGATTTTTGTCGTTCTGGAAGTTCTATCTATGAATTTTATCTACTATGCAAAGTAGAAAGTTCAGTAGAAAAGTAGAAAGTTGACTATCTTCCTCCAGATAAATCAAGTCTGATATCTGCTTTAAAATTTTTTGAATTGACCATTTTTGACTAATTTTTCAGTTTTCTCCGTGACTGAGGGTATAACCACTGAGCTCATTGAGACTGTTTAACCACTCTTACTGTCACTTTTCTACATGTTGCTCATTAAGAACCATTCATAAAATTGTATGTGATTCCTTTTTCCTATATGGCTTCAGTAGGACTCTGCCCCAAATAGCTAAGTAGAGCTAAGCCATGTTAGACAACTCCCAAGTAAAGTCACTCTCAGTAGCTACTGTCAAACTTCACCACAATCTCTGGGCTTTTTTTCCATATTCTTCACTCCTTGATACAGTTTGGGCACCTTTTCTATGACCTTGTTTCACCCTACTGACTGGGTTTTCCATACTGGTACCCTTCTCAATTCCTTCTCTTCTACCTACAAACAAATTTATGTCATTTTCTATACAAAAGAAGAAAATAATCTTTTTCTTGATTTTACGTAGCTTTCAGACTGCCGCTCCTGTCTCTCCCTCACCTCCAACTTAATTGATAAAGTATTAACATTTGATCATCAGCCCGTGGTGTCGGTCCCTACCACTCTACCGAAACTCCACTCTAACTGCTAAGTCCCACAGCCCCTTTTTAGTCCTCATCAAACTCATGGCATTTGATGTTGACCATTTTATCCATTTCCTAAGTTTCTGTGAGACTATTCTTCTCTGGCTGTTCTTCTTTTTCTTTGTTGATTGACTCTTGGTTTCTCCGATAGCCTCCTCTTCCATCACCAAGCTGGAAATCTTAGTCATTTATGTGCCCTTCCCACCACCACTCTTAGCTATCACCTTCGCCTTCTAACTCTATATCATCACCACCTCCATCTTTAGATGCTGTCCGTTTTGCTCTACCCCACTGCTCCTGCCTTAAAACCTCCAACATTTACTTTCCTAAATAAAAAGTGTATACTTTCTTTTGCCCTTGATATTGTGTTAGCATTGTGGTTGTTGTCTCTTCCATTAAACTTTCCCATGTTCCTACTGGAATTATCTTTCTGAACAATCAATCATCACTTATATGGAAACTTTCAATGCTTCCCTTTACCTACAGGATAGACTATAAATTGCTTACTTTTTCTCCTGACTGCCTGGCCTCGGTCCAAATTCCCAGGCTCGCATTCATGGGTCCTTACATTCAATATTTCTGCCATGCACAACATGACCACCCACCTGTTAACACCTCCACGTGGTGTCTAGAAGGCATCTCAAACAGAATGTTCCACCTTCCTTCTCTCCCATCTCAGGAAGAGGCAGCTCCATCCATCCAGTCGCTGAGGCCAAACCCTTGCAATCATACTTATCTGCCATTTTCTCACATCCCCGCAGCTCACCCATCAGTTAAGTTCTTTAAAATATATCAAGAATATGATCCCTTTGCTACCTCTACATACCTCTCTTCATCTCTTCCCTGGATTACTGAATGGCCTCCAGACTATTGCTATGTATTTCCAGAGAGCAAGCAGAATAACCTTTTTAAACTGAAAGGCAAACTAAGTCACTCTTCTGTTCAAACAGCGTTCCATCGCACTCTGTAAAAGCAGTCTAAACATGATCTACAGGGCCTGTTAATCAGCTTTCCCTCTTCCAACTCTCCAACCTTCATTTTCTCTCAGGACAGTAACTCTGGCCACACTCTCCTCCTTACCACAGCCAGCGTGGTCCTGCCTCAGGGCGTTTGCACTTGAGCTGTTGCCTCTGCCGGGAATGTTCTTCATTTATCCATATGACTTTCCCCCTCTCTTCCTTCAGGTCTATGTTCAAATTTCACCTTATCAAAGAGGCCTTGCCTAACCACCATATAAAATAGTGATCTCCCTATCCCTCATATTTCCTAACCCTCTTAACTTGATATGTAGATAATATACTGTGTACATTACATATTCTTTTGTTTCTTTCTTTTCTATTTCCCTTTACTAGAATGTAGCCAGAGACTTTATCTGTGTTCATTATTGCTCTTTCTCTTAAGCATAGACCAGTGTCTGGTACATAGTAGGTGTTCAATAAATATGTGTTGAATGAATGTGAACAAGATCTCACAGCTCCTTAAGTGGTAAAACCAGGACTGACACTCAGCATTGTCATGCTTAGATACCCACACTCTTTAAGTATTTCCCATTATTTGTCTATGAGGGTTCCACAGGCTTATGCAAACAACTCTATTATATAAATTAGTAAACTATATTGTAATTATACTTTACATGTCTTTCTATCCCAGTGTTTTATATTTGCTTTCCTTTAGGGAGTGAGACACATCTTATTCACATCTGTCACACCTAGCATAGCCTATAATGGGGGCTGAATACTTTATTATTATTAATATTATTGAATGAACTCCGAAAGGAAAAGGCTTTTCTGCTGATCCCATTTTTTACCAAGCACCCCCAAAGGAAGGGATTTTTGTTCCTTATCCAGCAACAAGAAGCCAAAGAGATCTATGAAATTGGGCTCATTATGCTGCGTACTCTACTAGGTATAAAGTAGCTACCACCATGAGACTGAAGTTCTCCACTTTAATTTTGATTTTATGAAATGGCAAAACTGTTGCAAAGGATTTCTCTGGAGCCTTGTAATTTCGGACTGGAGCACACAGAGGAGAACCGGTTAAATTTGCAGGAGGTGTGCCCAGCATAGTCCTTCTGTAACCAAACAAATCCCTTGGTGTCATATTCTCCACCCATTCCTTTGTTTCTGGTATATATCTCTTAATGTGTTTCCATCATTTTGTTGTCATTTTGGGTCAGTGAAGTCGTCTACTAATAACTTGGTATTAATAATGTCTTTATATGGGTACTGCTTCTTGGTAGGGAGCTCAGAGAATTGTGCTTCTGGGATGTCATGAAGTGTGATGGGCAGCTGAGTGCCTTCTGCAACCCCGAGGTGTAATTGGTTCAGAGGAATTACATCTTTGAGGCTAATATTACCTGTCTTTCTTCAATTCCCTACATAAATATGTTTGGAGATATTGCATTGATGATTGGAAACTGTCAGGGTACCATGTGCAATAATGTGGTTAAAGAATATTAGGCAATCTTTCTCGAATACCAAGAAGCCATTCTGATTAACCTGTTCAACAATAACTTTGAAGGCAATATATTCAGAGACATGTATTTATCTCCAGCCAAGTAATTAAAATGCCAATCTTCTCTATAATTTCAGAAATCTCAGCCTCCTTAAAGAGCCCTCAAGAGCCTCACCATCATTATTCAGGTAGGATGCATGTGCACAGAGACATGTCAACTGAGCTAAATGTCTGTGATTCTGCATTGTAAACAGAAACTTTGATGAATCTGTAGAATTGATATAGCTCCCAATTTGAAAAGTTGTTCACTCTGATGAGAAGAACATTCAGATTTCTTAACGTTGCCATTAACTTGGGAAAATATGTTGTTAAGATTTAAGAAAATTTGGTTTTCTTAAAAAATGTTTGTATTTGCACGTTACATATTGTGAAGGGGAAAGATGACCTTGAGATCTAACAAGTCCTTACAAGCTCAAAGTCAGCCCAAAGCCAGAGATCTCCCCACATTTCGCATTAGGGAAGAGATAGGCCTGAGACTAGTTTTTTGAGGAGGGTTGTGTAGCCTCGCTGGGCTCTCAGTGAACATAACCACTGAATGAATGCCAATCCCACAGAGTAAGTTCAACAAAGACATCTTACAAGGATGTTATTAAACAAGGTGTCAAGGGTCTTGACTCTTTTAAGCAACATCACTTCACAGTGCTTCAGGTGTCTTTCTTTCAAGGTGAGAATCATTGCACTTGCCCTTCATGAGGAACAATCTGCCAACTGGCTAGTTGAGAATTAAGAAGGAAACACTTTGAAATGCAAAGCAATATAACCCCGAACTGGACTCATGCCATCGGGTGGTCTTTTGGGTGTCATTGCTCGCAGCATTGCATGAACTAATACATAAGCAAGCTTTTTACATGATCTGAAGCTCAGTACATGAGTAGGTGTTTAATAGTGTGATAATTGCCATTATTATATAAAGGTTATATGTTTGGGGTCCAGTAACAGACTGCCTTATCCTGAATTCTCCTCTGTAGTGAACAGTGCTTCACTGCTTCAGTGGATTCCAGACTCCACATCCCAGACTCTTAAAACTGAGTCTTTCAGCTCAGCTGTAATCCATTAGTTTGACTCCAGCTGTCAACTTAAGAAAGTCTCTGGTGAGGAATACCGTAACTCATATGGACTGTGATCTGTTAGGATATGGCTCTTAACAGGAAAATGCAGATCACTTGCTTCTAATTAAAACTGGTCTTCAGCTCTCTCTGGGAAAAGAAGGTGAGCTGTGCAAAGTCAACAGTAGATGTCCCCACAGTCCACTGTGCATTAGATTTGCTCTAGAAAGGAAAAACCAGAGACATGACGACCACAGTTTAAAGTGCCCTTTAAAAGAAAGTGCCATGCATGTATGGATTAGTATGTAATTTAGTATTCAGAAGAGTGAAGGTGAAAGCTCTACCTCCGACCATGTTATGTAATCTCATATTATCTGTGCCTAAGACTGGGATATCCTAACTGTTTAAGGCCTAGTTCATTTAAAATACTGTATTATAGATAATATTTTTGACAAAGGGATCTTTGAAATGAAATAATTTAGTATTATATGAATATATTGATATGGGAGACTTACTACAGATTCAACCCACTGATGCATCTGTTTCTGTAAATTTGTTTTTCTTTACAGCCATTGAAAGGAACAATTTAATGAGGCTTTCTCAGACTATACCATTTACACCAATCCAACTCTTCGGTGAGTGCATTTCTACCTTCTTGAGGCTGTGCCAAGGGCAGAGGCATAACATATGAGCAAATCAAAGGGGAAACCACTTTGAATCACTTTAGTTGAAAATTTTGTTTTGCCAAAGGTTGCAGTTTAGTGAGATGAATTCCCTAAAATGGAAACTCTTGTTAACCACCCGGCTGGCATCTAGGGTCAAAATCTAATACTGTGGGGATGGAACGATAATGAGCAGCAGTTGGGAAAACAATAATGTTGCACCTGGCATTCACTGATTTAAGGCTGGAAAGTAAGTAGGAAAGAAAAGAACCAACCAACCATGTGTGATAAACACAGAAGAAAGCGATAAATGTCAATATGGTAAAAGCTACAGGCATCTGAAGAGAAATGCTTTGTATATTGTTTTTTATTTGTTTGTTTTATTTTGTGTACGCTAATTGCTCTTAGCTTAGATAGCAAACATCATTTTCCAAAGCTGGAGTAGTAAAGAAAAACAAGCTTGTGTTAGACACAGTTACCAGAGTTTCTCTGTCTAGTCAGTCGACAATGTAACAAGGGTCCCCACACTGTCCTAGATCTTGATTCTCCTCACACTCTTCACATGGGAACAAATCAAGTAGCTTCTGATTATTGATGCAGATGCTTTCTTCTTCCACTTGGCTCCATGGCTGGTTTCGCAACTCAGTAACTCTGCTCTAAATCCTCTAGGTACTTAGAACTCCAAAGAGGTCTGCACTGGCGTTTATCTGGGCACCAAGAATAAACACTTGGAAATATATTACTAAGCATTACCTAGACATGTTTTTTAGTAAGCAATTAAATGCAAGAGTGAGCAAATAGATTCCTTTTTTGGTAAACTAGTACAGTGTTTACACACAACAAAAGCCATTTAAAGCAGAGATGAAAGGAGAAAAGTAAGCACAGGCTGGACCGAAGTTGTGTATAGAATATGTTACTTCTGTTAGAAAGCACTGAACATTGTGTTAGGTGGGGTCTAGGCTGAGGTCTTATTGTTCCCTGTTGAACAGCCTAAAAGTGGAAGCTGTACAGCAGTTAAAGAGCTTTTTGTGTCTAAAATCTTTTAGGTGGGATTGAGTTTGTATCTGAGGTCCCAGTTCACATTAACCAGGTTAACATATTTAATCTTTATAACCCAAAAAAGGGAGAGTTACTTTAACTTCCATTTTACTGATGAGGAAAGTGAGGCTCTAAGTAACTTGTCCAAAGGCACAAAGGATGGAGGGAGAATCTCTGGGGTAGACCTTGATTCTATCTAACTCAACTGGGTTAAAGCCTGCATTCTCAGTGGGGGTGCTATCACCTCCAAGGGAGGAAAAAATCATTCTTTTATGTATAAAATTATATATGTAATAAAAAAGTGATATATACATATATCACTGTACACAGCACGTAAACAGATCATGCAGTATATCTTTGTTATGAAAATGTCATGGGAGGGAGGGGCATTTTAGAAAAATTAGAAAAAAAGGTCTAATAATGCTCATAAGGGGGATGGTAATTAAAAAATGGGTTGAACTATCTATTTAGAAGTATTTAAACTTTAACGGAAGAAGCATGTCTTTACTCCTTTGACTTTGTTTTTGTCCGGCTGTCGTCTGTGATAAGAACAACTTCATTCTTGCATATCATTTGATACTTTCTCCCTTCTCCTCCTCTGCTTCTTTACTGGACAATAAATAACATAAAATCAGGGCCGGATCCATGTCTTTGTTTTCTACGGGTTCCTGTGTAGGTGAAATTCTCATTCTCCTCTGATCATTTGGAACACCAAACTGATTCAAACTGATTCTGAGTTGATATTTAGGATGCTATCCATGTCACAGACATAGGATCTTACTGAATGCCTCACCTACACTTCTCTTTGCAGCAGGAGAAGAAGTGACTGTCTACAGGCTGGAGGAGAGTTCCCCGTTGAATCTTGATAAAAGCATGTCTTCTTGGTCTCAGCGTGGGAGAGCTGCAATGATCCAGGTCTTGTCCCGAGAGGAGATGGATGGTGGCCTCCGCAAAGCCATGAGAGTCATCAGTACCTGGTCTGAGGATGACATTCTCAAGCCAGGGCAGGTTTTCATTGTGAAGTCCTTTCTTCCTGAGGTTGTGCAGACATGGCACAAAATCTTCCAGGAGTGTACTGTGCTTCATCTTTGCCTCAGGGTA
Organism: Rhinolophus ferrumequinum; assembly: GCF_004115265.2. NCBI lineage: Eukaryota > Metazoa > Chordata > Mammalia > Chiroptera > Rhinolophidae > Rhinolophus > Rhinolophus ferrumequinum. The sequence goes on along the minus strand of NC_046295.1, from coordinate 40,243,088 downwards.
AGTCAGAGACCCAGAGCCCAGATGGAGAGGTCAAAGAAAGGAGCTCTGGCTACGTCCTGATTGAAGGTCATTGTCTTTAACTCAAAGGATAGCCTATTCTTTTTTGGAAGTGGTGGTATTTGGTTACTTTTGTTTTGTAGAGCTTTTGCTTTCGGAGTGGGCAATGGTGGTGGGAGTTGAATAAAGTGGAAAATCACTCTTGGGAGGCCTCTAGAAAGTATGATCATTAATTAGCAGGCATGTGATAGTAAACCAATGTTTTTATCAATGCTCTCTATTTTGTAGGAAATTCAACAACAAAGAGCTGCTCAAAAACTGATCTATACCTTCAACCAAGTGAAACCACAAACCATTCCCTACACACCAAGGTGAGAAACTATTGGCACCCTGGCTCTTCGTTTTAAGTAGGAATTTCTATCAATTTCTTCTCAGCTCTATTAGTCATGAGAAATACGAGACCATAAGGAAGTTCCTCAAGACCTTACTTTTGGTTTCTTCCTTCCATAGTTCTGGAGACTGGTAAAAAGAGAATTAGACATCCCAAGGATACATAAATCACTGAATTTATGAGAGTAGAAAAGATAAGTTCAGGCAGAGCTCATGACTAACCTCTCTACATGAAACAGGGAGATCCTTGGTGTAGTTACTAATGTCTAGGAACAATATGGCAGAAAAACATTTATATTTTAAGCATAGTTTCTTCCTCTAATATTTTATAGACAGCAGAAACTTGATAAGAATGAACTCTTGTTACTTTCCCTTGAGTGTCTCCATACACTTGCATTCATTTACTAAGACAGAGCATAATTCAGTGCTGAGGACTTATAGTAAAGTTTTACTGTTGTATTTACAAGGAATGTTATAGAGCACAGAAAGAAAAGTTGAGCTTGGTACTCATAAAAGAGTTTCCTCAAAGAGAAGGAGCGGGGGTAAGCGTGGGAAAACCCCCAATCTTTGCATTCCATAGAAAGCAAGGACATGTGCATTGAGGCTGAATCAGACCAGAGCTGGGTAATGTCCCCTACTGCTGACTGTTCAGTAATCTAAGTCCCACCTTTGCTGCCTTGTGGGACATAAGTGGCCTCTTTTTCCTCCTCATAGGTTCTTGGAAGTTTTCTTAATCTACTGCCATTCAGCCAACCAATGGTTGACCATTGAGAAGTATATGACGGGGGAGTTCCGGAAGTATAATAACAACAACGGTGATGAAATTGCTCCCAGCAACACCTTGGAGGAGCTGATGTTGGCTTTCTCTCACTGGACCTATGAGTATACTCGGGGAGAGCTGCTGGTTTTAGATTTGCAAGGTGATTGATAGCCTATGATTTGATAAAACAAGCATGAGGCAAAGTTCAGAAAACATTGACCAGGGAATGCTTTCTCCATGTCATTGTCATCTACATTTGACCCCAGCTCTTTCTTTACTCAAAGCCATGGTTAATGGTTAAGGTCTTTCAGAGGAAATATTCTAGGGCATTCCTTTTTTTTTTTTTTAATTTGAAAACTGAAAGATGGTATCTGTTTTCTGAATTTATTCAGTATTTGTGAAACTATTCTAAGTGGAAATAACGAGGCAGGTGTCCCAAGACATCTTGCAAGAATCAGGATGGGTAATGTATGGTGTTCCTCTAGTTTTGAAAGGAGGTGGGTCCATTTATTTCAGATATTATACGGTGATGATCACGAGTGCCTACTTTGTTTGTTCCCACTTAGAGCAAGGGGAAAATATAGGCAGATGATTAGCTACTTAAAATTTAAAGACATTTAAACTTTGATTTAAATGGAGAATGACTTTTGCACTAAATTTTCCAGTTTTATGGTTTACCTTGGACTTACGTTCACAATAACACTTAAGCATGAACTTATACACACAGAAAAGTTTAATTTCTGGACGTTTTTCATGATTTTGAGCTCATTGCTTTAGCAATTTATAATTTAGCTTGTTCTTTTTGCTTTGTACCTTGATGTGACAGTTCATAAAGTACAAAATCAGTCTGAGAAGATGCAAGCACTCTTACTTAATGGAAGCCTTTGATCAGTGCATCTCCCCACTATCAACACCTTACATGTGACTTATAATCCTGCAGCATGAAGCAGAGTATCTCTTGCAGGTTTTCCTTGCAGGGACAGAACGAAATATGTATTAAGGTCAAAGTTCAGTTCCTGGGCTCACTGACTACAGTTTTGGTTTTCAATAAAGGATTTATCCCAGTAACTTTCAGAGAAGTTATCTCATTTAATCCCAGAAGCAGCACCTCAAGGTAGATATTATGGGGAACTTAGGCTCAGAAAGTTTAAATAACTTGTCCAAGTTTGCACAACTACTTAAGGGGGAGCCAGGATATAGACCTAAGCTGGTTTGACCATCTGTTCTTTTCTTTTCACTGTACTATCTTTGATTTCTTCATGAGTTTCATTCCCATAGTACATAACCATGTTATGGCTCATTTAAACAGATTGAGCCTGTTTCTTGTTCTCTCTGACTTTTGTACCTCTCCAGTCCTGGAATTCTGTGCTGAAAGCCAGGCTTGGAGGCTGAGGATAGTCAAGACGGGCAATACTGGGGCATCGTGAGCAATGTCCAGTAAGACTGCAAAACCGTTTTGATTGAAATTTGTGCCACATGCTCAAGAGCGTGTATACACTATTTAAATTACACAGAAATCCTTCTGTTCTTTCAGATATGTGCTGTTCACAGGGTTGAATTTTATTTGTAACTCTCAAACACAATATTTTAGGAAGCAATAGAAAGTTAAAACAGTTAAGATGATTCAGTTTTTAAACTATCAAGTACATGATCCGTGTAAACCCAGCATGCTGCTGCCCAAGGCATCTGCTTTTGTAGCTAATGTTGGGCAGAGGTTGATTATTTTCATCTGTACTTGAGTATCTGTGCTTTGAGTTTTGGGTGGAGTTGTTTAAAAAGCAAAAACAGAAACAAGAAAAACAACCAAAGAAAAACTTTAAGGAATTAATGATGACTCTTCAGTGTGTTTTGTATTCCACTTGAATAGGTTTTTGTTTAATGATGTTTATGTTTGGGGATTTTATGTCTCTTAGTAATCCAAAGTGACATTAAACAGAACAAATGCTGCGTTGATAGTCTTGGGGGAAAAAGGGAATTAACTTTTTTCTTTTACTGGGCAATTACGTGAATTGCAGAAATAGGCCACTACAAATAAACTATGTCAAAACACTGACCTTCAAAGAAGGGAAAATGGACATCATAGAATGAGTGTGAAGAAATTGAGATACTTATTATAGAGTTTTGGCCAATTGGTTAGGCCTGAATTCATGGAAGAACGCAAATCCTATAATGGTAATTATAAGCAGTTATATTACTAGTACTACTAGCTAACCTTTGCGAAGTACTTATTTTGTGCCAAAAACTTGGCTAAAGGCTTATGGGTTATCATATTTAATCCAAACCAGGTTGGAGAGAAAAAATGGGAAGAACATAATGTTTTCCTAAAATATCTTAATGGTTTTTGGTTCGGTTCTGTTTATTAGTATTTCTAGTCTTTGGAGAGATAATGTGTATCATTTGGGTGATAGGGAACGGATATTGAGAGGCCCAAGAGCAGCAGTTAGGAGGAGGAGCTCTGGAGTTGCAGTGCTGGCATCTGACTACTGGCTTTATCACTAATTACTGTGTGACAAGGGTTGGGGGGGCGACCACCTTGAGTCTCACTTCCTCCATTTGTAATTAAGGAAAATAATATGACTTAATTCATAGGATTGTTAAAGGGTTGAAATGAGACAAGTTCCTCACACATAGTAAGCCCTCAGTAAATGTTAGTTGTTGTTAGTATTAATCTCTGAGTGGCTCTTTAAAATGGAAGTTAATCTTCAGTTGTGGGTAGTCTGTCCTTAGCGGTATGGTCCTGATGGTACTTCTGAGAGACCCCCAGCTTCAGTGTCTGTAGAGTGAAGACCGATCAGCTTGCTTTGAAGGAAAGAAGGAATGAGAAATACTCTGGAAGTTCATTCTTTTCAGTTTCTTCTTCTCTCGACTTCCTTCCAAGGGATTGGCAATCATTAATTCAGGAGCAGCTACACTGGGCCGGGAAGCTGAATTCTAAGGAGAGGCTAAATCAATATCCGATCATGTAATTATGCTGTAGTTTTCCATTCACTTTCTATTTAAAAATCCTACATGTGAGGGCCTGAATCTTTATCATTACACTTGAAACCCAACATACAAGTCCCAGCAATGGCAATTAAAAACAATTACATTTCAAATTATAGTGGTCTGGGGGCATTTTTTTAAAAAACCTCATTGTATTTTTCAAAGAACTTTTATGGAGATACTAGATTTTTTTATTCAACAAAGCAGTTTCCAGATAAGTCAACATTAGATTATCAACATCATCAGAAATTCTACTGCTACAAAGAAGGTAACTTTCTTCAGATGGAGGCATTCATTGATTGATCCCAAGGTGGTTGGGATCAGAATGTAAATTTCTGGGTTTCTCGTCCGGGCATACTGCTTATTACCTATACATGGGCATTTGCTCTGTTGACGCTGGTAAGGAGATAATCATTGTGATTTTTAAATGTGAAAATGTCTTACTTTCTTTAATGTTTTCAAATGTCTAGGAGAATATGTGGGTAGGATGGGCTCTGATGTTAAAGTTTGCTTTCTGGATGATTCCTGTGTAGCTGGGAGAGAGGCAGAGTAGGTCGTGGTACAGGTGGAGCTTGCAGCATGATCAGTTTTCTGGGCTGCTCTCTATTTTTCTTCCACACATTGGAATGCTCCCCATTCGAGGGCCCCCCAAAATATATTTTTGAACTGTTAGATTGGGTATAAGGATATAAAGGTTTATATCCCTACTCTCATTCTTATAAGGGGATTTATTCATTAGGAAACAGTACTTTAAGGAAGTGAAATAGTCAGACCATGATTTTACCAAAGTGGTAAAAAAATAGAATTTTATTTCACAAGACATCCTCACAGAATAAAGATAATAAAAATAGCAGTTGACATTTTTTAACACTGTCTGGGTCAGACACTTTGCTAAGCAGTTTGTATACAATCTTCTCAGTAACCCTATAAGACCCATTGTTATTAGCACTTTCAGATGACAACACTGAGATTCACAGGGATTAACGAGGGTGGCCAGGTCATACAACTAGGAAGTGACGGGGCTGTGAGTGGAACCCGGATTCTTTGAATTCTGCCTATGTAACAAGCAACAAGATTTAAAGAAAACAGGAGCTGATGTGATTTTGATAGACTTTTTTTCCCCTATAAAGCTTCCATTTTTCCCAATTAATATGACCTCTTTAGGCACTGTCTGTATTCCCAGCTTAAATTTACAGTTCACTCAGACATTAGGGTGATTCATCAGTGCTGGAAATTTCAGGCTTAAAGTTAGGTCTGAGCTTTAACATGTAAAGGATTTATAGCCTTTAGTCTTTCTACTGAAGGTACTTGGGATCTCGTTCTTTTTGTTGTTCTGTTTATTTACTAGATAGTTCAAAAAGTAGGGTATCTTCAGGCTGTTCCTTCTTATAACAATAATGAGAAAAATTATAAACAGCCCAATCTCTTCCTATGACTTTTTCTTTAAAAAGAATAAATGATGAGCAAAGCACATGTTGCACAGTTGACCTTAAGCCTGTGTTTCAGCTTTAGTTTCTCTTTCCCTAATCAAAATCCGTGTACAAAGCGAGTCCATCCCAGGGGTTCTAAAGTGTCCCTGGATAGGATTCAGAGGGTCTGAGAACTCTGATGAAAAACAAATTACACCTTTGTTTTCACCAACCTATAGCTAAAACTCATCATTTTCTTCAGTTATAATGGAGACCACAAACCACAGTGGTATTAGCAGTACCCATGACTGTTTGTAATAGCAATTACAGATATTAACATAGCATGTTACAGTGTTGGCGGATATCTCAAAATAACTGTTCATATTTATTACTTGGATGATATGATAGTTATTACACTTGTGCTAGATCCTGTTATTTAATGTATTAATAAAGAAGCACATGTATTGCAATACAACAATTTAAAAAATATTTTGGTAATTGTATTTCAGTATCATTGGTTTTCTTAGTAATTGTATGTATTTAAGTTACACATTATAAAACATTATTCTGAGAAGGGGGTCCCCAAGACTCATCATACTGACAAAGAGGGTCATGACACAAGAAATGTTGAAAACTCCTATTTAAGCAGGTTATTTTCCTAAGGAAGTCAGTTTCTTAGGGAAAGGACTACAACCTCTGAGGATCATTACTGTGTGTGTGTGTGTGTGTGTGTGTGTGTGTGTAAGTTTTAGCACATGGTAAAACATATAGAACATAGCAAAAATCTTTTTTAAATAAAAGTAGTGGTTAGGAAACATACATTTTTTTTTTACCAAATAGAAATATATTATAATGTTATAAATTTCATATGATTTTAAAATAATTTTCCCACAAGGTTGCTGTCTTTCAAGCACAGAGAACCAGTGCTAATTAGAGAATGATCTCAGAAATCAATGGGTTGTGCCCAAATGGTACATTCACCTGTGTGATCGGCCTGGCCTGCCTGTGAAACATTACTGCTGTTAGAAATCAATCTCCTCACCACTTGCATTTTGTAACAGAGATTCACTTTGGATGTTGATCCGTTTTGATAAATTTTAGCTCTAAATTAAACCTATGTGTCATTTTTTAATCAGTAAATTTTATTGAAGAATAACATATATTCAAGAATATGTACACAGCATTAAGCTTACATCTCAAATGATTTTTATAACTGAATACATGTGTCACCAGCACCCAGATCAAGAGTTTGGAGGCATTTGTATCCTACTGTTTTTAAATGCTATATTTATATAGCATTGGATGTGTGTCTCTGCTGAAGCAGAGACTGTTCGTGCAGAACCACACAGCACCTTTCACATTGCTAAGCACTGATGTACTCCATCTAAGGAGACCACGCACTCGTGGGAGGGACACAAGCTTTGGCTCAGCTTGAATCCTGTTATCACCACTTGTGGACTGTGTAACCTCTGACAAATTGCTAATCTCTTTGAATATCAACATGCTCATTGGTCAAATGAGGACATGAGGATGCTAATACTTTTATGATTGCTGAGAATTAGAGAAAAATAATTAGAATGTCTAGTATATATGAGTAGTAAATGAATGACAGATGCCACCATTAGTAACTGTGGACGTACCATTTAAAACACTCATTTTTGGTCTAGAAGTTTCTTATAGCTTAAGAGGGGGTTGCAGGAGACAATGCATTAACTAAAATTGTCAAACATGCCTGGACAATTTTTATAGTACAGTTAATTCACACGATGATTAATTTATTGCAGGGCGGATATAGGTTTTAAATACAGTGTAATAAAATTTGATTATTATTTTCTTGAATTTCTGAGGAAATGAAGTCCCCATTTGCTATATTATTTTCTTTCTTTTTTGGAGGTGTTGGAGAAAATTTGACAGATCCATCTGTTATAAAACCTGAAGACAAACAGTAAGTTAATTTATAATGTTATCATTTAGAAAATTGCATTTAACACACAGTACCTGTTTTTTAAAAATAATTTTCAAATATTTATATTGTCTAGATCCTAGAAAGGTTTTGAGGCAGCTATTATCTATGTATCTATATCCATATCTATATATCCACAACCATATCTATATCTTTATCTGTTCTCTTTATATTTAATTACAATGCAAAAAAATACAATAAGATTTAAAATACAGTAAGATTTTTAAAAAAGCACAGATTAGGAAATAGGGCAAAAAGAAAATATGGAAATACAATAAGATTAAATCTGGAGTTTTAGTACATATGAGTAGAAATTATAAAGACCATTGCAGTAGCCAGAACTTATTTGCAAATTTGACTCTGAGCTTTCTAGTAGCCCAGACAAAAGAGAAATATGGGTAAGTTCAACCTCTATAGGCTTTGACATGAAAACAATGTCCTAGGAGAAGAACAGTTTCCTGTGTTGTCCCCACAGTGGAGTCATTGTATCTTAGCATGGGCAGCCTCTTCCATCACATGTCTATAAAATGAAAACTGAGGGCATAAAGTGTGCTATTCAGTAACAGCAAATCTATGAGAGGCCAAAACAATGGGCCTTAATATGGAGCATCAGATTGTCTGTTAATTCAAGACTGAAGTTTAAATTATGTGGAGGGATGAGTCATCTGCCTGTCCTTTGAATTCCCATGGGCATTTTGTCCCATAAGCAGGCTTTTGGGAAGACTTGGCAATAGAGGCTCTGACGTTGTATTCTTCTGTTAAAGGTGGAGTAGAAGGAAAGAAGTGATGGGGTTGATTAAGGACTGATCAATATGTTAGACGACAGTGGTTCTCAAACATGAACTTTCATCATCATGACCAGGAGAGCTTGTTAAAACACAGATTGCTGCCCCTCTACCCCCACCCCCTTTTCTGATTCACTGGGGTAGGGGTGGGGCCAAATAATATAACGAATTCCTAGATGATTCTGCTGCTGCTGACCCAGAGGCCACATTTGAGAACTGCTAGCATACGACATTTCTTAGTTGTCCTAAATGTCTATACTTTGCCTTGGGTTGTAGAAAATACATATAAAATTATATAAGTGGGAAATCTTTATATAATACAATCTGAAAATTTTACTTTCTTTCCCACACGACTTATATTAAAGCAGTAAATATTTACTGCTTTAATGCTGTGCTCGTTCATGGAATGATCTAATCTAAATATGGTCTCATCTATAGGCTTCCATGTAAAGAGGTCCATCTAAAAGTATGAGGTATTTGTGTGGTCTAGGTGAGCTAGAGAAGATAAAAAGCAATCCATATTGCTCCCATGCATCCAATTTCTATGAAATTTGACCATGCAGTTCATGTTGTAATCTTTAGGGTATGGAAAAAGACTTTTATTTTTCATTTTAGCAGAGCTAAAGTGTTTTTAGCTAAGAATATTATTTCTTCAGTAGCCCCGTGTGCCCAATGGTTCGTAGTAGGAACCTTGTACTATAAGTACTTCCTTTATAATTTTGCAATGAAAAAATTTTGCATATATAATGAACCAAGCATATGTCATTTAATACGACCTGAATACTTCCATCTTTTAGAATTCTAAGATTATGTTATCCCACTTGCCAGTTGAGTATTTATCTGCATTCTATAGGTCAGTGAGTCTCAATTTCTACTAAGGTCACCGAGGGGAATTAAAAAAAATAGTTGCTCAGAATTGGCATCAAATCAGAATCTCTGAGGATAGGGCCCTGACATCCATATTTTTCTAAAGTTCCCCCTGTGATTCTAATGGACAACCGGGGCTGGGAACCTCTGTCTTATGGCAAACTTTATTTCTTACAACATGAAGATAGGAACTCCAGAAACTGATAGGATGGCGTCATTGTAGCATGCGGTCACCTAATTTTGGGCGCAGTTAGTCTTCACGGTGAAGGTAAGAAATACTCTTCTTGCAACTGTGGAGAATTAGTTCAACGAAGCTCACATTTGCTGCACGAAGCATGGACAATGGACTGATAACATCAACATCAACTGGAAGATTGTTAGAAATGCAGAATCTCAAGGCCCTCCCTAGATCTCCTGAATCAGCATCGTATTTTCACAAGATCCTAAGGGGATTTAATGTAACTTAAAGTTTGAGAAGCATCAGTTTAAGCAAGTGCTTTCATGTCTTGTTTTACCCTTAACAACAACATTAAAATTAAACACCTTCAAACCTAGTTCACAAATGAGAAAACGGAAGCTCAGTGAAGACGGTAACTTGCCCATGAGGAGGTGGGGTCGAAGAAAGGGAATAGTCCTCTACCAAAAAAGATGTTTTTGTGGTGCAAATTTGGATATTGTCTCTCATGCCTGTTGTCTCTTACCTTTCCCCAACCTTTTGCACACGAAGACAAAGTCATCAGGCCTTCTCCCCTACGTCCTCTCTGGCCACTTTACTTGGTTCCTCAGGTCATGAACCTCAGTGGAGGATGCCTCAGTTATTGGTAGTTTTGGATTGCATCTTTTCACTTACTGACTGGATGGTTTAGACATTTGGCAAGTCTGAAATGAGGATAATGCTGAGATATTCTTTAGGAAATCTATGTATACATGGCACTAATTAGTGTTTCCTCATATGTGGAACCAAGCCAACACCTGCTTTTCCTATGCTGTGAAAAGACTGGAAAGCAGTTGTATTTATTTATTATTTTCAAACATTGTTCTCTGAAACGTCAAGGCTATAAGGCATGCTGTAGGTAGGGTGTAGACACAAATGAATGTCCCTATAACCCTCATTCACTCTCCCCTGCACAGGGAGCAAAACCCCTGATTTTTTTGTCTTAACTTTCGCAAAGCTCCTAGAGGGAGATGACTTATAGCTTTTTTCTGAGGATCAATGTTATATTTCTAAGTTGGGCGTTTTCATGCCTTACTGGGAGAAAAGAAATGGCAGGTGTGGAATGCAAAAGAGTGAAATATTCCAACAGGGTCATGCTGGAGAGACGATAAAAGGAATTCTTCCATTTTAACGACTGAGAAAACTACCATCATTTTTCACTTTATTGGCATCATAGAGTTCTGGTACTAAATAGCGAGTGATTCTACTTTTCTAACACATTTTGGCTTCACCTTATTTGAAGTGGTTTTTTACCAGAAGTACTGAAAGGAGAATAGTTAACAAGAGGCAGCTTATGCAGCCTGGTAAATACCACCAGCGCCGTACTTTGTAAGGGAGATTGAGTGACCAGGAAAATTAATCCTGGGTGTCCGTTCACTTTGTCTTCCCAAGAGATTTCCTCCACCTACTCGCCTCAGAGCAAAAAGGCAATGTGAGATCAAACTGACATCAGCCCTCATTCTGAGTTTGGCACATCTTCAGAGCAGCTACTGTTATTCTGCCAAAAGGAAGTGGAAATTGAGATAAATGTTTCAATACTCGGATGGAAAAAAAGTCCATTTTTACACCACGTCCCTTTTGAAAAACCGCATTCCTTAGAAGCGAAGTTTATTGTTTCCTTTTGTGATAGTTTGCTTTTCTTTTTTCTGAAGATGTGGTATTTAAGAGTGGTAATTGAGTTCAGATTTTCAAATGTGCTGTTTCCACTCTGCATGTCATTAAAATAAAATATTAGCTTTCATAAAGTTTCTTTGGAAGTGTTTCTGGTGTGCTCTGCTCCGTGGTGTGTAGCGTGTCAGCCTGAAGAATAATGGTTGTGTTTCGTCTGATAATGGATGAACCTTGATTCTAGAATCTGCTGAGGATCTATTATAATTATAGAATATTCAAAGTGTTCCTAATACATACTGATTCTGTTTGTAATTTTGTCACCTATGTTTAGCATATGTAGTTTACTTCCACAAAATCATAGTAGTCGTGTCTTTCCACGAAGAGCCCAGCTATAGCAGTTTGCAGGGTGGAAAGCAGATACCAAAAGAGCCATGAGTACTGATGAAGGGTTTTGTTGGGCATTTGTTTTTTGAGGACCTGGTTGTATTTAGAAAGGTATTTGGGTTCAAAGAAATATATATCCATCTTTTTAGAAGGTATGTTCCAATAGCAAATTTATTTTACTTTATACCTTACCTTTCGGGTATTCTAGAACATTTGGTAATGAATGTCATTCTCTCACTCCATATGCATTAAAAAGGGTCTCACTCTATTTTGTTCTAACGTGGTACATAGAAAATTCACTTTTCTATCAGATTAGCGTTGAAATGAGTTTCACAGTAAGTCTTGGAGTTGGGTAGAAAGATTTAAGTGCATTTGAATTTTAAATTTGCAAACCTAACATTGTTGCTTCCCCAAAGTGCTCTGTTCTTTGTTGTCTCCTTAAGTTTGCTGGGTTACTATGGGATACTGTTCGGTATCTCAGAGAATCCTAGCTGAGCTCCTTTTTCTTAGCAGTGATCTAATTGATATTCTGATATTTCCTCTAGATCAAGAGGAATGGTGTTTGGACCAGCCAATTTAGGGGAAGATGCAATTAGAAACTTCATTGCAAAACATCATTGCAACTCCTGCTGCCGGAAGCTCAAACTCCCGGGTATGCCCCAAACAATTCTATATTTTTCTAAGTAAATCTCTCATAGAACAACATCCATTGTAACCTGGGATAGAGTAGAAAATCTTAATCACATTTTTATCTCATTCGAAGTTAAGGCCTGACTTTCTGACTGCAAATTTTTCAAGTCTCTGAAGGGATTAAAAGGACAGGGATTTACTTCAGGTTCTGCCAAAATGTGATAAAACAACATTGGGCCCAATACTTGTCACAGTCTGTCCAAGGGAAATGTTCCATCGACTTAATTGGGGTAAAACTGGACCGAGGCGGGTCTCTGTGCACCCTTGGGTCCTGTATGGTGCCCACTGTAATTCTGTTCTACTCTTATTTACTCACTGGACACTTGGAAGGGTGGCTATGGAGGGAAACATATCTGCGAATTAAAGTAGTCGTTTTTACTACAAGAACCTTAAACTTTAAACATACATTGCAATGTATATATTTTAAATCTGATTTGATAATATAGTACACTTTCTCCGAAACCAGTATCGCCACCGCAGAAAATATTCCTAAATAACATAAAAGCAAGCAGCTGGAAGTCTGTGCCCTCCAAATTGGCAATCCCGGTTCTGTTGCATTCTTTCCTTTTATCTCAGAAGGGACACTTTATGTCTGTCTCAGCTTGCTCACTGTTTTTCTTAAATCATACCAAACTCGTCCTTAGAATGGAATTTTCATATTTTAAGCTGAGTATCTCTTCCTGCCTCCAATAAATGATCATACCCTGAAGTGGAAATCCGTAAAAGATCATCATCCGTTGTAAGTTGGGTGTAAATTTTCAACAAAAAAGGGCAATTTCTAATCTTGTTAGCGTTAGAGGTAGGAGGTTGAGGAGATCTTGTGGGCAAGAACGTTGCAAAAAAATTGGGATTTGGAGCAGGCTTTCAGTTGCAGTGAGAAATAGCCTGTCAGACAGAGGTGGTGTTGGAGGGGTGGGTACGTGGGGTGGGGAGATCAGATGGGAGCAGCAAAGAGAAGAGGGCTGTCACTGTCCTCTTCTAGCTGCCCAGGACTCGCTCTCACAAACTACAGCAGACCTAGGCAAAGAGATCAGTCCACAGCACATGGGCTGAGCTGCCCACATTGGCTGAGCTGCCCACTGGTACCCTCTGTGGTCAAGAGGAATGCAGGAAGGAGCTGGGGCTGGGCTAAGGGGCATCAGGACCTCCAGGTAAGAGCCCTATGAGAAACAGGTGCTGACAGATGTCTGAGTCATCCCCTGATTGCAGGCTGGTGTCCCACTAACTCAGTGTCCTTAGCTGATGGCCTCTTCCCAGCTGTGATTCCTTGTACTCAGGACAGGGCAGCCTCTCGTTCTTGGAGACACGAGGACTATATCTGATAAACCGGGAGAAAGGGAGACTTGAGGCATAACTCACTGCGTCCATCCTTGAGCCCAGTTAGCTGTTCTGTGTGATTAAGGTGGAGATCTCTTTGTTTTTTTAATCTATGCTGGTCGGTTTTGAGTGAGTAATTCAATAATTCCTCCACTTCCAGTCCTAGTCCATGGTTCCTTTCAAAACCTAAAGTAGCACATTCAGAAGGAAATAAGAAATTATCCCCATTTATTTAGTCATTTGATTATCTGAATAAAAAAAGTTTAGTCTGGAAAACAGGAATGGGGTGGTTTTCCTTTTTTACTTAATGATATTTTATCTGTCTATGTATATCTATCTATCTATCTATCTATCTATCTATCTATCTATCTATCTATCTATCTAACAGAGACAGTTTTGTATATAAGAACATGGATCTAGAGCCATACAGGTTGAGCTTGCTAGGATGTGACTTTGAACCTCAGTTTCCTCATCCATACACTGGGGACATAGCATCTGTCTCATAAAGTTTGTGTGAGGTTTGAAGTAATATATGTATATGTCCAGTAACTGTTGGTTATTATTAAACTACAATATGTATTGGTTTTATGTCCTGGTAATCCCCATTTAACATTGAAAATACACAGAATGCATGTTTAAGGTTAACACATTTAATCAGCGTAGCACCAAAATGGTCCACAAACATTTAAAGCCCACATTCCTCCATACATTTGTCCACAAAGATTACCCTTATGAATGTTGTCTTTAAGTTATTTCCTCTTCATATGGAGGAAGGAGACTTTAGGAAGCATAGGATTCAATAACTGGCTGAAGTTTTCATAGGCCATGCCAAACCTAAGTATGGCTCTCTTCCAGAAAACTGACCGCTGAAATCGCGAGATCCCCATTTAGGTTGAACTTCCTGGCCCTGCTCATCATTCAGCATAAAAATGCCCTGTTTCCAGGTCGGCCTCACTTAACTCTGGCCAGATTGTGCCTTATAAGGCATTATATGGTGAATCAAGCAACCAAAGCTCTCCTCTCCTGCCCCAGTGAACACAGGCCTGAAATAGCTTTAGGGATTTGGAGTCACATGTGGTCATGGGAAGGGTGGTTTGGACATGGTCAAGGGTTTGAGTTTCATATATCGGTGGCCTGAGGAAACAGAGTCCTCTCTGAGAACTTGGTAAAGCTTAAATTTCATCTATCTCTGTGAACACTACGTTCTTGAGGATCCCCTCTAACCATCTTAATTGTCTTTTTTGCAGATTTAAAAAGGAATGACTATTCCCCTGGAAGGATAAATTCCACCTTTGGACTTGAAATCAGAAGAGAAGCAGGTGAGGGGCCTCCAGCAAGGGAAAGGGGGAGTAATCCTCCAGAAGACTTCACTCGATTATAAAAAGGACAGAAGTAAGAAGATGACAGCCCTTACCCTCCCTTCCATGAACATTATGGTAAAACAGATTGGTTGATGTGGCACTGATTACATCAGAGCTCTCTCAGGATGACCATATCCTGTGGCATCCTTGGGACAGGCCTCCTGAGCCTCATGTCTTCCCTGCCCTAAAAACCTCATGGACGTATGACGAATGGGTTCTTCTAGATGTTGACCTGTGTGCAGGGTGCTTTGTATGTGTTTGTCATCCTCAAGCTCCACAGGAAGACACTTGGAGGAGTCAACTCCTTCATTCCTCATTGTTTTAGCTGGTCGCGTGGAATCCTTAGAGCAGAGTGCTGGCACTGGAGAATCAGGGAGAAACATTTATTTTCTCCCTATCTGTGCAGATTCTAATCCCTACTGCTATTCATCACTTCATCCACATATTGCACGTATGTATATATATGTACATAAAAAAGTTACTTGACTTCCTCCTCTTCCCTTTTGGCAGCATAGAGATTTGAATAACAATAAGCAAAACAATGGAATGAGGGTGCATTTGCACAGATTGGAGCACATGTCTGCACACACTAACTAGTAAAAAGTGGGAATTTCAGGTTTCTCTGAAAGAAAAAGGGAACTCTAAAACAAATGCCCTGATATCTTTTTTTTTTTTTTTAAGGGGAACAAGGATATGCAAAACTAGAAATTACAAAGAAATATTTTCCCTTCCCTTAAAAGCTCAGGGATACTATCAGTCAGAGAGTTGACTAAGCCAACCTCTAAAACACCACTCCTTTTTCCAAAACTGTATATATAATGTTACAGGCTAACTTATCCTCTGTCAGGTCCTATGGCAAAAGTTAAGTTTCTGATTGAAAACATACGTCAAAGGTATTTGCTTCGTTCCAGTGTAGTTCTGGTGGCTTAATGAGTGCTGTTCTATACATTTTAAGTACAGCCTGAGAACAGGTAATCATTTTGGAGGCCCAAAGGAAGGATCCCTAGAAGCTGTACCTTATAGCACATTTTGGGGATCAGTCATCCCTCTTTCACAGTCACTGGGGTTACCCTACCTCAGAACAAAACTGAGCTTTTCACACAAGGAGTAGATAGAGGGTTGGAATCCTTCTCTCTCTTCTCTGTGTCTCCTTTCCTTTACACAGAGTGTTCCAATCTACCAGCAACAAACCTGGATTTGAAAAATTTCACCTTATCTTTATCTTTAGCCCTTACGTTAGCCACTTGCTTTTTAAATTGATACTTCTGCATTCTTAGCTTATACTTCAGTGGAAACATTGTCCAGGTCTGGTGTGTGTGTGTGTGTGTGTGTGTGTGTGTGTATGTGTGTGTGCCCGCGTGCGCACGTGTGAAGTGAAGGATTTAGTTTGCCAAGGATCGTGTCTGATTTTTGTAAGTGTGGGTTGCACGAGGGCTAATTTATACCCCTTTTATTTGGGTCTTGGAGGTGGCGGGAAGTGGGAAATTTGGGTGATTTTTTGATTGGCAATGAGGATAAATGTTAATGCTTTTTTCAGGCCTTAACTGCTTTATCCTATTGTGCAAATCAATAAGGGATCTATTGGTACTCACTTCAGTTCTATGTTCACCTATGGAAAGAGGCAATTTGCCTTTCCAAGAGCCAAAATATTTGTTACCTGGAATAGAACTTGAAAATAAATACATTTTTATTTCAAATCTCCGTGTTGTGCTTTTTTCTTTCCTCTTTTTTCCTTAGAAAAAGAGTAATCACCAGAATAACATTTAAAAAGATGAACTTCTGGGCAGTGCTCACTGTGGGATTATTTGCATGCAAATAGTGATGTGATAATCTTGATTTGAAGTGATTCATGACCACAAAAGGGTGCGGTGTTCATTCATTCATTTGGTCAGTTTTATTCAACAGATATTTATTAAGCGCCTTCTCTGTACCGTGTGAGGAATGAAGATGCAGTAAACATAGTATTACTTTGTCTTCAAAAACTTTTATGTCCATTCTTCTTTTTTTCTTTCCTCTTCTCCTTCTTCTTCTCCTTCTCCTTCTCCTTCTTCCTCTTCTTTTGGTTGCAAGTTTGAATTCTGATTACTGCTAAAAAATTTGACTTCTGGGCAAATTTTGAATCCGGAGCTGTATCCCACACCCTATTTGCTAGTAGCCATAGGTTCTGACTTGGATAAGAAAATTAAGGCAATTAAGAAGCTAAAATAAGTGCTTTTAGGGACCACTGAAGAAAAATGGATTGTATCATCTTTGTATGAGCATGAATCCCGTTTCATAGATGGGATCTGAATCTGGGGACCAGAGCAGCAGCCAGGTTCCCAGGAGTCCTTTCTGAAGGCATCCTGTGCACGGGCATACTTTTCACAAGGCTGGATGTTCCCGGACTAATTTCTGCCCCATGATGTCTCAAAGCTTCTGACAGCGCTGGAGAATGAGATCAGATATAGTTTTGGGTGTTTCTTGCCTTGTTATTATTTTGTGTGGCTTTACAAAACAAGTACTTGATAACTAACACCTCCCCAAAAGATATTTATTAAATATTTAAAAAAAGTTTTGTTTCGTAGCTGTTGTCTGTTCCTGTTTTAGATGAGACAGACCTCTCAGGTTCTAGAAGTCATGACACAGATGCCTCTGTCATGGCTTGTTGTCTTTCTCCATCAGTCACCAGCATCTAGCACAAAGCATGGCACATAATAAGTTTTCCATGTTATTTGTTGAAAGAAATAATAAAACCTTCAAATGATAATGGATTTCATTCACTAGGTAATAAATCAGATTTGCATTTTTAATCTAGAAGGGAGTGATTACCAGTTCCTTAAGACCCAACACATTTCGTTTGATCTCTCTCTGTTTTAATTTTCCAGGAAATCGCTTTTAACAACCTACACCTTGTCTATTGAATTCTCAACCAGTTCTTGCCCTTATCATCATGGTGATAATACCAGAGCACTGTGCTTCTTACTGGTGACTATTGAAATGAGATAACTTCCCAGAAACTGCCTAGACATAATCATCACTTTATTACCCTTTGAAAAGAAGATTGATAGAAAAGTCGTTTGAAAGATGGTTCATTTCCATGCCTCATACGATTTCTTTACTCACATCTCTCCAAAGCATGAGAAAGGGAGGATTATTCTCTGAGGTTGGAATTTGAAGGCTGTGTGTTTGCCTCTTTGAAGTCTTGGTATTTAATTTTCTGTAGTCATTTCTTGGGCAATTTTCTAAGAAACTGGTTGAAGCTAATTTATCATAAGTTAAAGTCAAATGACAGAAAAGATTTTTTTTCCTTAACAGCATTTTATTCCATAGAGGTTAGCTTCTGAAGGAAAATGAGACTTAAATAGCATTTCAAATCTGCAGCCACATGGGTGGGTACACAGAATAGAAAGGGTTCTGGAAACCACACTGATTTTTTAAAATTTTATTTAGCATAGTTATTATTTTTGACCATGATGTACAGATAAAATATATTTTTGTGAAATACCCTTCTAAAATAATTAAGTTGCTTAATTTTCAAAGAGAGGACTAAAAGTCCTCAAGGGATAACAAAAGTCATCTCTATCATTGGCTGACATTGGTATAATGTTATATAATTTGTTTAACCTTTCTCTTAACCCCTAACTCTGAAATGGAGATGTGATACTTACCTTTTTAAATGAAGGTGAACAATAACGAAAGAGCATTTATAACGTCCTTTGAGAATCTCATTTAAGAAGCTTCTTGTGAGCATTGGATCCCGTTCAATAAATAATAAGGTTTTCATTTTTGAAACTATGTGATCATTATTTAATGTTTACAGAGGATGCTCAGCGGACCTGTTTCAGTATAAACACAAAAGTGCTTTCTGCTATTTCTCCCTTTCCGAGGGGAATAAGCTCATTTCTCCCTTTCTGTTTTGAAGCTTAATTAAATAGTTCAAAATCAGGAAGTTCACCATTTCACAGTGTATTTTATTTATTTTATTTTTTGATGGATTTAAGTTTTCCCAGCTAACTTCTTTTGCCATCTTTTGCTCAAAGAATTTCTTCCAGAAGAAGTAAAACCCAAAGCTTATGCCATTTTTGATGACATTTTGGGGTATGAAAAGAGGGCAGGTTTAGAATCTTGGTGATTGTAAAGCTTGATGCTTTACAAAAATTTTAATGGAGATTTAAATTTTGTCAGTATAGGGCTGACAAAATTACTAATAAGAAAATTCTGGCCTATATCTTGCCAGCATCTTTTAGCAACTAACTTCCTTTAGAATTCTTATCTTCTCCTAGTAATATTTTCATTGTGAACTTGTAGAAATTTAATTTCTTAAATTTGTCATAAAGTCTTTGCATGTATCATGGTAGAAACCCTTTGGCTAATTACTGTCCAAATGTGAATGTAACAGTTGCCTTCATTGGAGAGTTTTGGGGGCACATTGTCATTGCACTTTGGCTTTTAATGAATTCTTTTTTCTCTATCCTGTTGGTCACCAAGTAAGAGATCACAGAGCCTCAGGATGCCTTGATAACCAAAAGAAACGCTTGGTGTGTATTATGGGCTGAATTGTGTTCTCCTGAAATTGGTGTGTTGAAATCCTAACTTCCAGCACCTCAGAATGTGATAATATTTGGAGATGAGGTCTTTGAAGAGGTGATTAAGGTTAAATGAGGTCATTAGGGTTGGCCCTGATCCAATATGATTAGTGTTCTTATAAGAAGAGGCTGTTAGGACACAGACATGTACAGAGGGAAGATAGTGTGAAGACACAGAGAGAAGGTGGCCATCTGCAAGCCAAGGAGAAAGGTCTCAGAAGAAACCAGACTTGACGACACTTTGACCTTGGACTCCCAGCTTTCACAACTGTAAGGAAATAAACTTATCTTGTTTTAAGTCACCCAATCTGTGTTACTTTTTTATGGAAGCCCTAGAAAACTATTACAGAGTGTTGCTATGTTTTGGAATTCCCTATTTGCCCCTGAAGTTTTGTATATAGGGACTTGGGGAGCAGAGATGCGGGGAACAACAATGGAGAGGAAGAAGAGAAACGTACAATCATCTGCTGTGAGTGAGGACAGAGAGCATCATGGATGGTGACAGGATTGTTGAATTATTGAGGGAGTAAAGAGTGGTATGTTCTGGAAGATCACATGCTTGTCGTGAGCTGGGCTTCATGAGATGGGATGTTTGCATACTGCTAAAGGACTTCTGGGACGTTTTAGGGGGGCAGGGTAGGAAGAGAGGTACAGTGGTTGTACTCATATGTGGTGTAGTCCTTAGTTTTGAGCAATTGTTCAGTGTATGTCCTATTCAAGAAATGTTTATTGAGCCTTACCATATGTTATGCCCTCACACTAAGGTTAGACTTAGTAGATAAGATTCATTTTTGTTTTCAGGGATCTCCAAGACAAATAAGAAGTTTATAATATGCTGATCCATTATTACCCAGTAATAGTAATGATTATAATGATGACTTTTATTATTATTAGTATTAGTCGTAGTAGTAGTAGTAGTAGTAGTAGTAGTAACATAAATTGAGCACTCATGTTCTAAGTATAAATGAGCCATGCATAATTTCATTAATCTGAACAGCATCCTGATGGGTAAGGTCTATTATGTTCACTATAAAGATTTGAAAATGCTGCTTATAAGCTAAGTGACTTGATTAAATCATCTACCTAAGGAGGAGCTGAGATTTAAAGATAGATAAAATCAATGACGTAGAAGACTAGGGTATGAATCCCTGGGATGGTTTGAAATATAGATATGAAAGTCAGGACCTAATTTAGGTCACCGGTTGAGAAAATCCATACTGGCATCTCTGGAATGTTACCTTTGTCCTCTCTGCATCTCTCAATGTCAAGGAAATCTTTCTTCCACAGTTGATGACCATTTATAGACTCTGGGAGTCCATGGCAAAATCACTTCCTCTCGACATCATCACAAGGTAAGTAAAAGACAATGAGTAGGTTCGTGTGAGTTTGGCACTGTGCTGACAGTGAGTTTTTCTGTCTCCACTAGAATTTTTGTCCTCTCTCGCTCTCTCTCTTTTTTTGCCTTCCTAGATAATTCGATATTTGTTGGTCAATACAACTATCTATTTGATATTATCTAATAACATTCCAGTTTATCAGTTTATAGTGAAAAATAGAATCTCTGCAAATTACAAAAATTTATCAGCCTGACCATCACACTGTGTCCCTGGAGGCCTTGGAAGCTGGATTATAATCAGAGGGGGTTGCTTGAAGTGCATGGAATCAGAACAAAGAGAGTTAGATAAACCAAATATTTAATGGTGTCAGGCTAAGACATCTTGTTTCATTTCATCTTCTCCAGTGGGATGGGCCTGCCAGTGGGAGTGGAATACCCAACGTCTGCAATACTCCAGACTGATTCCAAAGGATGCAACAGAATTTCAAGAGACTCATACTTATAGATCAGCCTTGAGAAATATGGAAAATAAGGAATATTTCTTTTCTCCTCTTCCATCCTTCCTCCCTCTGTTTCTTCCTCCCTCTCCTCTACCTCTCTTTCTTTCTTTTTGCATTTTTCTTTCTCTGATTTCTTATTTTTATTACATCTCTTTACACTACATTGGCTACAAATGTGGACCAAGAAACCATTAGTTTTTACAAGTCAGTTACTATTTTTTCCCCCAGAAATGTAAAATTAGAAAACGCGAGAGCTAAAAAGATAGATGAAAATTATGAGATCCAAGTAGATGTACTTTGCCCAAAGTTAATATAACTGTTGTCAGAGGAGGGACTAGAACTCAGGCCTCCTAAATGACCATCATTTATCTTAATAATGACTGAATTTGTGTGTTAAAGCAAGTAATGTTCTCTTGATTAAAATCCTCTATTTTTTTGAAAATGTTCAGATATTTCTGTGACTAAAATTTTCAATTGGAAATCTTTATAAGCTGTCATTAAGATGGGTCAAATGAGATTTAATTATCTATGCTTTTCAATGAGAATAATTCATTAGATATGTAATTTCAAAATTCTACTTGCAAAATGATACTACAAATTAATGATTTTTAACAATGCTGTCTGCATATATACAAATATGTGTGTGTATATATATATATATAACTTTGAATACCAGCCATGGGTGAAAATTGAAAATTTCAAATGAGAACACTTTGTAAGACTTGGATTTCAGTGAGTGTTTCAAATATTTCTTATTATTTAAGATGATTTATGATTATTTCCTATTGCCATAAAAAAGCCTCTTGGGCTTGAAGCTTGCCTTGAATTTTCCCAGAAAGGCCTACACATAATCGTATTATAGAAACTTCTCTAGACCTTGGAGCCAGATGGATTTAGGTTTGAACTGAAGCTCTGCTACTGAATAGACTGTGACCTTGGGCAATTTGTTTAACATCTTTAAAACGTAGTTTATCATCTGAATATGGCAGGATAATGTGTTACCATACCGACTTGTGTTTGTTCTTGCTGTTCTCCCTCCCAAGAAGGTAGAGAGATGCCCTTGCCTCCGGATATTAATGACTTATTGCAAGTTGCAAGGCCCAATCCTGACAAGCTCCCACCAAGACGTGGGAAAATTGATGGGGACTGGAACTTGGGGTTGATGACGCAGTGGAAGCCTATCCTGGGAAGGAGAAGAGAGATTCATTCTGGAGAGAGGGAAGATGATGGTGTTTTGCATAAATGGTCCAGGGCTTATGAAGGGCTAGTTCATGGATATCAGGAGGACTAAGAGCTATGGCCTGAAAAGTTAGAAAATACATATATATATGAAAAGGGAGAAATACATATCCATACTGGTCATGAATCAAATGGAGCCTCCTACTGTTGGATGGATCACATGGGCCTGGACCATGGGCACAATGGCCTAACGGTTAGAAGCCCTTCCCTGTTTTCCAAGCTCCCAGTGAACTTTGGTCATACATGTTTTTTTTTGTTCATACATGTAAGAACCTTTGTTCTTACATGTTTTATAACAGCAAAATATGATCGAGATGGACTGTCTTACCATTTTGAAGAGAAGGGACCTGTATCCAGATTTAGATAAATAAGGTAATGTGCCATTTCTTGCACTTGAAGAGGTAATATCCTCTTGTCAATCACAGGTGTCAATCAAGTGGTCCCATGCCCGGAAAGGAACAGCCCATTCTAGAGAAAAAAAAGGGATAAAAACTCCAAGTCCTCGACACTCAGCACCTCTTGAGCCTTGCCTTTACTTGGGGCCCTTTGGAGTGTACTTTTTCTCCTAATCATGCCACCTTGAGTCCCTTGAGCCACTTGGGTCTTTGAGCCTTTGAGCCTTTTTGAGCCTTGCTTCTCCGAACCCTCTGGAGTGTACTTTCTCTTTTAATAATGGCCTCTTCAGCCTTGCCTTTGCTCGGGGCCGCTCCAAGCTCTTTGGAGTGTACTGTCCCTTTTAATACTGGCCCTTGGGCCACTGCTTTTTGCCTGCGGCCCTCTTCTATTTCTTTAAAGTGTACTTTTTTCCTAATAAACTGCTTTTTTCACTACTTTACCTTGGTATCTTCTTCAATTCTTTGCTCGAGACGTCAAGAACCTGGACACCGCGCCGAGAAGGGCCCACTCTCTAGTAACATAAGCAGGATTATTATTCTGAGATTTAGAGATAATGTACATAGAGCACTTAGTACAGTGTATGGTATACAATAGGTGTGCTGAGAAATTATTAATAATTATTTAAGATACTTTTATTTCATCGCTAAAACAATCTCCAACCCAAGACTGGTGGAGCTGGAACTGCTTCTTTCCTTCTTTTTAAAAAAAATGACTATTTTTTAGAACAATTTTAGGTTCAAGGCAAAATTAAACAGAAGGTACAGAGATTTCCTATATACTCCCTGCCCCCACTGTGGGGACAGAGTCCCAGAGAGCAGTTTCCAGGCTCTCGGACTCACGTGGAAAGGTGCTGGCTCGGTTATTAATTGGCCATCAGCTGTAACCAGTTAGCCATTAGCCACTAATATAACTGCCATGGCTGGGCTTACAGGTGCGGATTGCAGTTAGCACGGCGGATTGCAGCTAGCAAGTGAGGTTGGTTGGCAGAGAAGCGGTCGGCAGGCTGCGGAACGTGTGGATCCTGCTTCCTGTGTCTCCAACCCAGCTGCCACTGAGACTATACTGGTATGAACCCCCCCATTCATGGCTCTGTGGGTGTTCCTTTTTGGCCTCACCATATCCTGCATTCTTACGTGGGGAGCGGGACCAGAGACGCTACATGACACCCCGCATGACACCCACACATGCAGAGCCTCCCCAATCTGCTTCTTATTTCAAGCCAAATACTAATAGTTCATGACATTGAACCTAGAATACCAGAATTGAAAGGGTGCAATGTAAGTGGAGGTTGGACAACAACAATAAACACACCAAAATGTGATGACTTAAAACAATAGATATTTATTTCTTGCTTTTTCTACATACAGTCCAGGACAGTCTGTGGTGAGCGGTTGGGTTCTTTGCTCTACAGTCTTCCTGCGATCCAGGCTGATGGTGGTTCTGTCCTTTTTAGTGGGTACTGAGATTGCATTTGAAGAGCTACAGCCCAGTCACCAGAAAGGGAAAAGAACACGAAGAGGAAGAAAACAAATGGGAGGTTTTGTGGACCAGCCGTAGAAACAGCACTCATTCTTTTGTTGACATACCATTGGCTGGAACTCAATTAATCACAAGGTCATGCCTATATGCAAAAGACCCTAAGAAATACAGTCTAGCAATATGCCCAAGAAAAAGAAAACACGAGTTTGATGAAGAGCTAGCAATATCTGTCAAATTAGGGATTATCTATTTTGATCCAATTTCTCATTTGATTGAGTGTGGCTCTGAAGGTAGTGTTCTTTGCTATGGCTTTGGAGAGTGGGTTTTTCTTTCCGTAGAAATCTTTAATGAAAAGCTCTTGTTTAGGAGATAGTACACTTTTGACTAACTCTTCATATCTTGCACCAGACATCTGCAAAATATCAGATTTATTACTTTTTATTTTCCCTTCGTTTATTTGTAGTGGTAAAATCTATTGGACATAGGAAGTCGATTTAATTGGAATGAGAACTGGCTTTATCAAGCACTGTTAGTTTGGTGACAGCTATAAAATATGTCTGTGTAACTTTCCTCTCAATGCTTGATCCCTACTCATTTTTCTCCTTACCATCAGTCTAAGCATCATGTGACATTAAACATTTCTTGCCCTCATTTCTGAATTGCATACAACCAGGTAGCAGGCATGTAAGCAATGAGATATGGGTAGAAATTTACATAAGAAGCCTATTAATAAACTGTACAAATAAGGGTCCTGTGGAGAATGTTAATTCATTTGCTACACTGAAGGACTATGATCACTGCAAATTTCCACCATGGCAGTAGCTAAGATGGAAGTAGAAAACTTGGATACATATGTATATATAAGAGATGGGAATTGAGTATATTTTATGAAGAAAGTTATTTATCATCTACCTTTTCCACAAAGTAGAAAACATTAAGGGGTGTTCTGACTTTAAAAGCTTGTATCCATAAACTTTGAAATGATTTTTAAGAGTCATCTTGGATTATTTCTTGAAAGGCAGTGGTTGGGGAATTGAAACATTTTAATAAAATATTTCAATTTAGCAAATTTTTAAATTGAAGACCTTTCTAGTGTACTATTGTGAACATTTATGATTTACTCCTTTTTAAGCCCCCTAAGAACCATGGCTGAGAGAGCATAGGTGACTAGACAAAACATGTGATCTTTTTGTAACTCCCCAGTGGCTGCTCAATTACATATCGGTTCAGTCATTGATGTGTAGATTTAACAAAGATGCAGTTAAATGCCTAGCATTTGTTGTGCACTGTGCCAAGATTAGCAAGGTGGGTACTCACAGATCCTAGGAAGACAGACATGTAAAATAATCTTATTGCCCCCAAAAGCTACAATTGAGGCGTTTGTAAAAATGCTTTTGAAGTCAAGTGAAGGAGGGACTCCTTTCTCAAGAAGGAAGGAAAGGCTTCACAGAGAATGATAAGGAGTTTACCTGGTGGAGGGAACAGCAGCTGGGAGAGATGTTTGGGGATTGGTGAGTAGTTGTGTGGCTAGTTCCTAGGGCACCTATTGGGAGGATAGGAAGGAGGCAGCAAGAGATTAGGTTGGGAAGATTGGGTACATTTGTTAAAAGCCTTTCATGTAATTCTAAGGACTTAAGTTTTATCATGCGGGCTAGGGAAGTGAGGAACTGTTTTACACATATGAATTCTGCATAAATCAGTTCATTAATTCAGAAAACATTATTAATCATCCATTGAGTATAAACTGCTTGGCTTTAGAAGTATAACAGAATATGATATAGCATCTGCCCATTAAGGAATGTGCAGTTTGTTGAGTGATTACAACCAATAGAGATGGCCCTAGGATTTTTGGGGAAGGACTTTACTTGCTCATGCCATCTTTCCAAGTTCACTTTATATCACCCTTAACATCATCATTGTCTTTGATGTGGATGATGGAAGTTTTCTCAATCTTGTGTTAAGTGTCTATTGGCAAATACCGCTATTTTACTGATCTATAATGTAAAAACTATATGAAAACAATGTCCTTAGTCTATAAGCAAGAACCTTTCAATCAAATAGCCCCCTCCCCACACCTGTTCTGTATGGGAAGTCCGGAGCAGTCAACAATGACAGGTTTTACTGTGCACTGAGATAAGGTGCTCTAGTAGGTGTGTACTGAGGGACACAGACCCACATCGATTGGCATAGTGCAAGGTGATGTGTGCAGAAGATACAAGCAGAGGCTCTCTTGTGGGTACCTAATGTGCATGGCAACGGAAGGCTTCCTGGAGGAAGTAAAGCCTGCACTGAGTCATAGGGAATGAGAAGACTTTGGGAGAGAGAATGGGGAAGGGAATTTGCAGCAGAGGGCTTGCCAGGGAACAGGAGTGCTTTGTTTTGACTGGACTGTGTTTCAAGTGTTTCAGACCAATGGCTGTTGTTGATCTGTGGAGTAGAGGTTGGAGGCTGTGGGATGGAGAGCGATATGGCCACCTTGATGAATAAAAGGTGTTGAAAAAAGTGTTTAGGCTCATTTGATCAACATCTATTCCATGATAACAATCCAATGGATGTAAGTGAGCTGTCGGGGGAGAAAGGAAACTCACTTTTATTGACTTAGCGTAGCTCTGCCCTAAGTCCACGTTCTTGCTCCAAGAAATCTCATAAAACAAAGTAAATCATGGCCCCAATACAAACCGCCAAAGATTTCTTTGGCCATAGTCTACTTTTCAAGGTTTTGGGCATCTTTTTTGCGTCCTGCATGTCTTGCTCTGAGAAGTTGAGTGCTCCATATTTGAGCCTGGTTGATTTCCCTCCGATCAAGTGGATCACCTGGGTTAGTAAGAGTCCAAGTTTCATTGGATCTGAGGGTCTGAACTTAGGAGAAGCATGCTGAGAGAAAAAACACTTGAAAACTATAGAAAATATAGGCATGCATGATTTTAAAATATGGAAAATGGCCTTGCCCCAATTTAATTTTTAGAGGAAGCAATGAAAACTGAAGGTTAAAGGCTTTAGCAGGGAAATAGCGTTTCAGGTGACCAGATCGTGTTTCTCGAAATACCATGGACCGCTGGCCCCTCTCTCATTGGAGTCATCAGGCACGTACTCACTCTGGGAGTGGGAGCTATCTCCTCATACTTGCTGTGGCTACAGTGTAGTCTAAGCTTTCTTTACCAAGGCAAGACTAGACCAAGAGTTTACCCAAAAGAGTGAAAAGAGATGCAGTGAACGGTTCTTAATTTTAGCATCAACTTTCCTAACCACGGACATTTCAAAATGTCCCAACCTGACACTGTCTTCCAGTAGTTTCTCTTTGCCTGCTGATATTAACTGATTGACCATATCAAATATTTGTGGGCCATGTGCCTGATCCTTGTGTCTTTGACTCCTGCCAAAAGCGATTCCTAAATCATGAGTAAAATTGTAAGTTATGTATCTCTGACTGTTGTACCTTAAGACTCTCACAGAGAGTATTTCATTAGGTTTTGGAGAATTAGCTGAAAACTCTGTTGAATTCTGGGTAGGGGAGGACTCGACTGCCCAGGGCACCCCTGCCAGCCACTTGTCTACCTGAGAACGTGGCTTTGGTCTGCTTTTCTGGGAAGAATAAGACTATGTAAGAATAGGCTGTACTAACAGCCCTCCACCCTCTCGTCGACACAGAAAACTTCTGAGTCTTCTTGTCTTACTTTTGGTCTCACTCAGGTACAATAACCTCCCCTTGGTCCAGCCCATCAAGACACTCACCCCAGCCTCCATCCTCAGCCTCCCAGCCCCAGCTAGGATTTGAACTTGTGGTCCCGAGAGCAGGATGGATTAGTGCTCAGGGCTCCCTCGCTGACTCTATCAAAGCTTCCCCCCCCACACATCTCCATTACGTGAATGGCTCTGTTAACCAAACCTATTATCTTTCCCCCTTGGTTTTCAAGTTGAGAAAGGGAAAGCAACTTCTTTAATGGCCCACAGATTGATGATTAACATTTTACATGTCCCTGCTGCTAAGTAAAAGAACTGCTTTGTGGACAGTGAAAATGCCTAGGAGAAGGAAGCGGGAGTCAACTTGGTTTATTAAGTTGTGCTGCTTCATTAATCACAATCTTTTTTTATGGCAGTGCTTAAAGGCCCATCCATTGTACTTCTCGGGAATGGGGGAGATCAAAAACAAGTGCTTTTAGTGCACCTTTGACATCTGGCATAGCAGCCGGCTATCTGCGATATTGCTCTCAAGCAGTGTGGGGAGCTGCATTTACTGTGACCATGCTGGCCCTTCTGATTTAAGCTACTGCAGAGGGCAATGAATTACCTTAAAGGAGCTCCACTGCAGAACTCTAAGTTTTATGCCGGACCCCTGCCAGCTTCCCCACTTTATGAGTATGAACAATCAGACAATTGAACTGATTTGACTTTGCCACTCCTGGAGTTTCATTGCCTTGAACCTGGGGATGTAATGATGGCAATGCCATGCTAAGTGCCGCTCTGACTAGCAGCAGTGCCCGCTGCCCATTCAAGTAGGACACCCATTCTTGTTAGCTGAAAACTGCTCTGATTTGCAGCAAGGGGGAAAATAGATCCCATGCAATCAGATTAACTCAACTCTGAATGTTATTTTCATTTAACACTGTGGAACCAGACAGTGTCCCATTTTTTTTTTTTTTAAGTGAAGTCTTATAGCACTGGTGCAGAAGGCACCTACCGAGTCCTGATGCAGATTGCAGACACACACACACACACACACACACACACACACACAAACTTACATACATAATGCACATATGTACCTAGTCATAGACAGGCTTAGGCTAAATGAGTGTCGTCACAAAAGGGCAACTGTTCCATTCATAACCTGAAAGTGGGTAATTTGTGATGTTTAAAATTGTCAGTTCATACTCATTTTAGCTCTTTGTGTGAAACTGAAGACAATTGCTAAGGTTTAGTTATTGTATACTTTCTGTGTCAGAGAACATATTCACTTTCAGGATTTACATGTAAAATGAATTTTCTCTAACATTTTTTGAAAATGCTCTTATCATATTTGGGAGAACAAGCCAATGCTCACTGTAAAAAATTTAAGAAATTGAGTGAAGAGCCCAAAAGAATGTACAAGTCACCCACTATCTTACCACTTAGAGATCCCTATTATTGATAATTTATCCAGACAGCTCTCTTAGTAAATATATACTGATTGATTACCTCATTCATTCATTTTGCATCTTATAAACAAATCTAAATGTTGTTAGAACAGTATGGAAAATGAACACACACACACACACACACACACACACACACACTCTCACACTCTTAAACAAAAAACTCCCTGGAACATCAGTCACCTAGGTTCAAATGCTTACTTGACATTGATTGTTAGACTTGAAGCCCAGTGGACATCTCAAATGATTTAATACCTAAGCCTGATATCCCTCCAAATTTCTCTCACAATCTCTCCTATCTCAGTTAATTCAACCCATTCTCTTGGTTGCTAAAGCCCAACATTTTGGAATCTTCCTTGATTCCTCTTATTTTTTTCACCCCATATCCAGTTTATTCACAAATTCTCTCAGCCCTACCTTCAGATATATCCAGAACATGGTCACTTCTCACCATCTCCAGTACCGTCACAGCTCATCTGGATTATTTGTTCCCCTAACTGCTATATGTGCAACTTGAATGAAACTATACCTTTTGGAATTGTCGTATGCTTTTAGGTCCTTCAAAAATATGGTGAGGTATTTTGGAAAGAACAAGTAGTTAAAATGGGATAGGTCTGGGTTTGAATCCTAGTTGTGATGGTCACTGGCTGTGTGGCCTCAGAAAATTCACTCTTATTTTGTGAGTCTCTTGGTTTCTTCATCTGTAAAGCCAGGCTAATAACTTTACCTCGTGGGGATTTCACGTAGATTAAGATAATTCACACTAAGTAACTAGCAACAATCTAACGCACAGTGGGTGCTCTGTAATTGTTCATTCTCATGCTCCCTCTCATTCAGTTGGGATAATTTCAAACTCCTTCCCACGGCATACAGACATTCACAATAGTGACCCAGTTTCTTTAGGGTAGACACCTCTACCTACTCACGATATATCCCATGCTTCAGCTGTAGTGAACAGCCCATCTTTCCCCACACCTTACCCCCTCCACAAACACATATTTAAGACACCCTGTGGGCCTCCTTGATGCCTTATTTCTATCTCCCACGTTGATACCAGCTTGATTTATCAGGTGTGTAAACCTGACAGTATTATTAATTAGTATTAATATTAGTCATTAGTATGCGTCATTCTTCCAGCCCACCAGAGGGTTCCATTACACCCGTAATAATGTCCAAACTTCCTAATATAGCGTATAAGTACCCTCTACCTCTCCAGATGCAGCTCACAGTATTCTTATACTTCCTTCCTCCTGCCTTTGCTTTCCTGACCCTTCTGCCTGGGGTCTTTTTTTCCTACCTTTCTCTTTGATGGCTAAATCTTATTTAGACTTTTAAAAAATGTTAATATTCCTTTATTGATGTATAATTCACATGTAGTCAAATGCACAAATCTTAAGCATACAGACTGTTGAGTTTTGACAAATGCATATACTCACATCACCATCATCTGGATCACGATAGAGAATATTTCCATAACTCCAGAAAGATTTTTTAATGCCTCTTTCCAGTCAAGCCCCTGCCATGATACTGACTTCCATTACTGTAGATTACTTTTTGCCTGTTCTTGAACTTTTCATAAATAGAATCACAGAGTATATACCCTCTTGTGTCTGACTCGCTCAACCTGTTTTTGAGATTTCTCCATGTGATTGCATATATAAAGAGTTCATTCTTTTTGTCGTTAGACATGAATATTGTATGTAGTGATATCTCATAGTTTTAATGTGCATTTCTCTGGTGTCTAATAATGTTAAATACCTTTTCTTATGCATAATGGTTTATTTCTCCTTTAAACCAATATTTTTCAAATTGCAGGTTTAGTCCAATAGTGAGTCATGAAATCAGTTTAGTTGGTTGCAATTTGCATTTTAAAGAAAAAAGGAAAAAGAAAAGAAATAAGATAAATTATGAAAGAAAGTAACAGAGAAACTCACACAAAGTAAGAATAAGTATTGTCTTGTGAAACTTGTTTTTCAATTATTGGTATGAGTGTGGATATGCATATACTTGTGTACTGATAACAATGTCATTTGAGAAAAGAATTTGACAAGGGTTTGAAAGCAATTGATTTAAATTTGAATTAATGGCGGCACTCCCTGGGCACAATGAAGGATGGAGAATGGATTGGGGTAGAGGGTGAGCAAACAGAAAATAAACATCATAACTTTCTTTAGGAAAGTCGATTTCTATGCATTAGATAAAACAGTTGCCTTTCCCAGTCTTGACAGAGTGATCTCATGTAGGAGATGAACTTTGTCAATCAGTCTGGCCTGAGCTCTTGGTTGTTTCTCAAAGCTCTGTGATTGTCCCAGCCACCTTTGCTCTTGGTGCCTCCCTGTAGTTGAGGGTATGCTGAGACCTGTCTGTGTCGTAAACGGGAGGATCACGATCAGAGTCAGCACCTACCGGTAGATGCAGTTTGCTTGAAAGCTAGATCCTCAGAAAGTAGCTGGGAAAGTATATAGTTAAACCCCTTCCTGGGAGAAACGGGGAGATGAGTGTTTTTGCCTGCTTCCTCCTTGGTGGGCCCAGGTGTATAGCTGGAGAGGGGTGATCCTGCACCTGAAGAATTGCTTTTTGCTTTGCGATGGTCCTGTGAAACTCTTGAATGCAAACCTCATTGGCTGTCAGAGCCTGGAGATCCAGGAGTGCATCTCTTGGGCAGCAGGTACAAAACTGTGGCGCAGAGGTGTGTTCAAGCTCCTTCTGGGATAATCCTGGTAATTTGGAGTGGGCTAGAGGGGGAAGGTAAAGGGGGCATTTGGTGGCTCCCCAAAGTCTCCAGGGAGGATGGCAGTCATTCCTGTCTTGATGTGGGTATTTTCTCATTTGTTTGATGTGTAGGTGTCTTTCAGCTATTTTCTGAATTTCTTTCAGAGGGAATTGCTCCATGAGTAGCTATACTTTTGGTGTGTCCACGGAAGGAGGGCAATTCAGAAGGCTCCAGTGTCACCATCTTTGACTGGAACTCCAAGTAATTTATTTTTATACGAGTCTTGTCTACTCATTAAGAGGCCAGTGCAGGAGACAGGCAAGACAGGCTGGTCTTCATGTTCCAGGTGTCCTGGGCCAAGGGGCTGCTCTGCAGCCCTGAAATTCTTGCCCTGCCAGCAGCTATGTAGCATTTTTAGATGCCTTTCATGCAAGTTTAACTTAAATCATAGTTAGACATTCTTTTAGATATTTTATAAGTGGTTGGCTTCATTGTAACTTGTTTCTTAGATTTTTATAAAAAATATAGCTAACATACAATATTGTATTAGTTTCAGGGGTACACCATATTTATTGAACATTTATATGCCTAAAGAAATGATCACAATGATAAGTCCAGCCACCATCTAACACCACACCACACTAGCACAATATTATTGACTATATTCCGTATGTTGTACATTACATCCCCATGACTTATTTGTTTTATACCTGGAAGTTTGGACCTCGTATTCCCCTTCAACTTTTCCCCCTTTAAAAACTTTTCTATTACAGTTGACCTTCAATATTATTTTATATTAATTTCAGGTGTACAGTATAGTGGTTAGACATTTATAAATTTAAGAATTGTTCCCCCTGACTAGTCTAGTACCCACCTGGCACTATACACAGTTATTACCATATCATTGGCTATATTCCCTATGCTTTATTTACATCCCCATGACTAATTTATAACTATCAATTTGTACTTCTTAATCCCTTGCCCTTTTTTCATCACATCCCCAAACCCCCTTCTATCTGGCAACCGTCAAAATGTTTTCTGTATCTATGAGTTTGTTTTTGTTTTGTTTGTTTATTTTGTTCGTTAGATTCCACATATATGTGAAATTACATTGCATGTGTCTTTCTTAGTCTGACACTCCACTCAGCACAATACGCTCCAGGCCCATCCATTGCTGCCTCAGATGGCGAGAACCCATTCCCTTCCATGGCTAGGCAATATTCCATTGTACATATGTACCACCTCCTCTTTATCCATTCTTCCATCAGTGGACACCCAGGCTGCCTCCACTTCTTGGTTAATGTACACAATGCTGCAATAAATATATGGATGCACAAGTCCCTTCAAAGTAGCATTTTGGGTTTCTTTGGATAAATAACCAGATGTGGGATTACTGGGTCCTTCTTTGTCTCTTGTTATAGCCTTTGGTATAAGTATTGCAACCCAAACTTTTTTTTTTTTTTCATTTTCATGAAATATCTTTTTCCATCCCTTTACTTTCCATCTGTGGGAGATCTTCCTTTTGAAGTGAGTCTCTTGTAGGCAGCACAAATGTAAGGGTTTTGTTTTCTTATCACTTCAGCCCTCCTATATCTTTTGATTGGAGCATTTAATATATTTACATTGAAAGTTATTGTTGATAGATATTTAGCTATTGCCATTTTATTGTTCATAATTTTGATTTTTTCCCCCCTATCTTAAAGAAGTCCCTCTAACATTCCTTATAATACTGGTTTGATGGTCCTGGACTCCTTTAGCTTTTTCTTGTCTGAGAAGCTCTTATCTGTCCTTTGATTTTAAAAGACTGCCTTGCTGGGTAGAGTAATCTTGGTTGTAGGTCCTTGCTTTTGATCACATTGAATATTTTGTGCCTATCCCTTCTGGTCTGCAAAGTTTCTGTTGAGAAATCAGCTAACTAGCTTATGGGAGCTCCCGTATAAGTTACTAGTTGCCTTTCTCTTGCTGCTTCTAGGGTTCCCTCTTTGTCTTTAACCTTTACCATTTCAATTATAATGTGTCTTGGTGTGGGCCTGTTTGGGTTCATCTTGTTTGCGACTCCCTGCACTTCCTGGGCTTGTATGTTTATTTCCTTCACCAGGTAAGGAAAGTTTTCAGTCATTATGTCTGCAAATAGGTTCTCAATCCCTTGCTTTCTCTCTTCTCCTCCTGGTATCCCTATGATCTGAATGTTGTTATGCTTGATGTTGTTCTAGAGGTCTCTTAAACTATCCTCATATATATATATATATTATTCTTTTTTCTCTTTGCTATTGGGTGTTTTCTGATACCTTGTCTTCCAAATTGCTTATTTGGTTCTTTGCTTCGTCTATTCTCCTGGTGATTCCTTCTAGTGCATTCTTCATTTAAGTTATTATATTCCTTTTTCTTTTTTATTGTTTCTATGTCTTTTTTCATGCTTGCTGTCTCTGTCGAAGTTCTCACTAAGCTCCTTTAGCATCCTTATAACCATTGTTTTGGACTCTGTATCTGGTAGGTTGCTTGCCTCCATTTCATTTAGTTCTTTTTCTGGAGTTTTCTCCTGGTCTTTTATTTGGGATACATTTCTTTGTTTCCTCATTTTGGTTGCCTCTCTGTGTTTGTTTCTATGTATTAGGTCTGCTATGTCTCCCAGTCTTGGCCTTGTGGCCTTATGTAGTAGGTGCCCCGTGGGGTCTTGGCAGTCTTCCTGGTCACCTGCTCCAGGAGTGCCTTTTATGTGGGTTGTGTGTGCCCTCCTATTATGTTGCACTTTTATTGCTATAGGCATGTCAGTGGGTGGTATTGACCCTCAGGCTGTTTTGCTGTGGGGTTTGGCCACGTTCACAGGTTATGGGCTGCCGTGTAAGCAGCTTACCCCACTGAATGGGATTTGCCCATGTGGGCTCTGGTGCCCAAGGGTGGTGTTGAGACCACCCTTTGTGTATGCTGCTTGTGGGGATAATTGGGTGGTGCTCTGCTGTGGTCTGAAGCCAACCTGTAAGTATGTTCATTCTGGGGCCTGTTGGGAGTGGCTCTGTTGCAGGTCCAGTGGCTCTGGTGTGACCAGCTAGGGCTACCTGATAGGAGCTACAAAGAGATCTGCAATTGTTCACTGCCTGTGCTAAAGTTGGAGGCATGTGGAAGAGGCTACGCTATGAACTGAGGATGTCTGCCACCAGTACCGGGCTTGGGATAGCTTGGGGTAGCTGTGCCAGGACACCCCAAGGCCTGCTGCCACTTGTCAGCTCCCTTAAGGTTCAACCACTGATAAAGCCTTGTGTGGATCACAGTGGATAAGTTAGTGTCTCAGGGAGTCACTAGAGTGGGAAGAGCTGTGATCACCAGGTTAATGTAGATTCTGGTTTGGTGCCAGTGCTGAGCCTGGACCAGCACTGCCAGCAAAAGTCTCAGAGCAATCTGAGGACAGTTGTTGCCTGCCTGGGGCTGCAGACTTTTGATAGTTTTCCAAGAAAGAGTGTAATGCAGACAGGGCTGGCTGCTTGCCGAGGTAGTGCCTCAGACACTGGGGGAGTTAGGTGGGGCAGCATCCCAGAAGAGCTCACAATGTCAGTCAGATTCAGAATTGACCTGTGGGGGAGGGCTGAACACAGGAAAGATGGTGCCCGCCTTCTTGCTGCATGGGAGAAGGAACCCACACAGGGAAGATGGCGACCATCCTCCAGCCTTTGCCCTGAGCCACACAGGTCAGTCTGTCCCCTGTATGCCTGTGACACCCCCTGAGTCACTGTCCCTCTGCCAGAGCCCAGGGCGAGTGCCTGCAAGTGAGTGAGACTGTGAGGGCTCTTTTAGAGAACGTCTGGGTTTCCCGCAGCCTTCTATCCCACCCAGATTGTTGGACTCTGCACTGTTTCTTATAGCCAGATGTTGTGGGGCATCCTATTACTGGTACTGGTACTCCAGGCTGGAGTGCCTGGTGTGGGCCTGGGGTCCCTCACTCCTTCAGAAGGAACCTCCATGACTGAATTCTTCCTGATTCTCAACAGCCGCATGGAGGTTTGGGGCTGGCTTGTTTCGTGTTTCCGCCCCTCCTACAAGTCTTGACGTGATCTCTTCTTTATATCCTTAGTTATAAAACTTCTGCTTGGCTAGACTTCAGCAGGTTCTACAGGTTGATCGTTCTATAATTTAGTTGTAATTTTAATGTGTTCGCATAATGAAGCAGGCACAGTGTTTATCTATTCCACCATCTTGG
Organism: Rhinolophus ferrumequinum; assembly: GCF_004115265.2. NCBI lineage: Eukaryota > Metazoa > Chordata > Mammalia > Chiroptera > Rhinolophidae > Rhinolophus > Rhinolophus ferrumequinum. Next base: position 40,206,806 of record NC_046295.1, on the reverse strand, counting down.
ATCGCTATCCTCCATTAAAACTTTTAAAAAAAAAATTTTATCGGGGGATATTAGGGGACGGTGTGTTTCTCCAGGGCCCATCAGCTCTAAGTCATTGTCCTTCAATCTAGTTGTGGAGGGCGCAGCTCAGCTCCAAGTCCAGTTGCCATTTTCAACCTTTATTTGCAGGGGGCGCAGCCCACCATCCCATGTGGGAATTGAACCAGCAACCTTGTTGTTGAGAGCAAACACTCTAATCAACTGAGCCATCTGGCCGCCCCTCCAGAAACTCAGTGGCAGCTCATTGTGTTCAATCTAGTTGTGGATGGCTCAGCTCACTGGCCCATGTGGGAATCGAACCAACAACCCTGTTGTTCAGAGCTCGTGCTCTAACCAACTGAGCCATCCGGCTGCCTCTAAAACTTTTTTAAAGGAACATTCTTAAGCCTATATTTATCTAATTATTAAATCAAAATCAAAACAATTAATTTTTATTCTTCTTTAGTAGAATTCAATTCTTCTTTAGTAGGTGAGTTTAATATCTTTGCTTTAAAGATACAGTGTTCTCCACTTTTTAAAAAACCTTCACTAATTTTTTCAGGGGTTCTCTATTGAATCATTTAAAATAAATGATTCAAACACTTTTTTAGTGTTCAGTTTTGTAGTAATAAGTGAAGTAATTAGATTAATCAACTAACTTCTGTGATTATGTTTCAAGGTTTAGTAAAAGCAGTATAGTGTAAGGGCTAAGAGTGTGATATTTGAGGCCAGAATGATAAGGTTCAAATCCTGGCACCACCTCTAATTTGCTGTATGATTTTGAGCAGGAAAGTGAACCTCTCTATATTCCACTTTCCTCACTGGAAATGGAGAATAATAATAGTAGCTACCTCAATGGTTTGCACAGAAGTATTTAAATGAATTATTATAAGCACTCAGGAGAGTGTCCAGCATAGAGCAAGCACTGTTAACTACTATTATTTTGTCTTTGTGTTTGGCTGATCCTTTAGTGTTTTGGTAAATGTCTTTGAAAAGTATCTTCTTTATCCAGGAATGGTATATAGTTAATATTCTTTTGCAATCTTGCATATGTGACTTTTTGCACTTTCATACAGGAACAAGACATTGGTGGAGTATAGGATTCTTGGGTAATAGTTTTTTATTTTTTCCCTGAAATCTGATAAATAGCATGTTATTGTCTTCTAGCATTTATTGTTGCAAAAGTCAATGCTGTTTTTGTCCCTTGAAGGTGAATTGTTTTATCTTCTTGGATTAATTATTCAATTTAATAAATATTTATTGTGCTGATTCTATGTATAAGATACAGTTCTATCCTCTAGGTATATAGCAGTGAACCAAAACTTGTGAAGCTGAGAACCTAATTTGAGTGGGGGTGGGGGACCGACAACTCAATTACCAAGAGTTAGCTAAATGGCAAGGTCAGGAAACAGTTCCCACAAGACTGCCCTCACTTCTGACACCAACTGCAAGTTTGGGGTATCCCCAAAACCACACTCAAATTTGATAATTTGATAGAAGCTCTCACAGAACCTGATAAAGGCTGTTACACTCACATATATGGTTTATTACAGGGAAAGGATAAAAATTAGAACCAGACCAAGGAAGAGATGCATAGGGTAGAGTCTTAGAGGAGTCTAAATGGGACTCTTCCGGTTTCCTTTTCCCTCGGGATCATGGTGGCATTACCTTCTGCTGACCATGATGTGTGGCAATATACAGAGTATGCCAATCAGGGAAGCTCCCCTGAGCCTTTGGTGTCTGGCATTGTTATTGCACTCAATCACTGCTGGCCTAGGACTGCCGGCCTAGCTATCTTTCAGTCTTTAGGGCCTCCTGGAGGTTAGGCTAATACCTTTAGTTTCTGGTCCCTCTGGAAGTCAAAACTGATACAGCATGGCCCAAAGCCCCCATCATAAATCACACTGTTACAGTGTCCAGTGAGAAAAGCCTCCAGACAAAGACACTCCTATTAGGTAAGACATTCCAGGGCCTGGACAGCATATTCTAGTAGCCAAGGGCAAAGTCCAGACCTCTCTTTGGTTGAGGTTATTTCTTTACTACATACCAATAAATATACAACAAATGTAATGAAGAATAATGAAACAGGGTAAGGGGGATAGAGAGGGAAGTGGGGGTGGTTCCTCTTGCAGGATAGGGTAGCAGGGCAGGCCTATCCTGAAGCCTGAAGGGAGAGCGGGAGTCTACCATGTGGACATATGGGAAAGAGCATTGCAAGTAGAGGGAACTGCAAGGTCAAAGGTACTGAATGGTACACAATTGGGAAGGAACAGAAAGGAGGTCATTGTAGACGAAGAGGGGTGAGCCTGGTGTAGGCACTGGGGGAGGTGATGAATGGCAGGAGAGAAGATCAAAAGAGGTTGGGGTATGGGGAGGAAGGCAGATCATATAGGACCTTGTATCGTTTGGATTTTACTTTCAAGGAGATGGGAAGCCACTGACGAGTTTGAGCAGAGGCAAGACATGCCATGACTAATTGTAAAAGGTTTACTCTGGGTCCTGGGTAGAGAATAGTCTGCAAGGAGGGAGAGCAGAAGCAGGGAGCTTGGTTAGGAGACTTATGCAATAGTGAAAGTCAGAGGTGAGCATCCCTGGTCTGGGATGGTGGCAACAGATGGGTGGATATTGGATATGCCATATTTTAAAGGAAGAGCAGTCAGGATTTGCTGATAGGTTGGATGCCTGAAGATTCTTTACTTTAAAATGTAAACATTTACTGTATTTATTTAGGCATGGATCTCCTTTTAGTAAATTGCCTGGACCAGAGTGACCCTTCTCAACCTGAAACATCTTTCTTTTTTTGGTTTATCCTTGATTATTCCTTTTATTCCATTGTTCTCTTTTTGTTTTTCATTGGTTTGTTCTTTCTGGTTTGTTCTTTGTATCCAATTACTTTTTTCTCAAATGATTTTTAAAAATCTCTTCGCTCTTTTTCTTGCATTTTCTAAGTGCTTCTCAGGTTTGTCTTTTTTATTATTATTATTTGTCTGTTTGTTTGTTTCGGTAATCAGGGATTTCAATTTTTGCAGTCCCTAGGGTTGTACTCAGGGCTAGACAGTCGGGCAGGCAGTCACTTCTAAGTCAGGGATGACTATAATCTTGTGGCTGAGGGCAGGGAGGGAGATGAGCAAGAACAACATAGAGCCCTGACTTTTTGGGAGATTGCCACTCAGGCCTAGAGATCCTGGCAGAAGAAAAGAGAGGACAAGGGCTGGCCTGTCAGCAAGAAGTGTTGATGCTTACCTGTCAAAGGTAATGATGGTCCTACAGATGCTCCTTCTTGAGTCAGGAAATAAGGCTCAAGCAACTGCAGTTATTGGGAGCAAGATCTACAGGGATAGAGAAATAGATGGGAACTGATGCATTCTAGAATTTCCTTTCCAGAAAGACAGAGATGAATCATTAAAAACTTTTTGATGCTCAAAAGCTTGAGGAAGAAACTGTTAAATTGACGGCACAAGATGTGTACGTAGTTAAATTCTCCTACTGACTGCTGACATTTGTAGCTCTTCCCACCTCACCACCTCCCAGAATCCAACCTGTCAGAAGTTTGTCTGTTTTATAGTTTAATTAAAAAAGGCAACTTTTTGTTTTATTACTCAGCTCTACTTAATTTTGACTAATTTCTGCTTTTGTCTACATTATTTATTTCAATTTTGTGTTTATCTTATTTTAATTTCTTGAGCTGAATGTCTAGTTTTATTTTCTAACACACACAAATACACACACACACATACCCCCCATAAAGTTTCACTTAGTTGCATCCCATAATATTGATATTTATAGCTCACATTATTTGTATTTCTAAATCATTTGTAATTTAAATTCTAGTTTCCTTTTTAATCCAGGAATTACTTAGAAGTTTGTATTTAAATTTCTAGGTGCTTCAATTTTTAGATGGTGGTGGGGATATTTATTTCGTTATTTTGTTTCTTATTTTTTCATTGTGGTGAGTAACTTATTTGGGGAATTTATTGAGAGTTTCTTTGTGACTCAGTACACAGTCAATTTTTGTGAATGTTTCATGTGTTTGGAAATAATGTGCATTCTTTTTTTTTTGGGGTACAGAGTTAAATATTTATCTCTCAGATCAAACTTGTTAACTTATTAAAATCTTCCCTAAATTTTCTTGAGAAAAAATCTGTTTGATCTACTAGGATCTGAGGTCTGTGTAATTTTTGTCCACTGTGGCTTTTTAAATTTCTCCTTGGAATGCTAACAGATTTTACTTATATATTTCAAAACTACATTTTTAGGTGTATTAAAAAGTGAATGACTATTAAATCTTCTAGATGGATTAGTAAATTTTTAAGATATAAATAATCCATACTATAATTTTCTTGAATTTTATTTTGTCTGATTACTATTTTCACATAGTTAAAAAAATCTTTTTGTTAGCATTTATCTAGGGCATCTTTTTTCATATTTTTATGTTAACTGTCAGTTTGTTTTAAGGCTCTCTTTTAAAACATTATACATTTAAATATCTACAAAAACCTGATTTGTGTCACTACCCTGAAAAAGGAGAATTAACACATCTGTTATAATTAATATGCATAAACTTATTTTGGAATCATTTTATTATGTTTTCTAAATATTATGCTTTCTATTGTTTCTTTTCTTCTTTTTCCTTCAGGAATGCAGTGTGTTGAGTCTTTTTTTTTGTTTTGTTTTTTTTTGGCCTCCATAAAAGTTTATAATTTTGTTCATATAAGTTCTGTATTTTATTAAGTTTTTTCACTGGAAATTTATAGTATATATTATTGTAGTGAATGAGATTTTTTCCATTTTCTTACTGATATAGTATTTTAAAATACAGGTTTTTGCATATTTATCATCCACGAAGCCATCTAATGAAATTATCTTTTCAATTTGAATAGATTTTTGGAAAAGTAGTTTTTTGGATTTTCTAGATATATAATTATGTGGTTTAAAATATAAAGATGGTTTTGTGTCTATTTTCTAAAATTCATACTGATTATCTAAATCTCTTTGTCAGGTATACATAGTTTTCTTCTATTCATATATTAATTAGGGTTTTTATTAGAAATGTCTTTTTGGTAGCTGTTAGTAAAACTGTAAACTCTTCTCCTTTAATTCATTCTTATATAAATTTATTTGAACCCAAACTTGGTAGGTGTGACACTTAGTCTATAGCTTTGAAGAAGCATTTTTCTTGGCTCTGTAGATGCATGTAAAAAAGAGGTAATATTCCTACATTAATAATGTAATGTGACATACAATTTTTTTTTTCGTGGTAGAATTTATTTTAGTAACTTCACAAATCACTTTAATTTTAACATTCTGGTAATATTAAGATCTAAAGGGCTTCTTTCTATTTCTCAGTTATACTTTATTTTATGTTGGGAAATTGTATTCCATAGCTGAATTTTGGAAGCACCACTTGCAAATATTGGTGATCTCTGTAAGCCCTGTTTTTTCCTATAATAGGCTGTTGTGATGCTCAAATGAAGAATACATTGGTGGAGCCAAAAATGTGTACAAGTTGACACTTTGGTCAACGTTGCTCAAGCAGTAGTTCACTGTAATCAGAAGTGTCTGGACACTGATGGGAACCACTTTGAGCACCACTTGTAATTGCAGAAGTCAAATGCGACTTGTATTCATCTCTTGTTATCGGTATATATTGAGTATTACAATTTTTATACAGTTTTTTCCTTTCTTAAAATATGTATACTTTTTTTTTGGCACCCTCTGCTTGTGAAAGACATTGTGAGATGTAAAGAATGCTACAATGGTTAGTCGCTATTATTAGAGTGCATGCTCAATGAGTATGTGCTAATTTGATTTGATACCTAACTTGGCCACCTTCACCTCCTGTTTGCTTTTTCAATTATCTATATCCTTTTCAAAAGGGATACGAGATCCTGTGCCCAGGGCCACAGTGGATATGTGGGAATTATTTATTTAGAAATGAATTACCACATACAGCTTCCTTTTAAAGGCAGACGTTGGGGTCTCTCTTGTTTTTGGCTGCTGCTTCTGACAATACATCTGTGGAATACATGCATCCCAGTGGTCATTCTGGTCAAACATGGAGCTGAGCAGATGCTTGCTGAGCCTTAACCACCTGGCAGGCCTTTGTTTTCTTGGCAAGAGTCTCCAGACTGGGAAATCTGAGAGACACATTTCATTTCAGCTGAAGGTAGGATTATGGGTTGATTTACTGTGAGACCCAAGCTTTACTATAGGCACCATTCAGAATGGGAAGCGTGGGGATTTGCATCCATCAGGCACAAGGACCAGGAGCCAGGAGGTGAATTATAGACCAAAGCTGTTTCACCAGCTGGTGAGACATTGCAATTCAATTCCAATGCAGGTTGAGCTGTGGTCATTAACAAAGAGCAATCAGGCAAGCTGGCCTAGACCTTGCCAGTGTCTTTGCACTACCCTCCCGTGAGGCAGGTGGGAACTTTGAGAAAATACATTTCTCCTTGGTTGAATTCCATAATCCACTTCCCAAGTAGAGAACTAGAGAACTTCAGGAAGTCTTCTCTAGCTTTGCACTCATCAAGTGTGTTCAGATGTCAGAGATCCTGGGAGCTGTGTTGCTCCGTACAGAAAAATAGTACATTATTATCAAATGCTAAGATTAGGCATGCAATAATTTAATAATAACTTTGTTTTAAATATTATTTCATTAGCGATTAAGTTCTAGTATAAACTTAATATTAGCCAGGGCTTTCCTGTTCTGTGACATCTAGTTTAAGCACACAATATTGCGCCCCCTGAAAGTCTAAACCTCTTCTAAAGATTTCTGTGAGTTTCTGAGTATTTCAATCCTCAAGGTCACGTAAACCATTTTGAGGTTGACTTTACTGAAAATCAGGAGTCACTGTGGTGGTGGGGCTGGGGTGCCATATTGTTCATTGAGTAGCAAACAACCTAAAACCATACATTTTCTATCCTTGTTTTTAAAATCCTCTGGGACATCCTACGACTGAGAATTTCTCATTTATCCTTTGACCCATCATTGCCCAGTTTTCACGATCTCATTGGCTCCATTCTTGAGGTCATCTCCCTTCTTACCTGAAGTACTTTCTTCCTCTTGGAGAGCCTTGGAAACTTGGAATTCTTCTCCAAAACTTGTAAGTCTAAAGCTATTAAGTCTCAACAGAACTGAGGATTTTCTATTTAACAGAAACTGTCTTCCTGAGTATGTAGTTATGATTATAAATAATAGGATTTCCCCCCTTGTATACCGATATAGATGGGTGGCAATCAGTTGCAATGTTTTAAAAAAGATTTACAAGGAAAAACAAATCAACTCTTTGATCTAGTTTGTGGATGACCAGTTCTGTGAGGACATGGCCATAGAAACATTCAGCTGAAAAAAGCTTCTTAGGTAGGCATTCCAGAGCCTTCATAACCAGACTACTTTTGACTTTTCCCCACTCATCATTGCTCACCATGTACTCAATTGTCTAAGGAGCCAGGCAGGTAGGAAATGAGTAAAGAGTAAAATTAGAGAAGACATGTCCTGTCTAAAAGGGCTAGCCTTGACTGGGTACTAGTCATTTTCCCATATGGGAATGTGAGAACAATGTTGCCAGATCTCCTATTTCTTATAAAAGAAAATGGAGATTCCAATTTTATGTGGAATTTCCTAATTTTGCCAAACAAAACATGTCTGGGGGTAATATTTGGAATGTGGCTGCCAGTTGCTCCATATTCTAGACTTCTCTCTCTCTCTCTCTCTCCTCTCCTTCCCTCCACCTCCCCTTATTGGGCCACATGTTTCTTCCACTACTAGGAATAATTTTCCTTCCGATAAACCTCTTGTCATCTTTCAGGGCTCAGTTCAAATGGCACCCACCATTTCTCTAATTTTCCTCATTCTCTCCTATAGCTGTTCTCAAATAGATTTCATCACCCCTTCTTTATAGCTCTCAGAGTCCCCTCTCTGAATACCACTTCCAAAATATGTCACTGCATTTTTTTGCTGGTTTGTCTACCTTAAACCTATCTAGATATGAAGACTTCAAGGAAAGGGACCATGTTAACCATCTTTTTATCCTCAGGACCTCATATAATGCTTAACACAGTATGCCCTCAATATTTGTTGAATGAAGGAGGGAAACAGACATGACTCTGGGACGTGAGGCCTGAGCTCGGCTCTCCTTTCTGCTTTACCTCTCAGGTTTTTCTTTTATACTTAATCACAATGCCTTGCCTTTAGGAAATTATTATCCCTGACCTTTGGGGACAAGTAGAAAAATGGCTGATACAATCTATGTGAAAAATTAGTGTTAAAAAAGAATTGACTGGTTATTTTGAGCAAATGTCTGGGCTTTTTCTTTGAAGAGTTTATTTTTAAAGAATAGCTTACAGCAAGGTCCACTGAGGGCAATTGGGCAAGCATTTGTTCTTTCTGGAGTGAAGGGAAATGTGTGAGAGCTAAAAGCTAGAAGTTGGATGGAACTGTCTAGATAGCATCTGGGACTCTTCTCTGGAATGTGAATTAGAAAGAGCAATCTGACTGCTACGTTGAACCTGTCTGTATAGGAGATTTAAATTCTGCTAAGAAACATGAGTATTTCTCATAGAATGGTGCCATTTAACCATCTGAGAGTTGAATCTCCACAAGTTCAGATCAAATTAATTTTAGGAATTTAATTCCCAATTTCAGGGAGGAAAGGTGTTTTTTAAAGGAGAATTTAGAGAGAGAAAACTTAAGGGAGAGAAGATCTTTGTCCCCTTATTAACCTGCAATCATTTGTTTTAATAAAAATATAAAGATTTTCTTTTAGATGGATGATGTAGAATTGAGATGTGTGCCAAGGGCTTACTTTAATAGCTAATACTTTCATGACTTTCTTTCAAGACTGCAGGCATCTTAGGGCTCAATTGCTCAGTAAGTACAAGACAAAAAAAATCAAGTTTCCATGCGTGTCATGTTTTATCTTGCCTAATTTCAGCGTGTAAAGATCAAGAACTGCTGGGCCCACGCGATGAATGTAGAGTTTGAGGAGGGGAGGTTTCTGCAGACAGCGGGTCACGAGAGTTACTATTTATTTTGGGAAGTCTTTCCTGCCTTTGCTTTCCCCACTCTCCTACTGCTAATGCTCAGTCAGCTCCATGCATCTTAAAAATAATGTTTTATCTTTCCACAGGGGAAAATTCAAATGGCATCTTACCCGCGCATGTTAGATAACTACAGGTCTTATCGGTAACGTGGGATGAGGATGGAAATTACAGTGAAGAACGTTGTTGACAAAATCTAGGTGATACTAAGTGGTAGGTCTGTATGGATATCAGAGCTCAGGTAGAACTTCCCAGCCATTTGGTAAGTTTCTTCTGCTGCTTGGAGCAGTAAAGGGATTGTTAATCCCCTTCTCCGTCCTCCCGATTAAATATTTTTAGATGAGAAAGTGTAAACTCTCTTAGTTCATCTTTGAATACCTAAGTGAGGCATTTGATCCCTGGAAAAAGTGTCTGGGAGGGTGAGGGGTGTTTGGGATTGGCTAGCCATGTTTGAATCCCAGAATTCCCACTTAATACACTTACCTCTCAAATGCCTCTTGCATCTTTCTTCAGTTGACATGATCTTGTCCCTCAGCTTTGTATTTTTTTTAATTTTTAAAAATAATTATTTACTTTTTTTTTTAGTTACAGCTGACATTTAATATTATTTTGTGTGAGTTTCAGGTGTGCAGCAGAGTGGTTAGACATTTATATGATTTATGCAGTGACGCTCTGATTAGTCTACTACCCACCCGGCTCTATATATAGTTGTTGCAACATTATTGCCTATGTTCTCTATGTTACACTTTACATCCCCGTGACTATTTTGTAATTATCAATTTGTGTTTCTTAATCCCTTCACCTTTTCCACCCAGCCCCCCAGCCCCCCTCTTTCTTCTGCCTTGTAATTTCTGATGCTGCTTTGACCCTTTTCCTTTGCATTAGGAACAAGTTGTGTGATCTGTGGATTGTCACTTCACAGATATAGATATTAAAAGTATACCTATATTTTCTTGAAATCAATTTGGAGTGTTATCATCTCATTGAATGGGAGGGAAATTACAAAATATCACTGGAATGTACCCTATGTGAGAGGAGGAAACTTGTCTGTTTGTCCACTATCTTCTCCCTAATTTTTATGTGTTGATCACATAAACAGATATGTCCCAACCAATAGATATGTTGGTCTTAATCCCTAGAACCAGGCTTTTATGTCCAATTTATTTTACAAAGTAGGCTTCGTGGTCTCTCTGTTTTTTGTTTCTTGCCCAGCTGAGTCTTCTGTGAAAATCTGGGAAGATATGTCTAACCTCTAATAGCTACTCTGACTCCTTCTCTTATTGCCTTTGGTTAAATCTTTGGAGAAAGGAAGGGAAAGAGCATGCTTTCAATGCCCTTTGCCAACAGACTGCCATTCCCCCGTCATTGCTTCTGGTAAAAAGCATGTCTGTGTCTGGTGCCTCTGCTAGAGGGTGATTTGCTCCAGGGCAAAACCAGTGAAATTACAGTAAATAGACAGTTGAGCAGCTCAAATTACAGAAGGAGAATGGATTTCAATACTTGTAGCTGAGTGCTTACACTGTGCCATGCCCTGCTCCATCAACTTGGGAGGTTTAAAGATCTCTGAGACACAGCTGTCAAGAATTTTATCGTCTCTTAGAATAATATTTATTCAACTAGTTAAGCTTAGCAAGTTCAAGTTCGGAAAACAGTGAGAGAAAACTTTTATAGCATGGTGGCTTGGTAATGTGAGATACTCCCCTACCAAGATGGCATTAGAGGGTTCGCTTCACTTCTAACTCGCTCTTTTTTAATTGGCTCTAGGAGCTGCTGCCACTTGAAATATGGGGCCAAACCACATCTACTTCTTTGATACCTGAAATTCCATATGCACACTAGCCTGGTGTGGTTATGGGAGCATTTTGCCAGTTCTCACTCTGAAAGAAGAGGATCTGTGAACAGAACAAAGCGTTGGGCACAAAAAGGGTTTCATTCATAATTTTTGGTAATGCTCTCAGAGGTTAATGGCTGTCCTCTAAAATGGTCCAAACTGAATTTTAAAATGGTAAATTTCATCTCGTGTTTCAATGCTGCCTAGATCTAGGTTTCTGAAAAACCAAAAACCAAAAACAAAAAACTTTAGATGATTTTATAGTAAAGAGTTCTGTGATCAATGGTTGGTGACGAATGACATGAGCCTGGGATAGGTGGTGATAACATCTTTCCTGCCTCTGACTGGTGATTTGAAGACCCCATTAGAGACCAAGGAACATTAAGAGTGCTTTCACAGAAAGATCAGCACAGTTCTCTGAAAAGGGCCACATGAGATCTGGATGTCTGGAGTAGAGATGTTGCTCGGAACATACTGTGTTTCACAGTTTCCAAAGACTGAAGTTGGGAGAAACTTTACAGAAGGGTAAGGTTTCTGAGGCTCATCCTGTCTTATGGGTCAGTGCTTTTAGTTTTAAAATCTGTTAAATTTTGCTTTACACTCTATTCATTTGATCTCTAGGGACCCCAACCTACAACAACTTCCAAGCACCTGAAAAATCTTCGATCTCTCTTAGTACTGTCTTTGCATCAACATCAGTGTGATTCTGTGATTTTCCTTAATTGTTTCCTACTACAGGTTTAAATAAGACTCAGAACATTCATATGCTGGTGAGCATTGATTTTGGTGGTGGAGCTGCTCGGTATCGCTTTGTTAAAAAGAAAAATCAGACCTGGAGATTTAATAATTAATTATTACCTGAAAGTTTTCATCAGATGCAGGGGTTGTCACACCCATTTCAAACCTGCTGCAACTTATTTTAGCTAAGTGTTTGCAGAAGAGTTGCTATGGATCTGCTAGCTGGTGCTTCCTTTTATGAAAGCTCTAGAAAAGGAGAGCTATTATCTTTGGGAGATGTTGCTCTCATTTTAATTGGAACTTGGTGAGCTCTCTGGCTAGCATGAAGTCGGGTTCTTTTCTCAATGAGCATTTCTAACTCAGGCCAGGTCCATGAGGACAGAATTTCAAGGGGAAAAAAATCCCATTATTTTCTGGAAAAGGGGCAACTGTATAAGTAAGAACTCACGGGATAATGTATTTCAAAGCCAAATCTACCTATCTTTTTCATCCCCTCCTTGTTCCCTGAGGGGGAAAAGAAAACAATTAGGCAAGATTTTTTTTTTCTTCTTTTAATTTTGTTCAGCATTAAAGGAGGGAACTTCATAAACATTGATTGTCATTTACAGAAAACATTCAGAAATCATGTGTGCATTATCAGGGAATGCTAACAGTATTCAACTAATAATTTACAGGACATAAAATAAGGACAAAAACCTATTACATTCTAAAGTAATATAAAACTCTTTTTTTTAATTGTTAGGGAGTGCTGTTTTATTCTAGTATATTTATAATTAAAAAAACCCCAAAACCTCAATGCTTACTTCCTAAATGACTCAGGCTGCAGTTTTACTCACATACACAGAAATTAGGGTTTATATATTAAACAAGGAGAGAGAGATCAGAAAATGGTAGATTTTAAAACTATAGATGTCACTGGGTTTATTTGTAGTTTGCCTTTTGCCTCTATAGGGCAATCATAATACATGGTGATAATGTAATTAAGCTCCAGGAAAATCAATGGTGACTATAGAAGGCATTATTCTTTTAAAAAAGTATAATTATTATGCTTTTTAGAGTGAATACTTTTATTTTACATACTTTTCGCAATGCAACTTCTGTGCGTTTCCAACAATGATGTGCATACTAGTTAGAGATGCCAACTGCACACTCGCACGCGGCCCCTCAGGATGCAGGCATGGCTGGTAGGTACAGCCAAGCCCCAGACAGTCCATGGTCTCAACCGCTGGAGGACTCAGCGTCGCTCTTCACTTTACACTTGTAGGCTGGAGCTAAGGTAAAAACATTAAATCTCTGAAAGCTGGAAGTATACAAAAATCATTTCTCTCAATCCTAAAAGCAAGGAAGCACTGTCAGGGATTTCAAAAATACTGGAAAGTCTCATTTAAATCTAAATATCTTTTATTATTATTATTATTATTATTATTATTATTATAAATTGATCATCATAAAATACTAGCCTTTTAAAGTCATATTTGGGATGCAGGAAAAGCATCAGTTTCATCAGACTTGCTCCTGCCTGTGTTGTTACAGCTCATGACACCTTCGATTTTCCTCCCTCTCAGTCTCTCCTCGACCCTCCCCCAGGTTCTTTACAGCATTTATTTGGTGAAGGTCAGTATGGCTTCAGCGAATGAGTAGTCTGACCTCAGGTTATTAATAAGAAATAAAGATGTACAAAAATATTTTGTTCATCAGAAAGCAGAGTTTGTTTTCCTTAAGCTATTTCATGCAGAGAGGATTTAGACAAAGCCATTGTTACAAGGAAAGAAAGATGACTTACTCAGGCAACATTTCTCTCTCTCTCTCTTTTTTAACTTTCCTTTTTTGTATTGTCTAGTTCAGGTAAAGTTTGCAGGTCTTAGGCCAATCTTCAATACAAACTCTTTGGAGCAGATTTAATTGACAGCCCCGTCCCTTTCTCAGCTGTATTACACAAAGAAGCATACACTTAACACCAATGACCCGTCAAGATGCTTAAACTGTTACAACCAGTTTCTGAGAAGTACAATACACGCAGAAAGGAAGCAAGTACATATTTGCTCTTTGTTGGTTTTCCCCCATCTAAAAAAATTGTTACAAAGTCTTATGCTTAAACAGAGACATAGAAAAATCAGTGTATTCACTGTCTCCAGTTATTTACAACAAAAATTACAGAGACAGCATACATCGTATTAGACCTTCCACAAGCATATATTAAAAGTAATTACATTTGAAAAAATATTTTTATTTTTCCTCTACATTTCTACAATACATACTCGGTTTTCTGTGGGTGTGGTTTTCATTCTTGTATATGTATGCGTTAATTAGATGAAGCAGACAGTACTGTGCGTGGATGCGGGATCTGTAGCTTTTCAGACATACGTAGTGTGTCCGCATGTGGCCGTGACAAAGGCACGCAAATGCTCTCCATCAGCCACTGCCAGAAGGTAGGGTTTAATGTAAGGATCATGCTGCCCAGCGGGGCGCAGTTACCCCCACACTTCCCTCAACTGGGTTTATTCAATTCCGGTAACCTTGTGCTTTATTTCTGGACATGAGAACAATCACTGCGCTGCTTTTTCTGATCCACTGGAGGTCATGCAGGACGCTAAGATCACTATGGCCAATTCACTTTGGAGGACATTCAGCAGCTTAGGAAAAAAAGTGCACAAACAGACAACCCCCATCTGCTGCATAGGAATCCATGGTCCCACACTTCAGATCAATGGAGGACAACATTATCCTGACTCTAGAATAAATTCTTTAGATACAACCAAGGGAAAATAAAAACTAGTCGCAGATATTGAAGCCACACACTGAAAGAAACACGTTGAGACTGTTGAGACTCGAAAGCATAAAATCATGCATTTGACTTTTGGAAAAAGGCGGCAAGAAAGCTAGCCACCTGGCTCTATGAAGCTAGGAGTTTGAGCAAGACAAATAGAAATGTCTTTTATACATCATCATTAAATTGAATCGTTTTCATTTTTAGACTGTTTGCTGTTGTTTCAGCTGACCTCTTACTGTGTCCTCTAGTAGTGATAGTCAAATATGGAGACCAAATTGAATACCAGAAGGGCAAGATTTCCACTCCCCCACCCCTACCCCAACTCTAATATCATTCAGAGTTGTATCTGGTCAGACTTTCCAGCCAAATAGGCCCCTTAATTCGATTTTGCTTTAAACCAGAGGTTGCAAATTGTGAGCCGTCTTCTGCTCAGAGATGTATTTGTTTGGGCTGCACTAAGCTTTGAACCAACTGCCATCGTTTACAAGTCAAGAGATTTTATGAGATTCAGAAGCTTTAGCCACTCTTCAGCTTTAGCGGACAATTGGATGGCCCTTTTCAGATGGGGCATTTCCTTGCCAGCTCTCCACTTGGACTGCTTCACTCATTTGCATCAACTCCCTGGCCCTTTTCAGCTTTTTGAATTTTAACCCTTGCTTTAAATGAACATGTACCTCTGGTCCTGAGACAGCCCCTGGTCTGCCCCCCACCCTAAAATGTTTGTCAACTCTTGTTTAAAGACCCCCATGTTCGGTTGCTGCTTTCACTAGCAGAGACAGAAAATCAAATACCACTTCATCTAAAGCAGATGGTGGGCTTTTTCTTCTTTATACAGAAGACTGTGCAAAATTTCACTAATCATGCACACTTTAAAATTATTGCTGTTCTATTCAATGGTGGTTCTGTCAGGACACAGATACCTTTGCCTGAATTTACTGTCAGTTGTACTAACTTAGAAACAAAAGTTTATAGAGAAAAAAGATTCAGGAAAAAAAATTATTTCTTCTAATTTCCAATAGCCATAGAATTTTTCTTGCTTCTATAATAAATGAAAACAAAGAACATGGAACAAAACAGACATCATTTGCCTCTGACGTTTTTGAAAAGCAAAACAAAATAAAAAAAACTGGTTGACTTTTAGGTTGTCCTTGGGACACAAGAATTGTTTTTGCATTCAAGCCTGGTACACATAGGAGTGTAGAGTGAGCGTGTGTTGACTATCCATGTGCATGATTTTCTACAAACAGTTTAGCTTGACTGCTGTGAAGTTATGTGTTGAACAAGGCAGCTATGATAGAAAATGTACTGATGCCTCCTTGGCACCTCTTGTTAATATTCAGAGCTCATTATGATTTTGGGTCTCTTAGATTCGATCAAAGCAGTCTAATTACTCAAGAGACCACTATATTCTCTGTTTTTACCTAATCAGTGCCTTGAAGACAGTATTAAAACAAGGGAAATCCAGAAAGGGTATATTGTAGAGTACATCTCCACCCTCAGTTTGGAGTCTTTGGGGGATAAAAGAGTTGCAGAAAAAGGGCCACACAGATGGCCTGATGGACAGACAGTAGGGGTCTATGTGAGATGTTAAGCTGGATTTGGAATCCCTTTTTCTGCTATATTCCTTCTAAAATTTGCCTTTCCTTTTACAGACCACAGCTTCATCTCCCTTGTCAGGTTCATCTAATGCCACTGAGATTTCTGTATTTTCCTTGCTCAGGACTTGTAAAGGAAGTTTGGGTTCACTGGGAGATATATATTCCTATACATGGAGCGGCTGGATTATTTGGCTCTTAGCAGATTTTAGAAAATGAGACTGAGTTGTCCTGACTTGTGAACAACTTGTCAGCAAGTCTAAATAGTAAAAGTAAATTCAGTTTACAACATGAAGTTACTGCTTATTGGTCTGAAAGCCTTGTCAGAGAGGTTCTCTTATTGGCTATTTAATTTATGCCATTTACATTTTGTTGTCATTTTCCTGTTTTTTTTTTTTCCCTTCTTGATGTACCTTTTTTTTTTTTTCAATAAAACATCCCTGAGTGGGTACAGTGCAACATCTGCATCAAGCAGTGATTGTCATTTACGAAGCATGAAAAGTACAGATCATGGGTTCTTTCTTCCGGTGCACACTTTATCATAAATGTGTTATGAACCTTTGTGAGTGTTCATGTGGGAGGGACAAAGATTGCATGTGGTAAAAAAAAGTTCATACCAAAATTTCAAAATACCTTGAGATGAAGTCACAGGAGATGTTCAAAGGGCAGCTTTTAAAGGTGCATTGTTACCATTGAAACTATGACTTGGTTCTCTTTTTAAGGGACTGATTTGGCAACTGTGGTGACAAATGGAAATCTCTTTTCTCAGCTGAAGTGAGCTGAACGTGTACTGGTTTCCCTGTTTTGTTTTGGTTTAGTCGTTCACTGTTTCCTGTCCCCTCGCTTCAAAAGGTTCATGCCATCCCAATTAAGTGCTTGCACTAGTGGAAATGACACAAATTCAAATCCAGTACCTCCTGAGGCAAATGTGGGGAGCAATCTTTTTCCTACATCACCCATGGGACAAGGGAGGAAAAAATTCTCAGCCACTTCATCAATTGAGCCAATTTAAATCCTCTAAGGTAAATTGGAGGAAACAAATGATTCCCTTTGCAACAGAGCAGGAATTACAGGCTGACAATGGAAAACACTAGGCCAACAGAACAATGAAAACAAAGTTTGACATAAGTTCAAAGCTCAAAGGGAAACACCAAGTAGACACATTAAACATCGCCTATCACAAGCCAATCATAAAACATACATTGCATTTGGAAACGGCTAGGTTTAATTGAGTGCCTTCCATTACCCTGTTTTCCTAGCAATCAGTAAAGTAATCTTTCCATTAGAAGGAAATATGACTCTTGGAATTAATTCTTTATACAAAGAGCTAGCAGGAGTGACATTTACACCAAAAAGAATTGAGTCCCTGTAGCAGCATAATAAGCAGTCTACAGCTGTCTTCTTAGACACTGAAGGTAATTTGGTTCAATGTAGTTAAATTAATTGAATATAACAGTAGTTGAGAAAGAGATTCATTATTTTAAAGCCTTTTTGGTTTTCCCCACTGGTTTGCAATGCATCAATCATGAGATGGGATAATGCTGTTTTCTAAAAGAAAAGACTAACACTACTGTTTAATCATCAATGAGGAGCTCTGTGGCATCATGGAGATAGACGGCTCTCAACTCTGTAACTTCAGGAGAGCATAGGAGATTACAAAAAGATCAAAGCTTCCACTGCTGGAAACTTTCAAAGCAGATGTGCATGTGTGTGTGTTTGACAAGGAGAAAAGGGCGAGTCTTCATGAGTTGGTGGCTGGACTACACTTACAGGAGATCATAATTTTCATTGTCTTATATACAAAGCTCTCCTCTGGCTTCTTTTTTATGCATCTTATTTTGGATCAGATAAGACCAAAGGTGTAAGGCCTCCAGAACACAGGCAGAACAAATTCCTTGGGATTTATGCTTTTCTGATGATCAATTTGATGGAAAAGCAGGTGGAGAAGTGGCAACTTGTACTAGAAAGTCTAAATTCTCTAATCCTGATTTCACCTCTTGCATTCTGTACTTTTAAAACTTGCTAAGAAACAATCCTAGCCTAGATGGATAATGTGATTTCAAACTGCATAGGAAATAGTTTTGGCTTTGGGGTATATTAGTTCCCTAGAATAACTCAGATCATTTTTTTCTAATCTGTCAAGTTTTTGCTGTATTTTTATAATATAGCATTTCGGAGTTTAAAAAATTTAGAGGCTCCAGACTAGAAGGAGATATAAAGTCCTGCCTCCCCCTTTATTGCTGGTTTTTTTCTAACAAACTTATTAAAGAGAATGAATATAAAGAACTACTACTTTACTTTGTATATTCCTTCTACCTTACCTCCTCTTTGCCAAAAAAAAAAAAAATATGGTTAGAGAGGAAATGTTTACATGAAATGGCATTAGGACCCTGGGTTCTGATTTACTCTTTAATTTTATTAGAAAAAATTGCTGGTGGTCGTAATCTACAGACTGTATTTCTCTGTTGAAGACACAATAAGCACCAAAAGCAAGTTTTTTTCACAACCTGAAATCCAAAGCAAAAGTGTTTGATGTGTCCTGGTGAAAAACAGGAAATGTCTATTGTTTGGTCAAAAAAGTTCTGGACTCCACAATATTATTTATTATCTGTGGCCTAATTCTTAAAACAGGAAAATGTCTCCAAATATTTATATTTTCCCCCCCAGTATGTACCATCTTGACAAGGCTTTGATGTCATTGATTACAAAAAAAAAAAAAAAAAAAAATAGAGTTTTTATACAGAGGCCGTGCATTATAATTATTCCTTTGTAGACTTATTTCTGAATTGGTACTATCTCGCCATTGACTACAAATGAAAGCTCTGGCTGGGAAAACAAAATCCTGATTGTCTAACATAAAAGTAACATATAACACAGAAGGTAAATAATCAAGAGAGCCTGACTGAACCTCCTTTGCTAGTAGGTATGGTATTTTAAACCACAGTGCATGTGCATGTATAAGTAATCGTCATATATAATATTCTCAGATATTATATACTTATTACATACATGCACAGTGCTTTCCAAGATAGCTACAAATTTATACATGCATCAACTACCTAAAAACATAGAAATAGGTAAGCCTAGTAAGTGGAATTTTCTTAAATTATATTTGAATAATCAACAGGAAAAGTAATCATGTAAAGTACCGCTCTGTTCTCGTATATATCTACAATAAAATTCTATAAACAGTTGTCTCCCAAACCATACCCGAATAAAATTAAAAAAAAAAAAAAGGTAACACCCAGTGTCCTATATTTGTATATTTATGGTCGTTTCAAAAACAAACAAACAAAAGAGCCCCACTCAGGTGCATATTTACATTCTTCAAACTGTAGCGGTGAAAAATAATTCTATTAAGTGCAGGACATTCCTAATGTTGCAGTAGTGACATTTTCCTTAAGTCTTCATGAACACATTGCTTTTGTCTTAATGGTGATGCATTCCATGACCATGAGACAGTTCTGTCGTTGCCTTCATTTGCAGACGGTGGCACAGTCAGGATTAAAGAGCTCCTTGTATAACGGAGGAAAGAGTGTATTCACTATGTCTGGATGCGATTGCTTAAATACCTGCAGCTTCTCCCCGTGCAAGTTGCAAACTGCCGTGATGGTTGGTATCTTGGCTATTAACTGCAGAATGGAGGGACAGGGAAGGAGACAAAGGAGGAAGCTCATTAGTGCTCTGTCTTCTGAATCAGTGTCCTTCCTGGCCCCAGATGAAGGGAAATGGCTTTGGAAAAAGATGTTCAGAAAGAAAAAAGGCTCACTTTCAGCTTTTCTCTTAGAACAAAACAAAACAAAACAAAACAAAATGCTCACCTCTAGCCCCCTGCCCCGCCACCATCCTCTAAAGGGAAAATAAAGAGAAAGAAAGCCAGACCAAGCCTCCTGATTCATTGTTCTTAAATAAAGTACGTATGGGAGGTAGTCTAGTTTAATCGTCAGGAGTGGGTGTTCGGCAGGCAGGCTGACTGAGTTGGAATTCTGGTTCCAAAATGGCTAAATGGCTGCGTGGCTGTGACATACGCTATGTTTCAGTTTTCTTATTTGCAAAAGGGGCTTAGTCACAGTACCTACATCATTGGGTTGTTGTGTGGACTGAGTGAGGTAATTCATACAAAAGTGTTAAAAATACTGCAAGCATGAAACACCACTGTTAGATAATATTATTATCATCTATTATTTCCCACGGAGTTTTCATGATGTGAATATTAAATTTTTAGGTGGCTTAGGAAGGTATAACCTAAACTGTCTGAAGTATAATTAATAATTATCTGGAAGGCTTTGCTGTCAAGCTCACTAGCCTGCCTGTTATCTCTCTAATCCTTTTCTGCTGTAATCCACAAAATGAAACATATGTAATCAATATAAAATTTGGGAGGTCACTGGCACTTAGCTCCCTTAGGGAGGTGTTTTAAAAACTTGCGGGAGAATATGCACCTATAATTGCTAGGTTTTGATATATATGTATCATGTAGGAGGTAATTTTGAGTTAAAATACTGAAGACAGTGTTTTATAATAATTGAAAATGTCCAGTTTGCTAAATGCTATATAGGTCTTAGGAGACGAACAAATCTAGCTTTTTAACGTACTTATCATTTAGGGACACTTAGAATCCATCAGTGTCAAAATTAGCTTAAACCCAAATGTCATTGTGATCCAATTACTGTGGGAATATGTTCTCATATAGAGAATAGTTTTACAAAAGATAAGCTTGATAGTTCACATAGCTGACCAAAGGTCCACTTGAAAGTGATGATAACATAAAATTTAATAAAACCCATCTAATCACCAATTAGGTTCACTGTGCTCCCAACGCTATTTAATAAGAAAACATTTCAGCTTTGGAAGTAAAAGAGGAAACAGATAATTAGTTACTTTGAGGTTTTTCAAAATCAGAAAGTTCCACTCTTTCATTAACTTTCCTTTTAACAACTGATGACTATATAGCCATACTATGAGCAATTTAAAATTAGCATTAGGATTAGAGCTATTGACATTTCCATTAAAGGGATCTAGAACAAATAAAGAAGTTTGGTGTTCAGACTTTGCATTTCTACTATTTACTGATAGAACTAGAAATAAAAAATGTGGAATCTTTGTCTATAGAATGGTTATTAAATTTTAGACTGAGAATGAAGACTTTCTGTTCAACATTACGAGTGACTTAAGCTTGTAGTAGGCACTCTGCTAAACACCGGAAGGCACAAACAGGATGGTTCTTGCTTAAAATCTACTTGGAAAGGCAGATGTGAATGAAGTTACCACGCAGTCAAAAGCAAACTGAAAAACTGTGGTGTGTGCTATAGAGAAATGGGGCTAGGAGAGGTGGTAGATAACAGGACATTCTGACTTCTGGCAGGTCAGGGAAAGCTTACCTGAGAAAGTGCCATTGGGCTGGGCTCTGAAGGAAGGGTGAGAGCTAAGTACTAGATGCTGGGGCAGGGGTTACATAATATGTCCCAGGATCCCATGCAAAGAATCCGCGGTGCTTGAGGCACCAGAAGAACTAAAGCACTGGAGCAGTGGGTGAGCATTTTCAAGGATAAAGCTGGAAGAGGTGGACATGGCCAGATTATACAAGGTCTCGGTCTACTACGTTAAGGTCTTTCTAAGGTTTGTAAGCAAAAAGGAAAGATGATCAGAATCCTCTTCAGAAAGATTCTCTTTGGATCCAGGGTGGAAAACTGTGTCTTTTCTATATTGTCATAGGTAAAGAATATATAAGCATCCACTTAACTTGTGTTCCTTGGGAAATTACTCAAGCTCTCTTAACCAGCTGGGTCACACAGAAGGGGACTACAACGACTTCAGAACACTTCTTACACATTTCAATTCTCCCTGAAATAGCTATTGAATGCAGAGAGGCTTTGAAAGCTTTCTCTAATTATCTGCAGTTGAATTGATGATGTGCAGAGCTCCTGAAACTTCCACATGCAACTCCAGAATGTATGTCAATCTTCAGTGTGCATAAGAATCACTGGGTGCTTCCTACAAAGGCAGATAACTGGGCTCTCCTCCTAGGGATTCTGTTTCAGTAAGTCTAGGTGGAGCTCAGCCTCCATATTTGAAACAAACATCCCTTGCAGATACTGATGTACTGGATCCATGAAATAAAGTTTGAGAAACACTGCTTCAGAGGTTCACATCGTATGAATCTACAACTAGTTTTCAAAATTGAGAAGTAAATTCTTCATCATATTTGAAACAATCCTAGTAGCTGAGTGTAAAGTTAACTCCTTTTCAGGAGGCAGACGAGGAAGTTATAGCTAGAAAGGGAAGGTTCTATGTGCTTAATTCTATTAGCTGGGTGAGGGACAAGTAATAAAATTCCTGAGTTCCCTAGGACACACAAACACTACGTATGCAGAGAGGATTAGCCTAGTGATAAAAAAATATATATATAGGCTGTGAAATTGCCTGGGTTTGAATCCTGGATCTGCTATTTATAGCTGTGTAATCTTGGGCAAGTCACGTAACCTCTCAGCTTTCTTATGTGTCAGATGGCAATTACGGTAGTTCCTATCTGAGAGGGTTCTTTGTAAGGGTTAAATGAGCCAACATAAATTGTCTATAACAGTGCCTGGTACACAGTGGCGATATACGTGTTAGGTGTCATGCTTCCATTCCCACATAATGCGTCCCTCAAGGAGAGAAATACATAGTCAAGGCCATGCTGGTTTAGCCAAATGAAACATAGGGCAAGAAACCACCAAACGTTGAATCTCTGTAGATCGTGTGTGACTACAAAATCAACCATTTACTTTTATTAAAATGAAAAAGCAACATCATGTTGATTTTCGTTTTCTTATAGCAATTAAAGTAAGTTACTGATTTAATAAACTGTGATCCATAAAGTAGAATCCTAGGTACTACAATTCTTAAAGCATGTTTCTGCTCCTCTAGAGAAGGGGTGGTGTGGAAAATTAACTGTATGCGAGGACTGAAACCCTTCTATAGTTGCTCAGTTGCACTGGAACAATTGAACCATGTGTTCAGTTTTGGAAAGGGAATACGGACTCTTGCTTCTTTCCTGCCTAAAACTGGGTTTAAGAGGCATCTTGTTCAGGACCTTGTTCTTCCTCTTCTGTGGGATTTGGATCCCATCCCTGTTGCTCATCTGTAGAATGGGCTGAGTGGTGAGAATGGCTTTTTATTTAAGAGCACTGGGACCATCTGAACAAAGAGCACCGAGAAAGGCAAAGAGCTTCCTCAACCTCTGTACTCTTGGAAGAGGCTGATTTAAAGGCATTCAATCAGCTGTGGAAATAGAAGTGCTGACAGGGGCATCCATCGTCTGGAGGCACGGTGGGCCAGGAGGCCATGCAGAGGCAGCAGTAGCACTTGTCAGAGCCCAGAAGGGCCTGGTGGGGGAAGCAGCAGGCAGTCACTTATTGCTCATTAATATTATGTACTACAGCTGGGGGACCCCCATTTCAAAGGGAGCTCAGAGCAGCCTCCACAGTAGTTAATGGTTCAACAACTTTTAAACAGCTGGGGAGGTGATCCAGAAGCACTTGGAGATGGAGGAGGTAGTCAATTTCAAATCATCACGAAATTTCTTCATGTTTAAATAATCCCCATAGCGGGACGAGACAGAGGGTCTATAAAAAGGCATTTTCACGCTCATCACTTTCTTATACAAGCATATTTTATAAGAGGGAAGCTTTACCTTATACCTACAGGGGTCTACAAGAAGAAAAAGCAGCTGTTTGAGAAGAGATAATAATCTCATGCCTCTTTCCAGAGGGTACTTTTATTAGAAAATCCACAATTTTACAACTGGTACATTTGAGGTTGAAAAAATGGAAGATGCAGAAGGTAAAACGAGTGATCTTGTTCATATGGGCTTCCAGGCCATCAAGGTAACCTGTCGCAGGAAACCAACTGGAGTTTGATCAAACTGGGAGAAACTTCAGAAGCACTGATAAAACCAGGGCACAACAAGTGAGGCTGAATGCATCCATTTCACTTGTCCATTCACTTTTTAGCTTTTCTGTAGTAACTTGGTACTGTTATAACAGAAAGACAAACTTCTGTCTCTATGTTAATGATACAGTTTTGTTATTGCTATGCTAGAAATGGACTTAGGAATTAAGAGGTTAGTAAACCTGTTGACTTGCACCTCTCTCAGATTAACCTATCACAATTCTTCCTGGGAAGGCTGGAGCCTTCCAGATCTGAGGGGGAGATGAACCTCAAAAGAACAGATGTGTCACCACATGGTGCAGTCATTCTTCTTGGCCAGGACATGCTCTTCTCATAGCAAGCCCAAGGTCTCCATTGCACTCTCGTGAACATGACCTAACTTTAAGCTCATACCTATGGAAGAAGAGATGCCGTGGGGCATCGCTATGGGTAGCGAGGGCTTTAAAAGCCTGACTTTCTAATAACAGAAAAAGCGAATAATAATGGTATTGTTATTATTTTTTCCTTGAATGAATAATATTTTCTATCATAATATAAAAGAGAGCCCAGTGGGGGCCAGGTAAGAACGTTCTGGCCAGCCAGGAATAGGAGAAAAGGGAGGACCGACAGAGATTCTGAGCTTCCACAAAAGAACTCCTCCACATAGACTGCTCCACATCCTGGAAGAATTAGACGGGGTTTATCAGCATAGAACTGGGTCTAAAAACACCCATGGGTGGTGTAGCCAACGATTCCTGGAAAGGAAATATCTATAGCACATGGCAAGGCATCAGCATCTGAAAACTGTTCTGAGAAGTGAATTGCAGGCATGGCACTCACTGAAGTGTTTTAGTTGTGGCCATATAAAAATGACTCTCCCTTCAGTCTCTGCATATGGTGAGGTCAGTGGGCTTTGTGGTCTGAGTTATATGAGGACTTCTTCCTGCCTTCCCATTGGATATATGTGTGTTTTTATGAAGTTTGCTAGTTTTAAACTACTCAGTACCGCTTTGGGCAAGAACATATCTCCAGGAATACTGCATATATTTGCAGGAGTGCTGGGAAAAATAAATATGCTACTTAACAAAATTCTATGACTCTTAACTATCCAGGAGACACAGCAGGAGGGGCTGGACCGGAGAAGACTATGTCAAAGAAAGCTCCAGCTATGGTCCTGCCACAGGCTGCACTTAAGAAAGGGCAGGAAATGGACACCTGAGGGCAGGATGTGAGCAAGACATGCAGACCCATGCTTTGTCCTTGCCCACGAGTGCACTGCCTCAGCCTACCCACAGCTGGATTGGTCCTTTTTTTTCCCACTCTCTGCCCCTCTGGGCAGGCAACAATAACCGCAGATTTAGTGATTTGTAATAAGGAAGCCCACAGGCCAGAGAACAGAATTGTCACAAGTCTTTATAGTTCAAACATTCACTGTTTTGTCTGCCACCTTTTCCCCTCCCACATCAGTGGTCACGCTAATCTCAACCAAGTGGAGAAAGAGCATCACAGTTTCCAAACCCCCACAGTGGTCCTCACCCTGGAAGTAAACATCTCAGAGTGAGTCATCACAGCACCTAAAGCTCCAGGTGACGGAGCCCTACTTGAAAGCCTGATGGGAATACTGACCCTGGACACAGGCTTTATAAACATTGTATATACTTTTCAGCTTTGGGCTGGAATATCATCCTAGACTAAATTAACACAGAACGCAGGGCACCAATTTGAATCTACAAGACTCGGTGAAATCGGTCTGTTTCTTCACTTATTGTGAAGAAATAATAAGAGTCCTTAAAACTATCTGAAGAGTCCTTAAAACTATCACACTGGACTGAGCACTGGAGGGCAAAAGAATATGTTAAGAAGAAACCTTTGTTTTTCTCTTTTTTGAGTCAAAGAATATTATGCTGAAGGGACTTGAATGACCATCCAGTCCAACCTACTCATTTCCCAGACAAGAAAAGTAAAGCCCAGAGAACAGATGGGCTGCCTGCCCTAGTCAGATGGGGCTTAAAAATATATACGTATATTATATATATCTATTATTTTTTTCCATGAGCTTTAGTGAAAGTGACCAGTGTCATCTGGCTTCTCAAATTCAGGATCCAGCCAAATCTGTTATTCATAGCTTGAATATACCTTATACTTTCTTACCTCCATATCATTTCCCCCATTACTTAGAATGCCATACTCCACCTCTTCAACACCTCCCCCGACTTCCATCTTTTGAAATAGCTTTTATACATTGGTGATTAACTCAAATCTACCATGTCTTGGATAAAAATTTCTCTGCTGAAATGAAATTTCTTCTGTCTACAACAACTACGCCAACAACACTTAGATACTACCTATTGGAAACCGTGCATCTTACTTATATTTGATCTCATTTAGTCCTCAAAATATCCGTAGGAGATCAATACTATCTTTAGTCACATTTTACAAAAGAGGAAGCTGAGGCACAGAGAGGTTAAGTAACTTTTCCAGGGTCACTCAGGGAAGAAGTGGTTCTGATGGTTTATTATAAATAAGCTACATACTATCATTATGCTAACAAGAAAAGGAAAACTAGATTCTTTAATAGCATGTTGTTTTTTTTCCCCAAACTAACAAACAAACAAACTGATTAATATATAGGGATTGAAACCTTCCAGTTAATGGAAACAGAATTCCTGAATTTTCAAACCCTCCCTTGGTCCAAGTTTGGTCAAAGTATAATGGGCAGCTACTTGAACTTTAATTTCAGAAGGTGAGCATGTGGGAAGTGTGTTGGAGACTATTCTTTCAGCACCAGGTCCAATGACTGTGTCTGAGCCCTGCCCCTCTCACCTGATGTTTCTTACATCTGTTCAGGGTCAAACTGGTTGGCAATATAAATAGTCTTTGTACACTACACAGAGGACAGATCTACCTCACCTACTGGGGATTTAACCTGACCGCTTGCTTTGAATACAATAGTTGGGTATGTGTGCATTTTTCTAGAGACAGGTTTCATAACGTTTGCCAGATTCCTTGAGAAGTCTATAAGTATCATATATTAAGAATGGTCATCACTGTTTCAGAGGTATGTGGAGACAGAAGAGCTCCATGAAGGCAGAAGAAGCATTTCTTCAAAGATGAGAAGAATCTGTGGTAGGGTAGAATAGTTTTTCTCGGATTTAAATACTTGTAAAACATTTATTCCTTCTGAACAGTGTGGGTTTGATGAGAGGGTGTCCCTTTACGTCAGTGGCGCCGTTGTCCTTAAACTATTCTAGCAGTCAGGAATTCGAGAGCTTTATCGTCTCCACCCCAGCACCTGACAGTTGACGAACCTGAGACTTGGACAAATGGAGTGACTTACCCAAAGCCACACAGTTCAGAGCTGGGATAAATGAGAGTCCAACTCTCATTCTGTTTCATGGTTCTTCCATATTAGTTCAAATAGTATCCTATTAAAATAATGACTTACAAAGAAGGGTCCACACAAAAATCCAATATCCACACATGATCTGTGGAAACAGTGCTTTGTCATCTGGCTCCAATGAATTTTATACAAGAAATTACCCCTTCTAATGCTTTCTCTGGTCCCCAGCTTTGCAACATTTTCTTTCTATAAGAAAATTACTGAATAGATGTTAACTAGACTTACTGTGGTGACCATTTTGCAAGATACACAAATATTAAATTATAATGTTATACATCTGAAACTAATACAATGTTATATGTCAAGTATACTAAAAAAAAAAAAAAAGCTTAAATAAAAAAATAACTGAATTGTGTACTTTTCCCAGTAAAGATAAAGAAAGGACAATTAAGCTGACCTATAGTCGGTGTTTTAATTATTTTTCTTGCCATTAAATATCTTTTCTTCTTCAATTTCTTTTTCTTTTCTATCTCAAATGCCTCAGATCACCAGCACCAGGACACCAGGAGGTAGAAAATGGGATAAGGGTGAGAGTTTTGCTCTCCTAGGATAGTAACGATCCCCATGTCACAGTGCATTAATTAGAATTTACGCAGTCTAGATCATATTTGAACTTCGAAATACATCTATTTATATAGGAGTAAGAAATTATAATCTTCATTTTACAGATGATAAAACCAGGGTTTTCTGACAAGCAGATGATCTCCCTAAGCACAATAGCAACACCTTTTGTCTAACTCTGCATTTTACCACGCCCTTAATTTTAGTGTGGTAAATATGGGGACCAAAGTCTTTGGGGGATGCCAAATGCAGGAAGGCCACCCCCTCACATTAATTAACAGGATGTATTTATGCATATATGCTACAGAAAATTTCAGAGACAGATGTATATATTCAGAGATAATTTAAGGTCTAAAATAATGCTAAATATCAATTATTAGAAAATTCCTCCTTTCTTTTTATTGTCATTCTTTTTGGTAAACAACTTTTCTCAGTACTCGTCTTAAACATCACTATTTTTTTTTTTAAGGAGGGCGCAGCTCACAGTGGGGATCGAACTGGCAACCTTGGTGTTATTAGCACCACACTCTAACCGAATGAGCTAACCTGCCACCCAAACTTCACTATTCTTAATTAAGCTGAATCAAGAAATGGGTGGCATGTTGCTTGCATTTTGAAAGATACATTTTGAAAGAACCCCACGGCAAATCTTGAGTGAAGAGATTAGAATTGAAGGGAAATTTATAAGGAAGCAGTCTAATTTTCTACTCTGGGTAGGACTATCATTTACAATATGCCCGAGGGGAAACCAAGCAGTATCTATTAGAATATGACCAATGACAGGGAGCTCACCACTTCACATGGTGCTCTACCCCTCTGTTCAGCAATCTTCATCATTTTATAGTTCTCCCTTATTTTGAATACAAATCTACCTCCTCTTAACTTTTGCCCAGACATGTCTCCTAAAGTGGCACAGAGTCTCCTCTTTTGTCACGTATGAATTCTGAAGACTTGATTCCTTGCTTCAAGCTTTTTGTTTTTCAGTTCCTTTGATTTGTTTTCCTCTATCTGGGGTTCAGATCTGTCAATGTCATCCTTCCCTAAGAACATCATTCTCCCCTCAATCGTTTATAATTTATAGTCTCTCTTTTAAAATATACACCTCAAAATGTACGTGCTTTTGGTAACTTTTATAAATTGTTGCTCTGAGAACTGTCCCTTGCTTTATGCATCCAGCCCTCTTTTGCTCATTGTACTCTTTCAGTGACAGTAGGTCTGTGGTCTGAGGACCTACCTTTGCCAAAGTCTCATCATCCAGGTGATTCTTCTGAATCACATGTTGAAGTGCAAAATAAATCTTTTCCTGAAGCTTCTGGACCTTCCTTGGTTCTATCAGCCAGGCTCGGTCTGACAAAGAAAAAGAATTGGTAAGAAGGGAAGGGAACATAGCTTTGTTTTATTTCACCTACATCTACAAGTGCTGAGTTTCAGAGCCATTTCAAATTAGTTCTAAATTGCTTCTGAAGCCATGCAATTATTTATAGAAAACATAAATATTTTATAAACAATGCCATTTTGACAGGAATGCACAATACAGTGACAAAGGAAATCAGAATGGAGGTAAGGATGTGATGGTTAAATAAACTCCTACATGTTTACTATTGTCTGTGATAATTTATATCTCTTTTTCTGCATGTATGCTGAGATTTTCTTTCCAAGTGGAAGTTAATGATTTATGAAGAAAGAATTATAGAAGTGAAGAGACCCTATTGTACAGGAATATGTTTGGTATTCAGGATCCCCCTTCCCTTTTATATCTATGTTATCATTTATATAGCATAAATGTGAATTAATTTTAAAAATTTAATCCTGATCACTTTTTTCTGTATTGAATTTTTAAATGGTTGATAAGATAAGCCCTCCATCCCTTCCTCTCTTCCTCCTTTCCTTTCTTTTTTCTGACCTCCCTCTCTCTCTTCCTTCATCCCTTTCCACCCTCCCTCCTTCCTTCCTTTCTTCCTAGAAGCTTTTTACACCATGGTGACAAAATTCAGCCCAACATCAATGCCTTAGGTCGGAGCTTCAGTGAAGAGGCACCTAGAGTCTCCAAATGCTGAACAAATACTCATGGAAAAGAACTTGGATATGATCCTTCTGAATACAGTTCAGGTCAGGAGAGAAACTCAATTCTGTAATACTAGACAGGGCAAGAACAAGTCTAGCCAACAGTTAAGCAAACCCTTACGTAAGTGAGCACAAAAGCCTTCAGTTGACAATTGTCAATCAGAATAAATTAAGTGTCCCTCCCTCTCCTTTCCCTAAACTATCTGGAGCTGAATAGACAGTGGTCATTATGGCAAGAACCTAGGGGAAGGGTGGGGTCTGGCATGAGATGGAGCCTACATAGTCTGGAAATCTATCTTCCCTCCCTTTTTAAATATGGCACTAGGCCAGGGTGACAAACAAGGTATTTGGAGTAGCTAAAGCCTCTGATTGTAGGTCTGCTACCCGGGCTGGAAGATTCCCACTAGGTACAGTAAGACAAATTATTGTGCTTCCAAATTGAGCAGAATTTGATGGCCACAGCACATCCTTTCTAGAAAAAGTTTCATAGTTCAGTTGATTCCTAACTCCTAAAGAACAAGGTTGCCTTCCTTTTGGGGCAGTTATCTTTAAGGATTGTTTAGATTTGATATATCACGTGTTAAATATTTGCTGCTAGGAATTTACTGACTCACCACAAACATACCCAAAGAGGACACTGAATTTTTTAACACTTCCTTTGAGCAAGCAGGAAACAGAGTGAAATTGTGTCCCTCATCATAGACCCACAGGCTTAGAACTAGCATTCTATTGAACTATACTCAATGGGAACAATTAAATGCGGTGAGAAAATAGTAGGAGGAAAATTATTTGGCATTTGGTTGCTGCCAGAAGTAAATATTTCTTGCCACTTCTTCCATTTATGTTTGTGCTTCCAGGCATGGGAAACTTTCTAGGGTTAAAAAACAAAAAATGGTACAGCTTGGTATTTAGACAGAGCCACAAAAGAAACTGTTAGGAATAACACTCCAAATGATAACAAATTTCCATTTTTGATAACGTATGTAGTAAAAAAACAGAAGCCAATGGAAAAAAATCTTCATGAAATTTAAGAATAAATAAAGCCTAATGGATAAAATGTGTAGAAGCTGGCATTATTGGTAGACATAGAATGGCATGTCAAAGTGTACCATCATAGGTAAGACTGATTTCTTCCAACTCACTGAAAAATATGTTAGGGTATAAGAAAATAGATCTAGTCTCTAGAGATAAATGGGTAATAGAAGGAATGAGTCTCTTGACAGTAAAAATTAGCAGGAATGTGTCTCTCTTTCAGTGGAGAACTGTCAACAACACTGCTATCCCTTGACCTAAAATCTAACTGAACAGACAGCTGAGTGAGTGACTCTGAATTCTCACTGTGGTTGAAGAAGAAACCATGCATTTATTAGGATTCTGTACATTTTCAAGCTGCCATATATTTAAAAAAAGAATTTCAATTGCTACTGTTCTGTTTGATCTATAAACGTCATGCATTACCTTCTTTGAATGCATTTTAAAATTAGACGAGGTCTTTATTATGAAGCCGAGCTTTCTAACTTTATAGATGAGGAAACTGAGGCTCTGAGGGGTCGTGTTTAAGGTCACACAGGTAAATGGTGCCAGACCCTGCACTAGAATACTACCGCCACATCAGAGTTTTCCTTTTCCAGCATTTGCACGAAGTGAGTACACCGACATTCATTTGGGTGGAAAAGCCAGTGAAAGAGCTATTTAAACAGGAGAAAGGGTGTATTTTACTGATTTTAGTTCCTATGCTGTATCTTTCATTCAAGTATATTTCTACTAAGTCTCACCTTACTAGATATTTTTTTTCCCTATGCACTTTAGTTTTATTTTTTCATAAACTTATTAGATTTATCTTTTCAACTCTTTTATTGATAAGACATTCTTTACAAAGCCTCGAAGCTATTTTCACTTAAAAAATATAAAGTATAATGTTTAAAAAATTAAATAAAATGTTCAATTGCAGTTGACATTCAATATCCTAAGTGCTTTATTTTTAAAATAAAAATAAAACACAGTTATAACTCAGGCCACAATCAGTTTTCATTTACCTATTAAGGAATAATTTTGCTTATCCAAATCTAAAGTGACCCTTACCACATGCACTACTCTTGTTTTGGGAACAAAATTGGTCATTTAAATTAACTTGAGGCTACTACTTTCCTTTGAATTGTCCCAAAACATCATAAGCATGCTAAAAAATATATACTTCTTTTAAAGTTTCTCTTGAGCACCTTGGCTGAGGTAGGTATAATCCATGTGAAAGATAGTAAAACAGGTTAAAAAACAAACAAACAAAAAAACCAGGTAAAGACCTCAGACTTCCCTACCTGGAGATATCAGAACAGCAGATGAGAACAAAGCAATCTCCTCCTCAGTCAGCTGCAAGGAACACAAATTCTTTGCAAAGTCAAATGCTTCGTTCACTAGGTCATCAGAACCTATAAAAGAAGGCAAATTAAGTGAAAATACTTGAACAGCATGGGCAATAGTAAGAAAAGTCCCATAATCGCAAAGTTATTCAAAGTTTTGCATACTAGGCACATAGAAAAAATATTTCCAAATTTCTATCCATAAAAAGTGATTTAGTAGTAATTACAGAATAAGGAAAGCAGGCAACATCCTGACCAGGTAATGAAAGTTAACATTACCAGTGAGGGGCAGATGGAAATGGTGTGTGCCCATTGTAATATCCAACTGGAAATACATAACCCGAATCTAATTGTGTAAGTTTGAAATTAGTTCCAATTAAAAAGATTAAATAAGTAATTTGGGGATTCTTTTGTATAAAGATAGCATTCATGGAAAACCTAAAACATTAGATACAAGGGGCAAAAGGCTATCAGTCTTTGTGGCACTTAAACCTGGCAATGTAGGGTGTCCAGGGGCCTCAAACTGAGATGTGAAAAACTTCTAGAACAGAGATGAGGTATCTTTCAATTTGGTAACTTCCCTGGAAATTTGATTGAGGAGCAAGCGTTCACTTATTTTTACCTTCTAAATGAATGATTTGTGGGTCAGTTGCTTAGCCACTGGGAATTTTGGCAAAATAATGCTTCATCCCTACACTGATCCTTAGTAAATGTTTATTTTATGAAGCTGGAAATATACCCAAGTTACTTGCCAAGGTTTTTCCTTCTTTCTTGAAAATCTAGCCTTGGAGATGACAGGAATGTGTATCAACTGCAGAAGGGAAACACTGCCAGCCCTGATGGACTTGCTGTTGGCAAGTCATATCAACTAACAGCACAAGAGGTGAAAGGCCAGTGGCCTTCTTTGATGTCCATGAGCAGGATACGGAACAAATGGCATTGTCAATCGTTAAAACCTTTCCTGGCATCACCCCATCTTTGCTGACGTTCTTTTCTTCCATGCCATGCGCTGATGACTGGATGTAAATGATACACAACACTTCCAGAGAAATGACTCTGTCCATGCTCTCCCACAAGAATGGTCTGGGGGATCATTTTGGGCAGGTCTACACCCACCCTTTCTGTGCTCCCAGAACTTCATGAATTAACAGTGAGAAAGTCACTTCTCGGAGTGAGAAACAAGTGAGGGAGCCTCCTCTTTTAAGCATCTTAACTAATGATTATGAATTTACATTAAAAATGTAAGAGGTCTCCCCATGGCCCACCAGTGATCTACATAATATACTTTGTGAAGCAGTTAGCTAGAAGGTAAAAGAGAAGCTGACCCTATAAAAAATGATCTATAATGTATCCCAGATCTTTTAGAAATAGTCTTCATTGATTTCCAAATGAAGCATGGCCGCTCTCAACTAGGTCCAGGGTCCTCTCCTTCCTTTTATATTTGGATGCACAATTATAAGATCTGAAGAGTTAGATGAAATATTGGAGGCTTGAATAGTGAGATACTAATTCACACTAAAGAACCAAGGAATTTCATTTACCAATTTCAATCTGAGTGAAGAAACTAATGGTAGCTAATAAAGTTGTGTCATCATCAAATGTAAACTTACCTAGGGCTTTGAACATTTGCATTCCTCCATATTTTCCTTCAAACAGAACAGTGTTGTTTAATGGATTGAAGGCACGGCACATTCTCACTAAAACCACTTCCAAGCAACCTATGAGTAAAAGAAAAAAGCAAAGCGATGTATAATATATGCAGTAGTAAAGAGGTTATATCTCCAAAACTTAGAAAATTCCCTGACACATAGTAGGTGCTTAATAAATATTTACTGCATGAATTAGTTTACTACCTTTGTTTTTCCCTCTGGACATTTATTGACATCCTGAGGAACTATTGCTACACAATTTCACCACATTTTGGAGAAATGGGCTTTTACCCTATAGAGTTTTGGAAAGTGACAGCAAGACTCAGAAGCCACAAATTTGCAGGAAGGCAATCATATATATAATTTGACTACACTTGTAGTATACCCAAAGGTACCCATGGTGCCTTTCTTATGCTACCACTTTATATTTATGTCTATGTTTTACTTCTTTTGTTCTGCTAATTTCTCTTTGGTTTCCCTCATATGGCACCTAGAATAAGGGCTATATTAATTGCAGTAATGCTTTCTTGTCAAAAACAATAAATGCCATTTATTGAGTGTCTACAATGTGGAAGTCACTTTTCTTGGCCCCTTATTATTTTATTTGCTCCTTGCAATACCATTTAATAGGTCAAGAGGCTTTCAAAAACATTAAAACATGCACACAGGCACATATAGACACACACATACAGAAATCCTTCAAGATTTCTTCCCAAATGAAAAATACCTGTTTTAGAAATAAAGCTCTCTTGGCACTTAGGTAAAGGACTAAAGATAAAATATACTTTAAAGGTGGCTAAAATGGAGGACAGTCCCTTTTTGGGGCTGGATGAGTTAAGTACCCTGCCTTTTATACTAGAGTCAACACATTTTTACAGCAGAGATGTTAAAGATTATATGGTCCAATGGTTCCCAAATGTCAGCCCATGGACTAGTTATACATGAGACTTAATTCAAAATACAATGAACTGGGTTCCCTTCTGGGAGATTCAGATTCCATGGGCCTCAAATGATGCCTATGACTCAGAACAGTCAGTAAGCTTCTCTGATGCTGCTGACGCAATTCCAAATTTGGAATTCATTATTTCTAGTCCATCTCTTTATTTTACAAATGAGGAAACTTTCATCTAGAGAGGTTAGCTCAAGGCCACAGAGCAAGTGTGGCAGATTTTATTTTTCAAAGAAAGTCACAAAAATATCTTTCATCCCACATGCTTTTCTAGAAACCACTACTCCTCCACCAAGAAGTAAAGTCATGTCTCCTACCCTTGAACCCAGGTGGGACTTTGTGACAGCCTCCAGCAATAGAGTGTGGTAACACTATGTAACTTCTGAAGTCAGAAAAATGCTATGCATTTCAGCCTTGTTCTCTTGAAATGCCAGCTGTTGAAACCTAGCACCTAGGCTATGAGAAAGTCCAAGCAGTCTGTGGAGAGGCTCACATTGAGAGCAACCGAGGCCTCCAACCCAGAGCCTTGGCTGAACCCTGGGCTGTCAACCAGCACAAACCGCCAGCCAGGTGAGTCAACTTGACAACAGATCTTCCTGCCCTCAGTCAAGTTGCCTCGGTGAACACCACATGGGGCAGAGACAAGCCATCCCTGCTGAGCCCTGCTCAAATTGCAGGTTCTTTTTACCCAGCAGTAGATAACTGACACATCAAGTTAATGTTTGAGTCAAGATTTGCATCCACTTGTATCATTTGGTGAAGCAGCAGTAACTTAGAATAACTTAGACTTCTCTGTGGCCCAAGTTCAAATGCAAGCTTTGCTGTATATTGGCTTTATGATATTGAATACAGCCCTTTACCTCTCCTTTATAAAATGAAAATAATATTGATCTCACAAGATTAAATGAGATGTTATAGGTAAACATAAACAATATATGTATGCTATTATGTATATAAGGGTATGTTGTTACTATTCCTATGGCCCAAGACCCTGAAGGTTAACACACACACCACGGTGGTTGCTTCTTACCTTCTATTTTGAAACAGGGCCAAGAAAGACAAATAATGTTTTTTGTTTGTTTGTTTGTTTTTTTCTGTTTGGGTATTGGATCTGCTAAGTCAATCATGTGCTGAGTTTCTTGAACTACTTCCTAAGTGGTTGCGTGTATGTCAGAGAGTCTGTGTGAGAAAAGGGGGAGGGAAAGAAGAGAGCGCAGTGGAGTTTCTCTCAGTGTATTCTGGCTGCAGGCTATACTCATTAAAATGATTGGAAATGACCACAGAGGCAGAACTCAGATAGTCTGGATTTTTTTCCCCATAACAGAAGGCAAATAGTACATTTTAGAGCCAGCTCAGCAATTCAGCCACCTTGACACGCTAATTACTTGCACTGCCTGTCAAGCTGGGTATCTCAACCTTCGCAATTAATAGTTCGACTTTCAATAAGCAAAATTGTATTTGACTTCAAAGGGGAACTGAATGAGTATCAGGGCATTTTTATTACTGAGAGTTTCCTTTGGGAGTTGGCTGACAGTGTGGGTGGTAAAAAGGAGCTACATATTGGAAGGAGGATGTCTAGAGTTACACTGAGCTAAGGGTCGACTGCATCCTGGTCTAAAACAGGCCCACTCCCTGAATCTTCTCCTTGCTTACCTGACTTCAGAAGTAGAATCTGATCATTTTGACAGAGCTCCATGAAGCCTGTTATCCGCTTTGCAAACTCTACCACGTATTGGATGGCGTGAGTGATCTGGATGGCACATTGTTGCCATAGTGCTTCCCTGGACTTCAAGAGAGAAAAGACAGAATGTACGGGGAGCAAAGTACAACTTGGAGAGTCAATGCAATACTCAGGGTTGCACGCTTACCTACCACTTGGGCCCAAGGTGGGAATTTACCCAATTCCTTTAAAAATGGTAGACAATATTTTCTAAGATAGTGTTTTGACCTGTTTGAATTTTCATACACTATAATTATCAACATACTCAAGCTAAAATAATGGAAACATTGCACTAGCATGTAAAGATAGTTATTTATAGTTTCTTTACTCTTTTCTCTTCCTTTTCCTCCTTTGCCTCGGCTAAACAAACTCAAGCTCTTAGTCCATTTAGTAAAAATAAATTCTTGCACTGAGGAATAGAGATTTCATTCACAGGCTTTTACAAGGTTATTTTCATGGGTACCTGATGGACATTAAACTTGTAATATTTTTATTCTGTGTTCTTTTTGCGGAACTTACAAAGT
Organism: Rhinolophus ferrumequinum; assembly: GCF_004115265.2. Lineage (NCBI taxonomy): Eukaryota > Metazoa > Chordata > Mammalia > Chiroptera > Rhinolophidae > Rhinolophus > Rhinolophus ferrumequinum. The sequence goes on along the minus strand of NC_046295.1, from coordinate 40,169,674 downwards.
TTGTTTTTCAGTATAAAATGAATTTCAAGGGAAAAGATATCAAATCAAATCTCTCTTTTAAGTAATACAGACTTTCAGAAATGTATTTTGATCTTTGGGTTATTTATTTTGGAATGAGAAATATAAATCAAAGTGTGTTAATTCTGGTTTTTATTGACCATAACAATATCTATGCTTTCTTCTCCTTATTTATATAAAAGTGGTAAGATTTAATTGTTTCAGTGGAGAAAATAAGTATGCAGTAATCATGTATTTAGATACAAACACATTTATACATTTTATTAAAATTTCATTTATTGGTAAATCTTGTAATTGAGGATCTCAATCCCAAACTAAAACAATGTGAATATAGAACAACAACAAATTCCTTCTCTTAAAAACTTCTCTAATGGACAAAAAAAGTAATCAAAATAATAACAATAATAATATGGGGTAAGTTGGTCTTTTTAAACATGTGGGCAAGAAAAAACATTTAGAAGGCTTTGTCGCATAGATCTGCAGTGTGAGTTAGCAACTGTGATTTCTCAACTGCTCCTGCTCCTTATCTGGCTCCAAGAAGCCACCATCTAAATCATTTGGTGTAGGCTTAGTCTCCCCCGTCACTCAAGCAGGGCAGTGGTTTTCAACTGGGGTAGTTTTGCCACTAGGGAAACATTTGGCAGTATCTGGAGACATTTTGATTTTCATTGCGTGTGAGGGGAGTGCTACTGGCATTTAGTGGATGGAGACCAGGGATGCTGCCAAACATCCTACAATGCACAGGACAGTCCCTACAGCAAAGAATGGTCCAGCTGAGAAGGTCAATACTGCTGAGGTTGAGAAAGCCAGAAATAGAGAAGCCACCGTTTCTCTAATGCTTTCCCATAGTTAGTTTTCCAGAGTACCTTGCTTTGATACGCTTTAATTTCTTCATAGGTGTGCGTCTGCCACGCCAGCTGGTGTAGCTCCTCCATGGTGTATTGACATGTCTCCAAGTGGGACTTAATGATGTTCTGTGCAATTCGATCTGCGAGAAAGAATATGAATTCGAGGGTTTGTGAATGAAATCCCACTCTGCTCTTAACGTGTTTACTATTGGAATGTCTTTTGGAGATACTCCAATTGTATTAGAGTGTTTTTAACACTACTATCTATTTTTAAATCTCCAGACAAACTCTTTATGGCCTTTTTCCAATTTTGAGTCTTTTAATAAAAATTCACTGCCTTTTCCTTTTCTTTTTTATCACAATCCTGTGTTTTACAAGTTGGAAAGTGTAAAATTCCTACAATTCCACTAACAGTCTTGACATTTACACTCTAGTACTTTAAAATATTTGAAAATCATTAGACCCCATTATTTATCTCAGAAAGAATTAAAATATAAATATATTTGCTTATATTTTTTTTTAAAAGGGAGAATTAAGCAATAATCTAAAAAATAGTTTTCTATAGAAAAAGGAGAATACAGTAGAGGGACAGGGATAGAAGCTAGACTTCTCTGATGATATTTTTGTAGATTTGACTTTGGAACCATATAGATATCTTACATAATTAATAAGGGGATGTGGTTATAGATAAAATAATATTGACTCACGAGTTGATAATTATTGAAGTTGGGCCATTATATTCTCCTTTCTAATTTTTTTATATGATGAAATTTTTAAAAAAGAGCTACAAAAAGAGAAAATGATTATATTCATAAAAAAGTGGTAACAAGCACAATCTGTCTTTTGGGGCCATTTATCCCAAATGAGTTGTATTTGGTATCTTAAATACTAATGGTTTGGGGTTTGGAGGTATGAAATTTGAGTGATAAAACCAGACACAAGAGCTCTCCTTAAAAACCTGCTGTAAATCCCCTGAAGTTGAACAGAATTGGCAAGAGGTCCCCTCATAATTCCATCTTCTACTGGAACACATGAAAAAGGTGACATCTTGGAATACCAAAGTGCATAGGAGTTCTATATGTGGGGTATGACCAAATTTTTGGTCTGATAACTGTTCTTGGCTCATAGAGAAATTGAATTTTTCTTGTGTTTCAGGTTGTGCCATTTCAAATTCGTTTTCCTTTATGACACTTTTCTTTCCTACATAGCCATATTTCATTTCTCCAAGATAATTTTCAAAGCAGTACTTAGGTAACTTCTTTTTACCTTGCTAAGCTTCTGGTATATATGGAATGAAATAAATTGAATTTTAGTGATGTAGAGAATAAAAAAAACATAAGCTTATTAAGCGTCTAATGTACTTTCCAAGTAAAAAATGTCATATAGTCTATTGCCTAGCACATTATAAACAGTAAATAAATTAATTATCATTATTAGGACATTCTATATTGTTTGTCATCAGGGAAGCAATGTGATGACTCCATTGGAAACAAAACAGAGATATTTAGTTTTGGGATCAATACTACTGAAAGAAGATATTTCAATATTTATTAGAATTTTTCAATCAGAACTATAAAGTGATTGATGTAGAAGATGCTACAAATGTTAACTTATGATTATAGTTATGTTCTATTGGATTCAGCATTGAGCATCTCTAGACTTATTGTTTATCATCTAATAAAATCCTTTCTTTAAAAAATCCTATATTCATAATTTTATTGAATATCCTCTTACATTACAAAAAAGGGCAGGAATTACTCTATAAGTCATATTAAAATAGATTGTTATGCCATGGTTTATCATTTATCAATTTTACTTGAGCAGTCTAATTACTTAGAATGTAAAGCAGACATATCTATTCCTCGTAGGTATATAATGAAAACATAGATTTTTATAGCTCGTCTTTTTAATCTTCTTGGTATAGTTTGTTTTCATCTTCAAAGATATGCTGATTTGTCAGTAATTTACTGGCTTCAAGGTTTATAAGCAAAACTACAGTTGCTGCTCAAAATTGTGTTATGAAAAACTCTATCTGTAACTTTATGACATTTCCTGGGAACTGTTGGCCAAGGTTTTAGAAATCTCTGGCCTTCTGCCACCACTGCTTAGGGTTTTATGGGGTATGAGGAGGAGTGGGCATGATAAACAGGTGTGCAGGTTAAGCAACACTGGAAGTGAAATCCACATGCATGCTTTAGGACTCAACTCACATGTCCATTCCTGGTGAAGGTTTCCCTGTTTCCCTGTGTCCTCAGGTGGAAGGGCCTGCTGCTATTACACTTCGATTCTACCTCCAAGTAAGCCCTCACATTGTGGTTGTTTGTATGGATTCTGTTTGTTCCTTACCCTCAAGATTGTGAGCTCTTCAACGAGTGGACTGCAGAGCTCAGCACAGTGCCTCATATATTCATTCAACAAATATTTGTGAGAAGCTATTATATACCAGGTTAAGATACAGATTTTAAAAAAGACTTTTCAGGATCTAAAATCATACCATATCACATCATATATCATATCATGTATCGTGATGCAATAAATTCCCTGAGTTATTGTGGGAGCCCAAAGAAGAAAGTGTCTAACTCAATCTAGGGGAAGCAGAAAAATAACCATGGAGAAGATGTCTGCTGACCTGGGTCTGAGCAGGAATTTGTCACATGGGGAAGACAAAGATGAACCTCATGTAGAGGGAATGACATTACAAAGGCACAGATAGAAAAACTAGCTATAGGCTTGATAATTTCTGACATATTTTGTTATTACAACGCTTACCTTTTACAACCATTTCTCTTTTACTGAGAAGGAAAATGAGGTTCAGAAAGAGTGAGTGACTCTAGACCCATTTTTATAGAGCTAGCACATGGTGTTTTAAAATTAAATCTGTCTTTTCTGGAAAGAAGTCTGTAGTATTTGAAACATAGAGTGCATGGAAAAGATGAGGAGATATAAGACTGGGGATAGAAATTGTGTCTAGATTCTTAACAGCTGAGTGAGGAATTTGGATTTTATTTTGTAGGTGATTGAGAGCTTATGGAAGCTCTGAAGCAAGACAGTGATGCTGTCTTTTTTTTTGTTTTTATTCTTAGAAAGGTGGTCCTGGTCATGGCAAAGAAAATGACATGGTATTAGAGAGTATGTGAGATTAATCTGGTTCTTGTGAAAATTCAGGCAAGATCTGAGGAGGTTTTGGACTAGGCAAGAACGACAGAGATGGAGCAGAGGGGCTGGATTCAAGACAACTCTGAACAAGGATGCACAAGAACTGCAAATGAGGAGGAGGGAGAGAGAGAGAACAGTAAATATAGTAGATGCTCAACCAATGTTGAGTTAGTAAAAATAATGTTGAAAATGTCCATTCATCCACCCATCTAACCATCCATCCATCCATCCATCCATCCATCCATCCATCCATCCATCCAGTAATCTCCATTCTTCCATTTTCTGCTTTATTTCACAAAGGATTTTAGAAAGCTTAGATTTAATGTTTAATGATTTTAAAGCCTAAGCACTCACAATGGCTTTGAAGTCAAACACAAAACATGCATAATTATTTCCTATACTCTTGTAGTGAGAAACAAAAGGCAAATCTCTTTTTGACGTAAGACTTATAAATATCAATGAAGGCTAAGAAACAGACGCAGCAGTTGCAGAAGCAGTCCCCACCCCCCACTTCCTTCAATGGGTCTGCAGTGCAAAGGTGAGCCACATGCAAAAACCTGACTTGACCCTCTCAAAGCTCAGGTTGATAAACCACACAGTAAAGCTAGACTTGGTTGGTCCCATGGGAGCAAGGCCTGAGGGCTCTCATTCTGCCGATTATAAAGATGCACGAACATCAGAGGAGATGGCTTGCTTGGACTCAGAGTCTGCAGTTGTGAAAAGGGGAGAAGGATTTAAAAAGAAGGGACAAAGGGAGAGAAATGAATACAGTATGCAAAGTTCCTGCTGGGAGCCAAAGGAACTTTCAAGAGTCCTTGCCTGGAAAAATAGAAAAGGTAATAGTAAACGCTATCATCTCCAGGGACCAACCACATGAGAAAGTCTAGACAAAGAGACTGAGGTAAAAGAGCAGAGGATATGGAATCTTTCTGGGCAATCGCACACCCTTCATCCGTTTCCCTGACTTGGATTGCAGCTGGCTCTCAGAGTTGTCGGGTTTTTTAACTAGCTTGCACTGCAGAAGGCACATATTGAAGAAAGAGTCGGCACGCACTGTGCTGGAATAATGGGTTCAACAGGAATATGGCCCAGATGACTGACTAATGGGAAATTCTACCACCTTCAAAGGTGATAACTATGAAGCCCACACTCTGCTCTTCCTAAGACCAGGGATGAAGCTAGAGATTTCTTAAGTGGAAAATAAAATGCAGCTACATCTTCTCAGTAGTTAAGATTCAGTATATATGTTCAGTGAGATAGAGATTTGTCCAAATCAGTCTGAGTATGAGGGCTGCTTTGATAGTTATTAAGATGATGTCAAGGAATGAGGAGAACAATTTTATATGCTCAGTCCAGTCATTCTTCTCAATCATGATAAGGCAAAGTGTGAACATTGACGCTAGCAAGGGGGAAGCGGGGTATGTAATTGCAGGTTAATATTAGGACCATGATCCTTATTTTCTCTTTGTTAATTTCATGAAAAATAGCTTGCTCTCACTTTATCTCTTTCTTCCTCTCCTTCTCTTTCCCCATATGTATACATGTATATATAACTTTAAAAATGAAATTACTATTTTGTTTTTAGACTTTGACCCAGATATGATTTCTTGAAGGAAAGCTCATTGGAAGCTAAGACTTAAAACCAATGAATAGAATTTGTCACTTTGTGTATTAACTAACTTTATGCAATAGAAATGACAATTTGGGATTCAAGTGAAAGAATAATCCTAGAAATCTTTAAAATAATTGATACAGGGATACATTTATGGCATAGATTGTGGTGATGGGTTCATGGGTGTATACTTACCTCCAAACTCAGTAAGCTGTATATATTAAATATGTACAGCTTTTTGTATGTCAATTATAGCTCAATAAAGAGGTTTAAAAAAACTGATATAGACAAATACATTTTATCATTTTTGATGAAAAAAAAGTTAAACATTGTTAAAATTGTCATATTTCTCTAGAAACCCTAGGGGGTAATCTTAAATCCAGTTACGACATGGACAATAAGAGGAGAGAAATTAAATTTTTGAAGGGAAAACTGGAATAAAATTGATGGAAATTTTCAATAGTGTAGTAATTTAAAAAAATTATAGGACTCTGGGCTGGAACTAACCTCCTTCCTCCATTTCCAAATGGACTGTATCCAAATAACCCCAGAAGTTAGTTGAATCTCTATTCTCTCTCTGAGACTGTAAAGGACTTCCCCATTCCTCCCCTATCTTCACGAATTTTCATTGTGATCTATTGAATAAATCAAAGTAGGAAGGCAGTCTCCCCCTTGAGGCATTTACAGATGGTTGAGATGTATATGATAAAGTTCACAAGGATAAATGAGCTTTAAAGGTCAATCCTATCAGACAAAGTAAACACATTATTTTGAAGTAATGCTTAAACAAATATATGAAAAATAACTTTTCTTACGTATTGTACCACACACAGTCAAGCAAAGTTCGGAAACAAGTCGGCCAAATTACCTAATTCTATGTGAAAAAAAATAGTGACATCTGCTTATTTCAGTGAGAAATAAGTAAACTGACAAGCAAAGTGACAATTTCTTGTTTATAATTATAATGCTATAAAATGAGGACCAGCTTGCAGCTACTAAAATAGCAAATGACCTTCTGCAGCTCTGATTTCAACCACTCAGCGGGTTTTTTTCCACCAAAGGGGCTTATTTTAGTTCTCACTAGACATTTCAGCAAATGGCGCTCTCCAAAGGCTACAGTGTCTCAGACAAGGATTGCACGGATGGTTTCATTAGAATCCCACATCCTGGGGAGCCAGTTAAGTCGAGTATATCTTTAAAAAAAATGCTGCTTTCAGTGTTATTACCAAGAGCACCGTGGCCCAACTGTACCTAGGCGAGAAAGCTGGGAGTCATAGCTATATATAGTACTAGAGGGGGTTGCACCTGAACTTTCTAATTTGTTCTCTTCCTTCTCTCTTTTTTTTTTTTTCACCCTCTTGAGAAAGGATGGTTTCTTCTTGGTGAACTATACCCCCTATTCATTTTCCTCCACAAGGGATTTTTTTTTAAACTTGGTAGTATTCTTTCTAAAATACTATACTTTGGCCTCAATCAAAATGATTAATGAATTTTTAATTTATCACTTGCCTTAAGGATCTAGAGAACCACTCAATTCTCCGTTTAGCTTATACTACTAGTGTGAAAGTAGAATTCTTAGGGGATTCACTTTGAATTAATGCCAGGTTATCTCTAACGGACTTGCTCAAGGCAAGTTTTAAGTGCCTGCATTAGGTTTTCAGAAAATCAAGATTTCTCAGAATCCACGCTCTGAGGCAGTAACTATATTAGAACAACTGTTTGAAAGGTGAAACATTTAACCAAGTGTGCATTTTGTCCTTTTGACAATAGATCACTAGTTTTATAAGTATTCTATCATTAAAAAGAACAAGTCTTCTGGTTAGTGTATAATAAACGACAATGTCAGAGAGGATAATGTCAATTTCAAGACCTTTCTGATTTTTCTAATCTCTTTTTAGAGATCATTATTTTGTAGCATAAAGACAGAGGGGGTCAAAAAAAATGTACACACATTTTAAGAAAGGAAAAAACTGTGTTAAAATTGTAATACAATGAATGACACTAGCATTCATTTGATTAATGCCATCTTGAGTGAATGTCATACTATACACATTGCTACTGTAATTCAATTAAACTTCGAAAAGTAATACATAGAGAACAGCTCTTAAAATGTGTACATTTTTTTGGTACCCCCAATAGAATTGTGCTAGCAGCATAAAGACATCACTAACATTTAATCTTAAAACATTCATGTTTTAGTAATCCACAGCCTCAATAAGAGAATAGTATTCTTAGCATTTAAGTTCCTCAAATTCTTTTAAGAAACAGTGAGGCATAAATAACATGTAACTCATTTATTGGCTCAGTTTCATAGTCCAACAACTCATTACTCTCTCACTAATGAATTAGGATAGCTTCTGGTCTCCTTTTCATACAAATTATATTGATGATTATTATATTAGAGAATGGAATAACTGATTTTTACTTCATGTAGACCTGAACCAAAATGTTCTTCAGTAAAATATATTAATGAAATATAAGATTATGCTATCAACTATACAAAATGAAAACATGATAAAACGCACTTTAATGAAATATAAACATAAAGAAAGCCATGAAAAAATCAGATTAATACAAGTAATATCTGGGCAAAGAATGAATGAACAGATTAACAAAATGGTTAACATTTGCTCAACTTTCAGGGAGCTTATGTAAGAGCATTTTAATAGAAGGTAAGAAAGCAGAAAGTAAAGCAGAAAGAAAAACTGAAAGAATCCATATAGCATTTGTATTTAGCAGAGTATATACAAAGGAAAAAACACAGACAGCAATACAAATGAACTAAGATGGTGCCTTCTTAATAATTTAATAATGGAAAACTGTTTTGGATCACAAGTGTTTTGTTTTATTGCAATAGTGCATGTCTAATTTTGAGGAAATTACAGTTCCTTTTCTTCAAATTAGCTAAGAAAATTGAGAAAGAATCTATTATGAAAACATTATATTTCAAAGTTAACTTTCATAATAAAAGACAGAACAATCAGAAAAGATCAACTTACTTCAATGTCCTAGAATTGATGAGTTTTAAGGGAGCTATCACATAAGATGGAGGAAGACAATATGGCCCCCTGCAGACTTTTATTTCATGCCCTTTGAGAAGTCACTTAACATCTTAAATTCTTAGTATCTTTGGGTTTAATTATCCATCTACAGAGGGATTTGGCAGCAGAGACATTTTCTAAGGGCTGTATGAAGCATGGCAACTTGAATCGGAGAGGCTACATGGGCATTTCTCTCTGTTTTGACTCACAATGGAGAAATCTTGCAGAATTACAGAGGATAAGAGTACAGTTCAGTCTTAAAAGCACTGGGAGAGTCTTAGATAGAACAAACAAAAATAATACAATCTAAAGCCCATTAAAATCTTTCCCTACTCTCTTTTAAATACTGCACCTCCACATGCTAGCCAAAGGACAATTAGTAGGTCACAGATGATGAAGTCCTAATTATGAAAATAGCTTAGGGCCATCATTAGGATTGACTTTTACTATTTGGATTTTGTTGACATATGGATTGATTGTTAATTTAAACACAAGCAACCCTTCTCTCATCTCACCCTTCTTTTGGAAATTTAGTCAATGTTCTTCTGACCTTTAGGAAGTACTAATTCAGAGGAAAACTTTGGAGGCAATTTTTACACTTTTTCAAACATTTGATCTAAAATGTTAAAAGTAACTGATTACTTAAATAATACATTTAATTGATAAATGTTTTAAAATAAGTGTTTTCTAAATAATCTAGCATAAAATTATCCTAGAACAAACTTGTTTGAAAACCAAATAGTAGTTCTACAATAGACCTCATAAATATGCCTCAAATTTAAATAGTAAATTCTTTCTCCTTAATAGTGAAGGTATATTGTCAAAGTTTACAACCTAAAATGAAAACAAATACAAAACAAAACACATAAACAAACAAAAAATCTTTCCAGTTAGGAATATTTCCAACAGGTTTCCCCAGTTTTGTAAACATCACATAAATAAATCCTGTACTGGTTGGGAGAGAGAGCCTGATAAGTTGGTTTTATATTATGCTAATAACACCAAAGTGTTGACCTTCAGCAACCTGGCCATCAATTGACATTTCTGTGTGGTATTTTAACCCTAACCGGCTCTGCCCAAAATAGGTGCTTGACAGTGAGGCTAATGCAGGCAGTACACATCCACCCCAATTGGTGGAAAAGTGATTCAGAGCTTTTTCCGAGAGCCATTGTACAAGCTTGCAATGACTTGAAATGCTGTTCAACAGTGGGGGCTGTTTCAGTGGTTATCGTATACCCATAAACATTCCCTCCCTTGGTGAGTCACAGGCAGAACTCCATGAAGTCTTCTTTCCTTTTCCTTATAGCAGAATATTTCATATCTACCATGGCTTTTGAAATTGAGTGTATAAAATGCAATTGGTTTTCCAATAGCGTCTCAATAGTTTTTTTTTTTTTTTTGGCGGGGGAGGTTAGTGGATTTTTAGAATCTTCTTATGAAATTCTGAATTCGGAGTAAACATTAATTCCAAACTAGTATCTCCAGGGGAAGTCCACTGAAGAAGATCAATTTTGCACACTTTCCAACTCAAAATAGAAAAGGCGATTTAAAAGATTTACCTAATCTAGTGAATGCTAGCATATTAGGAAAGCTGTATTAACAGAGGTGCAAGCATGTAACGACTAATATGCATACATGGGCTATAAACAGATATTTATGCATAGAAGTACTTGAATTGAGCATATGTATGAGTATTGCTTATAATGTAAATCACCTTTATATTTATTTAGAGCCCTGCTGATCACAAAGTGCTTTTGTGTATATTATGCCATTTATTCCAGTTGTTGGTAATCGCTGCCTGAGCATGACCGTAGAGGGATTCCAACATATTGCCATGTGATTTTAGACCATCTTTGTGAAGTCATTAAAAGACATCTAAAAAGATATGGGTTTGAATGAGCCTAGCAAGGAACTATGGTGTTCTTTGTCTCAGAATGCTCTAGAATAATTCATGGCCATGGACTGGTGACAAGCCAAGTTGATTAGCCCAGTTCCACTCTTGGGGAATTCCTTTTTGAGATAGAAGGCAGCATTTTGAAAAAAGCAGCCTTCTTGAGAGATATTCCGTGGATGGCAAAGAACAAGGTGGTGTTAAAATTTCAGAGGACTCAAGTGAATACCTCTTCAGTGAACAAGGCGACTTGTGTGGGCCTGGGCTCAGGCTGGTCCCTTAGTAGTCAAAAACATACCTTCATTTTATACTTTCCCTTTTTTCTCTTAAGAGGGACTTGGGGAGGTAATTATGTAGGAGTGGGCCAGAGAGGACAGGTGGATTTCCCCCAAAGCTGTATCTATCCATACAGCAGCTCATTCTCTACATTGATTGTACATGAATTTGGAGTGTTTTGGGATTGGCCACCACCCTTTCCTTGAGCTGCCTCTGGTGGTCCTTGATGCTCATTTTAATCGGATCTCTCTCTTCTTCTTCTTCTTTTGGAGGGTGGGTAGAGAGAAGAGGCTGGTGCATAGTTCTGATTTGATTGTGACAGGGTCATTCTTCCCCATGGAAAGTCGTACATGTGGTCCTGCTCCTTGGAAGGGAGGTGTGGCTGTCTACTGCCATAGGCAAGTGCTTCAGCATCCTTCAGGACTGCTGAGTTGCCTGCAAGTCCCCTCCTCTCCACTACCTTAATCTTCTCCTTGGGAAGTGACTATCATAAAGGGAATTTGTACATATGACCAAACCTTCCACCAGGTAGTGGGAGAACCATAATCCTTCAAAGTCACTTAGTCCAACTGCCTTATTTTTCAGATGGAGAGACTGAGCCTCAGAAAGCTGAACTAATTTTGAACACGTTCACATAGCTAGTATGTGGAGTCAGGATGCTGAACTGCCTGAAGAGGCTCTATAGTTGGGGCGAGGGAGGCGGTGTTAGATGACAGAGTAAGTTCACCACATGTCTGCCCTCAAAGCAAGAAAGGAAGAACTAAAGACACTGAATTTTCCTTTCCCAATACTGCTTGAGTGATTTCCCCCTCCAGTTTAGCCTAATTTTATTTTAATGACTTACTAGGCAGTTGCTTCTAAATTGAATGCCTACTGTGTTTGATACAGGTGCCATTAGAGTACATAGGAAATACTGGTACATAGCTAGAGTTAAATTCTACTCTCTGTATCAGTTTTGAATGAAGAGTTAAATACGCATAGAGAAATGTATATTTATATAAATGTATGTTATAAATATGCATAGATAGATTTAAGCAATTATAAAATATTTATCTGTCATTAAAGGTGCAGCCTTAAGACCATAACAGCTGCTTGGGTTCTTAACAAATAACAATTGAAACACCATCAACTTTTATAGAATTCCCACAAATAAAACAGCACTAGAAACATCTTCTATGTTTCTAGGTAGACTTGACAGAATAAAGTAGTACTCTACTGGGACTAGATGACTTTTAGGCCAATCCATTTTTGTTATCCCCTCTAACTATTAATACTCAGCTTCTGTAATAGGTGAATTTTTTTAAAAAAGCGGTTTATTTCTATTTCTGATGCTTAAAATTCCAAATTCTATAAATAGAACACAAAAAGGATTATGAAAGTAAATCTATGTTTATGCTTATAGAAGAGGGACCAATGAATTCACATTTCATTGTCTTTGTCTGGAGAAAAAAATTACGGAATAGAAAAGCAAAGTCAGGTGATGTATATAAAAGGCAATTTCTCCCCTTTGCATCACAGCTAATTTGATGGATTTTTTTGTATTTCTGTTTTTAAAAGCATGTTGTTTCGCTGTTTGAATTGTCTTGTTGTCTGGGACCTCACAAATCCATTGTCAATCATCTCTGAGCATAAATGAGCTTTCATTAAGAGAATTAGTCCTGCAGAATCTCCCAATCCATCTAAAGGCTACAGTAGGGGAGCAAAAACATGAGCTTCCACTTTCATTCTCTGCTTGTTTGCCAGGTATCCTTTAGCCAGCTTCCTCTGCCTGCCACCAACCACTGCAAAATTTTATTTTCAGAGCTTTAACACATTCACCATGTTAGCTTGAAGGAAAATTTCAGCTACACCCAGCTAATACTGCTGCCTAAATATTAATTTAAAGCTTACTTTTGTCCTTCTCTTATGTCTTTTTTTCCTATGGGATTTTGAGAAACCTAAGGATATAATTCTTGAAATGTTTAATACTGTTTTGTTTGCTTACTTACGTTTTGTGTTCTATTCCCCAAACTATGGAGATATAACATTCCTCGTAAGAGATGGGACTAAGAGTAAGCAGTGCCCCTATCTCCCTCACATCTAGGAGGTTCTGTGACACCATCATGCCCGGGATTGACAACATATGACACACGGCATGGCAATTATTTATTTTCATGTCTCTGGCTCCTAAACGGTGAGGGCAGGAGCCATGGCCTGCTTGCCTGGAGTACCTGGCATTTTTAAAAACTATGCGTTTGAAAGACTGTCTGGCAATCTAGGGTAGTACAATCACTGACTGACATTAGAATTCAAGCTTTACCACTTGAACTCTGTGGTCTGGGAAAATTGCTCACTGCTTCAGACCCTTAATTTATTCATCTGCACAATGGGTCACTGTCCACCTGAAGGCATTGGTGTGAGGTCAAAGAGTCCTCCGTTTCTCTCCAAACATGCATCATCATCATTATTAGAATTTTTAACTAGGCAGTTTGTAGTTGCTTTGCTTCACTTTTAGGAAGACAAATTTGTTTTTTTCTGGGAACATTCCTCTGATCACACTCATGTAACTGGCTTTTGGGGATCTACAGTTGTTTTACGGTTCTTAAATGTGTGCTTTTATTAAAAGTTTCCAAACTGTAAAACCATAACCTACCTGGACTAATCCAAAAACTGGTTTAAAAAACAACTGCTTTTAAGATGATCTAATATGAGAATAATACCCTGGTTGTACAAATTTCATTGTTCTCTCAGAAACCTGAGGAAACAGATCAGGACTTCTAGTAGCTGAGAACAATGTTAAAAAAAAATTCCTTAGTGTGATATAGGCTTGAATTCAGATTTTGTATTTTGTCTGCATAAGGTTCTCTCTATGAGAGCTTGCCACTAGCCAGATTAGTATAGGTGCTCATTAATCCAGTCAAGTCAAAATGTCAGCATGTTCACTCTGTCAGCTCCTTTGTAGCACCTAGAAGGACGTGGGGCAGACAGCAAACACTAAATGTGTTTTGCGGTGGGAATGCCAATTAGCTTGTGGGACTCCCTTTGTTGATGAGAGAGTATACAGTATAATGATTAAGAGAATGGGTTTTGATGTTACTCAGACCTGGGCTTATATGTTTACATTGATTTTTACACATTTTGTAACTTCGGAGCCTCAGTTTTTTCATCTGTAAAATGGATACACAAATATATAACAGGCATAATAGGATTGTTATGAGTATTAAATATAGGACATTGCTCAGCTCAGTGTAGGTGTTCAATAAAAGGTAGTTATAGGACCTGTCATAACTAGTAATGTTATTAAATAATAATGAGATTACTAACATACCAATTATATTAGTAATAATTAGGCTTATGCATGACAGATGTTGTCCTAAGAACTTACAAATATTAACTCATTTAATCAATACATACAAGTAGGGACTACTACTGTCCCAGGTTCACAACTGAGACTTCAGAGGTTAGGTAAGTTGTTTAAGGGAAAAGGCACATCAGGTTTTGAACTCAGGCAGTCTGACTCCAGAACCAGAGTCCTTAACCACCAATGCTATACCTTTCATGACTTTCCACCCCGTGATACTGTTAGGAAATTAGTGTTTTAGTACATAAATGGGTGGCAGTTTTTTGGATGGTGCAGGAAAGAATAGCGTATCTCATTATTGTGGCTTGTCAGAGGTACCTACATTTGACACCCAGAGAAGGAGTCTGTGTCCACTAGATGGCATTGCTGTTTTAACAAAATGTGAACCAAGACAGTAATTAGGATTAAAAGCCTGCTAAATTTGAGAGCACTAGCAGGACAATCTAATTGCATCCCTAAAAGTCTGATGGAACAAGCCTCCACAATTTAGAGAATATCTAGAGATCTCTGAAGACTAATGGTATCTTGAAATAATTAAAAGAAAATACATGCTAGTTCATTTTGGGTATCAATGTCTGTGTGGAACATCTGGGTGAATTTTGAGGTTATCAAGTCATCAGTTCACAGATGAATAGACTGAGGACCAGAGAAGAAGTGCCTTTCCTAGGGTTATCCAGACCTGATAATTTTGGCTTTCTTTTTCCATAATACTTCTTAGTGATTTAGAATCACTAGGAAACTGTGATTTTTGAATTCTTACAAGACTTTCCCTTTTGGGTATGGGGAACAAGATTACCCAACAATTGTTTTGTTTCACTAGGTTTTTTTTTTTTTTTTTTTTTTTTTTGTTTCACTAGGTTTTGAACATATGTTCCAAATCAATAGCAGACTTTGGCACTTAAATATTAAGTAGGATAAAAACAAAAAATGGTGCCTATTTCTCTTTTTTGTTAACATGTCCTCTTGGAAATATTAAGTGACTTCACTTAAAAAGACTGTCCTGATTTGTTGACAATGCAGTTTGTGGATATTAAACCCATAGCAGGTAGTAGGGTAATGGATAAGCAAAACGACTCTGGAATCAGACTCCCAAGGGTGGAACCTGGCTCTATCATTTAGTAACCAAAGGACCCTGAGAAGGTCATGAGACACCGTTAAACCTCTGTTTTCTCATCTGTAAAATGGAAACAATATTTTTACTTATAAGATGCTCGTGAAAACTAAATGTGTGTGAGGTGCCTCTGACATAGTTAAAAAACAAGAATGGCAATAATAATAAATATTTTTGTATTATAGCTGGTGTTTAGTTTTCTGTCTCTCTGTTGTGAATGTCATTACAGGTGCTTTGTCAACAGCTTCTTTACTCACTGTCACATGCTGAATTGCTAAAAGGGAGAAATAACATTTTATAACTGTGTAACATTGCTTCTTCCTCAACCAGATGGTAGAAGTAGCCAAGATACATATGGCATGTACTTCATTATGTGTTCACATCAACTTTATTTAAAACACGTAGGCTTTAGGCTCCTACTCACAGTGCAGCCAGTGAAGGTGACTGAGCACATGGTATACGAGTAATAACAGCCAAGAGATTGAGCACTTGCTGAGTTCCAAACATTGCTCTGTTTTACAAGTATTAACTCATTTAATATTTACAACAACCCTGTGATCTATGAATGAATACTTTTCCCTTTTTAAAGATGAGCAATCAAAAACAAAACAAAACAAAACAACAAAAAACAGAAAAACAGATGAGCAAACAGGGATTTAGAAACTTGCCGCAGAACAAATAGTAAGCCAGAGAGCCAGAATTTGAAGTCAGGTGGCTTGGTTCTTAAACACTGCTCTGCCACCTCTCAGGGTGGGGTGTGAGGAGGCCTCAAAGGTTCCTGAGTTCTACATTGCTTTCCCCAGTACACTAAGTACTGCAACGAACCCTGGTATCGCCACTGTTTGTTTAGCTCTTCTAGGCCACTGTTAACATGCAATTCCATTACCCTGGAGGGTAATGTGTTAAACCTACATCAATATTTTTTATGGCACTTAGTTAATGAGATCAACTGGTTAAACATTTAATACACTTCTGAACTTAACAGGGTTAAACACAGTTGCGACGGGTCAGAAGAGAGCATGCATAGGAAAGAACACTCTTGAAGACCACTCCTTAGGAGTCAAAGGACATCACAGCAGAAAGAGGATCGGATTGCTGATGCAATCACGCCTGTGACGAGGGCTTATCTGTTGCTGTTATGTTCTGTAACATTCCAGACTACACTCTTTTCATTGCCAGTAATTCATACTCTATTCCCATGTAGAATTCTGGAATTCAGATTTACAAGAGGCTTAGAGATCTTCTGGCCTACTCCTCTCCTTTTAGTAAGAATGAAACTGAGGTACCGTTTGCTTATGGTTTGTCCCCAGTTATCTTAGTGGGAGAGTTGGAGACCTGTTCATTCAGTTATTACACACTATTTCTATATCCCTCAGCCATTTTACTTTAAATACCACCACTTTGAATCCTTGCTGAAATTTTCCTTCAGTGATGAACCCAAATTTAACAGATAGCTTGTTTTTTCCTTTTACAGGCAGCATCTTTCTGTTTATAATTTCTTCTTTCTCCCTTTGCTTGAAACAAACTTTTATGGGGCAGGGGAACAATGACAGTTAGTAGAATACATTTAAAATCAATTCGTTTTCTCATTAGAAGCCACGAATGCAAGTAAGTCAATGTACACCTTAGCAAAGGACCATACAAAATAGGACCAGACAACTTCAAAGCAGAATTTCCAAAAAATGAGCTGGGAGTTGACTTCCACTTACCAATTTCAGTCATTGTGATCCCTGGTGCTAACTGCCCGTTGTTGAAAGAGCTATAGGTAAACAAGTTGGGTACGGATGTGAGGTCATAGATAGGTTCTTGCTTTATCTGTTTGATTCCAGTCATGTCAAGTCCTGACTGATCAGGGGACGGCTGGCCGGAATCCACATTGTAATAACCCTCGGACTTGGGTAGGTCAATGACGTGTCCATTGGCATAAGTGCCACTGGCTTCGTTGTTCAGGTTGCTGAGGCTGTTACTGATGCTGCTGCTATACACCCTAGCAAGGGCTTCTGCCTCCCCACTCTGCTGCTGCCGCTGCTCCTGCAGCCGCTGCTGGTGCTTCTGCACCTCAGCATACAGGCTGTCCCTTTGCTTCTTGGACATCCTCCCAAACTTCACAGCTGGGTTGGAGAAAAAAGCAGAAAACAGCATTGCAGTTATCATTCTCATTAACATCCTCAAGTCCAAAGGGGCATGGATGGTTGTCCCCTCAACATCAAAGGCACAAACTCCTAGCACCAGAGCCCAGAGTCCATTCACTTGCACTCCACATTTGGTGAAAGGTTATATATTCAGGGATTTCTGTGCTGGTTTATGTACGTAGCGAGAACTAAATCTAAGCTGGGCAGAAATGTGAAAACTTACTTATTTGTTTTCACATTTGTTGCCATGAAGTTAGAAGGTATATTTCCTTGTTCTTGCGGGGGGTGGGGGAGAGGGAAACCCAAAACACCATAAAAAACAAAAACTACTAAATGGTACCTGCTATTAAAATGTCAGCCAAAACTCATGATTAGTTCCGCCCACGCCTGCATTAGGATTACTAGATTGTCAGACAGGACCTTATTATTTCACTGTCTTCTAAATAGTGTGTTGGGTCAGAACAAGGACGTGGGGCAGAGTTATAAACACAATTTTAAGTAAACCGCATCATTTGCCTTTAGTTGGCTTTAGGATCAAATGAAGGATCTTTGGAAAGTAGCAATTTCGCACATCCAATGGTCAGCAAGTGAGCCAACAGTAACCCCTCCTTTCTCATTCTACAACCCAAGGTTTAGAGTGCCCATCTCCTTTGGCAAAATCCTTAGCCATTCTGAGGGAAGAGGAGGAAGGGGCTCTGTGAGTGGCCATAGAGTAACATGGAGATGCTTTGATCTGAATGCATTTCTTCTGAATTTATCAAGCTTAATCTCCCGAACTGTTATGATATTGACATTTTTCCTCACAAGCAGTCAACTCCCATTTTAGGCTGTGAACATCCTGAGTCAAGGGGCCACCTTGTCCAAATTATCAAGCACTATGTTATTCAGCTCATGTTAATGGTGGGAACTATGGCAAGCTTGGAAGTTCCTTTCTGCTTTTCTGTTTCCTTTTCTTTTGTGACAGTGTTCCCATCACCTGTTAATGTTGGAAGCTCAGGGAACGTAGAAAGGATAAAGTGGAGGGTAGAAACAGGTTCAATTCCTGCATTCGGTCACTAGGGTTGATGAGAATAACTTTTGAGAATACCTAAAGCGTGAAGTGCTTAAGAACTCTTCAGCGTGAAGGGCCCACAGAAGAGATTCTTGCTGTTAAAGAGCTGCCATTTCGCCCTCCAATATTCCTTCAATATTCATTCTTTTTCCATTAGTTGTAGAGCTACCAAAATTTTATCTAAGCATCAGCTGTTCAAAATGGAGACCACAGTTGCCAGGCTCTCCCACTGACAGGTGTGACTATGTGATTAAGTTATAGGTAACATGACATAAATAGAAGGGCTGCATACACTTTCGGGTGTTGGGGCACATCATTTTCCTTCTTCTTGCCTGCTGGATTATAGATGTGAGGGGTAGACTTCGAGCAATCCAAACTCTTTCTATTTCTCCCAAATCCTTCTGAAAAGCCTATGTTCTTGCTTTCTGACGCTGCCTAAGTTGGAAAACAATGTGGTAATTATCCAGTAATTTTTCTGAATGAAGACAATCTGCTTAATTCAGACTAAACTCCTCTTTCCACCTCAATTTTCGTTCTTATAGGGTTTTGAATCATTTAGATCATTGTGTTTAACTCTGTTTGTAGAGACACTATTAGATTTTGTTTCTCAGAGACAAATTTATTTGCTTACTAATTGTAGTGGTATTTGTAGTTTGTCCGTGGAGAGAATTTCATAGCAACTTTTAGGGAAAGTGTTCTCTGTACCTTTATATTATATCTTTACAAATAATTATATATTATATGTTTACTATATATAATTCTCTACGGAAAAAAAAACACCTTTTTGTGTAAGAAAAAATAAACCATGATAAATTTTGATTCAGAAACAATTTCCCCTCCTCCCTAAGAAGGTAATGACATGCTTCTTTATTTGCTGATCCTCTATTTCTTGCATTTGTGTAGGTTCAGAATAGCTCTTTGTTACAGAGCTACGAAGGTGAACACAAAATTTGTATCTATTGCTATAGATTAGATTTTTGTTTTGGCTTGAGTATATGCACTTTCTGACTGACTTTAGTAGAATAGTTTTGCATGTTTTAGTTTAAAATTTATAGGAGAAAAACAGTGGAGAATGAGAAACACTTCTAACATGGAGACAGAAATGCAGTGTCTCTTTTAAAACCTTTTCCCATTTAATCCTTGTTTTAGATTTCTAGACACTGTATATGTAGGTGAAACATACATTGTGTAGATGGATTTTATTAATGACTCTAATTCCTCTTACCTATTTCCATGACCTCCCCCATGTAAGTCGGCAGTGCCTTTTCATTCTGGGTAGGCATGCTACCCCACTGCTGACTCAGGGTCACGTGGCCTGCTTTGGGTTAATGCGATATCGACATGTGACATAAACAGAGGCTTCCAAAGTGCTTGTGTGAGTGAGTATCTCACCACAAAAAGGGCATGCCTAAACTAGCTTGCTGGAGGATAAGGTATGTGAAGCAGAGCCGAGCCACCTCAGTTCTCCCATACAACGCCATCTATAATCAGTAGAGGCACAGACTGACTTGTAGTTGATGGCAGATGAATGAATGAACCCAGTCAAGATCCTACCTTTAACAACTTTAAGTTCAGAATTCTGCTGTTAACCACAGATCTCATAATCAAAGCTAACAATGTCAAATAAGTATGCTGTCAAGACCTCTGCCCTCATGAACATCTGAAAGCTCAATGGTGAATAATTATGCTTTTTCCAAGAAATTACCTTATCGGGTCACTGAGCAAATTGAAATATTTTCAAAGAAACAACAGAAAGCCCCACGACCTTTTGGAATTATCAGGCTTCATTCTAAATCAAGGACTTTATTGACAATTACTCTAATACTATTTTAGAATAAATTTTCCATTCATTTCAGAAACACTGATGAGCCGGTGTTTCAGTTTTATGTCCTTTCCTATAATTAAAGTGGTGATACATTTGGGAAAAAAAAAATGTAAAAAAAAAAAATGTCAAAAAAAGCCAAAAACAGAAAAAACAGACCTATTGAACTTTCCTGACATATAAATAATTCACTATTTGTAAATATATACATTTGTTGTATTCATAGGCCTATTTCAACAAAGGCTGTATTACTATTATACTTTCAAATATTACCATTCTTCTTACCACTACCCATTAATCAGAATGGCACATATTTTAAGTGTTTGCCCCTCTCAAACTTGAATTATTCTGTTAATGAGATTCACTTGAGTATAGAGGCAGCCTCTTGTTAAACTGCTAGCTCTCAAAGAAACTAGCACAATTCTGTATACATTGCAAATGCTTTATAAATATTCAGTAATGATGGTATTTGCTCTTGATAAGCTCTTAACTCTCATTTTGATCCCACAGTAGCAAAGAACAATTTTACGCAAAATATTGGAAATCTTTTCATATTTATTTGGATTGCAGGATTCTAAATGGAATGGAAGATTCTGGAGTAACTATAAAACAAAGTCATTGCTTCTTCAGAGTTCTACTTATTACCACATGATAACTAGACACGTTTTTGGTTTCAAACCAAATTGTAAATCTATCTTCTATGACTTTCCATAGTCATTTTGGAAATTATTTTATCTTACAATCTTTGGTTGTAAAGTTCTCTATGTTTATATCTCCTGCTTACCAAGAGGTCTTAATTTAACTCTTTTAAATTTCATGGATATGCCTTTTTTTATAGGGCTCTAAGCTTTCTAGAAAAAAATCTGATTCAATCTACTCAACCCCATTCATAATTCAAAAACATTCTCTCTCGTCCCCGTCACTTCTTCTCCAATAGAACTTCCTATGATGATGGAATGTTCTCTGTGCTTTCTAATATGATAGCCACAAACCACATGTGGTTGTTGAGCACTTAAAATACAGCAAGTGTGACTGAAAAATTGAATTTTAAATTTTATGTAATTTTATAATTAATTTAAATTTCAGTTTAAGTAGTGACACTTGGATACCATATTGGACAATGCCATTCTGGATAAGGAGAAGCTTACTTAATATGAAAACTGTCCTCTTCGGGCAGCTTCCATTTTTCCATAAAGGCATGTGATTAGGAAGACATATACTTGATTATTGCAAGGTGAGCATCCTGTTTGCTCTTTGAAGCCCAATATCTTCCTACCGGTGCCAAACATTTTTTTGGCTTTTTGCTGGTTTTTAGTAGTATAATTGGAAATAATTTACATTGAATATTCCTGCAACCAACATTTTTGAAGGGTCCGGATAAAAAGAAAAAAGAAATAAGATGGTAGAGAAGATTCACTGGACATATACATGGTATCAATTCACACCCACATATACATGCATACCCTCACCTTATTATATACACAGACACATGCGTATGTATTCCAAGTGCATTTAATTTTTTGTTCTTTGTCTAAGCTAAATTTGAACAAATTTGTTATTGCTGAGTTTTCTATTTACATGTGTGTCATCGCTAATAAACCACCATAAAAGCGGAAATTCAGGAGAGAATGACAGTCCAGCAATTCCAACAGTTATAACAAACCATTATATTAGTAGCCATGTTGTTTCAGTGACCAGTTTTGGTGAAGTAAATATTCTTGGAGCCAGGCATAATTGACAAAAAGCAAATGCAAATATCAAAATGAAGATGCCACTTTAGGTCTGGGGGAAGGTGGATGGGATGTATGTAGAAAAAAGTTAGGTGTGAGGGCATTTTACCCTGGCTACGGATACTACTGCTAACGCACTTGGAAAATATTTGTTTAACCAGTAGAATATAGTTATAATAAACTACTGGCAGGAAAAACACCACCTGTCATTCTTGAGACCTCACTAGACATAGCTAATCAACCATAATTTCAGGGCTTTCCAATCCTTTAATGCTACATACTAGGCATTACTTATCAATAAGAGATAAAACCTATTCAGCTTCCCTCGGGTTAGTATGATTTATTTGGTATAAAGTACCCTTTATAATCAAGGTTTAGACCAAATTCCCTCTATATAATATAGTAAAGAAGAACTTGTTTTCTATTAGACAG
This sequence comes from Rhinolophus ferrumequinum, assembly GCF_004115265.2. Classification (NCBI taxonomy): domain Eukaryota; kingdom Metazoa; phylum Chordata; class Mammalia; order Chiroptera; family Rhinolophidae; genus Rhinolophus; species Rhinolophus ferrumequinum. Next base: position 40,147,214 of record NC_046295.1, on the reverse strand, counting down.
AATCTTTTTTTTTCCTTTCTTTTTTTTCTCTGCTGGGGCCCTTTCTCATTCGCAACCACCACTCCCACCCCTGAGCATTTGTCCTCCTCATTAGTTTGACATAAGACATGCTCAGGAGGCATTTTGGAAAATGTCCCTGGCAGCCTCAGGGTTGTCTCTGAACTGAATATTAAGATGGATCATTATCTTTAATCCCCAGTATCCTTAGACCCTGTACTGCTTTTACTCGCATAGAGGTTTATGTGCTGCGGTAAAGTTCTTCCCCTTTGAGAATAGATTGTGGCTCATCACCTGTCCTTTACGTCATGGGATTCAGACAATCTCCTCGATTTTGTGGGCTGATGTCACTGATTCTGCGTTGAACTATATGCTCATCTCTTGTGCATTCTGTTCACCAGCGCAGACCCACAAGATCTGCCCTTCCAAAAGAGATACTTCCTTTTATTGTAGGAAGAAATGACAGAGACTAATACCAATGGCTTATTCTTTATACACAATTATTAATGGGGCTTTTCAAATACTGTCAAGTGATATACTACCTCCATATGGTAGAAATGAAGTGCGAAATTGTTCACTCAAATTTCCATAAAATTTTACTAACTAAATCCTGAAAACCATTTAACCCCCATCCTCCGCTTTCTTCATTTTAGTTATGTGGAAGTACACAGTGCTATAAATTTACCCTAGGAGTAAATTTATGTGGTTAGCAAGTGTAGAAAAAAAGAAACAAACAAAAAATCAGTTGAGTAATAGAAAAGTTTTATCAGAAACTTTTAGAAAAATAGAAACTTACATCTCTGCAGCTTTAGAAGCTACCTTACCTATAAACTAAAGGGTTCAAGTTCAGATTCTTTTTATTAATTTATTTTTTGGTTAAATTTGCCTCATAGGTGTACTTTTGTGCAAGACAAGTTTAGGTGGGTTGGGAATTAGAGCAAAGATAAACAAAAATTCAAGATGTAACTATTTGGAGAATAGAAGCTAAGAAGTAAGCAGTTTATATGCTTACATATCAAGACCTATGCAGAGGTGAATTTATCAAATGACTAAAAGGCCCACATTTAATTTAATAACACATAAAATTCCTTTTTACCAAGAGATAGTGCATGCCAATTATCCAAACTTTTAAAAATCTGGAGGATTTTCTTTTCCTTTTTTTTGGGGGGGGGGGGCTCATGTGCACCCTTGATCCATATCACCTTGAACTTCATCAGAGGGACTGTGACCAGAGGCACAAAATCCAGGGAGATTCACATAGAGAATAAGTACCAGGGGCAGTGTCTTTGTTTCAGGCTCCATGTAAAAGAGAATTGCATGGTTCATTAAACAAACACTTAAGTTCCTGCTTTTAACCAGACCCTGAGGATATAGTGAGAATAAGACAGAAATGGCTCCAAGACTCAGGGCTGCTCACTATCTGATATAAGAGTTCTGTGGCCAATGTCAATTGGGAAATAATTCGTTTAGATGAATGCTTAAAAATGGAAGAAAAGCTAGATGAAATTCTTTGTTTACTTGTCCTTTGTCATTAATCTAAGAAGTTCAGTTGGGGACTCAAGCCACCCAGCTGGGTTGGGCATGAAGGTGGAGAACACACTTGAGTCATAGTCTGAGGACACCACCTACACAACCCTTGTAAGACTTGCATGGCGGTTACAGCCTTTGGCATCATCATGACTCAGAATAGTCTACATCCTTATATGAGTAGCTGTGACCAGCCAGTGGAGCTTCTGGGCCTCCCATAGAAACTCAGTCTGTTCCTTAGCATCTCTACTTACTAAGCCACTTGTGCACCAGTCAGACTTAACTTAGTGACCAAAAGGTCCCAGTTACCTAGGACTGCAGCTTTAACTCTAAAAATCTCACGTGTCAGGAAACCAGCCCCTCATTTGCAGGCAAACCTGGACATGTGGTCACATTTCACTATAGGCCTATGTGCCTTTCACCTAACCTAGTTAGCACAGGTTCCTCCACAAGCTACAGTAAAGTCTTTTCTTCCTATTTCATTGGCAATATGATATTTTTATATGTTCTTACTTTTCCTCTTAATGCTCTACCAGCATATACTTTTCTTTTCTTATCTCCAATTCCCTTTGTCTAGAATTCTTCCAGTGGCTTAAACAGACTCCAGCAAAGCATCCATCTGAAAACCCTTAATGTAGGAAATAGGAAGGCAATGCCTTACCATCTCTCGACATTCCTAGGGCAAGACACTTCTGCAGTCGGCAGTGTTGGCAACGGTTTCTGTTGGTTCTGTCAATTAAACAGTTTCTCTGCCTTGGGCAGGAATAAGAGGCATTGTTCTGCTGGCTCCTCCTAAAGAATCCCTAGAGGGGAAAAAGAGAATGGGAGGGAGATAAGAGTTAAAAACAAAAAAGGGAAAGGAAGACCATTAACAGTTTTGGTTGCTACATTTTCTACAGTGAACATAACTGAGTTTAATTTTTAAAATTCTTTGGATATCTCCTTTTGGGTAGCTTACAGATGTTTTTACTGGGGCACATAAGTACTATTTACAGAGATATGAAAGTATCATTCATTCATTCATTTAATCAATGTTTACTAAAGACATTTATGAGGTGTGCTGCTCTGTGCAAAGAAAAACACAACAGAGTTTCTGTCCTAAAGAGCAGAGGAAAAGGAGTGGCAGAGGAAAATGTCACTGCTAAGCCAAATATGACAAAACTTGATGGGGACAATAACACAGGTTTATATCAAGTGCTGCGGAAGTGAGGGACTTGGTGTATCGGCCGCAATAGCAGTACTGAGGAGTGCAGGCTCTCTTTCTAATTTCTAAGATCCATTTTTACCATGTGAAAAATTTTGAATTTGGCCAGAATAAATCTGAAAGGTTGTTTTTTAAACCAGTGATGTACCTTATAATCAACCACATCTTTGAATAAAACAATATGGTATATGAACTGTTCTATAAAAAATAAGCTATAAGTAAAGCTAAACTAATGCTCTCTGTTTGGCCTTAGACTAAAGTGATGTAGGAGGTTTTCATGTAAATAAGTTTGGGTCCTGCTACAAAATGACCTGCCATGGACCTTACATTACCTTTCTGAGTAAACCCACAGCTGAGTTTATTATTTTTTAAATTCTTTGGATACCACTCACCTTAGTTATCTTACAGAAAACTCTACTGGGAAAAACGAACATTTTCTCAAGAGATATGAAAGTATCATTTACCCATGAATTCACGTACTTAATCAGTTTCCCTAATCATTCTTCACTCTTGAATTGCAATACAGCAAACGCGCAACTGCTACGAACAAAGTGGTGGTCTATAGGAGCTTTGCGAGGAGAAATTTTAGGAAAAATAACCCACAGTATCACCCTTTGAAAGGGGGAAGCCTAGGAAAGTTCCAGGTGGTGAGCCCACTACCCATCTTGCTGAGAGGCCTGGCATACGTCACCTGGCTTCTGTCAAACAGCTTCCATATTTCCTCAACTGTCAACAGGAGATAGATTGGGGCTGCGACTAGGGTTGAGACTAGTGAGGCAATCACCTTGGCCACAAAATTTAAGAGTCACCAAAAGTCTTGGTAATCAGGATAAGTAATATTTTAAAACAATATGTTAAAAATCAACATTAATGCAAAAAAACTCCCCAAAGTTTACATAAAGACAGGACCAAGATTGGTAATTTCCCTTTGTTTCAGCTGTAATTTCCCTTTGTTTGGTACTGTGAAGAGATCTTGGCCAACCTGTGAAGGACCTCAGAAATGGATGTGTGGCCAAGTGTCTTCTTAGAGAGAAAGAGTACCAACTGGTTTTGTGGTTGTAAGCCCGAAGCCACTCAGCAACAAGCACTAGTTTCATCCTCACAGATCCATATGTATTATTTATTTAATGGACCATCGGTGGCAGAATGAGATATCTGATTGTCCAGTTCAAATGATTGCATGGAGCCCCTTAAAATAAAGATTATATTTGAGCTACCAGGGATTGAAATGATGGACTTCATATACCATGAAAGCTGACAGAAAGTATAACCTCAGCCCTTTGATCGTGATTAAAGAGGACTTGGAATTTATATTTTAAGAAAGAATTGGGTGGTTTTTAATCTTTGGGTACTCTAGTGCCACGTAGCAGAAGAGTTGACAGAAAAGACTTTTACTAAGTCACAGCTACAGCCCTAATTCAAGGCCAATTTGACATTAATCACGAGGCATTTCTTGCTTTTCTATTGCTCATTATTGTAAATAAGGTTTTTGGCATGAAAAAGAGATTTCATTTCAAATTTTATTGAATGAATAGGAATTTGAATAAGTGCACAAGCTGAATTGATGTTATTTAAAATGAGTTGTTTATGTTGACTGGAAAACAGTATTATGAAAATTCAGAGGTTGATACTAAATGTGCTGACACTGACATCTTATTCTTAATGGAATTTCTTGAGTTTTCTATTTGGAGAAGAATGTAGCATATTTACCAATGTGGGTTTTTCCATGAAATAAAAAAGAGGTGTGGTATACAATTTTACTTTGACTAAAACCTCATCGTATGGTTTAGAATAATGCATAATTTCTTTGATTGTGGATTCCGCCTTTAAACAGAAAAGATGACAGGAGCCTGAACACTTGTTCCTGACTATTGGCCTGTTGGAATATAAATATATTTCTTCAGCGTTTAAATCTTCTGGAAATTACTGCTTTAATGTCTTACTCCTTAACATGAATATGTCCTCATATTCTGAAATCAGATATTTTCAAAATAGACCTTATACAATGAAACACAAAGCTTCACTTTGACACGAATCTAAAAAATATTTTTTCTGTGGATACTATGACCAGAGCTTTTAAAATTTCACAATAACCTGACACAGTGGTGGATATACTTTCACTGGAGAGGGTTCTGATTCCAAAATTATTAGTGTTTACAAAGAAAACAATTTGTCTACCTGCCCAGCGATAGTAATAACTTATTTTAGGGGTTGGGACAAAAATTGCTGATTTGTAGTTTTGTTTTATTGTTTCTTCTGATAAGTTGAAAAAATTGAATTAAGGTGGATAACGTGCAGTTCTTAATTGCAGGTCTGCAGAGGAACAGAATGCAAGGCGCATCTCATGATGGTCAAATATGGATGATTGATAATCACTTCTGAAGCAGGTCTGTATGTTGATGGGTTACTTACTACCTTAATGTTATTGTCTCATCTCTGCATCCCTGCCCGAATTTATTTTCTTTCTTTTTTTTTTCCTTTTCTCCCCTCCAGTTTCAATTCCAGGAATCATACTTCTTGAGACATTGTAAGACATTGACAATTTTTCACAGAGCACCACTATTTGACAATCAAAATACTTTTTGTTTAATTTACATTTGAAAGTCTCTTAAGATTAAGGTGGGTTCTTAGAATCTATGATTGTGCTACTTCTCCTTCAGTTTGCTGATCTTAAATTAATGATTTACTTTCTTGCATCTTTGATTAAAAATATAATTGTTGTTGCCAGTAACTTTGCCAGCATATCTCTTTTCCTTCCCAGAGTATACAGCATTTTATTTGTCCTGGTTACACATTGCCCTTTAAAATTGGTTGTACACTGGTTTTTTCCCCCTTGATATTTAGTCTCTCTTTCCTTCTAAGGATTGATTTAACAAATTTGCTGTTAAATTTCAAATTTCTCTTATTTCAGACTAAGTCTATGTTAATTACTATTCCCCCACCTTCTTTGTCCTATCTGTCTGTCTGTCTGTCTGTCTGTCTGTCTATCTGTCTATCTATCTATCTATCTATCTATCTGTCTGTCTGTCTGTCTGTCTGTCTGTCTATCTATCTATCTGTCTGTCTGTCTGTCTATCTGTCTATCATTTGTCATCATCTATCTATTCCAGCTTTGTATTTTAAAAGCAACTTGCCCATAGGAATGAGTTTATTTTGGAAGGATTGGTTGCATCTGTCTGGGAGGGGAACACTGGACTTAGAATGAAAAAACTGTTTCTGGTCATGCTCTCTCACTAACTAGATCAGTGACATTGGCCAAATGACATAATCTTGTTTATACCTCAGGGCCTCATTGAAAAATAAGGAGGTTGGGGCAGATGATTTTTAATTAATTTAGAGATTATGTGGTCTATTAACATTTCATGCTTCCGGTTTTTAAAATATTTTTCTGGCATGTGAGAATAAAGGATGGCCATATGCATATTGCAACTATTACTTTGATTTCTTCTTTCTCAAGCAGATAAATAAATATGGGCCCATTAGCTTACAGTCTTTAGTTCTTTCATATATAGTAATAAATGCCATGGAATTTACTGGACACAATACTGTTAAAAAGGCAATTATTAGCATTTATATTTCTGTAAATGTGAATAATTCGGTATTTTACATAACAACCCATTTTTAAGTATCTGCTGATGAATTAGACAATAACAAAAAGGTTAAAAGACAAAGAAGGGAAAACAAACCCACCCACCCACCAAAGGAGAATTCCTGAATGTCAGCAGCAGGCACCAGAATCCCTTAGCAGGCCTTCTTTTAAATAGGTGTCACCACCTGCATAGGAAGGTACATGGAGGCCTGGGGCAAACATGGCTGCTCTGGGCAGTGCTGTGTTTAAGTCCCGTACCTTGCAGCCTTCACACGTGATGACTCCGTAGTGGATCCCGGAGGACTTATCGCCACAAATTTTGCATGGTATCACTTCAATTTGTGCTGAAAAGGGAAAACGGACAGTTTGAGCTTACAGAGTTGTCTTCTTCCTTTCACCCTCCTTTCTCCCTCCCCGCCAGACTTTAGTGTTTGAAGATACTGGGGGTGGGGATGTGGGGTCATCCACTACTATTTGAATGGCCTCCCTAAGCTGCTTCTAATTGAAAGGGCATCCATCTTTTTGCTTTCTTTTTGTCAAACAAAATATATTTCTCAAACTAATATAACCAGGGACCACAAATTTTCTAAACTTTTGCCTTCACTGTTTTTTTCCTTTTTAAACTTGACTTTGAAATAGTGTGACGCAGAAATCCCTGGAATCTCTGTCTTTGGTATTCTTATTTTGCACTTCAAACATTAAGTCACTGAGAGTTATCACATTGCCTTATTTCAGTAATATTTGAAATAAGGAAATAAAGCAAAACTGGAGGCGGCGGTGGTGACTTTATACATTACGTGGCTGACTGTTTACTTGTGAAAATGCCAATAATGAATCAGCCAGATATTTACTGAGCATACACTATGTGTCCACTAAAATGATAAAGGTTGTTGACACAAGATACAATACACTGACACCAATAAACTAATTAATAAAATATAATACATGGAGAAATCAGAGAAAAATGATAAAGTATGTGGGTACTAACTATGACTTCAGTAGGAAATAAAATCATTTGATTTGAAGTGACAATTTGGTTGCTTTTGAAGATTGTGTAGGATTTAGTTAGGCTGAAGTGAAAGGCAAAGGGCATTTCTCCAAGCAGATTTGAATGACAGAGGTCCGGAATGAATAAAGGAGGTCCGGAATGAATAAAGGAGGTCTGGAAAGAATGAAGGAGGTCCAGAATGAATAAAGGAGGTCTGGAATGAATGAAGGAGGTTCAGAATGATTGTGGCTTGTGATCATTGAGACAAGCAACCTGGCTCTAATGGAAACTTGGGCCTTATAGTTGGATAGAGGAAGTGATAGCAGATTATGGAGCTCCTGCAATTCAGGCAGAGGAATTTTCAACTGATATCACTTGTCACAGGGAATCAAAGAAGCGAACGGGGGAAGAAATGATGAAAGTGGTGGTTTGGGTACCTTAACAAAGGTGAGTTTCGTAGGTTAACCAGAAACAAGTGGAAGACCAACTAAAAGGCTACACCTAACCTGGGTGTTAGCAGATGAACGTGTGGATTACATCAGTAGCAGGATAAATGGAGAGGAAGAGGCAAATAAAAGATAGTGCAAAGGTAGAGGTTGAGAAGATAAATGACAGAAAGGACACAGAGGTAGAAACCAATGAATAATAAGGTGACTCTAGCTTCCTAGCCTTGAGGGTAAGATTAAATAGTATGTTTGACAAAAATGGGGATGGGGGTAAAGCAACTACTTTGTGGATTATGGTGGGGCATGGGCTTTCCATTTTACATGTGTGCAATTTGGTGTCTTGTAGGCACCTGTATATAGAACCTCTTAGAAAGATGATTTTAAGTCATCAGCATCGAGATTATAGATAAGTTCATGGGATAAACTTTATTTAGAATGTTGTAGTTCCCGTGTCTCTGATAGTATTCAAAGTGTTGTTAAAATTAAACACACTATGAAGATTTGCTTTTCCAACTCCCAATTTAAAATAATTATGCAAAATATGCTTCAAATGCTTTGTATATCAATGTGCCACTTGGATGTTTTTTGCAGTTTCTCACCCTTGAATATACAAAACAAATAAATGCAAGAAATACCCTCTTTTTCTTATTGTTCTATATTAAAAAAGGATATTAGGTTGGTGCAAAAGTAATTGCGGAGTTGCAATTATTTTTAACCTTTTACATCACAATTACTTTTGCACCGACTTAATACTTAGCTTTAGTTGCATATTAAATTTCTTGAAACTAAATATTTCATAGTAAGTTTAAGTCACCTAGTAAGTTTAATTCAGTGTTATATCGTTATTTTTCATATGAGAAAACTGAAGATCCAGGTGGTTAATGATGCCCTTGAGCTGACCTGGGAGATGGCAACCAGAAATTACCCAATTTTCCTGATATTTCATTCAGTAGCCCTTTCTCTGCCACCCACAAAGATAAAATATGAATACAAATTTGAATTCCTATATTACTGCAATAACACCAGCTGAAGAGATAATGATGAAAATATCAGAAGAGACAAAGTCAATTAAAATACTTATGAGACTATTTTTATTTGCTTCTAGTGTTTTACCTTTCACATTACATTAGCTAGTATTTATTTTCAAGATTTGTGATACAGAAAAATGAGAGATTTGATGTTCTGTTCAGTTCTGTTCTCTTGGATTCCAGTCCCTAATATGTTAATGATTGGGGCCATGGCCATGATAAAATCTCTGATCTTGTTTTTTGGTTTATAAAGCTTACCTGACAAACTTCATAGCTTTATGAGGATTAAATGAGTTGTTTAGTAGAAGTGTCTTGTAAATGGCAAAGACTTACAAAATGTCAGTACTCTTCATCATCATCATTGTGAACTGCTATTACTAATACTTTCGGACAAGAAATAGGATAAGCCACATTACTATTTTTTTCTTAAAAATCTTATCATTTATAAAAACCAAATGAAGTTATTTGTACTGTTTTCTTTTTATTTCATTTTTTGATAACCTTTCAAACGGTGGACTCTTTACAATGATTACAAAATTGACTAAAAATCCCAGGTATCCATTGTACAGTTTTTAGGCTTATATGATATTAAGTCAGAGGGGCTCTTTGCATAAATTACTCCCCAGGGAGTAACTTACACATGGGGAGAATCTGCTTCAATAAGTTCTTAATTATAAAATGATCTAACTCTAAAGGAAATGAAAATAGAGGTAATTTGCCCCCTGGGATGTGAGAAGATGTTTTTGAAAGCCACAAAGGTTATCTTACACAACTTCAGAAATACAAATGGGATAAGAAATGATTCCATACAGCATCTGCATATTTATACATATTTATAATCCTAGCTCAACATGTAATCCTGAAGAACCATAAACACTTTAACAGTATTTTTAAAGAGAAAGAAGACACTTACAAGGGTATATGTGTGTTGCTGTGTGTGGGAAGGGATGATCGATTTGGAAAACCTATGACCATTTTTACTTATGGCAGAAGAGATCATCTGAGGTTTATATAGGTGAAGGTAAACTTAAATCATTTAAAGCACTAATCCTTTGCCTTTTCTCTCATTTAAAATAAACTACTTCTGAAATACAAGTTCATACTTCATACTATGTATTTTCTAAAGCACATCTTCAAGACAGAGTACGGGTATTTCAGACACTGATTAGGACAACAGGTCACCTGATTGCTCCAACAGTTGCCATTTCTAAATAGCATTACACCAGCCGTAGCCTCCCATGAAATTGCCTTGAGTGAATACAGATCTGGTGACATGCTACCGATAGTGGTTTCAAACTGAACATCTAGGGAAGATTTGGTGACTTGGACCTCACCAGCTATTACAATGATGGTGTGATAAGGAAACTGAGGAGGGAGTTCAACTTTCATACCTTTGCTTCACTTGGGGATTAATTAACAAATACCATTCTCTGAGAGACAAATGCAGAGGAGTTGAACTGCCCTGAGAGATGGCTCGTATGCTCATTTTTCTGTTTTTCCATTTCTTTTATCTTCCTCTCACTTATATTGATCTATTGGTAATCCTTTGTGGAGATTCTAGTTAAAATTTTGTCTACCAGTTAAATTTTTTGTTTATAAAACAATCAGATGCATTTTTTCTTTTTTTTAAAAAATTTATTGGGGTGACAATTGTTAGTAAAATTACATAGATTTTAGGTGTACAATTGTGTATTACATCATTTATAAATCCCATTATGTGTTCACCACCCAGAGTCAGTTCTCCTTCCATCACCATATATTTGATCCCCCTTACCCTCATCTCCCACCCTCCACCCCCCTTACCCTCTGGTAACCACTAAACTATTGTCTGTGTCTATGAGTTTTTGTTTCTCATTTGTTTGTCTTGTTCTTTTGTTTTTGGTTTATATACCACATATCAGTGAAATCATATGGTTCTCTGCTTTTTCTGTCTGACTTATTTCGCTTAGCATCATACTCTCAAAATACATCCATGTTGTCACAAATGTTCCTTTTCTTACTGCCGAATAGTATTCCATTGTGTATATATACCACAACTTCTTTATCCATTCATCTATTGAAGGACATTTTAGTTGTTTCCATGTCTTAGCCACCGTAAACAAAGCTGCAATGAACATTGGAGCACACATGTCTTTATATATAAATGTTTTCATATTTTTTGGGTAGATACCCAGGAGAGGGATTGCTGGGTCATACGGTAATTCTATTCGTAATTTTTTGAGGAACCTCCACACTGCCTTCCATAACAGCTGCACCAGTCTGCATTCCCACCAACAGTGTATGAGGGTTCCTTTTTCTCCACAGCCTCTCCAACACTTGTTACTATTTGTCTTGTTGATGATAGTCATTATAACAGGGGTGAGGTAATATCTCATTGTGGTTTTTATTTGCATTTCTCTGATGATTAGTGATGTTGAGCATTTTTTCATATGTCTATTTGCCATTTGTATGTCCTCTTTGGAGAAATGTCTCTTCAGGTCGTCTGCCCATTTTTCAATTGGGTTGTTTGTTTTTTTGTTGTTGAGTTTCATGAGTTCCTTGTATATTTTGGATATTAGCCCCTTATTGGAGGCACTGTTTGCAAAAAACTTCTCCCATGGTTGCCTCTTTATTTTGTTGATGGTTTCTTTTGCTGTGCAGAAGCTTTTAAGTTTCATATAGTCCCATTCGTTTATTTTAGCTTTTACTTCCATTGCCTTTGTAGTCAAATTCATAAAATGCTCTTTGAACCCAAGGCCCATGAATTTAGTACCTATGTTTTCTTCTATGCAGTTTATTGTGTCAGGTCTTATGCTTAAGTCTTTGATCCATTTTGAATTAATTTTGGTACATGGTGACAGATAGCAGTCCAGTTTCATTCTTTAGATGCAATTTTTCTTGAAATGATATTCTTACAATGTCATAAAAAGTCATGAAAAATTGAAAATAATTTGATGTTTTATGTTATATTAGAACAATTTATGCAGTATAGTTAACGTAATATGCTGTGATTTGGCTGGCAGGTCCTATTCAACAATTATGGAGTAGTCAAAATGTGTCTCTTTTATGAAGATGGTAGTTCTCTCCCCTCCAGTGTCTCCTGAAGGCCCTTCCTTGCTTAGGCTCCTTACCACAACATCACACAAAATCACCATGTATTCAATTCTTCCTACTAATCAAAATGTACACATCTTTTGTTCTGCTCTCTCTCAGAATCCCCTGCTGGTGAAGGCAGGTGTTAACTTAGATTAACTAATCCAGGCTAATGAGTTAACTAGAAGATGTATCACTTTGACCCATCAAAATATCTTAACTCTTAAAAGATTAACTAATCCAGGCTAATGAGTTAACTAGAAAATGTATCACTTTGACCCATCAAAATATCTTAACTCTTAAAAGCATCCATCAGGAATGGTAGTAATAATAGGCTGTTCAGGTACTTTCTGGTTGGAAGAAACAGTTTTACTCTGTGTGCTCTTGTGACTCAATTCCATCTCTTAAAACTCCACCTGACCATTTTATATTCAGGTATTTTGAGTCCATTGACAACAGGAGCCAGGTCAAACTCTTTTTTCTTATTTTCTATGGAGCCCAAAAGAGAATTTTTATAACATCTTAAAGCAGTGTTACTAAATTTCTTTCTCTTTCAGTACAAGCAAGAGATTTTCCATACTCCGTTTTATAAAAGAGGCTTTAAGCAATACTGATTTTCCATATATGGGGTGAGGAGAAGAAATCAGAATCTTGAGATTAGGGTAGATGTATATTTGGAAATAACCCCCCACCCCAGGTGATTAGGCCCCACTGAGGATTAAATGAATCACATTATTAAGTAGGAATTCTCTGTAGCATATAAACCATCTGTAAAATCAATAAAAAACTAATCCTTTCCCTAGAATCTGAAAATATTAAGGAGTGACCAGTAATTTCCTGACTCTTGATTTGGGGCTATACTTGTGGTATCTTTTGTTTTCTGCCCTCACCTCCTTTTTACCTTAAGGGAAATAAGCATCTACCCAGTCTATAATAACTCCCATTCCTGGACACTGGGTTTGCCTCTTAGTTTCAGTTTCCCAGAATTTTCCATTTATACTAAAAGTGAGCAGTGCAGGAAAAACTCTTAATGTCTGAGTAAAACACAATTTGCACTTATAAAAACTTCCAATAAAGATGACTATTTTGGTTTAAAATCCTTTCACAGATGGTTTCAGTAGCTCAAGTTGCATCTCATCTACTCAAATTGCATCCCATCTATTATTTGCAGCAAATCCAAGTTAAAATCACTGTGTGTACTCTGTCCCTCTCTCACTGGCAGACTGACATGTGTCTACCTCTCTTAGGTATAAAATCTTCCGATGTCACATAAACACAAACTCAAAGGATGAAACAAGTATTCCTAAGATCTGGTTTCATAGTAACACTGATTTGGCAGAAAATAACTCCCAAATTGGGGTGGGATGGAAGTGTGGAAAAAAAATGAGACCCTCAAAAAAAAAAAAAAGTAAGTCTTTGAGTTTTTGCCCTTATCTCATGCTATATAGCGAGTCTAAAAGATTCCTGATGTTGGATCAGGTTTGTGTTCATGTATAGCTCATCAGGACACACAGCATTGTAACCCCAGCTTCCTGCTTAAATCCCAAATACAGTGCATGAAATTCACTGCACTCCAATTCCTACTATAATGCCCTACACCCATCAGCATTTGAGGTCTCCCTTTCTTCCCAAACTCTCTGCTGTAATATTCTGGGTAGTGGTTTGTGTGAACCCTCTGTTTCATTCAGTTGACAGACAGCTTCTGAATGACCTAAAGGTAACTACTTTCTTGAACTATATATCATTGGAAGCTAGAATTAAAAAAAAAAAATTACTATCATATATTAGTGGCAAAAGATGATTTTTTTTTTAACGGCACGATTGGTATGATTATCATGAAGGGAGTTGATTTATCTTTTACATAGGATCATTTACCTCTGAAGTGTTGCTTGTCTACTCTAACTCCTCAGAAGATTGAAATAACAGAGACTGTAATCAACAAACAACAATGAGAGTGATTAGTATTATCATTAGTAGCAATTACTGATAATAAGTTGAATATCCCCCTTGGAAACAAATCACTTTCATAAATCATAGTGGTTTTAAACTCATAATTTATGAATTAATTCCCATTAAATATATCTTGTCCTGTGAAAGTTTTAATTATAATGAGATAATGTGTGTGTAGGACCTGACATCATTCAGGTTGAAAGGAGTTAATGTGTACCACGACCACCCAAAGTGTGGTCCATCCAAAGACTGGTGGCACTGGCATGTCCTGGGAGCATGTTAGAAATGCAGATTATCAAGACTTATTCCAGACCAATGAAATCAGAATTTGTTGTTTAACAAGCTCCCCAGGATGGCATTCAAGGTTGAGAAGAACTGTTCTATGATCCCAGGTAATTACAGTTGTAGCTACTCTAAGAACTGATGGAATTTTAAATTTCTCTGGCACTAGGAAAAATTAAAAACTTGACAGGATTCTGGAAAAGTAGTTTCTGCTATTGTCTTTTAGGCATTTCTCTTTTGTTCAAAAGGTGGTAGGACAATGGAAGGATTAGTTACAAAAAACTCTTGTCATTAACTGACAAGGCAGAAAAAAGAGAAGCCAGTGTGTTTCCAGAAACATCTTGCCTTACTGTAATTAACACCTAGTGTACTGGGTTTCTTTTGCAGATTTAACGATTGTCAGCTGAACCTATATCTTCTTCACATTATAACACTGTGTGGCAGTGTGTCCCCCCTCTTCTGTGGACTTGCTCTTGGGGTTGTGGCCATTAGCTCACTCTCTGGATATTTGGTGTGAAAAATCCATATGACCCAGCAATCCTCCTCCTGGGTACATATCCAAAAAATCTGAAAACATTTATCTATAAAGATATACGTGCTCTGATGTTCATTGCAGCTTTATTTACAGTGGCCAAGACCTGGAAACAATCAAAGTGTCCTTCGATAGATGATTGGATAAAGAAGATATAGTATATATACATAATGGAATACTATTTGGTCATAAGAAAAGATGAAATAGTACCATTTGTGACAACATGGATGGATCTGGAGATTATTATGCTAAGTGAAATAAGTCAGACAGAAAAAAAGTCGAGAACAATATGATTTCACTGATATGTGCGATATAAAACTGAAAACAACAAAGGAACAAGACAAACAAAGAAACAAAAACTCATAGACACAGACAATAGTTTAGTGGTTACCAGAGCATGGTGGGGTGGTGGTAGATGAGGGTAATGATCAAATATATGGTGAAGGAAGGACAACTGACTCTGGGTGGTGAACACACAATGTGATATATAGATAGTGTAGTACAGAATTGTACACTTGAAACCTATGTAACTTTACTAACCACTGTCACCCCAATAAACTAATTAAAAAGAAAAAGAAAAATCCTCTCTTGAAAAGATTTTAAAAAATAGTTTTTCTATTTTAAGAATGGAATTGCACAAAGTTTACTTCTTTCGGTGGAGATAAGGAGATCAAACAACGTTCGAATCAGAAATGAACTCATCTCAGCTATTTGTGGAATTCTGGAAACAAAACATCTGGGAAGCTGCCCCACCATGTGGGGGTAGATTAGTTAACACAGAGTTGAGCAGTCATGATGGATACTCACTGCATTCCTATCATCTATCATAATGCTGTCCTGAGATATGCTACTCAAAGTGTGAGTAGCAGTGTTGTTGTTCTCTGGGTACTTGATAGAAATGCAGGTGCTCAGGTCCTATCCTAGATCAACATAATCAGAATCCTCACTGTAACAATATCTCAATGATTTATATATACAGTAAAATCTGAGAAATTCTGGAAAAGAGGAAGGGAAGACATCTTACAATTTAACACTCAGGGTGTCTGCTCCCAAGCCCCAACTCTCTATAAAGAGAACTTTCTATAAAAAAAGAAGACATGTACTCTACTTGATAGCTATTTTTTCCAATTATTATTTGCTTCAGTTAAAAACCTTGTCTCTCACTCATCAAGAAAAAGAGAGAGAAGACCCAAATTAATAAAATCAGAAATGAAAGAGGGGAAGTGACAACAGACACCACAGAAATACAAAACAATTTTAAGAAAATACTACGAGCAAGTATATGCCAACAAATTAGACAATCTGGAAGAAATGGATAAATTTCTAGAAGCATACAATCTTCCAAGGCTGAATCAAGAAGAAGCAGAAAATCTAAACAGACCGATTACTACAATGGAATTGAATCAGTAGTCAACAAGCTCCCAACTAACAAAAGCCCTGGACCACATGGATTTACAGATGAATTTTACCAAACATTCAAAAAATAATTATCACCTATTCTCCTCAAACTATTCCAAAACTTCCAGAAGGAGGCAAGTCTCCCAAGCTCATTTTATGAGGCCGCCAAAACCAGACAAAGACATTACAAACAAAGATAACTATAGGACAATAGCCCTAATGAACATAGACACAAAAATCCTCAACAAAATATTAGCAAACTGAATTCAGCAATACATTGGAAAGATCATACACCATAACCAAGCAGGATTCATTCCTGGTATGCAAGGTTGGTTCATTATCCTCATATCAATTAACATGATCTATCATATTAGAAAATGAAAACTAAAAATCATATGGTTATATCAATAGATACAGAAAAAGCATTTGACAAAATCCAGCACCCATTTATGATAAAAACTCTGAACAAAGTGGGAATTGAGGGATCATATCTCAACATAATAAAGGCCATATATGATAAACCCACAGCTAATATCATAGTCAATGGGGAAAAGATAAAAGCATTCCCCTTAAGATCAGGAACAAGACAAGGTAGCCCACTTTCACCACTTTTATTCAACGTAGTTCTGGAAGTTCTAGCCACAGCAATCAGACAAGAAAAAGAAATGAAAGGCATCCAAATTGGAAAGGAGGAAATAAAATTATCATTATATGCAGATGACATGATACTATATAGAGACAACACCAAAGACTCCACCAAAAATTTATTAGAACTGATAAATGAATTTAGTAAAGTAGCAGGATACAAAATCAACATTCAAAAATCAGTTGCTTTTGTATATACCAATAACAAACTATTCGAAGGAGAAATTAAGAAAACAATCCCATTTACAATTGCTTCAAATACAATAAAAATACTTAGGAATAAATTTAACCAAGGAAGTAAAAGACCTGTACTAAGAAAATTATAAGACATTGAAGAGAGAAATTAAAGAAGATACAAATAAATGGAAACATATACCATGCTCATGGATAGGAAGAATTAATATGGTTAAAATGTCCATACTACCTAAGGCAATACATAGATTCAACACAATCCCTTTCAAATTACCAATGACATTTTTTTACAGAACTAGAACATATAATCCTAAAATTTATATGGAACTATAAAAAAACCTCGAATAGCCACAGCAATCTTGAGAAATAAGAACAAAGTGGGAGGAATCACGCTATCTGACATCAACTCATACTACAAACATTTGTTTTAGGCCACAGATGTGTGCAAAACCAAGTTTCTATCTTCAAAATGACTCCAGTGATTGTACAGCCCCCACACAGTTTAAATAATCTGAACACAGGGCAGACTGAAATGAGCACTAAATGAACGTGGAAGAGGAAGACACTGACTTCAACTGGAAGAAACTGGGAAGGTTTGGTGAATAAGGTGGATTTTGAGCCGGGTCTTAGAAAGTGAGCAGGGCTCACTAGTAAATTTCTAGGGAGACGGCAAAGTCGAAATTTTTGACTAAAGATTGAAAGAGGAAAATCCAGTTATAAGAGTAAAATTCCAGATTAGGCATTTAAACTTATTTTGGAGACCAAGTTAATGGGGTTAAATGAAAAGTAAATAGTGGCAGAATGCTTTTAGAATGATCAAACAACCATGTTTTTATCTAGTCAAATGTCAGGTTGAACCATATGGAATCGCCACATTTTTCTGTCAGAAAATAGTCAACATTGGCAATTTCATATAATTCAACCTGGATTGTTCACTGTGTTCTAAAATGCAATTCCTATACTTCATTCTTTTCAAGAATACTTGAAAAGACCAACTCACAGGGACATGCTTGATAAATATAAAAATAAAGCCATTAAATTATATTTGAAGATAGACAATTCAAAAGTTGGAACAGGATTACTAAATTAAAAAAACACAAACATACCCAGAAAACCCCAAGTAACTAAAGTTTGGGGTGAAAAGCACACAGTACTATTATACTTCTCATTCTCTTCATTAATAGAAGTGGGAGAGACCATCCCTGAAGTTCTCAGCACTTGTTCAGAGAGTTTGAAAATAATAAAAACATGTCTCTTTCTGCTTGGTGACCAAGAAAGACTAATTCTCTTAGAGTGTGTTAAAAACGAGACAAGTCACAACTACAGGGGAAAGGACGGGGATATATTCTAAAATACAGTGATCAGAATCTAATTTCAATGCCTTTGTTCTTGATAAGAGAAACCTTGTGAAATAAAAGTAGCATCGTTATCCTCTCCTAAGATATCTGGGTGGATTTATTTCCCCCATGAGGACCATCTTCACATAAGATCCGAATGTTAGTGCCATATTAACATTTTTTCTTCCTAATGTAATAATAACTTTATTTAACTGACTCATAACAGCTTACAATTTGCTTGAATGGCAGAGAACTAAACAGTAATATTGTCACTCTGTCATATTTAAAAACACTTCTGTATTTTAATATGCCCTTAGCAAATTATTTGATGCAGCAAATAATTATATAAACAACTTCAAAACTTGGGTGAGATATTTACACCTGTTTTGCGTGTGTCAGAGAGGGAGAGAGAGAGAGAGAGAGAGAGAGAAAGAGAGAGAAAGAGAGAAATGGAAAAAGAACAACCAGTACCAGTAGCCCCAAAGAGTTACTTTGCCATCAGAGGGTTGACTTAGGGAAAACGTTGTATGAATAGGCACTTCAACATGACATTAGGGAGTTTTCACTTATGGGAGAACACCTTGGACATATAATGATACCAGTGATTGCTGTATAAGAACTCAGATTTTAGGAACTCATTTTTTGCATTTTATACAAGAGCTTTGATTTTGTCTTTAACATAAACAATGCTATAATAGCAAAATATATCCCAAGTTTCTGTATTAAGAATTACATTATTATATCATCTATGTTCTAGCAAATTGCAATTCATCTGCCATTGCCTCAGCATTGAATCTTGAAATAAAAAGAAACTATAGGATTACAGAGACAATCTTAATTTTTACTTCATCTCTAGAGACATAAATGAGTTCAGAGGCTGTGGAAAGGCATGTTTGGGTTTAGTTCATCTTTACATAGATGCCCTTTTTCAAAGAAGGGGACACATAGAATTTAGAGGAAGGTATTCTCCTCAGCATGCAGCACCAGAAATTATTTAGGGGTAAAGTGATAATTTAGGATGTCACTCTAGAAGCTCTCTTTATAATTTCACCCTATGATAAATGTCACATATACCCTGTATCCATGTAGGCAAAAGCATAGACACCCAACAAATGTAGAATTAGTGCATGGCTCCTCTGAAGACTGCGGTACCTGTTCTGCTGAGACTGTACACTTTCCCTAAAGAGATTACCAGCATAATCCTAGATATTACAGGACCCGAGTTATCTTATTTTTGAGCTCATCAGATCCAGCATGTTGCATGTAATCTTTAACAGCTTTATTCAGCGTTTATGTAAGCTAGTGAAGGAGTTGTACGAACACGATGACAAAGTAGTAAGAATAGAGACTGCGATTTTCAAATTCCATTTTAACAAATCCTCCTTTTGAATTTTTTCTTGTACAAGCAGAAAATTCGTAATCATTATTTGATAGTTTACAATTACATTTGCTTGGAGATATTTATGGTTGTTAGCTGTCTCTCTTACACATTAATTTCTACCAAAGGAATTTTGATGCTACCAGGTGGACTGAATTGTAGGAGAAAAAGTTTTTTGGTTTTTTTTTTTTTTACATTTCTTTAGAGGCTTGAATTACTTCTAAAATAGCAGACATACTTATTATTGGTGGAAAATAACAATAGAGGGAAATAATAGAAGAAAAAGACTGGTGAAAACCAGAAATTGCTAATCATGGCACCAAGTATTCTACTGTAGTAACTTAAAAAAAAAGCTGCAGCTTTAATTTAGGATATTCCTTTTAATTCCACTAAAATTTAAGAGGAAAGTAAAATATCTGCTTTTCTTTGCAAAATGTAAAGACACACTTATTCATGCAGTTCATTTAGAAAATGAGTTGTGTGTTTGCATACAGATGTAAGCTCCTAAAACCAAACACTGTGTTTTATGTAATTTTACAACAGAGGAAATCCATGTGTCTTTTTACATCAAATAAGTGGAAAGAAGAACATTTATGCTCACCTGTCAGCCTTTGCTAATTGTAATTCAAACCCAAAGAGGATTAAGTACATAGACGTTAATACGTCCAGTGTTATTAATTTCTGAACAACAATAGCAACAATATCCTGAGTAAATCTGTCAGTCATAAGGATAAATAGTTGTTTAAGACTTCATTGATATCAGAACTGCAATCTGCTGTTAATGGCTTATTTCACCAATAAAGTTTTTAAACACGTGTATTTTGAAACCGGTAAATAATTGCCTTGAAACAATATCTATTCTTTCTCTAAAAATACAAGCACCAGGAATCTGTAAGCATTGTAGAAAGATATAATGCTGAGTTTAGATAAGATTTAGTTTGATTAGTAACTTTTTGGACAATTGTAACGTTTATATTATTTGAATGAAGCAATTCCATCGATTTACATTTTAATATTTCCAACTGTTGCTGACTGCTATATAGCAACTAGCAAAAATCACAGTAAATCATGCATCATATTTTCCTGAAATATTTTTAAGACAAATACTCAAAACCTGCCTATGTTATGAAATGTATGTTTAGGTAACTATGCACTAACTTCCACGTAAAACATGTAGGAGAAAAAACAACATAATTCATCTCATTGTTAATCATCGTTTAACCAAATAGAATTTTTGCTTTTTGAAAACAGATTTCTTACATATGACAAAGTATCTGGTATAATGTATTTATGAACTGAATTTTTAAAAAATTAGAAAAGTTGAAATGAACATAATGATAGCAGTGTCAATGATTAAAATCAAAGCTACAAAATTGTGACAAGGATGTTTGTACTGTTAACCTCATATTGGTGTAATGTGGCAGATGACTATTTGAATTCAATCTTAAAACTCACACATTTGGTAGCCTTCAGGATATGATAATATTTATATATAAATGTGTTCTCTAGTGTAAAATAAAGTCTGAGTGACTTATTTATTATATACATTCTGAAGTCAGAATATATTTTATTGTTACCACACCTAGCCATTAATTTATTTTTCTGAGACCTTATGAATGCTTACTGTCTTGTCTGGAGAATAGTTCATACAGCTAAGCGTCAGAAGAGAAAAGAAAATGTAAAACTCACCAGTGGCGTCAGCTTTAGATTTGAGCTCGTTCTCACACATTTTGATGTCGCAATTAAAAATCTAAATGAAAAATATTGCACTTTTCACTAGAGGTCTGACGACTGTCTCTATGTTACTCCACAACTAGAATCCCAACAGACTGCATTAATGAGATTAAATGAAAGAGGAGTTAAAGGCATCAACTGTTCCATTTCATTAAGTAAGGGTGAAGGGTGCCCAGGCAAGAAAGGCAGGAGGTAGAATACTGGTTTTTCTTTCTAATACTACTTATTCACAAAATAATGCAGCATTTGCTAAATCAGAATCAACAGTCTAAAAACATCACTTCCTTCCCACCCCCCAGAATTACATAGATACATACAGTTTCTACATTTCAATTCTCCTGTATTTTCATCCCACTGGAATAGGCATATGCCATGTAACAGAGTTATCTCTGTGATTATAAATATATAACATAAATTTCCTTCAGGATTAGCTTGCTCCATTTATTTTAGATCCTCTCTTGACTTCCAGGGATGAAGGACTGCATACAGGTAATACCATGTTCCTGTTCTCCCAAATACTGGACCAAAGTTCTTGATAAACACGAGCATTTTACAGTCAAATAAAATATGCATATCTTAGTTATAGCAGCAGTGGCAACAAAGCCTGGGAACCAGTTTGGGCATTTAATACTAGGTGGGCCAGTTGGGCCCAACCCTGAGATCTAAAGTGACTTCATTCTCACAACATGCCTTGGTGCTCCCACTTATAAGAATGATGAAGGTACACAGACAGAAATTTCTGATCCTCCACCCTTGTCACTAGGAAGGATAAATATATGAATATGTAAAAACTGCTTTGACTTCCATAGAAAACAGCACGACCTTAATGGGAGAGCAAAATACTCACATGACTGTCCGCTTTATTTAACTTTTGCTTAGAGTTACTAAATTGTTTCAACGATAAATCTCAAATCTATCTCTTTAGCCCTCACATCCCCACCACCTTTGACAGCTATCATTTCCTTTTCACTAATCCCTTGTCACAAAAAGTTTCTTGATCTCTGTTCCTTCTATTTCTCTTTTCTTTTAAACATCTCTGCTTTTTTTCTGGCTTACACTGTAGTAGAACTGCTTTTCGACAGGAAGGAAGGCCAGGGGTGGAGAGGTGGTTAGAGGAGGCTGGGTAAATCCATCAAATACTATTGTTAGCGTGGTAGAACTGAACCCAGTGGTGCTCAGCTTTGCATGCTCAGTGGAATAATCTAGAGAATTTAAAAATATTGATGCCCAGAGATTTCTCTCTTACCTCCCACTGATTTGTTTGGTGTGGCCAGGGCATCTAAAGTTTTTAAACATATCCAAAGTGTTCCTAATGGGCTGCCAGGACTGAAGCTTCCTGGAATGTTTCTCAGAGTCACCAGAGATGTATGTTAAATGTACAGATTTCTGACCCCCACCAATTACTGAGTCAGAATCTTCTGAGGAGGGGCCTGGAAAGCTATAATAAAAAGTACTCAAGTATTTGCTATGATCGATAAATTTGGGAAAAGCTCAAGGAACGAATCTTGGAATTTGAATTAAAACTTATGGTTTTGAATTCTTGGGTAAGTTATTTAATATTTTCTGTGTCTTAGGTTGCATATTTCTGAAATAAAATCATAACACCTACCCACTAGAGTTGCATGAGGAAGGAGTAAATGTGAAAATCCTTTGCATAGGTTCTGGTACATATTGGAAATTCAATAAATATACTTGAAAATGAATCTGCTTGCCTTGACTTATCTCCAAGATATGCATTTTAGCTGTTGGCTTTAGTTACCATTTGTTCATTCAGTCAATACAAATTAATTAGTTAACTAACTAATAATTAATGCTATTCGTACTACACACTGAGAAATAAATATTATGGAGCTCACAGTCCAGTGTGTATTGAAAACCAATCAATTTAATCCTACTTAAATTCTTCCATTGTAGTTGTCAGTTTTCTGTATAATACTAGAAATAATATTTTTAGACCTGTTGGTAATAAGGGGAAGGAAGAAAGTCATTTAAAAACTCTTTCTGGCCAGAACGTAAACAGATTTGGGGGATAGCAGATGTCTCCTGTGTTATAGTTTAAATGAGGAAACAGAATTATTCTCTGTGAACTATTTAAAGGTTATTAAATACTAACTTGTGTGGAACGAAATTTGTAGGCAACTACCATATTTCCCCGAAAATAAGGCCTAACTGGAAAATAAGCCCTAGCATGCGCGTAATATAAGCCCTACCACAAAAATAAGCCCCAGTTAAGATTGTCAGCCAGATGGACGCATTTCATACGTCTGTTGCAACACATGATGGATGTATTGAATTATAAAATAATAATATCAATATATAATTAAATATAAATAAATAATATCATTGACATTAATACTAAAAATAAATGATAATACAAACTGTAATTAAGTATTTGTAAATACCTAAGTGGGTGCCTTTGGATGAGAAGTAAACACCAATGTAAACAGATGAACTTGAGACTTATTGCCCAATGACCAATCGGAGTACAGACACAACGCAGGAAAAACGTGCGCACTTGATAACCAACGGACATGGTTGTGTCTAATATGAATCTTCATAGTTCAATACACTGTGTGTTGTAACAGATGTACTTAATGCACTTGTGTGAAATAAAGAAATGTTTCTGAATTTTGGTGCCTGCAATTTTCCGTCACTTTTGTGTGGACCATCATTCTTAACTGTCATCATTTTTGTTGCCACTCCTGTCTCTTACATCTTCAATTAACACTTGATTTAATGGTAGATTTAAAGGGAATAATATTTTGAGCCCCAGATGAGTGCAAAAAGAAAGAGCTATTCCATTGAGTAAAAGAAAGGAATTGTGGAGGACTCCCGGGGCAAAAATCTTACAGCTTTCTACAAAGAGAAGTTGGATCTCTGAATGTCCGAAAATGGCAAGCAGAGTATGATAACCTCAGCTAACAGGTAGACGAGGGAAATGCTAAGAAGCTCAAGTGTGGATCAGGTCGGCAACCATTATTTCCTGAGCTGGAAGACATCATCTGTGAATGGATTGCTGACAGGAGAGCAAAGGCTTTGGTTGTGCACAGGGCTGATATTCAAGCAATTGCCCTTGCAATGGCACTGCAGTTAGAAATATCCCCAGAAGAATTCAAAGCGTCACAACACTGGCTGGATGACAATTGATCAGAAGGGTGCCTTGTCAATCTACTACATTCCCTCCACTGGTTACAAAAGTGCATGTGTTACCTGTATTTTGGCAATTTGTCTGGATGGAAAGAAAGCCCCACCTCTAATCATCACTAAGGGCAAGAAAGATAAGGTTGAATGTGTGTCGGCATTTATGTTCTTGAAACGAAAAAGCCTGGTGCATACAAGCAGTTATAAGGAAGTGGGTCAATTTAATGCTGCCACTTGTTTTGCGAGGTAGCCAAAGAGGTCTGCTAGTCTGGGATTCAGCCAGCACTCACCGCGCTAAAGACATAAAGAACTTCCTTGCAGTGAGAAGAATAGATCAAATAATGATTCCCGCAAGAGTATCTCCGGACTCTTGATATTGCAATAAATAAGCCATTCAGGGACCATTTGCACATGGAAATCAATGACTTCATTGAAAATAGAATGGAGAGAAATCAGCGTGGAAGCTTTGAGAAGCCTAGCCTGCAAAAGGTCATGACTTGGGTGAAGAATTCATGGGATAAAATCACTGACCGCTGTGTTGCCAGTGCACTATGAGCAGGCTACACGGACAAGAAGTGCTCATTTAAGGAGAGCTCTATTGCTGGACATGAGAGATTGTAGCCAATGGTTCTACAGGAACTGGAGTCACAAGAAAGTCAAGCCAGAATTCAGGGTTTGGAGAGTTATGACGATGTTCCAGAAGAAGATGACATGACTGTATTTGAATAAATGTAGATTTTTGTACATGAATAAATGTAGATTATTGTACATGAAAAAGTAAGACATCCCTTGAAAATAAGCCTTAATGTGTCTATTGGAGCAAAAATTAATATAAGACCTGGTTTTATTTTGGGGGAAATATGATATTCATAGGGTGCTGGAAGCCAAATCTCAGGTTAGAAAGTTGTATCTCCTCATGCCTCCTAATCCTTGAAAAAATCTAGCTCCTGCTCTGACCAACCAGGTAGTGGGTATCAAAGAATATCCGAACAGACTCAGTGGCATCCTGATGCACAGAGTTTGCGCATTCCCCTAGTAACAAAGGGCAGGGTTGGAGATAGGAACACATACGTGGGGGTGGGGGTGGAGGGTATGGGGAGCCAGCCTGTATAAGGGGTATATGGTCAGGAAAGAAGGAAGAAATGTTTGGGATTTCTCTAGAGTCCTAGTTTTGTCATATCATTTTCCTTCTCAAAAACTTTTCAGCTCTCCATGATTCACAAGATAAACCTAATTTCCTCTTTGGCCTGTTTTTTCACAGCCTGCCTAGATCAGCTCTGTCTTCAGGCACTCACCCTGTGATCCAAGGCCAAAGGCGTCTATCCAAAGGATTCTGGCCCAAATTCCTTTTTCATGCCACTTCTCTCTCCTCCATGGTCCTCCTGAAGGCCTCGCTCCACTGCGCTCCAACTACCCACATGCAACCTATTCTTGAAAACCCAGCTCAACTCCGACCACCTGTGCAAAGCATACCCTGACCATTCCATCCGCAGTGATTCCCCTGGGCTCCTATGTCTCCACCACTCATTTGGTCCTGGTGTTCTTCATTAATCCTCTTTATATGGTTATCTTTTTCCTTAACTGTAAGCTCCTTAGGGATAAAACCCTTTCTTTGTGTGTCTCCCAGTGTTTAGCATAGAGAGTCAATAAAATGTATGGAGTCCATCGGTGGGGGAAGGTATACCTGTTGCCTGACTGCAGCACTGGGGGACCATAGATAAGTCTCACCACCAATGCCTACCATTTCCTTTAATTTGTGTTTCTCTTTGAGAGCAAGCTCATCTTTGGGGCATGTTGGTTTATTTGCTTGCTGCTGCTACTTAGTGGAGATGAGAGAAGGTCAAGAAAAAGAGTTCTTGCCTCTTTTTGTTCTTTATTTAATCATATTTGGTTTTTAGTGTAGGAACAGGGAGGTTGGAACAAAAAATATCTCTTGATTTCCTTTTTTCTCTTAGTCAACTACCTTTCCTTTCAGCCCCTTTGTCTGGCACTTAATTGCTAATTTAGACAATTGTCCCACTGGTGTTAAGTCTTTCCTCTGTCCTGTTGGTATATTTCCTTATTTCTGGTTAGAAGTACCATCATTGGAGGTGAGAGGGAGTTGATCTCTCCCTCTGGATGGCTCTTCCTTGACCCCATGGGTACATGTTGTGGACTGAATGTTTATGTTCCCCCAAATTCACATGTTAACATCCTAACTCATGATATTGTGGTATTAAGAGGTGGGACCTTTGGGAGGATTAGGCCATGAGGCTTAGCTCTTACGAAGGGAACTGAGTGCCCTTATAAAAGGACCCAGAGAGCTGTCTCGCTTTCTTTCACCACAATGAGAAGTTCGCAGTCTGCAACCTGGAAGAAGACCCTCACCTGAAGCCAACCATGCTGGCACTCTGATCTTGGACTTGTAGCGTCAGAACTATGAGAAATAAATTTCTGTTGTTTCTAAGCCACCCAGTCTGTGGTACCTTTTCTAGCAGCCTAACAGATTAAGATAGTACATATTCACTAAATGTCAGCTATCCTTTATAGATAGATAGATAAATAGATAGATGATAGATAGATAGTCTTATTTTGATTTCATACCCTTGAGAAAACCTTTCTTCTAAAGTCTTTACATAGAAGCTATGCATCCATTTATCAATTTCTCCTCTGAGTAATGAATCAGAATGATACTCATACACACCTTAGGGTCTACAGCTGATGTAGGCGACAGAGGGAAGAATAAGGGCATGTCAGGATCAGAACTGGGTTCTGTTCCCACCCTTTTCCAGCTATGCACTTTCAGCAAGTGACTTGACCTCATTTTTAAAGTAGGGAAAATACTTACTACTTCATGTATTTGTTATAAAAAATATATTAGATAATACATGTGAAACTATATAAACTGATATCCTGGTATACAGAAGGCACTCAATAAAGATCTAATTCCCTGAAAAATCAAAGCTGATGAGAGCATAGCAAGAAACAAGGTGAACATAGTCCCTTGTCTTTATGCATATAGAATGGTATTATTTTATCTAAATTGACCAAGTAAGCAGTGAAAAGAGTTTCTCCAGTCACAGTAATATTTTGTTCTGCCAAAATTGCATTTGCAAAATGAGGTTTATGAAGGGTACTTGGTAAAATTAAATATATTCTTTAATGTAGTCAAAACCATACATTTCCAGAAGGCTAAATGCATCATTTATGCTATTGCTCAACAGCAAAATTGTAAACATCCTTGGCCTCTATCCACTAGATGACAGTATCACTCCCTAGCTGTGACAACCAAAAAGGTTTCCAAATATTGCCAAATATCCCTTGGGGGATGCTTATCTTGTACAATTTATTTGAGAAACTTTAGCAGTTTAATTTTGATGCAGTGTAGAGTAGTGATTATTGCCTTAATCAGTAGCTATGTTATTTTGGTGAATGAGCTTACAAATATTTAATGGTGGTTCAAACCCATCGTTACATTTCCAAGCATTTTCTCAACAGTGCTCCTACTTATTTTCCACTCAAGGGAAAGTTATATGGACAATAGAATAGAAAACAAAGAGACTAGCAGTGTTCTTATTGGATGACATTAATATCAGAACCCAAAATTCAAATGGCAGAAATCTGAGCCCTGGGGGCTCATTTATTAACACATTCCTAAGCTTCCTTCTAATACATCAGAGTGCCTTTAAAGGCACTTTATTGAGTGCCTTCTGTATACCAGGATGTCAGTTTCTTAAACTTTAAGGAAATTAACAGAAATAACTTCCCAATATCATGCAAAATAGATTCCTTCCATTATATCAATTATTAGACTGGTCAAATATATAAGGTAGATTTTGGGGAACAAGTACTTTTTTATTTGCATGCAAAAGTGCTAAATATTTTTTAAAGACTTTATTTTTTAGAGCAGTTTTACAACAAAATTGAGAGAAATGCAGAGATTTTCCATATAACTCCTGCTCACACACATGCATAGCCTTCCTTATTATCAATATCACTCACGAGAATGGTGTATATTTTCAAATAAGGATGAACCCAAAGTCCATAGTTTACATTAGGATGCACTTTTGGCATTGTGCATTCTACAGGTTTGGACAAATGTATAATGACATGCATCCATCATTATAACATCATACAGAATATTTTCACTGCTTTAAAAATCCTCTGCGCTCTGTATATTCATCCCCCCAACTCCTCCCAGCAATCAGACCTTTTTTCTTGTTTCCATTGTCTTGCCTTTATTATTCTTGACATTAAGCAAACTTAAGTCAGTAGAAATCCAAGCTATTTAAGAGTTGAGACTTGAACATTAGGAAATGGCTAAAACCCATTTGCTTCTTGAATTTTGACATTTGTGCATTTAGCAAAAACATGTCTGCTGAGTGCATACAATATTCTAGTAACTGAATTAAATATACCTTCTCTTAAGGTCCTTCATAAGCTTGTATGTAATAAGACCACAATTATCTCTATGTAAGCCTACTGTGCAGGAAGAGTAAGAGATTTCCCTGGTTCTCATTTACTCGTAGCATCTGTTTGGTTACATTCAATGATGGGAGGTTCAGAATTTTGCAAGATAACAAATTTCACTAATGCATTCTCCTGCTGATCAATCAGTTATGATTTCCTTCAGCTCATATATCTTTAGTATGCTCACAAGCCTTGCTGAAATAAAAAAAATGAATTCCGTGCTGTTCTATTGGTCTTCTCAGTATAATAAATACTATCAAAAAATGATTATGGTTAGTTTGTCATTACTTAATTTTTGGTGTGCCCAAGATAAATGTCAGTGACACCAATTTACCTCCCTAGTCCTATGGCTCCAGTCTGTAATTTGTTTTAAGGTCTTGCTATTATCTACAGTGCATGCTTGTGTGTATATATATATATATATATATATATATATATATATATATGTAAATATATAGCTGTCTATCTATATAGTATAAATACTTATATATGTGTAATTAATCTTTCTCTGTCTGGATTTGAATGTGGGACATTTCAGTTATTTCTAATCTTCTGGAAGTTTTTCAGTTTGCCAGGAATCTCAAAGATTACCATCAAAGAAGAAATAATCTGTAGTCCCCAATATATCATTCTTCTTGTGGCTTTTGCTTACTTAAAGTGGCAAGGTTCACCCTTATAACCCTCTATTCAGTGGGCGACTTCAACTCTACTTTAATGACTCTTGTTGTGTACCTCCTTTCATTCTGAAAATCATTCTCCTGAGTGGAGGAGACACCACTCTTAAAAATATGCAGAGATCGATACCATAAAAATGTTCGCCTTCATAGTATTCTTGGATGATTCTTTGTATTTCTGTGGCATCCGTGATAACTTCCCCTCTTTCATTTCTGATTTTGTTTATTTGTGTCTTTTCTCTTTTTATCTTAGTGAGTTGAACCAAGGGTCTGTCAATTTTATTTACCATATGACCCAGCAATCCCTCTCCTGGGTATTTATCAAAAAAAATCTGAAAATATTTTTCATAAAGACATATGTGCTCCAATGTTCATTGCAGCTTTATTTACGGTGGCCAAGACATGGAAACAACCAAAGTGTCCTTCGATAGATGAATGGATAAAGAAGTGGTATATATAAATAATGGAATACTATTCGGCCAGAAAACATGAAATAGTACCATTTGCGACAACATGGATGGATCTTGAGATTATAATGCTAAGCAAAATAAGTCAGACAGAAAAAGTAGAGAACATTTCACTGATATGTGGGATATAAAACTGAAAACAACAAAAGAACAAGACAAACAAATGAAGAAACAAAAACTCATAGACACAGACAATAGTTTAGTGGTTACCAGAGAGTAAATGGGGTCAAATATATGGTGATGGAAAGAGAACTGACTCTGGGTGGTGAACACATAATGTGAGATATAAATGATATATTATAGAATTGTACACCTGAAATCTATGTAACTTTACTAACGATTGTCACCCCAATAAACTTTAATTAAAAAAAAATGTTTGCCAAGGTGTCTAACTTGGAAGTTGACTTTAGATCAGGTCCATCATAGGCCTGTATATAATAACGCCACTATTATCTAGTACCATGGGAGACAGAAGTAGTTTTGCATGTTGCTGGATATGCAACATCACAGAATGAGCTTTGATTGTTTTAATCCAGGACACATGACTACGAGTTGCTACACCTGGGACCTATATTATTATATACTTTTGCATGATCTTCATCCATGCTAGCTCAGAATTTTCTAGCAAAACCATTTCCACTTCTCAAGAGTCTGATCTTCTTCCATTGTGGCTGTGAAGTAAAAAGAATAACTTCTTTCTTTTATAAACATCAATGATTTTTAACCCCAGATCTCTAGGCTCTGTCATTTATTGCTATTGCTTAGATTCTATTTTTTTTTCTTTCTGTATAAAGGCACCAACAACATATCCTATTTTACATGAGAATGAGGCAATTAAGTCAGAAAGAATTCAGGTACAGTCATTAGTGCTAAACAAATTCAGTAAAAGAATTGAGTTTCTCATCTTGTACCTTCTAAGGAACATATTCACCAAGAGACAACTTAACAACCGGATACAGTAAATTACTTAAAAATGTAGAAAGTCCAAGAATGGTAGCATTATCTCTGTGTGCAGTCCAAGTTTGCATTAGCAGAAAGAAATCTGTCCCTGAAGTATCTTACAAGGTAGAACTGTGCACAGTTTTCTTCCCTAGCTCATCCTTGGGACATCTTATGGCATCTTATAGCCAACCAAAATTGTGAATATTTGACTAAACAGAGTAAAAAACAAATTGAGAATGGAAAAACCACATAAACAAATCACATGTTGCCAAACTAAATGCAGATTTAACATCCTTGAGAAACAAAATCTTTAATTTCCAACTCAAAAGTGAAAACAGGAGTTTTCATCTGATCTAAAGTTAAAAGCAGAAAATCCTGAGAAGCAATCAATGGCAAATATATCAAGCCATTCACTGTTTTCATTTGCAGAATCCTCCAGGCTCCACGGAATCAAACATTAATAACAGTTAGCATGCACTGAGAACTTAGTATGTGCCAGGCTCTGTGTTAAGAACTTTAATGTGTTACCTCATTTATTTATCACAACTCTGGGAGGTAGATGGTCATACTCTAAAGTAACTGGTGAAGAAATTGAGGCGCAGCAGGGCTAAGGAAGGGAACCTTCAGTGGTGATCTCAATATGTGGTCCACAGACGAGCCACACCAGAATCACCCGCGCGTGTGTGCTGGTGAGATATGCCAACACTCTGTCCTACCTCAGATCTACCGAGGGGTGGTCCAAATACTCTAGGAGTGAACATTATAGCACTCTGGGTTTTATGAAGCCCTCCAGCTGATTCTAATGAGAGCTAAAGTCTGAGAACAATGGCTTGGATCACACAGTTAATAATGGTGGATCCATGTCTGTTTTGGCATTTAAACCCATACTCTAAATTACATACACATTATATTGATTTCTTCATGAAGGTAAGAGGTATTTAGGAGCATTTCAAGAAAGACATACTTTTTACTAAGTATTAAGGTTTTCTTTTGTTTTGTCTATTTGAAGAAGTCCTGAAGGCCTACGTTTGCAGCCTCCGTAGTTTCAGCAGGGGAGATGACCCCTGCAAACAAGGGCAAAATGCATATTGCGCAAGCCTTTCCCTCTTTGTTTCTAAGGAGCAGACAGACACTGGGTTACCTTCTTGCTGGGGGCAAATGCCTCAGTGGACAGAATGCCTGCACTGTGGAAAATAGAGCACGTCACTGTTGTTGGGGCCAAAAATCCACAGCATGTTTCTCTTGGGTGGGTCACTTACCAACAGTACCTTGAGTTTTTGGTTCTAAAATCTGCCTACGATCCTCTTAACCCTCATGAAATTTGATTACCTGTCATAAATCTGTGTGCCTGAATAAGAAAAGAATTGTCACTTATTTTCTCTTCCTATCTCTTAAACATGATATTAGTCTGCGTTGGCATGTTCATCATTACTGTTTTCACTTATTATTGTGAGTACCTTTGCTATATTTCATGCTGACTGTTACTTCACGAGTGAATGAAAGATTTAAACTCCAGTTTCCCTGAAGAAAGAAAGGGGAAATAAAGAGAAATACATATGTATGATGATCTCTCCCTTTGCTTCCTAGGATTAAATGAAAGGTTATTGTATAAAACTTGTAGGCTTACCCTATTTTGTCAGAACAAAGGGTAAAATGCTGAATGTGGATACAATTTAGTGAATGTAGTAGCATCTGACCTTCCAATTTTATTTATATTTTGTTTTTTCTCCTTAATACTTATTAGGTGTTCAACTCGCTGTCTTAAGCACTATTAAATGGTAAATTCAAGTTATTTTCAAACTGCTTGAAAAGCGTTATCAAAATATTGCTGCTTCGGAGGTCAACAAAGCCTGGGGAATTTTCAGTAATAAATGTTATATCAAAGACTTAAAAGAATACTTTTCCTATCCTATTTAGACAATATTTCCCCCGTTGGGCTGAGATAAAATCTCAGCCAAGTAGAAATATCGCTATTTGATATTACCACACTTACTAACAAATAATAATTGGATAATCTGGAGGAATAAACATTGAATTATTGTCTGACAGTTGAAAATTAAGAACTGTATCCCATCAGCTAAAAAATTTTTCCGATGAGTAGGGCACGAATGCTGCAGGAATAGTTCAATAAATACAGGACAATATGTAACTTCAACTGTGACACAAACACTCATAGAGTGAATAACCCAATTTGCCCATGCCCTTGCAACTAATGGGGTCCAAGAATAGTTAATGCTAGGAATCTAAAAATTATCTTTTGTTTGCTAAAGGCAGTTGATGGGTGATGTGTTGGAACAGCAGCCGCCTTAGGTATGTTTCAGAAAAATGCTTATTCTGATTTTCTGAAGAGAGACTAAATGGCCTCGCTGAGAGGTTTATATTGCTTAGGGTATGAAAAAGACACAGTCGTTAAGATACCTTAAAACAGGAAAGGATTCAAATAATATTTACTCAAAAAATGAATCAATGGGAGAATTAAGACAGAGCTAATCCTCAGCATTGGATGCATCCTGCTTATTTGAGATTCTAGACCGTTGGTTCAGAAAATAACAACAAAAAATATCTTTTATTTTTTTTAAATTGTTTTTTTTTCAGTTACAGTTAACATTTAATATTATTTTATATTAGTTTCAGGTATACAGCATAGTGTTTAGATATTTATAGAATTTATGCAGTGATTCCCCGCCTAATCTAGTACCCACCTGGCAGTATACATAATTATTACAATATTATTGACTATATTCCCTATGCTGTACTTTACATCCCCATGACTATTTTGTAACTACCAAGTTACACTTCTTAATCCCTTCTCCTTTTTTCACCCAGCTCCCAAACCCCTCTTCCCTCTGGCAACCATCAGTTTGTTCTCTGTATCTATGAGTCTGTTTCTGTTTTGTTTGTTCATTAATTTTGTTCTTTAGATTCCACTTATAAGTGCAATCACATGGTATTTGTCTTTCTCTGTCTAACTTATTTCACTAAAGCATAATACCCTGTAGGTCCATCCATGTTGCTGCACATGGTAAGATTTCATTCTTTTTCGTGGCTGAGTAATATTCCATTGTATATATGTACTGCATCTTCTTTATCCAACCGTCTATTGATGGGCACTTGGGTTGATTCCACATCTTGGCTATTGTAAATAGTGCTTCAATGGACACAGGGGTGCATATATCTTTTTGAATTAGTGCTGTGGATTTCTTCAGATAAATAGCCAGTAGTGGAATTGCTGGGTCATAAGATAGTTCTATTTTTAATTTTTTGAGGAACCTCCAAAGTGTTTTCCACAATGGCTGCACTATTTTGCAAATAACATTTTGTGCTTAAGCTCCCATTCCTGTATAGGAATATAATACCACCACGCTTTGTTTTGTTCACATATAATGGAATAAACTTTTTGCAATAGACTGAATGTTTGTGTCTCCCCAAAATTTATATGTTAAAATCTGAACCTCCAATGTAATATATTAGAAGGTGAGACTTGTAGGAGGTAATTATGTCATGAGGGTGGAGCTCTCGTGAATATGATTAGTGTCCTTACAAGAAGAGGCCAGAGAGCTAGCTAGCTCTCTTTTTCTGCCATGTAAGGACACAGTAAGAAGTTGGCAGTCTGCAACACAGAAGAGTGACCTCACCAGAACCTATCTATGCTGGCATCTTCATCTCAGACTTTCAGCCTCCAGAACGGAGAAATAATTTTCTGTTCCTTATAACTCTCCCAGTCTATGGTATTCTTTTATGGGAGCCTGAACAGACTAGACAGTCCTCCTCCTCTTTCTATTTTGGTGTAATGGTTGCGATAGTGGTACCCAACCTTTTAAAACTATACCACATTTAAGCAAGGCAAAGATCTTACAGGGCTCCCACTGCACCCATGCGCACTTTCTAGTGGATTTCCAACTATATGTATGTTTACATATGTAAAATAGCAACTTGACAATATGATAGTCTGATTTCTTCACATAATAATAAATTAGAGCCACCTGTAAACTGCTTAATAACATGCTAATTTTACTTTCTGAATATCAATATTTTAATAATTCCTTGAAATCTACTGTGTTTCCCCGAAAATAAGACCTAGTCGGACAATCAGCTTTAATGCATCTTTTGGAGCAAAAATTAATATAAGACCTGGTATTATATTATATTATGTCTTATATTACATTATATAAGACCAGGTCTTATATTATAGTAAAATAAGACTGGGCTTTATATTAATTTTTGCTCCAAAAGATGCATTAGAGCTGATTGCCCGGCTAGGTCTTATTTTCGGGGAAACAGGGTACTAAGTAAGTTACTAGTGAGTAAGTCCTTAGACTTATGTGAAAATGAAACTCCACAGAATTATCATCTGCCTATTGCAAGAACTGAAAGCAAAAGAGCTTGTAATATTTAATTGGAGACTGGCCTGGAGAAATTCATGACCCTCCTAGTGAACTGAGAATCCCACTTTGAGAAACATTAATTTGTGGTATAGGCTTTGGACCTCTGTTCACGCTCAAGTCCACTTAAGAGATGCATCCTTATTCAAGATGATCAGCCTCTCTGCATCTCAGTTACTCCATGTACCAAACTGGCGTGATGACTCTTACCTCATAGGGTTGCTGAAGGAATAAACTGTAGTCCTGTGTGAGGTAACTGGCCCCTGGTTGGCACATACAATTAAAAGTTGTCAGCATATGGTGGTCATTATTAACCATGAAAACTGCCCATCCCATAGCTGAGCTTTCTGCCATTATGCCAGAAAAGAGCCACGACCCCAGGTATGTGGGATACATGCATTTTCCTCATCACTGGAGGCTGAGAGTCCTCCCAGAGAGCCAACAAAGCGGACACATATGTTTTGGGGTTGAATGCCTGAAACTCTTAAGACTTGGCACATTACATGTGAAAGAAAGCTCTCCCACCTACGATGCATTCCTACCTCTAGGGGGTACCTCATCTCCCAACCTAGTTCTTATTCCCAATAATTCCATGACAGGGAAAATTACACGTACTGAGTAATTCAGCAATAAATTCTTATCAAATGCACATTAACTGCCTGGGCCAGTGCTCATTTGTACTCACTGGTTATCCAGCTAACAGTTGCCTGTTATTTTGGGAGAACATTATAAACATTATTACTCGCATATGAATTATAACAACAGTAACAGTTATCATAAATAATAATACTTTGTATGGCACATTTTTATGTACATTTCCACGCACGTTTTAAAATTTGAAAATGTTTACCAGTTATAAATGAAACTAATTTACATAATGAAGACTTGCTTGAAAAAACAGAAGGAAAGGTATTAAATAACCAGATATGGGAAAAGGAATTGCTGACTAAACAAACACTGGAGTTCTTCAGAAAAAAAAAAGGTGCTATGTAATTCAGGGATCATTAATTTTTTTCTCCACTCTGTGTGTATGGTGGTTTAGGGACATAAGAGTCCGTTAGGAAGGTCAGCGGCAAAGGGTAGACCACCACTTGTCATGTCGTGTATCCTGTCATCATTAATGCATTAGAACCAAACGCTACATCAAACCTTTCTCCAGCACAACTCCATAAGTTCTTTTTCTCACCACCAGAACTTCTACCTGTACTGTTTTTATTTAACGTAGTATGCAGTGCCAAAAGATATCATGCATGCGTCTTTAAAAAATATTTAGGCGTCTCTTTGAAAAATTATTGAGTGCTTATGTACCAGATCTAGAAATTCAATAAATAATTTATATAACAAATTTTATATCTTATGATTTTCATCTGAGGAAAAAAGCACACAGTCTCAGCAAAAAAGCCATGTGGAAGACATTTTATTCCGCCTGAGGAGAGAGCCGGTGAGGGTTGCTCTTTAGGGCTTGCAAAGTTTCCTCTCGGCACGCTAAGGGTGCTGGTGTTGATGGAGGGCCAGGTTGGCAGTTAGATGCACCATGACACCTGGCATCAGCACAATGAAGAGCAGACATAGTTGGTGCTGAGGTGACCAGCATACGGTTCTGCTGACCATGACCTAAGCTAAGTTCAAGGTCTAGTCTTGCCTTTAGGGTGAGAATGTGGTTCTTTCTGGTGACTGAAAGCAAGTTTCATAGCAAGTTTGGGGGTTTTACTTGGCTTATTCTGCACATTCGAACTACAAGTATAGTCTTCTAGTGACTATAGTCTAGGCTTAGAGAGAGGAAAACTCATTTACTGCCATTCAGCCACCAGACTGTAATAGGTTATTAAAAGTTTGGAGGGAAAGTGCTGGTATGACTACAACTCCTTATTTCTTTTGCTCTTAGTCAGAAGATCTCCATAGACAGGTGGGAAAATCAGATTTCTGGCAATATCATATGATATTAAGTCCTTCTACAATGAATATTTTGGAAATCTCATGGGAAGCTTTACAGTAAGAAATGAGATACTTAGTTGGGTTGTAATCTCTTTTAAAGCTACAAATTTAATAGGAGCATCCTCAAAGGAAAACAAAAATGTTATTCACATGTGTTAGATCTTGTATATGCATAAAACATCTTTGACATGATAAACAAGAAACTGGTAATACTGTTTGTCTCTGGGGAGATGACTAGAGGTGAGATGAAAACATTTAATGGAATTCCTTTTGAACCATTAAAATACTATATATATATATATATATATATATATATACACACACACACATATACATATATAGTATTTTATATATATAGTATTATATATATATAATTTTATATATATATATATAAAATTCAAATATTCTCTATGCAAAATTAAATTAGAATTTAAAATAAAAATGAAAGTTTTAAAATATTCTCAAAGAAACATTACTTTTAGTAGATGTATATACTTCTTCTTGGGGTTTGGCTTAATTTATTCAATTTCATCATAAGCGGCTACTGAAGTTGTTTCTAAGACTCTTTTTCCTATTATAAGATGCACAAGGTTCTTTGAAACCTTGAGCGTGTTATGAGCATGCCTGTCTCATCATACTCTTTCTGACACTGACTATTATTATTTTTCAAAATAGTTACTGTTAATGTAATATGTGAAACATGGCCTCTTGATATATTAATGTTATAAAACAATTAAATATTTACCCCAAATTGGCTTCTACTTGCCACTGAACATGAGTTTTTGCTTCTGATATGTTTTCGGTCTGTGGAATGCAAATTACCTAAAGGATTAGTTTAAGAAAATTGTGATTTTAAAGGGAAGTCTGCTCAACCCTAGGTGGAAATAATGTTTAGGTTTCCCTTGATGTTAGTAAAATTTGCACTATTTTAGTTCTTCGCTGAACAGATGATAGAATTATGGTCAATGCAGAAGATATTGTACTGATAAAAGAGGATTTGTACTTCAATGATATATTTTAATTTATTAAAGTTTCTAGCTCTGAAACATGTTTTTCTATCTTTTTAAAAATTAAAATATATTATGTCACAGCGTAGTGACTCGATATTTATATACCTTATGAAGTCATCGAAATATTTTGCTATCTTGATATATGAGTATATCTCAGTAAGAAAAACTATACCACAGCCAGCATGAGACCCTCAACTCAAGTTGCACCAAACGACAGGTTTGGGACCACCTGTGGCTCCGAGGATAATGTGAATTGATGACTACAAATAACAGGCCTCAGGGCTCCTTAGTGATCCCAGGGACACCCACTGCCCACAGAAGGAACTTTGTGAAGGTTCTATATCCTTTCAGCAAGATGGCCAAAGCATCTCAGTGGTGAACAAGGTTTACCTTAATTCACTTTGAATATAATCTTCATCTGTAGATAAACACAGTTGTTTCCGTACTTTGATTAAAATATCACTAAAAGTCTGAAAATACCTCATTTCTGGTCTGACCTGGGTCTGAAACTTTCCTCCCCATTCCTGCCTCCCCCTCGTCTTCGGAAACCACCATCTTTCTGTAGCTATAAATTTGACTACTCTAGGTGCCTTTGTAAGTGGAGTCATACACCCTTTGTCCTTCTGTGACTGGCTTATTTCACGTAGCGTAATGTCTCCCCAGATCCGTCCGTGTTGCGGCATGTGCCACCATTCCTTCCTTTTGAAGGCCGACTAACATTCCATTGTGTCTATACTACAACTTCGTTTATCCATTCACCCATAGATGGATTACTGGGTTACTTTCACCTTTTTGGCTATTGTGAATAATGCTGCTATGAACATGGGGATATTTTAAGTTTTAATAATAGTTGGCATTTTAATTCCTGCCTTTTTTGTGTCTGATGGAAAGAATGTTTGGAGTCGGGAGCCCAGTGTTTCGCTATACACAACAAAAACAAGCACATTCTCACGTTTTACATAGGGATATGTTTAAGAAGTGCAGCCCAGTTAGAAAAGTATATGGGCCTGACATGTAGTCCACTTTGGTTAAGGAGAGTCCGTCATCTTTTTCGGTGGGCTGTCATGGCCTTTAAAGGGAAATATCTGGCAGGTTTGCCCAATATTTGCATGAAAAACGGAGAAAAAAGAAAGATTATTTCCTAGTAGTTTGTCTTGTAGGAATCCCTGGGCCTTAGAGATCACCAATCAACCACTCCTTCCCTCCAGCACAAGACCCCAGTTGATTGATGGGCAATTGACAGGCCAACAGAGTGAAGTTAAGTTCTATGTCAGTCCAAGAGAAATATAATGAAAACCACATATGTAGTTTAAGATTTTCTATTAGCCATATTAAAAAAGTCACAAGAAAGAGGTTTAAATAATTCCAATAAGATGTTTTCTTTAACCTAATATATGCCAAATATCATTACATCAGTGTGTAATTCACATAAAAATTATTAATATTTTACTTTTTTCATAGTAAATCTTTAAAATATGATGTATATTTTGCACTTACATCTCAGTTTGGATGTTCAATTTTCAATGGTTTAAGTGCCAAAACAATATAGCTGTGATTAATGAAAAAATATTTTACACTGCTTTAATATTTAAATTATAATTAATTAAAATTAAATAGTATTAAAAATTCAGTTCTGTAGGTCCATACTTCTAGTGCTCACCAGCCACGCATGGCCAGTGGCTGATGTACTGGACAGCACAGCTTTACGTAATACTCGTTTTCAGTTACAGAATCAAGGCTTGATATCTGTAGCCCTGCACTTATGGTGCTATTATTCCTACTTCCTATAAAGCCGTGGTTCTCAGAGTGTGGTCCCATGACTGGCAGCCTCTGTATCAGTTGGGAACTTAGAAACACAAATCTGAGGGATTCCTCACAGATCTATTGAGTCATAAACTCTGGGGGACGGCCCCACAATCTGTTTTAGCAAGTTTTCTGGGTGATTCTGACGCATGCTCGTTTGAAAACTACTGCTGTCGGTCTAAAAACTTTTCCTTGGGCTGGGGGAATACCAAGAGAGCAAGAGCTTCTAATTCTACAGTGCTTTCCAATAGAACCTTCTGCTACCATGGAAGTATTCTATATCTGCACTGTCCAATGTGTTAGCCAGTAGCCACTGGGAAAGTGACCAATAGTGCAAATAAGAAACTAGTTTTAAATTCCATTTAAATTTGACTGCCTTAAATTTAAATTTAGATTTCGCCACACGTGGCTAGTGGTCATCTAATAAGCCTCTCTTACAGATTGGCCAGGCGTTCAGTAACTAACTGTGCAGGGATCATAGACGCAAACGTGGGGTGAGTTCAGGATTAACTTGGAGGTGGAATCTGATAGGCGACGGCCCTATCTTCTCTAGGGCTTCTTTCAGAACAGAGATGAGATGAGCCGGATTCACTGAACCGGTGTGTGTTCCAAGCCCAGGATTAGGGTGATCAAAACAACCGGTAGCCCACTGCCTGATCAAGACGCAGGGACTTATTTTTCCAGGTCAGAAGTAGAACCATGAATTCTGACAAGGAGGTTACAACACGATAATCGTATTCTGTAATTAATGATTGCACACGCTGTTCTCTTCCTTTGGCCTCTGAGTTATCACAACTGACATTACTTTATCATAGCAGTCTGTTACTTTTTTGATGGTACAGGCTATGTGGCTGTGCTTATGGTGACTTTTTTTTATTTGTTAATTCTCTTTTCTTCAAAATACTTTCTGGAGCTGATATATGTCTCTGCCTTTGTCCTGGACCTTTTCATGTTCCATAGTTCTTGAGCAATTACTATAATTTCCTTGTACTTCCAAAGTACAGGCATTTTCCATAATAACACAGAGAAAAGGAAAATGACTGGGTTCCAAGGTTTCAAGACATGAGGTGCTATGACTCTTTTTACTTAAAATCAGAGTGGATAAGAAGAAAAGTGACTTGCATTTTTTGTTTGGGTCATCACACCTTTCTTAAACCAACTCAAACCCCAGGTTTCCCTGGCCATGAGTCATATCTGATCACGCAATTGAGTGGGCTCCGTGGAGCTGGGATGTGGTTCCTGATGAAATTTACCTGGCAGAACACAGAGAGGGACAGCACAGCTATGTGGGATTACTGGGACCCTCCCAACACGCTTTGTAATTTAGGTGCACCCCAGAGGGTAAGTATGACCTCAAAACAACTCTAGCTCCTAAACCTAATCCCTACTGGCTTACTCTTCCCATGGAGAGAAGACTCAGTTTGCACCTAGGTGTAAAGGCTAAAACTTATATGATGGTTGTGCCATTTTTATTTTGAAGTAGAACCAAAAAGCAACATACTATGCACAGAGGATATCACATAAACTGGTAAATTGGCAAAAAAAAAAAAAAAAAAAGTCTGTCTTTGACAAAAGAAAAGTGATACAAAGCGATTGCTTTCGATATGTCTTCCCAAACAATGGTCTCTACCTCATCCATCTAACTGCCTTAATTGGCAGACAGTAAAGTCTGATGGGAAAATAATGGTCTCTTAAATACCTGAGAATGAAAAGCAAATTAAGTTAGCACAGTGTAAAAGGCAAGTAATTACATAATGTCAATCCTGTTTTATGCTGTTTAGTCTTAAACAGCATACAAAGAAAGGGCATGTTGAGGAGAGAAAAAATAAAATGAGCTCTTTAGATGACTTATGCCCTGCTTACTTTGGTGAACAATGACTGGGCTTCAGGGAAGGTTTCTCCAATGAGAGGCTGCCTGTACCCAAAGTCTTCTCTTTCTCCAGCCTGTTCTAATTTGCAACAACCTGTGACAAGAATTGTCTTTTGGTTCTCAGATGTGTTTCTGAATAGGAAGCTAACCACACTGCATATGGAACTGAAGAAGAGAGTCACAGAGAGCCTTATGTTGCTGGGAGAGAGTCCAACTGGTGGAGGGTCCCCAATTTTTGGCCATCCCCAAGACTGGCTTTGTGGCTTCAGGCTGGTTTTTATCCTTAGTTTCTGTGTTTTATTGTTTACCAAAAGGGAACATTCTCAGGGACTGGGTGTGCAGAATAATCAGTGGCAATAATGGGAAGCATCATCCTATGAAAAGGGCATGGCATCCTAGTATGGAGAAGGATGAAGGGAAGCTGACAGGCTAAGTGGCAATGAACCAACTTCTATCACTCTCCCAGTACCTCCCCGTTCTATCCATCCTCCCGCCCTCCCTCCCGCCCTCCCTCTCTCCCAACATCCTTCTTTTCTTCCTCTCTCTTTCCCTCCTTCCTTCCTTCTTTTTTTTCCAAATAAAAATATTGCCATTTACATATTTACATATGTGTAAATATATATGTGT
This sequence comes from Rhinolophus ferrumequinum, assembly GCF_004115265.2. Taxonomy (NCBI): domain Eukaryota; kingdom Metazoa; phylum Chordata; class Mammalia; order Chiroptera; family Rhinolophidae; genus Rhinolophus; species Rhinolophus ferrumequinum. Next base: position 40,104,615 of record NC_046295.1, on the reverse strand, counting down.
GTGTTATTTGCAAAAACTTTACAGAATGAAGAGATATAAAGAAGAAAGTAAGGAACAAACCTATTTTCCCAGAGGAAGACCACTGTTAAATGTTTAGACTATAATTTTTATAAACTTTTTCCTGGCATATTTCCAACTCTCTGTCTCTCTCTAGTATGTGTGTGTGTGTGTGTGTGTGTGTGTGTGTGTGTGTATGTTTTATATATATATATATACACACACATATATACTAGTATATATGTATATATAATATGAAACATTTGTATTAAGTATACTATATCAACATACATATTATGTATAGATTGTATATACAATTTTCATGCTATTTTATTCTCAGATATCCCTACTTTTTAATATCCCTTAAGGAAAAGGCAAATAAAGGTCACAGTTCTTTTGTTTGGAGCTTCCTAGGCAGTTTAATGGAAATAAACCTCAAGTACCTGGAAATAGGGGTTTAAATATGAGAAGGATGTGTTGGCAGCTCTGAGTCCTCAGATGTGTCACAGGCAAATGCTATGGAATGTTCATAAATGTACAGCAGCACAAAAGCCTTGTTCATGCAAAAGGTATACAGTATAAATTAGGGTCCATCAGAAAGTGCGCCTTATTTCAATTTATTGCTGTTTTGCCAAGTAAGTTTTATCCTTTTAAACACACACTAACGCCTCATATATCCAGAATGTTATAGGTTAAGCTTTTGTAAATTCTCCTAAAGTGCTGGGGCTGCTCTTTCACGCACCATGCTTTTTCTAATGGAGCCTCTTTGCATGGAGAGCTTTCTAGAATATGTTACATAATTTTAATTTTTCTTTAAAATAGTATTCTGAACATGATTTCACTTTTTGTGACGCCTCAGCTCCCTTTTAAGAATCCACGGCACTGATGTAACAATTCGAGGCCTAGGTCTTGTGAGGTGTATAGAAATGCTGGTATTACACAGAAATGGCTCCAGATGGCTGTGCTTTCTGAGCTCTTGTGTCTTCTATTTATAAGTCTCTGTTCCTTCATTTATGGACAACCTATTGCTATTCTGACTGGATCCATGCATTTTCCTGCAGCAACAGCATTAACTGTCCTGTCCTGTCCCTTCCTCGCCGTCCACTCTAGTTCGCTCCTTCTATGGAGGACGTGGAAACCAGATAACCAAGTCTGCTAGAATTGTGTGTAAAGTAGGATGAAATAAATAAATAAAAATAGACTCCTAATTAGGCCTATCCTAATTCTCCATGGAAGAATGATGAACTTTAGTAATGAACTTCTTTGCCTATTTTGGTTATTTGGAGTTTCTTTTTTTTTTTTTTTAATTTATTAGGGTGACAATTGTTAGTAAAATTACATAGACTTCAGGTGTACAATTCTGTATTACATCATCTATAAATTACATTGTGTGTTCACCACCCAGAGTCAGCTCTTCTTCCATCGCAGTATATTTGATCCCCCTTACCCTCATCTCCCACCCCCCACCCCCCTTACCCTCTGGTAACCACTAAACTATTGTCTGGGTCTATGGGTTTTTGTTTCTCATTTGTTTGTCTTGTTCTTTTGTTGTTTTTGGTTTATATACCACATATCAGTGAAATCATATGGTTCTCTGCTTTTTCTGTCTGACTTATTTCGCTTAGCATTATACTCTCAAGATCCTTCCATGTCGTCACAAATGTTCCTATATCATCTTTTCTTACCGCGGAATAGTATTCCATTGTGTACATATACCACAACTTCTTTATCCATTCATCTATCAAAGGACATTTTGGGTGTTTCGTTTTTTTAATCTTTAAAATTTGAGTCATAGTTACGGTGCCAGATATATGCAATCAATCAATATTTGTTGAATTGAATTAAATGAAACTTCTGATGCATATCTGGCAAAAATGACATTGCCAGATAGTTAAGTGACAGATGACAGAAGTAAGAAGCTGAGTGGGCTCTTGCAGGTGCCACAGGTAGAAAGCTGCTGGGATGGCCATCCACTCAAGAAACAGTAAGACACAAGGAAGACCTTCCTAAGTGCCAGCAAGCTCCTCACGGACGTGTCTCTAACAGCATCCTTTAGTCTCCAGCTCTCGTCACCCCTGAGTTGTGGCTTTTGGAATGTCCTTGACAGGCTCACTGTGCCTCCTGTCGTCCATTGTAGGCTCTAAGACTTGTTACTGATCATTACTATCCAGCCTGGGTTTGGCTTCTCAGATGACCTACTAGTAATATCTGCTTTCCCCCTTCAGGTCCTGCACTTTCACACTTTCGTCAGCCCTTAAGTCACATAATCCTAAAAAAATGTGTCCAGGCAATGAGTGGTAAGAGAGAAACATTTTCTCACCGCCCTTGGCTACTTCTTACTCTCTGATTTTACAAATTCTACAGCAATATCGTGGGGATACTCCAAGGAACCTGGGGGTTGGAGGTGGCCAGCAGTGTGGGGGACCACCCAGGGCAGTGCTTCCTAAGCCTTCATGTGCACACAGATCACTTTTTAAAATGCTGATTCTGGTTCAGAAGGTCTGGGATGGGGCTTGAGAGTCTGCATTTCTAATAAATTCCTCTACTCCGGGTACTACACCTTCCCTAGCAATATCATGAACCCTTGTCATCTGGAAGTTTTGCATTCCCACTATTTTCCACAGATGTGAGAATGCTGACTCAGGAGACTAAGGGTTTCAGGGAAAGTGAATATGAATAGATTTATGGTCAGTTTCTGAACTATCAAAATCTGGGCCATTGTAGATAGCAATTCACTTTATATTTTGTAAAACCAAACAGGAAAACAAGCATAACAAATGACACATTGTCAAAACAAAAATATCAACCATCATCCACATCAAATACACACACACAACCTCTAAGTAGCATTCTAAGCAATAGAAATGATGAGAGACATATTTGGTTAAATATAGGAATTAGGGTCTCTTCTACTTGTTGTGCATTAATAAATGAAATATACTTAATCTGTCTGCTGGAATCCCTGTGATATAAACAATTTAATGTGAATACATTTGGCTTCCAGCTGTCAGTGAATTTAAGTAAATCCAGCTTTGAGTGAAACATGCTTTATGTAAAACAAAAAATCCAAATTTCATGAAAGCATCTATTTATTATCTCAACCATATCACTCTAGGGCAATAAAATGAATAATCAGACTTGTCACCAGGACTTTATGACCTGTGTTCACTTAGTATCAGTTATCCACTTTAAATTAGAATGTTTCTAGTTTTGTTTTACCTACGCTATTTGCTATAAATCTGGTTTCCTTTTCTTTGTAACTAGGGTGTGTGCAACTTTTGTGTTTTCCTAAAACATTTTGAAGCTAAGCTATTTTTCCAGTCATCTTGAAGAAAGAATTAGAGAGAAGGCCATGATGTTTTCTCTGCTGAATAGACATTGACTCACCCCACGGAAAGCCACTTATTCACATATATAGAATATTATCGGCCCAATTCAAGACTGGGGTCACTCAAGGCAATATAAGGCTAGTTGAACTTTAGAAGTTCAGTCTACATTAAAGTTGATTTTACCAGAACTCAACTCAGAAATTTAAGTGATTTTTAGTATTTGGTAGAAGGTGTCCTCACCGTCTCCCCTTTTCACTGCCATTCAGTTGGCTCTGAAATTCCCTTTAAAATAACCCAGTTGCTCATAATAGAAAGCTTTCCAAAAAGAAAATACAAATAAGTCCTAAGGAACAATAATATACTCTCACAAAACATCCTTTGGTGCCTTGTGAGACAGAATACAAATTAAGATGGGGCAGAGGTCTCACTCAATGTGACAGCAAATCATGGAAAGAGCTCACTAGAAGTCAATATGCTTAGCATTTTATATGTATCATCTTGTTTAATCCTCATGACAATTTTAATTTCAGATGAAGAAATAGAAGATTATGAAGTCTAAGTAAATTTCCCAAAGTCACACAATATGTAAGTGGTAGGATTAGGATTTGAACTAAGGTCCGGCTGAGGTCAGAGTTTAGACTCAAGTGTCAGAACTCAGACTATAATCCAGACTAGTACCAAATACTATTATATATGATTGATAAAATAATTTACATTACATTTTAGAAAGACTCAAAATTGATCCAAAAGTCTGTCAACAAACATATCTGAGTGTTTAGTATGTGCCAGGCACAAACCTAGGTACTGAGGAGAGAGTGGTAAACGAAATAGATGTGCATTCCAGTCCAGCAAGGAGTGCTGCTACTTCTGTACTCTTAGTACTAATACTAATACTGCTACTACTTCTCCTCCTAGCATTGATACTACCACTTGGAGCTTATTGCATGCCAGGAAGGATTTGAAATGTTCTCACTCTCTCTATACACACCTATTATCTCCTTGAGGCAAAACTCTTACAGATGAAGAAACTGAGGGACAGAACTTTTAAGTCTCTCACCCAAGGTCATACAGGTAGTAAGTGGAGGAGGTAGAATTTGAATCTAGGTAGTCTAACAACGAAGTCCATGTTCTGGGCCATCACAGAAAGCCAATCATTGTAATGAATGACTTAATAGCAAGTGTGCAAATTGCAGCTCGGAAGAAGAGGGAGTGCATAGCTTGAGCACCAACCTAGTGTCTGGGTTTGACAATTCTTCTCTGAGGAAGAACTGAGGCTTCCAGTTTGGGTTGGAATGCAGAGAGCAGACCAGCTCAGCAGGTCCTTGAGAGAGGAGAAAGGGGGGTAGGTAGGAAGGCATGTGAGAAGCCCCTGTGATGTTCTCTTGCTATGTTTTTTTCCATTTCCTTTTAAATTTGGTTTCATGGATATGGAGATGAGGAAGGAAGGCATGAGTAAGAAAACTAATATTTTTTTAGTTAGGGTGTTTGCTAGATGCATTCTACACAATAAATGACATTTTAAATTCTCACATGTATCCTGTAAGATAGGTCTTGACACCATTTAAAGAAGAAGAAAATTGAGGCTTACAAAGTGACTTGCCCCAAGTCCCAAACAAGCAGGTGACAAAGTCAGGTTTTAAATCCAGTCCATGTCTAGGCTCTTTTCACTGAATGATCAGGACATTGTTTGGAAGAGAAAATTTTAAGTCAAGGGGTGGGGAGTAATGGAAGAAATATTAGAGAGACAGTTCCTTTAGGGTCCAGTTCCTTTAGGGTCACAAATTCTTTCATTTGATCACTGAAATCCCTCCACTTCCTTAATTCCACTTTCTGCTCTCCCTATTTGCAAAATTACTAAATCCTTAGATTGAATCTAACTGTGGACAAAGAATTCCAAGGAATATTCTGACCTCAAACACGGACAATTCTGTGAAAGGGATGTTTTTGCGATGCTGTGTAATAGAATATCCAACCTGTACCGAGTCCTCCCTGTACTGTTCTGTGAATGCTAACACTCTGTTTCATTTTAAAGGAAAATTATGGTTAGAAGCATTCTTTTGCCAGGCATGTTCTGGGTTCTTTTCTTCAAAAAAAAAAAAAATCTCATCTGTTGGTTAGAGCCAAATCCAGAGGAAAACAAGAAGAAATAAGAAACGGTAACAGTGAAATCAGGACAGAGAAATATACAACTGTTTTCCTCAGAGGCTTAAAAGATATCTTGCTTTGAATCACTTTGTACCCATACAACAAGGTAATACATGTACTTTAGCTGACTAAACAAGATTCCATTGATAGCTTAAAAGCTCCGAGTGTTCTTATGTAATGAATATACTATTTCATGTACTAATGGCCTGAAAAGAATGAGAAATGCTTTTTTTTTTTATCTTTCCTTCAGAGGAAAAGTTAACTGAATGATGAATTAAGAGTATTATACCCTTGTTCTAAATCAAAGAATACCCAACTATAATGAATGATGAAATATAATAATATTACACTGTATATAATGCACTTATTAGGCTGAGAGGTAAACTCATTTCCACCACTGGCTTTGGCTCTTCAAAGCATTATTTAGATAAAAAAGGGGGTATTGATTTCTTTGAGTCAAACATCAAAATATATTGACCTGAGTTTTCCAAGGTTAATATTTTCTTCATAGAGCAATATATCCATATGTTTACTGAAGTTCAGAATCAATTTTCATACTGTTACACATATTCTGGACATCTCACAGTTGTAGAATATCAGAGTGAGGAGAAGGCTTAGCCCAAATCCCTCATTTTCCAGGTGAGGAAACTGATTCTCATGGAAAAGAAGGAACTTACCCTAATTATTCCACTTTCCCCACATCATTCTGGTACAAGAGCAGGCCTGCTTAGATCAATCTAGTCTAATGTTCTTGCAGATATATCCCCCTGCCTTCATTAGATATTATAAATATTGTCTTCTAAATCCAAAAACGTTATTTTAAATAAAATTCCCATGAGCAACATAGAATCCTATAACCTCAGAGCCCTGTGTGAAAGGGCAGAAATGACAAGAATCTAGTGAGAAATGATGCAGAATTATATGATGATTGTTTGGTGAAATGCCAAGAGAAGGCCTAGTGGCTGAACAGAATTCTCTTGCTGTCTTGGTCTGGCAGATTGTTGTAGTAATGGCCCACAATGTTGCATATCTCTACGTATTTACAAGTGTGGACAGTAACCACCACACTGACACTAGTCATGATCATGTGATTGCTTCAGCCAATAGAACAAGAGCAAATCTGACAGAAGCAGAAGCTTGACATATGCATACACCTTGGGGCTTGCCCCCTATTGTTGATCTTTGGAACCCGAAGACCACATGTGAAAAATCCCAGGCTATTTTAATGGAAGATAAGTCATTCCAGTTGATGCCCCCTTGACCACCATCCTGCCAACCACCAGACAGGTAAGGTCATCTAGAACTATCCATCTCTAGCTGAGTCTTCAGCTGGCATTAGAGATCAGCTAAACTTGCTCAGTCAAGAAGACCCACCTAGCTGACTCACAGGATCACAATTAATATTATATGTTTGTTTTTCTAAGCCCTTGAATTTTGGAGATATTTGTTAGGTCATAAGGCTAACTAATATATTTGGCCACACATTATGATGAAGTTAAAGCATAAGACTGAAAAATGTAGAGAATAACACATAAAAAAGGCAAGTGGGTGATTCCAGGTTCATACATGTAGTTTGACAATTCTTGAATCATTTCAAAATTTAAAACGATTCAACTTCTCTCATTCTTAGAGGTGATAGAATTTCAGACATAACAGTAACTTTTAATATAGAATTTTGTCTATTCTACTGGGAGGTAATCAGGGAAGAGTTGATATGAGCAGTATCTGATTTGGGCATTGAAGTTCTGACCAATAGAAACCCAAATCCTAAAACCATTCATTCAGAGCACCATGGATCAACCTAGGCTGAACTCCTTTAATTATTTGATCTTTATTAATTCATAAGTATTCCTATCATTTATCACTCCAGTGTCAGTTCAGATGAAGTTGCTAATCTTATTGATGGGGAAAATTAAAGCCAGTTAAATAATCTGCTCTGCAAGGTGTTACAAGCTAATGTTGGTACCAAGAAAATGAACACATTGGTTAGGAGTTCATTGGATATCAGACATGACTTTTACTATGGAAGATTAGATAAAGAAACTGAACAATGTATCTACATTAATAGAGGCAGGAGAAGGTTATGCTCTTAACTCTTAATATTAGAACAAAGTTAAACATTTTGTTTAATCTGACCAATTTCATAAGTGATACTAGCACATATTACTAGAGTTTCTTTCCAAATCTCTACTCTAAATTCAAGTAGATGGCAAAACACAAATAAAAATATTCACCAGATTTACAGAAAAGATTCCAACTTTGTCCAGGTGGAGTGGTATAACACAGAAGCAGGAATAAGTATTCCCAAAATAAAATACTCTGAACACACAATCATAACACACACACACACACACACACACACACACACACTCATACACATACAATTTACCTGCATCAATAATACAAATAAAAATAAGTGAAATGCATTTGCATAAAATGTAAGTTATCTGTTAGTTTAAGAATTTCACATGACATTGTCATCTGTAGATCATTAATACTTTGGTAAATTTTGTATAGTTTCTATGCTAATATCGTCTGTGAAAAAGAGTGCTGTGTGTGTGGGAGGGAGAGGGAGAAATGAGGATTTTTTTAGGACACTGAAAATACTATGTATGACATTTTAATGATGAATAGATGTCATTATACATTTGTCCAAACCCATAGAATGTACAACACTGAGAGTGAACCCTGAGGTAAACTATGGAGTTTGGGTGATTATGATGCATCCATGTAGTTTCATCCTTGTTAAAATATGTACCGTTCTGCTGAGTAATGTTTATAAAATGGGGAAGGCTAGGCATGTGTGGGGCAGGGAGCATATGGGAAATCTCTGTTCCTTCCTCTCAATTTACTGTGAACTTAAAAGAAAACAAAGTCTTTAAAAAGAAGTGCTGTGTAGTTTAAAAAACTATATCTAAAAAAATGCACATAAACTTACATAGGGTAAGAATTGAGGGATAATCTGCATGAGCCTAAAAGTGTCAGTTGAAAGTTAACTGTATTTTTTATTTTGTTTTATTTAAGTAGAGTTGGTATACAATATAATTTCCATTAGCTTCAGGTGTACAATGTAGTGATTCAACATTTATATACCTTAATGATCGCTGCATTAAGTGTAGCCATCATCCATCATGGTGCAAACTTACTACAATGATATTGACTATATTGCCCTTCACCTTTTTCGCCTACCTCCCCACCCCTCTCCCTTCTGGCAGCCATCATTTTGATCTCTGTTTCTATGAGTCTGTTTTTGTTTAATGTGAGTAGCTTCTCATGGGGGAGAAAGAAGGAGGGCCTAGTTGATGATACAGTCCCAATGGAACTATTCTTTTTCAAAAGCGAATGGTTAGGACAAGCAAAGTATAGACTATGGCTGTCAGCTGCATTCCCTCTAACACTTAGAATTCAGAAAGAAAGAGAGGACTTACCAAGATTATTGAAAGGTAACAGACCTTCAGTTTGACAAACCCTGAATAATTTATGATATGGTTGAAAAATCTGATAGCAGCCACTTGCTTATAGTTTTTATAAAAGTGCATAGTTACATATAGAATATGGTTATTCAACCTTTGGAGAACAACGTTCACTTCTGTATTTCCATATATTACTCTTTTGGTCCCTGATATTATTTGAAATCAAGCTAGGATGGGTGGTTTCAAAAATGTGGAATAAAAAGACTTGCGTAGGGTAGGCAGATTTTCAGATTCATCCTAAGTTGTTCTTTTGGAAGCTACGGGTGGGGAGCAGTCACAGTTATAAAATGCTACCCAGACCCTCAGTAAAGTATGTATATTTGAAAAACAGTCACATTTATCTGCACAAGGTAGTATTTATCAGTCTTCAGGCAACACTTTCTGCATATATAAGTTGGGTGACCCTGCCGTTACCCTGAGGGTCTCTGGTTGGAGCACTGCATTAGTACTAGATTCAGAGGGGCAGTGGAGACCTAGTCCACTGGCACTGACGGTGTACCATCCCGCTCAGCACATCCCACAGCATTTATTCATGTATGTTTTTTCCTTATACAGCAACCCAACTTCACATCCATTGATAGCCAGTGCCAGCTCCTGCCGGGACCTCATTTTGAAGTCATCTCCCTCATTCCACTTCTGTCTCCCTTCGCTTGCAGCTCCACTAGTCTGGGGGTCTCTGACAATAGTCACTGAAGAGAGAAACAAAACTTTTCCAAAGCAGGTGTCTTTCTTAGCAATGAACAATGACTTTAGATAAAATAAACTAATGTCTAGCAAAGTGTGTTTTTCATGGCTTCTTTCCTCTGTTAAATGAGCTGATATTAACGAAGCACACTTGAATCAACTGATAACGGTTAGAATGCAAGGAATGGCCCTGGGAAAGTCCCGGACTGCTCTGTAGAGCCTCATACACTACTTCCTGGAGAAATAATAAGAAATCAACATTTAAATGAGTGCTTACTACATGCCAATCATTGCAGTAAGTCTTGTTTCATGTATTACCTCATTTCATCCTCACAACAACCCTGTGTGCTACATGCCATTGAGTTGGCTCTGACTCCTCATGGTCCTATGAATCAGTGATGTCTACAATGTCCTGTCCTCAGCAGCCCTGTTCAGCTCCTATAGCCTCATGCCTATGGCTTCTTTTAGAGAGTCAATCCATCTCAGATCTGCTCTTCCTCGTTTCCTTCTGCCTTCTATTTTCCCAGTATTATCATCTTTTCTAAAGAACTCTGCCTTCTCATGATGTGTCTGAAGTAGGACAGCTTCAATTTTCTCACTTTTGCCTCGAACTATGCTTCAGGCTTAATGTGCTCTAGAACCCACTTATTTATCTTTCTGGCGGTCCACAGTATCTGTAGAGTTCTCCTCCAACACCATATCTCGAATCAATTTGTTTTTTTCTATTTGTCTTTTTCACTATCCAACTTTTGCATCCATACATAGTACTGATATAATACTGTAAGTGGTTATATTATCACAATACCCATTTTACATGAGGAAACTGAGGCATAGAGAGGGTAAATATTTTGCCCAAGGTCACGCAGCCAGTATAGCCCCAGATAGACTGGCTCCATAAAAACTCTCCACCACCCCATCATACAGTGCTGCTGAAATGACACAGAAATGTGTGTATATATATATATATATATATATATATATATATATATATATATATATGACAAAACATATATAATTGTTAATGCTGCACAGGGGATGGGAATAAAATTCTGCATGATTTGCTACACGGAGCCTACCAGTAATAGTCCATTTAATGATTTTAGTGGTCTTTAATTTTCAGCCTGTCCAGCCAGAGTCTCAAAGTTGGAAAGAGTGTTTATGGCTGTCAAGACTGTTACATATAGGGACAGCACAAGCTAAGTCCTCCGAAATGTTTCCTTACTATCATAAGAGTCCTTGCAGAAAAGTTTAAATTTGCACCAGTTCTACATAAAGACAATATTTGCATAAACTTGAGCAATGCCATCAAAGTTCTGAGCTGGTTTCCTAGTGAGTTTAGTTTCTGGGTGGGCAAATGCTGACTTCTGCCTTTCAGAGGGAAGAGATATCTTTAACTTCCAGACTGCCCACCAGAACTAACACAGAGCATATGTGGATTCAGCCACCAGAGTCTCAGAATGTTCAAGGGTTTAGTGCTAAGTAGTATTGACTTCTTAGATGCAATACCTTACCGATAGGCCACTGCCCTCACATCCAGGAAGGACATAGCTGGTTTGTGGTCTGAAGTACTTGTCTTCCGTAACTGGCAGATCCTCAACCTGGGGGCAACTTTTGGAAGTCTATTTAACTAGTCAAAACAATTATTTGGCAAATAAATAATTACCTGTAGAATTAGTAAACCAAATACAACAGATTTTGGAAATACAAACAATCCAGAAAAGGGAAGAAAAGAATTACCAGGACCGGGTACAGGAAATGGATCAGTGGATCCCGAGGGACTGTCCGGTTGTTCGGGGAAGATGTCTGGGGCATGTGCAGTTTTGTGAGCTGCCTGCGTGCATGCGTGCCAGTTCTTCTGTAGTCTATAAGGTGCTTTATTAACTACCTACTGAGACACCAGTAAATGACTGCAGAGAACACAATAAGCTCTAGATTCACATCTATGGATTGGAAAGTAGGTTTGTGTCAGTCTTGGAAGTGGTAAGCCTCACAGGCTTGGGGAAAGAGAATGGGTAGAGGGAGCTAGATATGCATGCCCCAGCCTTCCATTTGTGCACACCAGGGCCCAGTCCATGTGCCACAGGGTTGCCTGACGCATGAGCTCTTAGGACATACAATCCTATGCAGAGACCTGAGCAAGAGACCCATGGTGGTATAAGCTCTTGAGTCCTCTTTGAAGACATAGCAACTCTCATTTTTCTATCCCTTCAAAGCAATATTTGACACCTACCAAATGAATAGAGGTTCTATTTTAAAAAGAGAAAAGACTCACATCCTCTAATTGTTTACCTTGTGCATATAAGAACTTTAGAAGGTTGCAAGCTCAAGTGTATTCTGAGGCGTGGGTAGGGAACATACGTGGTGGAAGGGAGATGAGCCCAAGACAACAGGGAGTGGTTGGGCCTGCAGTGAGCTTGTAAGCGCATGCTCTGCCCAAACAAGCAGTGGCTGCTCAGACCAGCTGACTGTTCTAAGCACCAGGGACAACTACGATTTTGGTGTGATATCTTCCAATCTTTTAATGCTGGTAGCTAATTCAGGGATTTTCAAAAACACTGTTGGCTCCTAAAAATAATATTCTGGGGGTATTGGCACACAGGCTCCCCATTTGTAACCTTTAGGTTTCTCTTCAATTTAATAATTTGCTCAGATTTTGAAGTGACACTGGCATTTCCTTACCTGCCATTCTTAGGGCATGGGCTCTGAACCATTTTTCTAATATCAGTGACAACTTCCACTGGTCCATTTTTCCTCTTGGTTAAATTCTTTTTTGTATACACAGCAAAAGCCAGCTGGAAATGGATATTAAAGACAAGTAGGGAGTAAATGACCCTAGAATGACTAATAGGCTCATAATTTCAACCCTAAACCTTGGTTTTATTAGTATCATGGCCTAACCAACTAAGCAAACTAGTCATAAACTTGTCCCATTCCACTTAAAGTGCAGTGCTATATTGGGTGTTATTTCTTTTGACGGAATACAATATTTCATCCATGCTGCTAAGTTTAAGAAGAGACATAATCAGACACTGAATAGATGATAGAATATTTATGTTGTTATCACCAATCCAAGGAATGCGATTTTTCTTTGAACTGATCGATATGGGTGAGAATTCTTTATTTCACTTCATGAGTACAGACTTTTAGAACTAAAATAACAATGCCATTTTTTAAAAATGTAAAGTAACTACCTACACATGTAAAAAGTGTATAGCAGGTGTCTCAGTTTCTAAAGCTCTAGAGAAACAGTGGCATAAAATATATAACCAAATAATCCGTCAGAGGAATGCCCCAAGTTCTGACGCCTACTGGTAGTCATGAATTCAGTACCAAATGATGTTTGGCTCTCGGGGGCATCACTTCCTTAAGAGAGAATTTCATTGCAGGTTACACAGACCTTTGACTAGATTGATGCAGATACACTTGTAGGGAGAGTGGAATATTTGAAGAAGATGTACGCTCACATTTTATGGTTAATGCCCCTTGCTCCTTTGCATTTTGGCTTGAGGTCTACCAACTTTTCCCTCCCAAGCAGATGGAGATATTTCCTATCATTTTGGGGAGGCTGTGAAGGCAATCAATTAATTGCTGGCAAACCTAGTTTGCTAATAGAAGCCTCCCTTTATGGTCTTAGGTTCCTGGGATAAGAGATAAAAAACAAAACAAGTCTGGTTTCCTTAGTAAATGATCTCTTTCCATCTCTATCCTGAAACTAGCATTAGTTTTATTAATCAGCTGATGTAGGAGTGGAGCACATAGAAAATGTTTGTTTACAGCTCAAGAAAAAGCAGACATTCTGGGTCTTATTTCATGTCCCTACCTTTGATGATGGTCAGTTTTATATGGCATGGTAACATTTTTGGTACCTGAGACTGCATTGAGCCTTTTCTCTGGGGTTTGGATCTTTAAAAGGTGTGAGCTGGTGTTCCTAAGATGCCAGTGAATTTTTATCAGGAGAGAGGGAAGCTAGTGGATACATCCTTACTTTCACTTAGGGACCCAGAGGAGTTACGTGGGGTCTCTGGGGTTTTGTGCTACCAGGGTCAGGGATTTGAACCTTTCGGGTAGAGGAAAAAAGTGAGGCTTTTTCCCCATCTGAACTTCTGGCTCTTCTCCACGGCCCAATGAGGAAAAACTTCATTCACGTATGGAGATTCAATGAACTATTTGATTCTAAAAAAGCCATGATTTTCCATTACTTACTTATGGACTTACTAGAGAAATTTTCCTTTCTACTACTTTTACTGCTATAGAAATTCCTATCCTACAGTCAAAGTAACGGAGGCATGGTTTATTTCATTGACTTCCTCAGGATAAGGTAACATCATTGCGAATCACTCAGGCACAGTGTTCTCGCCACGTGAATGGTCTGATTTCTGTAAACTGCTTGGGACCAGCACCTTCCTGGGGTACCCAAAGAAGACACAGTTAGCTGCTTGATCTGCCATCCCTGAGGAATAAATTTTGGTGGCCTTACTTCCTTTCCTGGAAAAATAGTATATTCCTTAAAAAAATCATTACAGAATTCCTTTGGAGGAGCTGCAGTAACACGTAAGAGAAGTGACATTCTTTCTCTCATTTTCCCATAGCCACCATGAATTAGTGTACCAAAAAAGACTTCAGTATTGGTCTTACACTGTTTGCTAGGTAATGATTTTTGGAAAGATGATTTGGGATCCCAATCAAGGGGCAAGATCAGTGAAGTTAAGTCAGAAAAAAGACAAATAGGACCTCACTTACAGGTGGAATTTAAAAAGCCAAACTGATAGAAGCAGAGACTAGAATAGTGGTTGCCACGGGGTAGAGGGAGTTGAAATGGGAAGATACTGGTCAAAGGGTACCAACTTCCAGTGATATGATGAATAAGTTCTGGGGATCTAATGCATAGACAGTACAGTGACTATAGTTAACAATACTGTATTGTACACTTGAAAGTTGCTAAGAGAGTAGATCTTAAAAAATGTTCTCACCACCACCACAAAAAAATGGTAATTATCTGAGGTGAAGGATGTGTTAACTAACATTGCTGTGGTAATCATTTCACAATATATACGTGTATGATCTCACATTGTATACCTTAAATGTCCACAATGTATGTGTCACTTATATCTCAATAAAATAGGTGAAAAAATGGACAAGACCACCAGCGTAATTTTACTATTCTTTGATATGCATACAAATCTTGGCAAGAGGTAATATTGGCTTAGTAAATTAGCATAGAAAAATACTCAAGTGTATTTCATGCATATTTTGGAGACACTTTGTGTCACAGGGAAGTTTAATGTAAACTGTTTGATAATTTCCTCTTTGCTCCAGTTACACACTTGTTGAGGCTTACTTCATCTGTGCCATTTCCAAATATTATCTCCTCCTAAATAAAAGCCTTCTAAGGCGATTCCAAAAGGCCTTCTAGTGTTCTTTGGACAAATGAGTCTACCCAAAGGGAACACAAACTGTCCAGTGACAGAGAGAGCCAAGGCTGACTGGCACAAATTGAAATCAAAATCTAGTATTTTCAGATGCTTGCAGTTGGTGTTTTTTATAAGATACTCCCTTCCACTGTGGTGAATTTGACATAATAGGAAAAGTGTTTCTCAAGTTCAGGATTGCGATTTACATTCTTAGGTAAATAAAACTTTTTTTCCATTTCCCACTTATTTACCATCAACATTTTACTCTTGTGTGTCAATCCAACTTTTGTGCCTGGCAACATTGTAGCTTTTAATAAAAAAAAGGAATGGCCTACCCATCAGATTTCAGTTAGTCCTGCGGTGACTCAGGGAGGGAAGCCTTTGGGAATTCAGCCCTTAACAATGCTAAAAGATCCTGCCAGCAACTTAAAACAAACAAAAGAAAGAGAAAAAAACTTTAAAAGAAAAAAGTGAAAGTACACTCTGCAATGATTTGCAATGTGTAAATCATTATTTTTTTTTGTAAATCATTGTTAATGTATGAACAAATAAACAATAGTTTTGTTATTGACTGACATTTAATATCTATCTAGTTTTAAGTTCTATGTCCATATGCTTGAAAGTCAAAATTGAAAATTTCTTATAAAAATAAAATGTTACATGCTAAATTATTATTTTTAATCTAGATGAGAAAATAATAGAAAAAGCATTAGAAAATCATAAAAAGATATGAACTTAATAATCAGTTAAAATATGCATGGTACATATAATATGTGTATATTCATATATATAATGAATACAGTGCAAAATATGGCTTGTTAGGAAGAGGTATTCATCTACTCATATATATAAAAATCAAGGTCATGGAGTGCTCTCTTTTCACATGCAGATAGTCGCTGACTACGGAGCTGAAGTAGGGCAGGACAGGCAGAAGGAAAGGGATAAGGACGTGTTGAAATACAACATCAGCTGGCAGAGGACCTGACTGGCAATCAGAACTTGTGTGAATGAGTCAGGCGGCCTTCAGAGGAAAGACAGAACCCCAGTGGTGATTTTAACCATAACAGACTTCATATGGGAATAGCAACATAGAGACGACAAAGGGCTTGTACCATGACAGCTAAGTCAACGGCATGTGACCTTGATAAGGTCTCTAAAAGGATCTACTACTTCAAGTAAACTTTTCATGTTCAAAATAAAATCTTTTTACTGCATATTATGGCATACTTTTATAAATCGGTTCGCAAGACATTTGTATAGCCTGATTGTCCTAACTGACTTGCCAGAGTCCTTCATGCCCTGAACACACTTCACTGAACCAAATAATGGACCATCCCCCAAGCATGTGTTCAAGTTGGATCTTAATCGTACTCTCTGTAAACTGTTACTGTTCTCTTTCATATATGAGCATTTGATGGTCTATATTTCCTCTGCCCTTCTTAGAACCCCTATTTTTATCTTATCATCTTAGTCACTGGAAGCAGGCCAAAAATTCTGGTGATATAATTGCTCTTGGCTGACCCCTACTGGCCTAAGACTTTCAGTACAGAAAAAAAAAAGTGGTCAGCGTAATGGAAAATGCCCCAGAAGGAAGCAGAGGGTTAAGTTCCAATTTTATCTTCATCACTTGCTAGATGTATAACCTGGAGCCTTCTCAGGTCCTTAGTTTCCTGATCTGTATAATGGGAGGATAGGTAGGGATTAATACTTTATCCCTACCAGATACTTTGGGATTTCTGAGATTTTTTGAGTGTGGAGTCATCCCCAAGGAGGATCACAAGGTTTCTTTTAGTCCTGGGACCAAAGTGAAGAGAAACAATTATTGCTTGGCATTATAATTAATTAAGAAGCTACTACATGCCAGGCACTTTATGCCGGTTCTCCCAGTTCTCGCGGCAACCCTACAGTCAGGGTTATTGCCCCCATTTTACAGGGTTGGAAACTGAGGGTCAATGAGGCTAAACTGGAAAGTAGGAGAACTGGGACTTAAACTCAGGTTTATCTGGTTTTTGAGTCTGATCGATTTTACTTTTCATCCAGAACAGGTGTGTCACCCTCTACTAACTTCCTCTGAGGAAGAGTTTGCTCTTGGTTTTGAAGGTGATCTACCCCTCACATCACAATCCACAGCACCCAGTTTCTCTCAAACAGAAACATACAAACTGATTTGCCTATTGACTAGCATGCTCCATGTGAAGATTCATGTCCTGTGCTGCCTGCTATTGTTCCCTAGAGCAAACGTAGGACGAGGCGAATGAAACCAGATAGATTTCTAAAATTAGACTGATGGTCACCCTGCATTTAAGCTCCTGACTCTAATTTAATGCAGTAACAATTTAGAAGGCAAAGGAAAGGACACCAAATCCATTCTTAAAGGGGAGATGGAACTCTTCTACAGAACCATTTTGATGTTAGTGAAGAAACTACATCCATTTAATAGAACCAATTGTACGGGAAGAAACTGAAGAACATAGGGAGAAAGAAACCATCAAAATTCAATTGCTTCAGTGATAAAATACACAGACAATGCAGAAACACAGATACATAGCCTTTCTCATAACCTGTATATACCTGAAATCTCTTTGGCCCTAGCCGGGGAGGTACTAATGTGTGGTGGATAAGAACATGGATTCTGCATTCAGATCACCTGGACACAGAAAATGACTTCTCCCACTATAGGCTGTGTGACTAGAGATGAGTTAATCAGCATTAATGTACCTCAGTTTCCCCATGGGTTCATTACGTGTATTGAATTAACATATATAAAGCACTTGCCAATACATGGCATGTAATAAGGACCAGTTAAATGTTAGCTGTTATTATAAGGATGTTGGTAATAAAAGGCTTTCAGAACCCTACCAGTATGAAACTAAAAAAGTCTTTCAAAATAGCATTTTCTTAGCCCATCAATTGCTTCCACGGGTGGGTTCAAAAAATAGACACTGATTAAAAATTTCAAGTTAAAATGATGCTATACAGACTGATGGATCACTTTCCTAAATGTTATCCAGAGGTTTCCTTGCTAGTCTTTAAAAAAATATATATGTTTGCGTTATAACCATGGTGACATGTACCAGGACAATTCCATTTTGTCCCTCCTACCGAGCTTTCTTTTGTCCACTATGAAATCTTGAATTCCCTTTAAGTCCCTTTCTCCCTCAGCCTAGCTAATGCTCTGGTCTGCCACGGATGCCCTTATCCCCACTTCTGTGATGTTCCCATACTTCAAGGCGGGCCACAGAATGGCTGGCATACAACTGGGAATTCCTGCAAAGCTCGCTAAGTTAATGGTGATTAGCAGCTACAGACAGGAGCCAGGACGGGTGAAGATGGGCCCAAACAATGGAGTCTAACAGTCATCCACAAAAGCTTTCATCTTGAGAAAATAACCTCTTGTGAGATATAACCGGAAGTCTCAAGGTAATTGCATTTTACTGGAATCAAACCTAACAAGTATTTTATAATTAAAGATCATGCTGGTTTCCTTTACCATCACCTGCAACTTAATCATGCACTTGAAGCTTCCCACAAATAGTGAGGCTGTTTAATATTTATTGAACATCCACAATTACCTTTACATTTCGTTTCTCTGGAAACAGTTTCCTTTGGTTTGGCTTCTGGGGACATTGAAGAAGACCATTATGTCATTAAGAATGGAGGCAGAATTCTGTGTGATAATATTATCAATAACGCAAGCTTAACATTTCACAGTACCTTTTCATTTACAAAGTGCTTTCACGTGCATTATCTCATTTGATCTTCACAAAATTCTGTGTCCAATTTGTCCTTCCTACTCTGTGGAATATAATATTCCCTGTTTCATTCTGTAGGGAGACTGCTCTTTATTCCTTCCCTTTCTGACTTTTGTGCAAAATTTCAGGAGGCAAATTCTTAACTTGTAGACAGGTAACTGTGTGACATCGTTTTTGTGTCAGTTGCCTTGTGAGATGCAGTAGTTAGATCTTTAAAAACTGTGCCTTTTCCTGGGTGAATGTCCAGGCATGTACAATGGTTTTGGAAGCCTGTAATAAAGTGAATAAAATTACCATTGACGGAACATTTTGCAAGTAGTCTGTAAGAGTACAGGCTTTGATGTCAGGCAGATGGATTCAAATCATCCTGGCTCTATCACTACCTGGTGGACTTTGAAAAAGTTTTCCCCTTTTCTGGTGAAGAGAGTAGCAGGGCTAAGCCATGCGAATACACAGTCAATTTACATGAGAAGAGCGTGCCTGCTAAGCAAATGCGGCCCTAACTAGTCCTCTGGCTTCCCCTTTCTCCTTGAACTGCCTCTTACAAAGGGGCATTTCCAATGAGAAATTCTAGAGCCTCCCTTGAGGTGGAGCCTCAGTTTTCTTGTTTGTAAAATGGGAGGAATAATATTTACTTTACAGGGTAATTTGAAAGACGAAACAAGGTGATTCTTTTAGAGTAGAGGCATAAAAAAGGTCATCTTGCTGTTGTTGTTATAAGAGAGAGGCACACTCTGCCCTTTCTACTCCAGTCCAGATATTTCAGGCGTCTAGACCCGTTTTCCACATGGCTCAACCAACTTTCAAAGGGATGGGGACACACTTAGAGTAATTTCCATTTTTTATAGTTCCTTATTTCCTGTTCCTCCTGAACAAATACTCTTTTGCCCTCAACCAGTGACAGGTTTCAGTCCCAGATAAGTTTTGTCCCAAGCAGCATGACTGGCAACACGAGGGGGGAATCTCCTTAACATGAACACTTCTTTCTGAAGCATCACTCCCTATCTTTTTCTCTTTGTTTATAATCCCAGAAGTCACTAGAATTGAAAGATGTCTTCCTTTCTCACGAATGTCAAAATCACCTCAATATAGGCTTGGATACTCAATTGTATGGCTAGTTTGGGGCTTTTCTTCTGGCATTTGCAAGTTCCAGTCTTACATGATAAACTTACCAGTTAGAGAAATTTAAGGAAGAGTGATGTTTTTGCCCAATTCCGAATTTGTAAGCTTTGTTCTTTCGCAATAATCTGGTTGCACTACAACGTGGACGACATGTGCCTAAGACTAAACAAATATTTTATTTCCTTTCTGGAGCTCTTTAATGCTACTTCCTTATGCAATTCTTATTAACAGGATATTTAAATGAATTGAAAACAAGACATTAAGGGAAAATATCTATGAAGTGGAAGGGAAAAGATAAGTAGAGGATAAACACTTAAGAAAACCAGGTTGAAGTATCCAAATGACATAATGACATGGCAGGATATTGGTTGTTTTCTCTCATAAACTCTCTCTAAATTAAGATCATACTTTCTATGTTCAATATTGTATTTACAGACTACTCCTGAAACTGACTCAGTGCTGGGATTGTTTGCTGATAGGAGAGTGGGAGGTGTATATGTGACTCCAAGCTGTCCTTGCCCCTTTTGGGGGAGGGGGTAGGTATGATAATGCAAGTGCCAGACGATCAGGGAAGAAACAATGGGGAGGCAGTCAATCAAAGCTGTGGCTATCTAGAATGGACATCATCTTCGTCTTGCTGGGGTGGTGCAGGTATCATAATGGCTCCTCTGTTCCTTTAAAATGCTGCTCAGATAATGGCCTGGCCTCCCACGCATTCCGAGAGGGTGCCTCTAGCTTTACTGAAACCCTATCCTGACCACAGACCTTATTTCCCCTCGCAGCTTTGATACCCTGTCCAGCCAAGTTATCCTCTAGGGACGCAGTTGCTGTTTCTTTCGATGCGCTCCACAGTGGTTTTCGAAATTGCTTCGAGAGCACCTGAGGACATAAGTCTCCCTACCATCCCTCCCCTTTCCCAATCATCACACACAGATATTAAGAGTTCCATTAATGAAGTTCTTTAACATTTATCTGGCAGTTAGCTATCGTGCTGAAAAGCAACCAAAATGAGTTGGAAACCAGGCTGTAACCATGAGATTTCTTTTGCCAAGTGCTATGTCCTTGCTACTTTTTGCAGCAGCGTAAGTCATTAGCAAGCCCATGCTAATTGAATTTGATTTAATGTCAACACTGTCACAGTCACATAGAGTACACCAATAAAATCCCAATCCTGTCTGCTGCAATCATTAAGCCCAGTTTGTCTCACAACAAAAGCTGAGCCTTTGGTTGAAGGTTGTCGCATTGAGCTCAGAGAACACAGGGCTTTCCTGACCTTCCATAAAATAAACGCAGGCGCTGAAGTCATCACTTAGAGGGGAACCAAAATCGAATGGGAAAATCTGCTTGTGCAAATAACACAAGTGGCTAGTTGGTCCTCGTCACTGTGTGACGTGTAGCACTTTCCAAACAGTGACAGATCACGCTTGAATTCTTTACCAGATGTAGCAGTTAATTAAATGTCCAAAATGGTACCACGATACTCTGTTCAAAATAGTAAGACTGATCGAGTTAAGATGTGGAAAAAGCACATGTAAAAACTTGCCAATCTTTTTAGTAATTGAAATACATGTGAAACTTTTGTTACTTTTACCTCAAGTTAAATATTTTATAGGCTGGAAAAGTGGGGCTCCTGGCTGAATTACCAAAATAATTTGATATAAAAAAAGAGGTGAGATGTTGGTAACATACAATCAAAAGATTCTGAACGGTGAAACTTTTACCCTTTCAAATTCAGCTGCAATTTGCTGATTTTTGAATAGTCTTTCGGTAAACAATTGCCTCACTTTCTAGTTCTCACCCTGTGTGCCACATACATGAGGGAAAAACTGGGAATATATTTTAGAAAGTGGCATTGAGACTTGTTTGAACTTAACCTTGTGTGACACCTGTATGAGCAAACATACAAAGTAATTAAGTGAAAACTAGTGAGGAAAAGGGTGATTTCAGCTGAATTTAGCTAGTTAGTCCCAAGGCTGGCCCCAGGTGTAGAAGGAAAAATATTCCAAGGGGTTTTTCCTTACCGGTTTTAATTTAGCTCTGGGCAATGGCAGTGTGATTCCGCTGGTTTTGTATCTCATTGCCCTCAAGCTCACCCTTTTTTCCTCCTGTGACCTGCACTTAAAGGATGATACCATCGCCTCATCAATTGCCAATGCCACCAGTTCAATAACCAGCTATCACTGTGGGGCATCTTTCTTGACGAGAAGCAACTGCAGGTCTTGGCTCTCCCCAAAAATAGCCTGCACTACAGTACCAGGCACATCCCAGATTTCCCCAGTCATCCACGCTCAGCAAAAAGACTTTTCATCCCTGTGCTTTCTTTAAGATACTTTCATAGCCAACTAAAGATTGTATTTCCTGTGACTTTGGTCCTGAGACATAACTGACAATAACATTTTCTGTAATACCGGTACCCATCACTTCCATTTCCCTTTAAAACCAGCGACAATCGCCTATATAAATAAATGTTATCTGTGCTTCCCCATCCCGCTGAATTTAAAGGCTTGCATTTTAAAGAGAGAAAGAGAGAGAGAGAAAGAGAGCTTTTCATTTAGTATCGTGTGGCACAATAAGAGTTCCTCAAGGGAACACGCATTCACTAAACCCTGGCAAAAGTCGCAAATTGATATCTCAGGTGGAGATATGGTAGAATTTAGAAGTCCTTCCCCAGGTAGGGACAGAGGGTTCCCGAGAGGGCTCTGTATTGTGCTACATAATATAAGGTGGGAACCAGGGAAGAGACAGGTGGGAGGGAGAAGGGCAGAGATGAGGACAACCCCAGGAATGGTGACTGAAGAAACCATCCTCTCTGTGCTCTGCAGAGCGAGTATTTACTGTACTGGTGCCCCCCACACCCCTCCCCTCTTCAGCCTTGCCCTTTCTCCAGGAGAACAGAGGGCTGGCTACATTATGCCTGCGATCTCCCATGGCATCAAACTACAGGAGCACGGTATTGTATAGGTGAAAGTTATATTAATGAGAGTGCTAGCACTCTCATTAAGGAATTTTTCGGTTCAAAGTTTAAGAAGAAATTGACTTTTTTTTCTATTATGAACTGAAAAGAGAATTAGAAAGAAACACTTCTAAATTTGGGGTGATAGTAGGTGTTTTCCTGAAATGATAACATTTAATTATACTATCATAGGTAATTTAAGCAAAAAAAAATTGGATAAAAATTTAGTTTTTAAAATGCTTTCAATAATGGTAACATTTTTCACAGGTCAATATGAGATAGTGAATAGAGAATTCTACCCTTTTTTGAGGAGATCGACTACTCAATTCTAGTAATTAAAAATGTTAGTTTTTTTTTTTAATGAGGAGGAGCAAGTGCTATGGTAAGAAATTCTGCCCCTGTGTATTCTGCATTTAGTACTATAATTCATCAATTTTCACCAGCGTCTACACACGAGATTACTCAAATAAAAAGGTCTATAATTTGAGGGACAAATTATTAGTTACAACAAGTGAAGTACTTTGTTTCCAATTTAATTTACACAATATATATTTAAGATCTTTTATTGTGCTGAACAGTATTTTTTCTAGCTTTATTGAGGTATAATTTACAAATAAAATTGTAAGATATTTAAAGTGTACCAGGTGATGATTTGATATACAATGTGAAAAGGTATGCCTCATTGAGTTAATTAACATACCCATTGCCTCACATATTTATTATTTATTTATGAGAACATTTAAGTTAAATCACATAAACAGAGAGTGAAAAGGGGATTGCTAGGGCCTGGTGGGTGGGAGAAGTAGGGCAAGGTTGGGAAAAGTGTACTAGTTCAGTTACTATTAATAGATGAATAAGATCTGAGGATCTAATGTATAAGATAGTGACTAGAGCTGATAACACTATACGGTGTAACTGAAATTGCTAAGAGAATAATATAACTGTTTTTAGGAAACTGACTTTGCTGTCGATTCCAACATCAACCACATGATGTCACTAATAACTACAGCATGGACGTAGAGCATGGGGGAAAAAACTTTACTACATGCACTTTCCCATGGGTTAAATTATTTTCTATTTTGTTCATGAATTTTCTTTCCATCCATCAAAGTGAAAACCATTTACTATTAATTTTATTGCTGTATTATTATTTATTATTATTTTACAACTATAGTGTGATCCTTAGAATTTACACATTTCTATGTTGATTTTAAAAATATTAATAATAAAATTTAAAAATATCCTTTTAAAAGACCTATTTCCTTATTAACCTTCACATATGTTGTGGTGATATAACTCAGAGGGAGAGTAAGAATTAATCAAGGAATACTTATTGAACACTATTTATCAGGCGTCATGGAAAATTGCAGAAATATACACACTTACAATACACACACACACACACACACACACACACATACACGTTTGTAGTACACTGTAATCCCAATTAATAATGCCTTTTAGAAATCTTTTATATGAACGTTAGAAAGGATAGGATAATCTCGCCCCTCAAAATTGTACCAGTCATGTTTAATATTTATTACATAATTACTCTTTTTGGCGTAATGCAAAGTTAATTAAAATTACATTTCACCTCTCTTCATGAGTCAAAGCCAACCTTTTCTACGTCTAATTCTTTTCACAGACGTATTCTGAATATCCAAGGTTAAAACAAAT
This sequence comes from Rhinolophus ferrumequinum, assembly GCF_004115265.2. Taxonomy (NCBI): domain Eukaryota; kingdom Metazoa; phylum Chordata; class Mammalia; order Chiroptera; family Rhinolophidae; genus Rhinolophus; species Rhinolophus ferrumequinum. Next base: position 40,080,072 of record NC_046295.1, on the reverse strand, counting down.
AAACATATTATGATGATAATAATGTCAACTTTTTTCCTCGAAATGGTTTATCATAATAGTATGCTTAATTATGCAAATATGCTGGAGGCTTTTTTATGGGTTCATCAGCCAAATTCAATACATTAAAGATGACAAATACATATTCATTTACACATTCATCACATATATGCCTGTATGTAGAATTCTATCAATTTAACAAGTAATGGCATGTAATGATTCATTATAAAGTGCGAAAGTATGAAACAAAGCTATTTGACAAAAGCTTGTATAGAATATCCTTTTATTAAAAATAATTTTAACTTCTAAGGAATTACATTTATTTAATTGATTATTCTCTATACCATTCCCCAAAATTTTCAGGGGCAGAAAGGATTTTAGTATTATAAGATCGGCATACATTTATTAGCCCTAAAAAAAATATCAACTGAAGTTTTATATTATTGGAGTGTCTATGCTGTTCCTTTTTAAGGTATCTAAGATAGGAAGGAAGAACAACATAGATGTTCTTAATCAAACACTTCAATGAGATCTGGAAAAATGGAATAAAAATTTTGAATGTTTCCAAATATTTGGCAGAGAAAACACAGAGCTGAATTATTATTATTATTGAATATGCTGGATGTTCGGTTTTGTGTATATACAGCCAAAGAAAGAGACATTTGCATTTGTATTATAGTTGTCAAAGAGTCAAATTTTGAAAAATGTAGTATATAGCTTTCTCTTTATAAGTTCCTTGAGGTATTTTAAAATTATTTACAAACAAAAATATCAAAATTTCTTAATTTTTTAGATCATTTTTGAAGTCTCCAGATTGTTTCAAGGACGAGTAAAGGCTCACAAAAACAGTAACATTTTACTTTCGAGGTAAGTTACCTGTACTGGTTTTTACATGGTATTTTCATTTAACACATAAAATTTGTGAAATACTAATCTTATCTCCAGAGACACCATAAAGTACAATGTTACTTACTCACAAAGTTATTAACGTTTTTTTTATATGTAATTTAACACTCTTGAATTGGTCTCACTTTTTAAACTGTCATCATCATGAACTTCAGCAAAAATAGCATTGACATTTCTTATAAACCTTGACAATGGCTACATTACATTCTGTAATATATACATTCCTAATGCCTTTGATACAGTCCTTGTAACAATAACAATAGTAAAATGAGTCTTACATATTTATAAAAACTAAAAAAAGTATGAATTTCATAAGCTAGAACTTGAAATAATGGTGAAGAGGTCATGGCATTCATTAATAATATCAAGAAAAATTACACTATAATAATAATAATTTCATTTTATTGTGATACATTAAAAATTTTCCCACTTGTGTATTGTGGCTGAAGTAGATTGATATATTGTTTATTTGTAAAATAACATCTCAATAGTTTATATTCATTCTAGGAACAACCTCTTCCACTAACAAACCTTACATTCACTATAATCTCTAGCTGGGGGTGTATCTCTTATATGTTCTTAGAAGAATATTTCTTGTAATGAGGACTTTTTTGAGGTTTGTGATTTTTAATATTTGGTAAAAGATGAAGAATTTTCATTCCTGTAGAATTCTGACACTGTAAATATCCCGAGGAAACTACAAATTATTTCAATACATATTTAAATTAGAAACATAATTTTAGGCTTATATTTTAACTATTCATTCACTCTAGGTGAAAATACTAATTTGAGCTAACATTTTTAAGACAAGTTTCTAGTTTATTTTTTTGGGAAAAGAAGTGATTGCTACTCTCGTAGTCGTATTTATTTTGCTAATTTTCATCATTTTAGGTGACTTCTCTCTATCCCTAATGTAACGACCTAAAAAAAAAAATCACAATAACATTGCTGGGTTTCTATTTTCAGAAAATTTACATAAATATATGCTGCAGGCCAAAGTGGAAACACTTTTCACCTGAATCAAGCAGCTTTGGGGAGTGCTGTCCAGTGCTGAATTTTGTTTTATTTTGTTTTATTCAGCAAAACTGAACACTGTTAACGTGTGAAAGGTGTTATAAGAGTTTAGTATATTTGGACTCTATTTGGAGTATTGAGAACAGGAAGTAATGGAAAATAATGGAAACGATGTGATAGATTACTAAACAGGAGAGTTTGTACGTTTATATGACAGATTCATGGTTAATGAACACGTAGAAAGCCTTCTGAATTGTTAAAACCGTAGGTTGTAAAAATAAAATGACATTAGGCTTAAAAGCTAGTGTCATCTGACCGTTCCTGATGTTTACTCTGTAATTGGTCAAAATGTTTTCTTTCATGGCACTCCATTCCAAAGGAAGCACAGATATTTGCCATACATTTGAATAAAAGCACCCACTCACTCAAGGAAAGGGCTATAGCTGTTTCAGAGTATTGAAAATAAGACTGCTGACTCTTTATATTTCATGAGAGGAACTGTTTTCCTTAAAACTGGCAGCAAAGTTTCAGAATGAGGAGAGGTTATGGTGCTGAATTAAATTTGATATGTGCCATTGCGTTGGAAAAGATGGTACCCATCAACACTATGGTTTCTGCGGAGATCCTCATCGTCATTTCTCCCCCACATGTATCATGTCCCTGTGAGTCATGACATTGGGGAAACGTACTTTTCACTCTGCCATTTCCTGCCCTTTTTCCTGTCTTGGTTATGTGAGTTTAATTACCAAGAAGAAAATGTGAAGGTCCAATTCTATTTGTCTCAGACTAATCTTTGCTTCACTTCCTTGGGAATGTACCCAGCTTTCCTAGGACTAGAGGGTCCTGTCAGACAGAGGGCATCCCTTGTCCTAGATGAGGCAGATAAGCAACAGTTTTTTTGAAAACCCAAATAACCCACAGACTATACTCCTTTAAGCAGAAGCTTCTGGATTATTTTATGTTCCAACATAGGAAGACAGTTCATATCAAGTGACAATATCAGTGGTTGACTTCCTGAAATACTAATGACTTCTCTGATTTAATTGGGGCTATTAGCCTTATAACTTACCCAATTCCTCCATTTAACTTAGAAAGGGGTCATCAGAAGCCTTAGACTCATAAAAGGTGAAGATTGAAGAGGGGGTTAGAGGGAACCACTGTAGAAATATAAAACTATTGACAACAGTATAGATAAAATAATAAAGCTAACACTACTAATGAAGTAATGGAAAAGAACATAAATACTATGTTGTTAAAACATGACAGGAAATGCCTATGTGATATCTTATAAGCGCCCAACAGTTGTTTGAAGCAGGATTATTTTGAGATTGTAACTTAAAAGGTTTAGATTTCATAAAGTCTAGAAAAGTCGAAAAGCTATAAAAGCTTTTGATGAAAGGCATTAATGAAGAAAATATTTTGGCTAATGTATTGCCCTGGTCTTGAATTTTATCATTTCCTCATTCCTCCTTTCAACATTCGAGGTGATAGGACAGAAGAGAAAGGGAACAAATTTATCCGTGGATAGGGCCCTATTCTACCTCTCTCTATAGATAACCAATAGATAGATGACTATGGTCTTTTCACTAATACATTGCCAGTGCTTGAGGGCATGATTATGATGCATCAAGTATTTTTACAGAACCTTTTTAACACGGAATTTTAGGATTGGAGATCATCAGAACATCTTATTCAAAGAGCACTTGTGACTAATCAGGGCAGTTTCATTCGAATTAGGCAATTCTGATATTCATGTAAGAGAATGTCACAAAGGGTACCGTGATATGCCTAAGTATACATGATAAAACTAGGAGATCTCACTGACAGAATATCCATAGGTCAATCACATATAACCTCAAAGAGACTTATTTTACCAACACGCAAGCAGAAAAGCTTAACTAAAAATGTGTAAAAAAAAGATGCTTTTAAAGGACAGGTATGTTTTAAGATATTGACAGGTTTTTACATTCCACTTTTCGAAGAAATGTAAAGATAAATAATCTTCACTTTGACTTCACATTCTCTAAATTTAACCACTGAGAGATCATGTGTGTGCCCACGAAGTGGAATGTCTTTAAAAATCACATTCATTTCTGAGATACAGATTGTTTTTAATAAAGTGTTGATATTAGCCAGCTAAAGTGAAAGCTGGGCAATGAACAGTGACCAAATTCACCATTTATGTGATTTTAATCAACTTTCTAATTTTGATGTGGATATGTTTCAAAAATTTATTCTTCTCCTATCCAAGGTTGCTAAATGTTAAACCAAAGAAGGAACAGGTAAGAGCAGCCCATTGGTTTTCTCCAGAAATTCTCAAACACTAATTTTATTTGTACATATTCATAAATAAATGGATTTTTCATGAGAAACTCTCTTCTGAGTGCATATATTGTGGTTTGTCTTTGCAAAGGGTGGGTGCTTTTAGCTGAGAGTTATACTGATATCTGGTATTTATATTATTAGGTCCTGAATGCAAGATTCAGGTAACACAAAATAGGAAATACCACTGAAAGACATTTAACAATAAAAGAGGAAAATGTTAACAGATGCCTTATTTTCTCTCCATGTATCTGACAAGTGCCCATTACATTGAAGATATAATCTTTGGAGAGTCACCACTGCTCAAAGATGTCAGTGAACCAATATTTATTCAACCCATGCTGAGAAGATGTTATGTGGAAAGATGTTCTGAACGTTTGCTGCCAATCAAAAAGCCACCCTTTCTCTATGCCAACAATCCAAGATTGAGTTCCTGGCATCTTTACACCCTTTTAAAAAAAGCACTGGAACTGTGAGATCCTTTAAATCTCAGTTTATCAGTGCTTAGTCCCATCCCATTTATTGTTTTTTAAATTTAATATTATATCCATTCCATTTAAAAAAAATCTATTCATTTCTAAATCCTCCTTTTAAATCCTGGTGGATGCTATTTTTTAAATGATACATAAAAACATGTTTACATTCATTCTATCTACATTCTACCAACTGATGTCTACTGACAATTAAAAGAACCACACTCTACAAAGTAATGACTGCAGAAAAGCAAAAGGGCAAGAAAAACAGAGAAAACGAGATAGAGCAGTCAAAACAAGTTCAATTCTTTTCAGCAATATCCCCAAATAGGAGAAAATGGTGAGCTTGCAAATGACAGCTGTTTACGATTTATGCCACTCTCAGGGAAGTAGTAATATGGTAGATGCAAGAAAGGCACACTACACGAGAAAATGTTTTTCTTGGAAAACAAGTGTAATAAGGAGGCACAGGCATTCTCATTTTGAACATGAGACATAAACATACGTTATTATTCTACATTTACCTTTGCTCTAATAAATTGTGGTTAACTTCATAGTCCTACACGTATTATATAGCTCAATACTAATCTTTGCAATGACACCACAAAGGAGATGGACAGAGGATAAGAGCTGACTTTACAGAGACCCAGAGGGGATAAGCATTTGGCCTAAGGTGATGTGGCCAGAAGGAGGTGATGTTAGCAACTGAGCCTAACTTTTCTGATTCATATTTTAAAATATTTTATATTTTTAGTGGTTACCAGAGGGTAAAAGGGGAGGGGGGTGGAAGATGAGGGTAAACGGGGTCAAATATATGGTGATGGAAAGAGAACTGATTCTGGGTAGTGAACACACAATGTGATATATAGATGATGTATTACAGAATTGTACACCTGAAATCCATGAAATTTTGCTAACAATTGTCACCCCAATAAACTTTAATTAAAAATATTTTATATTTTATTGTATAGAACATTATGAATTGCAGCTTGGTGGAATGTGTTGATTATAACAGGAGGAATGAGAAATAGGAATCTTAAATTCTGCAGTGGCTATTCTCTATTTGTGTAACAAATCCATTCTCTGTTTTTCTTTGCCTTGCTCTGGGCCTCAAGTGGCCAGCATTTATGAACTACATCACTGGTTTTCCTTGCCTTCCACCTTCTCACAGTATTCAGCCTTTGCAAGGCACCTGATTCCACACCCACTACGCTTTAGTACAGCCCTGGCAGTGTCTCTTCCCTCTAAGACTATTCCTTTTCTCAAATCCCACCCACCGCATCCCCACAGGTTCTAGCTCTCCCTGATAACAGTCTCCCCCAGGTGTGTAACCACTTTTTCTTTTGCTACTTTTATGTACCTCTGCATCCCTTGCCAGTTTCCGTAATCTTTTCCATCCTGGTGTACATTGTCCCTTCATTATAAGTCTTTTCAAGACACATCACTGTCAAAAATGCACTTCTGTCTAATCACGAGGAAACATTAGACAAAACCAAACTGAGGGACCTTCTACGAAATAACTGACCTTTACACTTCAAAATGTCAATGCCATGAAAGAAAAAAGCAGACTGAAGAAAACTCCAGATTAAAGGAGACTAAAGAGACATGACATCTAAACGTAATGTGTGATCCTGGATTGGACTCCAGACAAGATTATTATTTTTTGGTATAAAGAACATTATTGGGAAAATAGGTGAAATATAAGTAAGGTCTGTGCATTAGGTAATGGTAATATATTATATCATCGCTAATCTCCTGGTTTTGATGATTGTACTGTGGTTATATGAGCTAATGTCCTTATTGCTAGGAAATGCACATTGAAATATTTAAGGAAGTAAAGGAACATCATGCCTTCATCTGACTTTCAAATGGAGCAGATAGAAAACGAAAGAGAGAGAGAGAGAGAGAGAGAGAGAGAGAGAGAGAGAGAGAGAGAAGAAGAAGAAGAAGGAGGAGGAGAAGGAGGAGGAGGAGGAGGAGGAGGAGGATGAGGAGGAGGAGGAGGAGAAGGAGAGAGGGGGGAGAGAGAGAGAGAGAGAGAGAGAGAGAGAGAGAGAGAGAGAGAGAATGAAAAAGCAATACTGATAAAGTGTTAACCATTGGGAAATTTGAATGAAGTGTACATAGGAGTATTTTGTACTATTGTTGCAACTTTTCTGTAATTTGGAAGCTTTTTCAAAATAAAAATAATTTTAAAACTTTCCCCAAATTCTAGCTGAGTGTACTAATTCCTGCCAGGACTCTCACTGATAAGGATTTGAATCTCCATGTTAACTGCTGCCTACTAAGAAATGATGACCCACCATTCGACCCTTTCATTGCTTCAGAGCCGCATGAGCCATGGTCGTAAGGGCTGGGGAGAAGAAAAGATGACAATCGAGTTCATTTGATCTAAGAGGGGGTAAACCAGCAGAAGAGGGATCAAAGTACCTCCCAAGGCACTCAGAGCCCTAGCTCTGCTCTCAGTTGGATTCACAAACAAATGCCAATTTATACATTTTTTGATATTCTTGATATAAAGTATATCATGTAGTATCACATATTATGTGTATAAAAATGTACACATGCACATATTGAGAAGTTTGCAGGTGTCACAGTATATTAGAAAGTCTTTGACTTAAATTCCTGCTCCACTCAATCTAACTTTGAGATACCAAGAATAATATTTTAGCATACCCTTATAGGCAAGATATGGAGCCACACCTAACATATAATTGGATATACAAGAGAATAGCAGATTTATATATGCAGTATATAGAAGGTTTGAATTTAGGTATAGACAGCTTCACTGACTCATGGGTAGTGGAGTAAAGATTACTAGTGATTTAGAAGAGACCACCTTAACCAAATGATCCAGGTAAACACCAACGGCAATATGACATATTGACATCATGCATCAGCCTCCAGTACGATGCATTGAAAAGGACACAACATTACTTCTATGAAATTCTGGCCAAAAATGCATATCATCAATCTATTCATGAGAAAACATCAGACAAAGCCAAACTGAGTTGAGTGACATTCTACATAATAACCGACCAGCAGTCATTGTAAGTGTTAAAGGTCACAAAAGACAAGAAAGAATGAAAGAATCTCGCAGGTTAGAAAGGTAAATCAGTGAAGTAAAGTATGGGATTCTGGATTGGATCCTGGGAGAGAAAAAGGACATTAGAGGATAAATTGGTGACATTTGAATAAGGACTGTAATTTAGTTAATAGTAATGCTAATTTCCTGCTTTTGATCACAGTACTATGGTTACATAAATTGCTAACATTAGAGGAAGTTGGGTAAAGGGTGTATGTGAACTCTCTGTACTATTTGTGCACCTTTCCATAAATCTAAAATTATTTCAAAATAGAAAATAAAATACTAGGTATTCATTCTTACTAATACAACTATTACAATTCTGTCTTGAATGTTTTCAATTTTATGCATAGACATGGCGCATTAAATCCTAACATGCTATTTTATACCAGACATAAATGGTTTCAAATTTTAAACTGGGATTTTAAACTTAGTTGGAACTTACAGATAGATGTCACAGAATGATTCTTTAGGCTCATAGCATTTATGCAAAATAAGCTATTTACTTTGAGTATCTTTCAAAAGAATGTGGTACTTTACCCACAATTTCCCCCGATATTTTGGTCCTCTTCTTGATTGCCATTTAGGACAAGAGCTAGAGAAACATACAATGCTGGGAAGGGTAACTTGAGCAAAAGTAGCCTATTCCTCATGTTGCTGGAAAACGCTCAATGAAAGCATCCTAGGGAGGTGGAGATTTCCACTGCTGCAATTTGATTCTAATATTTCTTCAGGTTCTATCCACTGGAAGTATGAAAAGGAGCATGGCTTACTCTCTTTCTCAAGAATGGAAGGGACGTTGCACCTACTGGAGGCAACATCATCTTTAATGTGACTCAGGGACTGAGGCATAACAGCTTCCTATCTACTCCACAGACTGAAAGTTAAGACCACGCTCTCATACTAGGTTTCAGGCCTAATCCTGATAACAGATATATTTTCAGATAGCATCATGACAAACAGCACATATTTCCATGGCTCTGAGAAGATCACGTAAGAGAAACTGAAGCCCACATGGTTGTAGGAAAGAACCATTTATGTGTCTTGCTTTCAGTTTTTAGTGGAGTAAGTAATTTTGAAATTATAGGTGAGTTGTGGTAATTATTGATATCACCTTATTAATACTGAAAGACGGTTATGTAAAATTCACATATTATTAGGAAAATTTCAAAAAGATGATCAAAATTTTTTGAATCTGCTTTAAGATTTCACACAACCTTCAGTCTCTCTTTGGGAAGATTGCAAATGGTTTTACTAAAGCTAAAAACTTACAAGAATATATGTATTTTCTTAAATCTATGACTAAACAACTCGAATCATACTTTCCCCCTTAATATTTTCAGTTCAATAGGCTGCCTTAGAGTTGGAGGTGATCAGGGCATAGCAGTTGGTAATAGATGGAACCAAGTGCTCTCTGACATGCTTTGTGTGGGATAACATTCTTATGTTGCTAGAGGACGTAAGGGATTGTGCCACAATGTGCCTTACGCCCTACCTTGGATTCTGAATGCTTTCATTACTCCACACTACAAGCACACAATAGGTTAAAAATATCTTGCACTTGAAGTTGTGAAATGCAATTTGAACTTTGTAAAGGGAAATAGCCAAAGGATGCTTTTAGAGATGGATTTTTGCTCTTAAATTACGCATTGTATGAGATCCATGAGGTTCCCACATGTCACTGAAGAATAATAGTAAATAGAAATGGGGGAACTGTAGAAGAAAAAAATGCTCCAATTCTTTTAACATTTTCTGAATACCTTTCCTATAGTTTTTTGAGACACTCGATTCAAGCAGTATTTAATCCATATGACTATTCACTGCCAATATATTCAAATGAGATTTTGTAAATGGTTTGCAATGTGGTTATGTGACAGCTATATAGAATTCTTAAGTCTTTCCTTAGTGTCCCTGCTTTAAAGACCTTGAAAATCCCAATTTAGCCACTTTCTGTACAACCTTGAAAAATGCCTTCAAAAAAAGCAGGCTTTGGTTTCCTCATAAATAAGGTAGGATAACAGCATTACATGTACTTTATAGACATTTTATAAATAAATATTGCTATCAAGGTGCATTCATCTCCTTGGTGGGAAGATGCCATAGAAAACCAGAATATTACTATTATTATCGCATCTAGCCTGAGTGAACTTTAAAGCTCAAATGTCCTGTCTTTGTATATAAAACTCCCGTCTGAAAAATCTGTATTCGTTTTCAAATTTCACCAGCTTTCTCACTCTATCAATAATATGCAAAGTCAAAGGTGAAATTGTGGCTATATTAAAAAGAAAAAAAAACAACCTCACGTTGAAAAACAGGCAAGGAAAGATGGTGGCCAATGATTTTGGGAATGGGCTTCGTGGACCATAGACATGGGGGGGGCGCACCCGGTAACTCCACACAATACCGGCCTCATTTTCACTTCGTGGCAGGAGCAGCTCTGAAGTGGCTGTCTTCTATTAATTTCGACACCTTGGAGCTGGGGAGCCAATGTCTCACTCTACCTCTTTCAGAATTTTAGAAGCCACTAATTGGCATTTTGGTATAGAAGGTGAATAAAATGACTTGTTCAAAATACACAAATATGCCAGGAAATATGGTTTACAGAGATCCAGTGCCTTGCATTTGTCCACATAGTAGTGATTTCACATATCCTGCCCGACTAGCCCATGGTGGTTATCAAGTCCTATGCCCCGAGTTTGAAAATTATGGCTACCAAATATGGCATTTTAAAGCTGATAACCACACTCCAATTTGAGAGACTGAAGCCTTAATTATATGGGTCTGTCACACTCTCCCTAGAACTTTCTTTTTACAGTTGTTGCTAACAATGACCATTTACATGTGTTTGCTTTTAATGAACTTTCTCCAACGGTGATTTTTATTATAGCAGACAAGTACTCAGATCTTTTCTAGAGCTAAAGTCCCAGGATAACTGGCAAGTAACCAGTCTTTTTTGTTTTTTTAAATTGAGGTATAATTGACATGTAACGTTTATATTAGTTTCTGGTATACAACATATGATTCAATATTTGTATATATTGCAAAATGATCACCACAATAAGTCTAGTTCACATCTATCATCACATATTTACAAGTTTTTTTTCTTGTGATGAGGACTTCTAAGATTTACTCTCTTAGCAACTTTTTAATATGTAATACAGTATTACTAACTAGGCTGTATATTACATCCCTATGACTTATTTATTTTATAACTAGAAGTTTGTACCTTTTGACCCCTTCGCCCACTTCTCTCACTCCCCACCCCCCAACCTCTGGCAACCACCAAATTGGTCTCTGTATCTCTGAGCTTGTTTTCTTCATTTGTTTGTTTTGTTTTAAGATTCTACTATAAGTGAGATCATGTGGTACTTGTCTCTCTCTGTCTCCATTTTTCTAGAGCTAAAGTCCCAGGATTACTGCAACTAACCAGTCTTAAGCCTCATGAAAAACTACATTACAACAAGACTTGAACAGCTCCTGAAGAGAAGTGGGGCTTGCAGATTCTAGTTACTTGTCCTTCTATTTCTTCTCAGCATTACCGTGTTTCCCCGAAAATAAGACTGGGTCTTATATTAATTTTTGCTCCAAAAGACACATTAGGGCTCATGTTCAGGGCATGTCATCCTGAAAAATCATGCTATGGCTTATTTTCTGGTTAGGTCTTATTTTCGGGGAAACACAGTATGTTCTTACCTTCCTCACACTGTATTGCCAGGGTTTTTTACAGTCTATCTCTCCCAGTAGATTGGAAACCATGGAGGAAAGGTATGCTGATCCATTCACACCATACTAAAATGTGCTGAGTGAGTAAATGAGTGCAGTTTGTGATAAAAAGTCAATGTTGTGCTCATTAGATTCTAAAATCAACATATCTATTTAACTATAGTCATTAAGTGGGAATGAGAGCTAAGTTAAAAAGGCAGAGAAAGAGAGAAAAGCGACAGAGGTGATGGGCATATCTCTAAGAGGTGCCAATCAAAGAACAGCAGATTCTCAGGGCTGAGCAATAGCACTGAGAGTCGCCCGCTCCTGCGTAGGTGTAACGGACTATCCTTTCAATCCACAGGCACACAAGCTCGATGCTGCTACCTGAGGAGCAGCCACAAAAGGAAAGGTAGCTTTGTGGGATGTTATAATTCACATGGAATATAATATTAGCCAAGATATCACATTATATGAAAAAGAAAATGACTTATATAAATATAACACTTCTAGAAATATTTATATACATAACACATAAGTATTAAGGAAAATGTATATTCCTTGAAAAGAGAGAGTAGAAGCCAACAATTATTTGCTCTGGAGGGTGAGACCATGATAGGTCATTTTAATTTTCTCCTTGTTTTAATATTTTAAAAATTTTATGTAATAATGGGTTAACACTGCTTAAGTTCTAGAAACATAAAATTTGTAGGAAAAGATGACATAAACCAATCAATGTTCCTCATATGAGCAATCTGAAAGAAATCAAACATGGTGTTTCCTCCTTGTTAAATCATCAAAACCAAAATTAAAATAAAGGAACAAGACAGAATTCTGGTCTTTTTATATACCGAGGCTACTTCAGTTGTGAGGATGGCACAAAGAGTTCTCTGCCATTATCACAATTAAGGCCAAAGTTCTGGGAGGCCATCTTACCAATGATAATGGGACATTCTGTCAAAGCTCATTCCTTTCCTTAGGTCATATTACACATAGGAGTGTATTCACATATCTGAACATGTTAGCGCTTAGTAGGTGGGAGGTTTTCAACTGCAAATTCATAGAAACTGTGACTCAAAATTGGCAGAACTGATTAAAACATCAAGAGGCAGGACAAGTTCAATACCATTATCATTCTGGCTGTTCTCTTGGCACTGCCCTCCTCTGTAAGGCATGTTCCTCAAGCTGGCTTTTCACATGGTTTCAAGATGGCTGCCAGCAGCAAATGGGGCTGCCTGCCTCCTTATTGATGTCTGCGAAAGGGTCAGAGAGCCTCTCCCACAAGCATAGGATAAAAGTTCTTCCCATCAGTTTATCTGGGTCAATAATGATGTTAGAGAATGCCCTGTGATGACTAGCTTAAGCTTGGTTTCCAGGACCAATGGATTGATTTAGATTCTGGATGGGAACAGATCAGCTGATAGTACAAGACCTAAGTCTTGTACTATCTGGGGAAAGAGTTTGTTCCTGGAAAAAAAAAAAAAAAAGGCAGGAGGTTGGGTGGGTTAGGATTCTAGTAAATAGATGAAAAGAGGGCAATAAATTCTGGCAAGGAACAGTATCTACTACAGGGTAGTATAATCATAGTGGAGAAAAAAATCATCAAGATATGAGTCAGGACACCCAGAATCTATTCCAGGGGTTCGCTTTAACACACCATTTGTGAAGAAAGTCACAAAATTTCTGGGTTTCAGTTATTGTAGCAATAGCAAGCTGGTGTAAAAATAATTCTATGGTCCCTTTCAGCTCCATTATCAGATTGTACTCATTCCCTCCCTCCCTTATCCTGGTTGCCTCTCCCCAGCACACAAAGCACCCACTACAGCATATAGGTAAATACTTTTAAAGAAATGACTTTCCTGGTGATTCCCTCCCCCACCCCATTTATCTCATGGCCAATCAGCCAATTGCTATGACCCAGCAAAGCAAAACAGTGTGTGGTGCAATTATCTGGGAAATATAAGACCATCCATGCCATCAGATAAAGTGGGGAAGGGTGGGCTCTGTTTCCTGAGCAACCTGCCTGGTCGCTGTGGATGGTCCCCAAATCCTCAGATAAATGGATAGCCCTCCACTTTTCTTTGGCTGCATAACTCCAGCTCTTTGTGAATCAGGATCAAACTCCTTGCTGTAGAGATAAGATCATTTATGCCACATTTTAAAAGCAAGGGTTCCTTTTGAAAGGCTCATTTTCCTCTTTAGTGTCGTATAACACTCTTTCCCTATCCCAGAGGGTCCTAAGACCTACAGCAGAGGCCCTTATGTTTCTATAATAGCATATATCAATAATAAAGTATAAGATATAAATGAATTGAATTCATATCCTGCTTCTGTCTTCCCACAAATAGTTTCAGGAACTTACAGAAATCACTTCAACAAAAACCTTCACATTGATGGCCATACACGTATGTTTAAATTTCTGAGAATAATTATTTTATTATATTTATATAAAAACTATAATTGCAAAAGGCAATAAGACCACCAATTTGTAATGGAAAACTTAATCGCAATAAAAGTAAATTAGAAACTTGTAAATACATACAAATAAAAAGCCATTGATAGTTTATGGCTCAACTTAAAAAAAAGAAAAGAAAAATCACCAAATACATTTTTAAAAAATGCAAACACTGCCTAAATTGTGGAGTCAGCTGTAAGAGCTTGAGAAGTGGCTTCTCTGAGAAATTTCTGCTGGGCTTACAGATGCTAATATATTCTTATTTTCCCACGCTGACATCATATGCAAACTACCATGTCAAGAACGCATTTGTAGAATACATAAGTAGTGGAATGAAACATTATTAGTTCTTATTTGCAGCTGCTGCCAACCCCTGAGCCCAAACTCTAATTACAATTACAGTGAATTTAAAAGTAGTGGACATTCCAGGATCTGAATAACATACAGGGAGCTGCCATCCAAGACCTACATCCTTTCAAAATGCATACTTCTGAAAACTCAAAGTTAAATAAACCCCCATGCTTCATGACTTGACAAATGCAGAGCTTGAAAGATACTTTCACAGTTGTGAGTTCAAGTCTTTGATAAATTATGTGTGCACTGGTTTCAGCAATAATAGATTTAAAATGGAAACATACCATATACTTAGATTTTTAAGGTCTTATTTATCTTAAATCAAAAGTAATTTTTAAAAAGCTGTTGTTGGTTTCTGGATTGTTCTCCATCGCAATGAGCAGGCTCCCACTTGAAATGTTTCCTGATTACTGGCTGCTTCTCAGGCTAATAAAAGCTGCTAAATCACTGCTAGGACAAAGGTCCCCACTGTGGTGCATGAAAAAGAAGATTTATAGTCATATGCTATGCTGAACAGCCTCGTCAGGGCAACACAGTGCCCTGCGTCTGTGACAGGCTAAAACAAATCGCATGCCAGATCTGATTTCAGACTTACATAAGAGGCCAGCCGGGCAGTAGCCTCAGTGTGTAGCAGAATAAGCCGGATTGGGAAGGGGCCATGAGGGACGATGAGTGGCGACCAGACTGTGCAATTAGCATGTGCCTAGTTTTAATGACTGATTTCCTCAGAGAGCCGATTCCCAATGTTGATTTGCTTCTTTGCCCATTTTTCTCTCTAACTCCTTCTTTGCTCACCTCTTCTGCACAGAGACGTACTCACAATCACACCTGCCAGAAACACCACCCAACCATTGGGGTAACTGTATCGTATTTGGCTATATTAACAACTATAGAAAGGAGATGCCAGGTAAAGTTCTAGGATGACAAGATCTCTTTTTAGCGGGGACTGAATTTGTAATGCCATCTTACTAGCAAAGAAAGCAGGGGGTACACTGCTATGGTCTGGTGCTACCAAATAGTCACTGCTCATCTGAATTTTCAGGCTAGTATTTCAACTATCTTTCCACTTCTACAGGGACCTTTGTATTAATTCATTCCTCAACAAACAAACAAACAGAAAGCTTATATTGAAGCTATGATCAGATAAATGCTTGTGAAAATAGATAGTGAATCTCTATTCTTTTTTTTTTTTTTAAGTTATTCAAATTGCATCTGGAAGAGGCTGGACTTTGGGTAGCTCTACACGCCCTTCTAAGGTTTAGCTGTGGCTAAACAGGGCTGGCTGTGCCTGCTCATTATTTATGCAGCTTCCAAACAACAAACTGGTGCAACCATCCAAAAAGAAACGAAAGAGCCCAGGTGCCTCGGTGAAGCATACCTTTCCCTGATGTAGGATAGGAGGGCATAGACAAAAAGCAGTGACGATTGGGCCCAACCTGGGCTTCTCAGGTTGCAATGGCAGAGACAGGAAGGAAGTGGAGTTCAAGATGCAAATACCCAGCACCAGGAGTCAGAAGGCTGGGGCTCTAGTCCTGGGTGTGATGCTAACCAGAGTCACTTCAAGTAAATCACTTTACTCCTCTGGTTCTCAGGTGCCTCACCTGTGTCAGAAAGAGTTTGAACTAGCTCCGTGGGTCTCAAATTTAAGCGTACGTCAAGATCAATCACCTGCAGGTCTTGCTAAAGCACAAATTGCTGGCTGTCATCTCCAAAGTTTCTGATTCAGCAGATCTGTGGTGAGGCTTGGGCATTTGCATGTCTAATATTTCCCCAGGTGATGCTGATGCTGAGTGTCAGGGAGCCACTCAGTGAGAACTACTAAACTAGATGGTTTCCAAAGGGTCTGCGAGTTCTGAAAGTGCTACACATCATTTTACATTAACTTAGACTGCTGTACAGTGTTTATGCCTAGGTCACAAGAAAGGAGGAGTGGCCATAATTCAGTGTCCTGTGGTTTTAGTAGAAAGTCACAAGATTCCAGTTTTCTCTGAAGTCATTCATTGGATAATTAATACAGAAGGTGATGACAAGTGTCTATATGAAAGTGCAAGATGAAGTTTGTTTTTTAATCGGCAATCTATCAATAAATAGCTGTGCCAATTGACCTACAAAGACATAGTTGGGTATTCATTTGTTGATAAATTCAACAATTCATTTAAAAATTTTAAATCTGTGCTCTTTGTATCTGTTTATTCCTTGCGTTTAAAATCATGTCTGTTGTATACATTTCAGCATAGCAATTAAAGTTAATAATACTGTCTTATATACTTGAAAGTTGCTAAGAGAGTGGATCGTCAATGTTCTCATCCTGAAAAAGAAATAGTAATTAAGTGATGTGATGCAGGTGTTAGCTAACGCTATGGTGGTAATCATTTTGCAATGTATAAGTGTAGTAAAAGCAACACATTGTACACACTTAAACTTGTACAATGTTATATGTCAATTATACCTCAATAAAGCTGGAAAAATTTTAAAATAATAAAACAATAAAGTTATGTTTGTTATATATATTGCACCTCACTGTTAAGAATGGAACTCTAGTTTCTGGTAAATGAGTGCTGGTCTGTATAGACACTGGTGAATTACATGATGTTAATTCTGGTTCTAGTTCTTTTATGGACCAAATGTGACTGTAGAGAAGTCATTTTGCTACTTTGGTTCTCAAAATTATTATCAGTAAAATGAGAGCATTCTTGTCTATAGAGTTAACATTATTTGTCTCTGACTCTGAATTTCCAAATATGTAATTACATGAAATGTAGATATTTCAGAACCAAAATATAAATGAAAATAGAGGCAAACTTCATTAAGTCTCGTCGGGTAGTTCTAAATTTAGGGAAAAACATTGTTTAAACCATCTTGTCTCACCAGTACCACCCAAAACTGGTCTTTCTGCTCCGTACCACTCTGTGAAAAATCCTCCAATGCCTCCTCTTTGCTCTCAGAATAAAAGCCAAATTCCGTATCAAGGCTCCTTCTCTTTCCCCACCCCATCTGCTCGAGATAATCTTCCCATGCCTTCCTGAACTCCTTGGGTATCTGATCCTTGCCAAGTTGGTTTCCTCCTCAGGGCCTTTGCACAAACAGCATGTTCTGTCTGAAGTGCTCTCTGAGCCGAGTCCTTTGATTCTGATCTTCAGAGATCTCTTCCATGACTTCCAAATCACTTTCTGTCATTTTGTCCTATGTCAACTACAGAGCACTGGTTACTGGTTCTTTCTCTTGTTGGATATATCTTCATTAATTGTCTCTGTACCTATCTCCTCTTGAAAATGTAAGTTCTGTGATGGCGGGAACCCTCTCTGTACTGATCACTCTATCCTTAGAACCTAGTAGAGTGCATGGTGCATGTTATATGCTTAATATATTCATTTGTTGAATGAATGAATAAGTTATAGTATAAACATGCTATGGGAGAAATCCTTTTGCTCTGTACAGCAACATGAGCCTACATTAAACTAGGCAAACTAGGCTAAACATTTACATTGTGCATACCACATGCTAGATACTTTACTAAGTGCTTTATTTATTAATATACTAATATTTACTTCTCATAACAAACTTAAGATGTAGTATCATCATCATATTCAACATTTTACAAATGAGAAAACTGAAGAGAGAGCAGTAACTGACTTGCTTAAAGTCAGAAAGCCAATAAGTATATGGTCAGGATTCAAAACCAGGTTATCTGTTTTCAGTTTGTGCTCTTAACCATTATGTTATGGATGGTAAGATGAGGCTCTTAAGATAAATCCCTCCCCCCTCAAAAAATTCCATGCAAAATGCCTACCTTGTTTATGCTTGATTACTTTCACTGATGAGATTCTCACTACTTCAGAATCAGCCCATTTCTTACACTGAAAGCACTAATCAAAGTTCTCCCTTATACTGTCACCCCACATTTCTGCCAGTGTTGCTTCCACCCCTTGGCTCCATTTGTATTCCTTGAGGCCTATAAAACAAGTTTAATCTCTCTGTTATATGATGAACTTCCAAATTTTGGAAGCTACGTAGCATCCCTGAATCTTTTCTTTTCTAATATGACCACCGCTTGTTCGTTCAGTGGTCTCTCGCAGTTATACTTTAGCCCTCTTATTGGAACAGTTGTTCTTCTAGTTTATATACTTTAAAAATTGGGTCCCAGCATTGAATACAATATTTCCATAATGGACTGATCAACACAAAAGAGTGGAAAAAATTTCTCCACTATTATCGATAATGCAATTCTATTAATGCATGTTAATAGAATGCATAAATAGGGATTAATAGGAAAAAAAACAATAACTTCATTAATAGCCAAAGCACTTACGGACTCCAACTTTTACTTGAAAAATTTAGCTTACTTGAAATTTCTATTTTGTAATGTGGCAAAACTCTTTTCTTTAATTGTATAACTTTGTGTTAAGTTATACTTCAGTATTTAAATAAAATGAATTTCTCAAACAAGTTAATCAGTTAAAAATGGCACACCTGTGACAATATTTCCTCTTCTAAATAGTGTTACCTCAAACTGTGGGTCACTATCAGTGGGCTGTAAAATATTCTTAGTGGATCACGTGTTTCTCCTTAAAATTCAAAAAAAAAATATTTATTATGGAGAATATTAAACATATAGAAGAGTGGACAAAATAACATAATGAATCATGTGTGCATCATCCATCTTCAGCAATTATCATCTTATGGGCAATCTTATCTAATCTATACCTCATCTACCCCTTTTCTCTTAAACTATTATGAAATAAATTCCACGAGTCATATCATTTAATCTAAACATAAGAAAATAGAAGGACTCCTTATTATATAACTACAAATTATTATAACATCTAAAAATAAATTCCTCAATATCATCACATATACAGTTATTATTCATATTCCCAGTGTTCTCTCAAATACCTTAATTGTCTATACAACTAACATTTTAAAAATTAAAAATAAAATATCAGAGTACAGCACACATAGTAAAGTTGGGTGCTATTTTATGATACTTTAGTTTCATTTATGTGCATGGTAAGTGTGTGTGTGTGTGTTTTATACTGGGTCATGAGGAAAAATTTTCAAGAATGGATCCTAGTTAAAAAAGTGGAAAACCTGCTCCAGATGTATACCAATATTATCTATCAATACCCTAAAATCTCCTACTGAGCATAGTTCTGACACATGCTTCACTTTCTCCTGATGGAGTTGACAGAAGAAGCCCTAGATTCTGTCATTCACTCACTTTGCAATTGTGGACAAATCATTACACGTCCCTAGGCCTCAGTTACCTCATCTGGAAAATAAGTGGGTGGAACTATCTCAAGATTTCCAAATTGTGATGTTCAGAACAATGGCTCCACTGAGTGGAAAACGCCATATACTACTAGATCCTCAACTTGAAAATTCATAATGCAGGTTAGCATTTAATAAGACTCACAAAGAATAGAATTTCTTTTAATATTTAAACCTGTCACCCCCTGACTTTTTCTTTCATAACACTAATCAATGTCTCTGGATGATCTCAGTAAGTCCCCTTCCAGTTCTAATGTTCTACATAATTCTGTGGCCTAACATTATATGATACTGAAGAGTTAAGGTTCTTATATTGGAAAGGCATTGCTTTCATTGGAGAAAGATACCTTGTGAAGAAAATCTAATGCATAGTCTTGAACTTGGTTGTGAGATTTATACCTCAGAGAGACAATTACTGTCTTCTAGAGTTGCACCATGAATTATCCTGTGGATTGAGACAGTAATAAGGACTTGGGGACAACCCACTGATGGCAATCATTGTTGTATGCCCTGGAGTATCCTGTTCAGCCAGACAGCCTCCCCACACTGCCATGCTGTCACTGCTTGCAGAGTTTGCTGCTAATCCCAATTGTCAAGCTCGTGGTTCCTCCAAACTTGTTTCATAACAATCACCCTGTTTGGTTTACTGCGTCCAGGCTGGGTCTTTTGCCTGCTCTGGTTTCCCTGAGATTCCATTTTGGAAACAGTACTTTAATATGCCCTTAAAAGTATTCTCTCCTCCTGGGCTAAAACCGTGCCACTCTTTGGCCACTCTTCATGACAAGGAAAAAAGAAGAGAATAAGTTTTACTTTAAATGTATTTGGTATAAATTCGTTCTGTGCTTTAAAAAGCTTTATTAGTTCTATCAAATCAATGACAAAATATTCGCGTTGTAAAAAGCACTCTACAATCAACTTTTGAAAAATCAACCAAACAGTAACCAATATCATTTTTTTCCAGGACAAACTTTTGGGTTACAATTACTTAGAGAGATCTTTTTTTAATGTACACTATGAATATACGTAAGATTAAATCATACTAAGTTATCTACTTTAAGCCTCTAATTATATTGTATAATTTTAGATGCCTAAATTTTCAATAATGTGAAAATAAATTTAATTCACCTCAGTGGGCATACTTCATCTTTAAATCAATGTAGTCCAATAGAATATAATGCAAGCCCTGCATGTAATTTAAAATTTTCTAGTAGCCTCAATAATGAATGGTGGTACATATACATAATGGAATACTACTCTGCCATAAAAAATGAAGTATTGCTATTTATTTTCACTGACTTAAGTGAAAATAAGTCAGACAGAAAAGGACAAGAACTGCATGATGTCACTCATATATAGGATATAAAATAAAAAGCCACAGATGAAAAAAAATCAATAAACAAAAATAAAAACTCATAGATATAGACAACAGAATAGTGGTTACCAGTGGGGGGAGGAGGTGTGGGGAAAACAAGAGGGTAAAGGGGGTCAAATATATATGGTGACAGAAGGAGATTAGAGTTCGGGTGGTGAATACACAATAGAGTATACAGATGTTGCATTATAAAGTTGTATACCTGAAATTTATGTAGTTATTAACCAGTTACCCCAATAAATTTAATTTTAAAAAAGTAGAAAAAAGCAGATAAAATTTTAATAATATATTTTAGTTAACTCAATATATTAGAAATGTTATCATTTTAACATGCAAGCAGCATAAAGATTATTAATGAGATATTGTGACTTTTTTGGGTAAATTGTCTTCAAATACATTGTTCATTTTACACTTGTAAAACACATCAGTTTGGACTAACCACATTCCACTGCCAAACAGCCACATGTGGCTAGTGGCTGCCATACTGAAGAGGGCAGTTCTAAATGTTCATAGATGAGATAATGCACAACAGGTATTTATTCTCTGGGCTGACCTTTATATTTGGCTGTTTGTGACTACCAGCACATGGGATTGACTTGATGATTGCTTTCTTCCACAGTAGAAGAAGAGAAGAGAACATGGTTTGAAGTGATATCCTTTTCGGTCAAATGTACTATCAACTGGTAATTGAAAGGTGGAGGAGACCAAAGTTGGCGTCGTCCAATTATGGTGAAATTTCAGAGAGCTAGAAATAAAAACTACTTCTTTTCCATTGGAAACTAATAGAAAAGTAGTTCTCAACCCTGGTTAGGCTAAAACACCAGTGGTGGAGCTTTCAAAACTTAAGAGTTATTCAATCCTCACCCCTGATCTGCTAAATGAGAATTTCGGGAGATAGAGTTCAGGTGCTTCTGTAGTAAAAGTTAAGAACAACTTATCATAGTCAGTTAAGGCTGGAAAAGGGTATATTTCTCAAAAGAGTTCTGTTCTTTATTGTCGTCTGATGTACCCATTAGTAAGTGACTCTGCTTTCACTGTATTTTAAATGCATTTACAATATGATCTCAAATTTGAAAAACAATAGTGTATATTTATACATAAGCATAGAAAAAAGGCTGGAAGAGAATTCACCAATATATTTTAAAGTGTTAGTTAATTTTTTCTTTATATGTTTCTGCATTGTCCACATTCTCTGAGATGACGAGTTATTACTTTTAAAGTGCATATTGCTTTCAAAGGAGTTACCTGTTCCATTCCAGAAAGCAGGAGGTCACCATGTAAATGGCCCCTGGGGTTGTGCAGTACGCCGTTTGTGTAGCTATAAGCAGCAGCTCAGATTATGTTGTAAATCCACTTATTCCAAAAACAAACAAAAAAACAAAGAAAAAAAACGGAAAATAAGAAGCACTGAAAAGAATCTGGAGAAAAAATACTGACTTCTGGGATAAGGAAATCTCTTCTAACCAGAAAGCTCATTGCAGTACATAGTTTGTCCCTGCATATCTTGGAATTATATATTTTCTACACTTCTCATCCAACAGAAACTACTGTTTCAGAGAAGCTGAAGTTGTAAAAATATTTTCTAAATATAAAAAAACAAAACTAACCTGTTATCTCAATAAAGGTTAATACAATTTAAAGCAAAAAATAACCTCTGGGAATAGAGAAGGTGATCACAAGAAAAGACAATAACAGCTAACTCACACATTAGCTGATGTGCCTCTTTCCCCCACCCTCTCCTGCATAGTCATCCCATTATTGATAATGTTATTGCCCTGAGCGCTCATGCTAAGAAAAGTGGGGAGTCATCCTTGCTTGATTTCTCACACCCTATATTCAATCCATCAGCAAGCTTCTTGATTCTTTATTTTTAAAAGTATATTGAAAACTCCACATTAAAAAAATAATAATAACTTTTTTCCAGAGCTACCTTTTTGGTCCAAGTCACTCTACACTGTAACCTGAATTATTGCAGGAAGTAAGTATGGAGCACAGGTTGCCTTGGCGTTGGGGGTTGGCTGACTGAATAGACTGCATTTCTGGTCAAGCAGAGCATTTATAGGAACATGGAAGTTATCTAAGTTTCAGTTTGCTGAAACTTAGCATGGTAACCCGGGCAAGAATGGCTCCACCTCGGGCCTAGAAATTTATTTCAATATTTGTAATCATTAAAGTTTAGTTTACCATGTTCCTACCTCTCCACCTCTAAATCCTCCTATTCGTCCCTCCACGGAAGATCAAAATTTCTGATTTAAAGCCATGCTCTATACTTATTTTCAGATCCCATCTCTTCATCCCTTTCTCCCTTCCTCTGGGCCATGATTCATCAATGATTTCTTTTCATACATATTTTCTTATGATTTTCATCCTCTCTCTCTATAGATTTTCATCAACCTATTCATACACTTAGATCTCTCCTCCTAAAACAAAATAAACCAAGACTACCCAACAAATTTTGATCCTGATATTCTTTTCTTCTCACTTTCATTGTCAAAATTCTCAGAACATAGCCCCTTCCTCTATTTTTATCACCACTAATTCACTCACAAGAGAGTTAGGCCCCATCCTAAACCAAATGAATCTGAACCTCTAGGAGTGGGTTCTGATGACGTACATTACACCAAAAGAATAACTATCATTAAGTCTACAGATAATTCAAATGCACAGCTGGGCTGAGAATCATTGCCTCAGTTCCGAGCCGTCTGTCTGTCACGTCCCAGAATTTTTTCCTCTGAGCTTGTCAGTGAATAACCTTCTGATTATTAAAGGCAGGGGATTTTACGTAGCTCTCTTCACCCTGAAACTTTTATCAGTTTATGATGCCATTGACTATGCCCTCCTTCTCCCCCCTCTTTTTAAAAATTTGTTTTTATGACGGTATCCTCCACTGCTATACCCTCTATTAGCAGCTCTTTTTCCTCCCTCCGAAATACAGACTATCCCCCAATGTTCTTACCTCAGCCCTCGTCTCTTATCTTCCTACATCCTTTATCAGCAATAGTCACTACTTCAGCAATTTCAACAATGACCTTTCTCAGGGTTGAAGATGAGATGTAAGTGTGAAGATAATTCTTCAAACTCTGCCATGTGTCCCCTTTCTTGGGTACACCTAGAAATTCCACCCAGATTTTTATTATTTTCCACTGTAACCTCAAATTTACCCTATTTAAAATCAAATCCATTATTGTTCCCATAATTCCAGTTTGGAATCTCCAATTCATTTTTAGATTACTTTATCTAGATCATCCCCCAGAATTAAACAGAGGCCAAAGCTCACATTTTTTCCTTCTGCCACGTCTTTATGTCTGTCCTTTTGTTCTCTAATTAGGAAAATTCTCATTACTACCACTCTCCTGGACTAATACAACAACCCGTAAATATCGTTCTATTGCTAGTTCTTCTATTTTTATTTTTATGTCTTTGCATTCTGAATGTGTCTGAAACAAAATGCTGACTTTGCTATCTCCCTGATTTCAAAGCACTACCAATGATCTATTTATCATAGGTTCATGTTAATGATTAGACACACATGTCCCCTGGAAAAAAAACAAAAAACGATTTTCAGGTAAAATAAGAGTGACTTAATTCTAATTTCCATATTTCAGGTTATTATTCTCACATTCATTGTAAATCTCCAAAAAGTATACACAAAGTATTTCCAAACTTAATTTACTGGTGAACTTTTTTCCCTACAGAGGAACTGCCCCAGCTTAACCAGACTATTTTTCTACAACTTCTTTCCAACCTTCTCATCTCTCTGTATTTACACTGTCTTGTTCCTCTTCTCGAGGGTACTTTACCTCTTTCTCTAATTTTCTAAGGCTTTTCTCAGACATTACCTGTTTTACAAAACCTCTCTTGATCGCCTAAATTGGAGAATTGGATTCATCCATCTATTGAAACAGGGAATGACTTATTCATAATAATGTTAGATATATTTACTATAAACATAGACTTGGGTTGTTTCTCTTTTTCCCAGAAAAAGAGCCCACTGGCTAGTTTTCTTTTTTGTATAAAATAATGGAGAGATTTGATGTATACAAAAAGTCTTTATAGTATTACTCCTAGTAGAACTACCAATTTGAAATACTCATGACTGAAATAACCTTTTGGGTTATAACAGGTATCCTAAAGGCACCATCTGAAGCACAAAATTGGAAGGGATGGAGGAGCTTTAAGTAAATCTAACCATGAGCTCCATCTAACCGGATACTAGCTAGCTGCCACTTTGAAAAGCAGTAGGAAAGACCCCCAAAATGAGTGCTGCCAGAAATCCTTGTGGCAATGGAAGTAGAAGAGAAACAATTCATATTTGTGTAGTACATCACAACTCCCAAAGAACTTCCAGTACTTTTCTACATTTAAATGCCACAATATCCTGTATTATTAACCCCAAAATTAAGATGAAGTGAATGAGCTTCTGAGGAGTTAAAAGCCTCTTTCTTCCCCCATTGCACACAACTGGTTATGCTGAATGCAAATTCTACCACTCTATTTTCAAAGTTTAACTCCTCTGGATGATGGGAACCTGGCTGTGACATCTGTCATCCTTCTGCAGGCTGGGGTTGACTCAGCTGATTAAGTTGGCTGGGTAGGAGAGAACTTCCTCCCTCAGGATCCCCAGGCACATGGAGGAGAGATGAATCTCTGTACCTGTTTCTGCCAAGATGTTCATGGTAAAAATTTCTCCCAGACAAGAAATGATGGTGACAGAGCCAAGGACTTCCATGAGCTATAGCATTGCCTGAGGGCCTGGTGAGGCAAGGATTGGAGGGACCAAGATAAGCATGGAGGGAGGTGGGAGAAGAGATGCAAGCTCTGAAGATGAATGGTAATTTAGCACAGAACTAGCCTTCTAAATCAGGACCACATCCCTTAGTGTATGTATGAATGCACATATGAATTTATGTATGAATGTACATACAAACGTACGTACGTACATATGTATATATGTATTTACTTATTTAGTTAGACCCATTGCTTGCAAATTAGAAAATTATAAAGCAATCAAAGGAGCTAATCCCTTCCCCCATCTTTGATTTTAGTAATTTTCAGTACGGAATTGTGCAGTTGTGCAGAGACATCCAGGGGTTGCTGGAAACTAAAAAACAGTCTGTGTGTGTGTGTGTGTGTGTGTGTGTGTGTGTGTGTGTATGCGTGTGTGATGAGAGAGAGACAGAGAGAGAGAGAGGAGAGGAGAGCAGAGGAGAGGAGAGGATACCTTTCTGTACCAGTGTGGGCCTTTTCAGCCTCCAGTATGTGACCAGATAGCAATCAACATCAATAGAGGTATCCTCAAATCAGAAGGATAATGATAGGGAATGGAGCAAACAGGGGCACCAAGGCAAATGGCAAGCCTGGGAGTGTTTGGAGGAGGCGTTGCTGGGTGGGGGTGGTAGTGGAGTCTGAGTAATAAGAAAAAATAAGAACATGAAAGGGTATTGTGTCTGCTGACAGTACATTTCACTGGCTCTTCTCTACCAAAGAGAGCCACTGGCACAATATCCTGAAAGATTTCATCCAATTTAAGCCTTAGGTCAAGGGATTGGAAACAAAACTCTCCAGCAGTTTAGACCTAGCTCCAAGGTGTTCAATTTAAGTGCAAACCCATTTCACATCCTAGTTTATACATATAGATGAAGCCAGGCTTCATATTACATGCATTTAGCTGAGACTGTGTTTCTCAGTAATTTCCTCTCTTGCTCTGATGAAGTGATATTAATTTCCTTTGCATTATTACAAAGGAAAACATCTCCCAATTCTCTTTTAAAGATCATTGATAGAGGATTGTATTAGCTTTTGATACAAGTGATTAGGGAGATAGTATTTACTCACTCAATTTGTTTTTATTTAAACATATGTAGGCATCATTTCAACAGTTCCAGCTCCTTTGGTTTCTCCTCCATCAAGCTGTTTTTATTTTTAAACTAGAATTCTTTGGACTTCTGGATCAATATACATACGAATATATATATATATATATATATATATATATATATATATATATATTTTTTTTTTTTTTTTCTTTTTTGCAGATATGCTTGGTCTTATTTATTGCCTCTTATTCATTACTCACATGTTATATATCTCTTTTTATTTCCTGAAATATAGTTAACATACTAACTTTATATCTTGAATCTTATAATCCCAATAACTGAAATCTTTGTGAATCTAGTTTTTCTGTTAGAATATCTTATTTCCTTTAGTGTTTTGGTCATTTTTGATTGTTAACTTATGTTCCTTAGAACTTTATCTATGTGAATCCTTTGAGGTCTGGATTGAAATTTCGTTTTCTCCAGAGAGAATTGCATTTGCTTCTATTAGGTATCTAAGGGTTCTACTATTATTTAAAATTTATTTTGAGTTAGGTTGGGCTTTTTTCCCTCCCAAATCGGTGGTGTAAATTTGGGCTGCAAATCCATAAGAAGACTACTTTGGAGTTATTCATTCTCAAGAAAGATGTTTGTTTTCTTCTGATGTGAAGGTTGAGGAATCACTGTCCCATTCCAATTTTATGTGTGAGTCTCCCTATCAAAGAAGAGCTACTGGTACAGTATCCTGAAAGATTTCATCCAATTAGAATCTCCATTTTGGGAGGTCCTAAGATCACTATCTTGTCTCTTGAACCAGCTCCACCCCCTTGATCATCAAAATGGAAGCTCATGAGGGTTGGCAGATGGCTCAGGGGTAAAAGACAGCTTGAATGCTTTCCTCTGTCTGTTTGTCTGTCTGTCTCGTTCTGAATTAGGTATGTTTATAAATTTATTGAAGGGAAAGTATATTTTCTACACAAAAGTTTATAATTAAAAATCTCTCACAATTTAATCACACATCAAAATTATAAATACTCTCTTTCTAGAATAATATCATAACTAAAACTCCAAAACATAGTTTAGGAAAATAATAAATCACAGCTTGAATAGATTCAGTTTAAGAAAATGTAAGGCAGGTTGGAGGATAGGATGATTACTTGAAGAAGGGATTGTCCTTTTTATTATGTACATTACTCGATGTATTTATTATAATAATTATTGTATCATTTTAAACTATCTTTTAAATATAATAGTATAACGATTGACTTCACTTCTTTTCAGTCTCACTTTCACTTTTTTTCTTCTCAGAAGTCTTTTCCTTTTTGAATCAACAATGTATTTTAAAATGATGTTTTCTCAGGCACTTTCATAGATTGCTGGTGGGGGTACAACATGATACAACCAGGACAGAGAGAAGTTTGGGAATATTTATAAAATAACAAATAGATTTCCTCTTTGATCCAGCAATGTAACTTCTGGAAATTTGTCCTACAGATTTACCTTCACACTTACAAAATGATGTATTTATGAGGTTGTTCACTGAAGCATTGTTTATAAAAGCAAAAGACTGGAAGCATCCCAAATGATCATCAATATAAAAATAGTTAAACCAAGCATGGCGCATCTAGTCAATGGAATGCTATGCAGCTTTTTGTACAAAAAAATTAGAAAGTTCTCTGTACTAATAATGAAATATTTTAAGACATGTTAAGTGAAAAAAGCAAATTACAAAAGAGTATATTATAGTCTATCTATTGTATGATAAAGGAGGAAATTACTAATGTATTTTACTTGCTCTAGTATTGGTTTATTTACTTAACAAACATGTACCTAGCACTTCTCATTTGTCAGAAAATCTTCTATGTACAGATGCTCCTTGACTTATGATGGGGTTATGTCCCAATTAACACATCGTAACACGTAAATTGAAAACATCGTAAGTTGAAAGTGCATTTAATACTACACTGTAGAGTATCAGTCGTTAACCCTCATGATCTTGTCTGACCTGGGAGCTGCAGCTCACTGCCACTGTCGGCTTCATGACACAGTATTACACGGCCTGTCGCTAGCCTGGCAAAAGATCAAGTTTCAAAATTCAAACTATGGTTTCTATTGAATGTGTATCATTTTCTCACCATCATAAAGTCACCATCATCAAGTCACAATCATAAAGTAAAAAAATTGTAAGTCAAATCATTATAAGTCGGGGACCTTCTGTATTTTTATGAATATCGACCAAATTCATTGTCGTTTAAGACCCTTTAGTTGAATATTATTATCCCCACTTTTGCAGATGAAGGAATTAAAGCATAGAGAGGTTAAGTAACAAGTCCAAGGTCGCAGAGCTAGGAAGTAGAAGGGTACACAAGAAACCAATAAAAACGATAAGTAGAAGAGGCAGGTTGGAGCACAGTGGGAGTAGTGGGGCAGGCAGGGATGTCTCAGTGTATACACTGGAAAATATTATTTTGTTTTCAAACTGTGTGCTGAATTATATGCTCAAAGAAAAGATATATATTTTAAAAGGTATCCAGCATTTTTAGTTGTTTTCAATGGAAGGTATTTGTTTCCTACATTGCTGGAAGAGGAAGTTGCAAAGGATAGTTGGTAAATCCTGTTTATTCCAGCCTTGTCTTTCTGTCACACTGACAAAAAAATTCATTTTGTTCAAATATAATACTTTCTTTTACTATTTTAAGTTAGAAAACAATGACTGATTTTGTGTCTGGGAGATGATTTAAAGGCTGAAGCAAGAAGCTAATTTACTTTGTTTATCTTAAGAAAAAAAATTTTTTTGGAGGGCTTGGAGTAGATAGGTGATATGGTAATTTAACAACAAAACTTCAAGTTTTCTGGAACTGTGCTTAAAATGGTATTTTATTTTTATCCACACGTGGAATTCATAGTAAAAGGTGGTTTCTTTCTACCCTTTATTGCTTTACTCCAGTTGATGGCATTGATCAATAACCATCATTTGTATGATTTTTGTTGTCATATTTATTTCATTATGGTCTGTTTTCTCTACCGAACTAATGAATAAAATGCTTTATGAGGGCAAGAACCTCATTTGGCTTACTGATGTTATAGCCCAGTACACTTAGAAACAGTGGCCCTCTTTCAATAAATATTTATTGATGTTATTAATAGAAAAAGTCCCAGTTTAATCTCTCTTTATCTAAATATACATGTTCAAAGTGAGCAGATTTTTACATTATTTTCTGTTTCCTTTATTTGTTCTCATCCAAATAGCAACCAATCTTGGAATGCTGTGCATTCATTTTTTTAATGGTGTTATGGAGTTAGTTTTTCTAAAAAGATTGCATTTCAAGGGGTGTTACAAAGAGAAACCAGCATCGTCTACATAAAATCTAATGCAAAACACACCTAGAACTTTAAGAATAAAGTATGTGGTTATCTCTTGTTTGCTTAATATTTTCTGCTGTGGTCCTTAATTAATTGCTTATTTTCATAGGTATTAACATATGAAATATATTCATGAATATCATTCTACAGAATCTGTTTTACAATTTAACTTGATCTTTCTAACCTCATAGAAAAATAAACCTTAGTTCAGCATTTGTCTTTATATTTCTATATAATCATGAATAGGAGCAGAGGGTGTAGGTCAGAATTTTGTTTTTGTGTTTAATTGCAATAGAGTCCATTAGTAAAGACATTTCAAGAATAAAAACAACAGCGGTCACCATTATCTTCCTTGAGGCGGTCATTATTATCTCTGTTTTATAGATTAAAAAGCTGGGGATCAGGGAGGTTGGGTAAATTGTCCAAGGTTACACTAATCATCAGCCAAGCTTGGATTCAAACCCAGTTTTGTGTGACTTCAAAGTCCATGCTCTTAATTACAGTTGGACTACTTCCCTTTTACTATTTAACTCTTCCTTTTAACCCTGCTTATTTACTTGTATCTTGTTTTTCTATTGTAAGCTACTCAAAATTATTTTATGAAGTAGATCACGCATAATAAATACATATATATATATAAATGCCTCTCAAAGCTCTATACTTTTATTTGCATACTGATTATTAATATTAATAAATAATTGAAATAATAATTAAAGGACACTGTATTGATAACACTATCGCGAAGAAAATATTAACAGAGGAAGCATTTTCACAATAAATTTTGTCAAATAGATGGCCTCATGAAAATGTTTTCCTTGCTTTTCAAATCCTAGGGTGTTTTTTTCTTTTATTCAGCTTTAATTTTTTTAATTGAGGGTGTGGAACAGTGGGCAAATGTATGTAAATTTCTCCAGTGATAACATTTCTTTTCACTATTTAAAAATTATCCAAGTTCGGTTCTTCAGAACAAGAATATTGTGTGCCCCCTCAGTGAACAAAAATCTTTTTATTATTTCTAGTCTGTCCTGTTAAAACTCATCAAATGACATTTAAAACTTCAAATGGCATGAAACTCGTCAGCAACGAAGCTCTTTGAAAATATTTCATTTTGAACTAATGAATAAAATGCTTACTTTTGAAGCAGAATGAATAAAGTTAAAATGTCATTCTTGTTTTTAAGAAAACAAACACTGGCTTGAAGATTTCTTATATTTAAACAGAGTTGAGGGTTTCGGTGGAGGAAACAAATTAGCCTTTTCAAGTTTCAGGAGATACTGTGGGGACTTTCTTTTGAGTAGACGAAAGTAAGAGAAAAAAAATAAACCCTTTAAGGACTAGAAAGCCATGTGCAGAAAAATCTCTCCGCTTGCTTTCACATGCTTAATACATTAATGCTTCATTCACGTCTGTTTACTACATAAGTAAGGGAATGTACAGTCTTTATTCTTCAAATCCCCCAAGCAAAACAGATTTTTGTGCTAGAAAGCATGCGGAAAAGGTAATGATGAAGGAGGCATTGTGACATTCTTCTAGAAAACATTAGATCAAGAGAATGAACGTCTGCATTCTCCCAGCTCTGTTCCTGATTGGTTCTATAACTTGCAATGAGTCATTTAACCTTGTGGGGATAAGTTTCCTTATTTGTAGAATGGGTCTTTTAAAGATATCACAAAACGGTTGTGGAATCAATTCAAATAAGTGGACTGCATGTGCAAAGAATAAAAATCCAGTATCAATATAAGAGAGCATTCTTCCTTATATGGGTCACGGGAATGTTCATACATTTTAGGGAAGCTTAAAAATTCTTCATTCTCTATGCAAGTTTAAAGCTTTTTGAATGACAGATGTTAAACTGCTGTTTGTATCACTGTCTCACCAGGTAACCTTGGGCTAGTCAGCAGATATTTCCTATGTGTGGTTTTTACAGCTTCAGAATTTCAGAAATGTTCTTTTTTCATGTTCTGGGAATAATGTAATAAATGACTCTAGCTACACAATCCATTGTTGGATACTTGAAGTTACTGACTTAGTCAGGACAGTCAGAGTGAGCAATTGGCTTAAAATAATATAGTCAACTGGGTTTGCTACGGAGAGTGAAAGGGAGATTTTGAGTTGTTTATAATCTTAATTGACAAAATACTTGAACAAATGGTATTTTAATGTCCCCAAAAGAGGTGAAGGATTTCAGTTAATTTATTTCCAAGGACTTAGATGAACTAAAGAACTAGTTTGATAACATAGGGAGTATTCTCCTCATACCTCATCCCACAGAAATGTGCCCATAGATATAATTCCCTAATCTCTTCTTCCTCTTCTACCTCCTTTCCTCTTCCTCCTCCTCCATCATCATCATCATCATCATCATCATCATCATCATCATCATCAAATAGTGAATTCTCATTTAATTTTAATGTAGTGTCTTAGATCCTTTCAAGCATAGGAAGTGTAAGAGCTGACTCCTCCCCTTTTTTAAACCTAAAAACAATATGTTATTTTAATAATCTAAACTAGAATAAACCACAGATTGAATAAGAACTTGTCTTTTCTTAGTGGAAGTAAATTTAATAGAAGAATCTAATACTTTATGTAAACAGAGAAATGTGTTATATTTTTATGAGACTTCCCACTAAATCTATTTCGTTGCTTCCATTTGGGGGATATCTGTTGAGTCAATGACCTGAGATTGTCCTAAGACCGTGATTCACTTTCTCTTATACCTGTAATATATAGATGATCATCAATTAAAATCCTAAAATCCTACATAATTTTATTGAGCCATTTGTTTTTAGATTTAGCTGCTTATAAATGAGTAATATTAAAATACATTTAATTTGTACACCTCTAGTCTATAAATTCCAAAATGTATACATTATTAATAGCTACATTAGGAAGTTATTGCCTTCTTCCGAATTTGGGTAACTCATGGGAACAATTTCTACCTAATAGCTTGAACCATTTCAGGAGCGGCCAGGCATTTTATTTTGTGAATATGCTTACCATAAAATGACAAATCCATGTAAATACCAAACTGTTTCTCAAAGTTTTTAAGTGGAGAGATAAAAGTGAGAGGTTTTGATTCCGTGAGGGTAAACAGAAGACTTGTGAGAATCTATTTAGCTGGAAATAGTAAAGATTGGAAAATTTATCCGAAGTTTTTTTCATTTGTCATCCTAAGCATAGCACTGGAATCCCAGTGACATGAACACATATTCTCATTAGACAGAGGCTCCTGTGATTTAGCAACTCTGAGTAACAGAAGCAGGTGGGAAAAGAGAAATCTGGGTAATCTTTATCCAATGGACAATATAAATCCCTCTTCTGTAGCAGAAATGTGTTTTTTCACCTCCTTTCTTTATATAGTTTAATAAACTGAATAGAACAGAATGTCTTTTTCTGTAACATGTACATATACCACACCCCAACATACACCACAGACACACACACACACACACACACACACACACACACACACACACACAATGTTGCTCTGGGAAAGACTGCAGTTTTCATGTAAAATAACTGCATATTCCACCTTGTTCTCATGGCTCCAAAATGCCAATCTTGCCTTGTGCTGTCACAACTTATGCGTGACTGACTGGTTACAGAGCCTGCTGATCTATATGGAGAGGTGAGAATTTGTCACTGTGCATGAGCAGAAAGATCAGTCAGATACAGTGATAGATCTGTTCTTTGCCTGGATTCGTCTGCTGCTATATTAGGGTAGCTCAGCAGTTGCCAAATCCAATTGTGAGCCTGGTTCTGTGGTTGAGAAAACAGAAAAAGAAGAAATGATGTCCTGACATAGCCACTTTCGGGTACAGTAACTGCCGAGTGAAAAATATTATTGTAATCATTACATCAAAATATTCTCTGACTCCGTATCCATCCTAGAGGGTGTAGCAGCTACTTCTGCATCTTTTGTCAGATACCACAGAGAGCATTCATACATTGTGGCTTTGGGGTTCAAGTTAGCATATGGGTGTAAGTGGGTGGACAGGTCACACAGAACTCAATGTGACTTCTTCCAGGCCTGCTTTTAGAATTAGCATTTGTAATTAAAAATTAAGTCATCACTCTGGTGCCAGGGGCAAAATATGGTCAAATGACCCTTAAACGAGCTGCAATAATGTTGTATGAAAATATTACAGATTTTGCAAAACTCATTAATGATGTTAAAGACAATGTGCTCATTAGATTGGAGCATATAAAATGTTCACAGTAGCTTATCTGCTTTTGTATTCATTCACTCAGCTGTGCTCATTACTATTGATGTGGATTAAAGAGAGAAAAAAGAAATAAGATCAAAGAAATAATATCAAGCCATTATCAATCATATTTAACTGGTGCCCTTTGACAATCAACCTCCCTTTAGCATTCCAAATCTGAGAGAAACTTCTTTCTCAGAATGCTCTTTACTCCTTAAGAGGGTGCTGAAAAGCATTTTGTTTATTCTTTATCCCTTTAGAACCCGGCCATTTAAACAATAGAAAGAAAACAGCAAAGACAGGAAAGGGATAACTAAGAAATAGAAGGAGAAACTTCATCAAAAAAGTCACATTTAGACTCAGTCTGTTGGAGAACACTCAGCGGAGAAATGAATAACGTCGACAGATTGGCTATCCGGCTGCTGCAATAGCCATCCACTATTTGGATGGATTATTGTTCTCCCTGCTACATGACTAAATCAATGAGTTAATGGTAAAGTGTCCATTTTTTAATGGGCCCTTTACCAAAGTCACTGGACAATTCTTTTTCCAGAATGCCATCAACTTTTAATTTTTCGGTAAGAGAACAAAATCATTATTCTTAAAAGTCTGAAATTTCAGAGGCAAAGCATAAATTGAAAAAGAACTGAAAACATTTCTCCAGGTTCCTCCTAATTAAAGAATCATAACCACTGGAGCTCATGGATATAATAACAAAGCCAAACTTGAGAGAACTGGCGCCATTATCTCCCTGGACTGACATTCATCCCTGCAATCAATTTAAATAAGCTTGACAGGCCCATCCAGATTAAATGAATTTTTGAAAAGTTAGGCGGTAGATTAAAAAAAAACCAAAACAAAATAATAAGCATCAGAGCTTGTTAACCCTTGGAGAACTGCATTGTGATTAAAACCAAAGATGTCGAACTGCTTCCCTGTCTACTGCCATTAGCATTATTGTAGGTAGGGATGTTGCTGTCACTGCCACTGTTAGTAATTTTTCTGGACATTTTACAGAACATTTCAAAAATGCAGATCTCATCATATCCTCGGTGTGGGGGTAGCTGAATGAGGACTCCTGTAGAACTATAAAGGAAAGTCCTGCAAAATTTTGCATAATATGAGGACAGCCAAGGAACAACATTTTGACACCGACTGGATCCTATCAGAGGAAAGCATCTATCATTGTGCTCCGTGGGGAAATTGCATTTGTGAGATAATTCTATAAAATGGATTAGAAGGTCTTTGAACAATATTTGTACACAGCAGAGGTAGCAAACTCAAATGGCTAGGCAGCTGGTGAAAGGTCGTATAATGCATGAAGCACGTCCAGTGAGCACAGGGAACAGAGTACATGTCCATCTAGGGAGGGAGGCCATGTCTTAGTTTCAGTCGTTGCCTTATGGGAATAGAAGCGCAAAGCTCCCAACGTTTTTTACAGAGAAACTGGAAATTTGGATTTTTGTGAAATGTCCTGCTTTTAAAATAAGTGTGCTTATTCAAAATGAGCCTACCCCATAACAACAACAACAACAACAACAAAATGCTGGGAGTCTTCCCGTCAGCTGCCATTTGTAATTTATGGAGTATATCATCATACTATCCATGTTTATTGAGAGTCTCCTGAATAGAAAGTTCAATATCAATGCTCTGAAAAACATTGAATGTGTTGAGGACAAAGATTTTACACTTAAAGAGTATGATGGGTGTTTGGAGAACTGGACGCAGTAAGGAAAGCAGCGCTCCAACTGTATTGCAAAAATACAGTATAGCATCGCACTTCAATCAGTAAAATTAGTAAAAATAAGAGTAAATTAGACTTTTGGAGGAATAAGGACTGGAAGGAACGAATGAGACTGGAGAGAGAAAATAAAAACTAAGTTTAGAGTGGTGCTTTGAGGGTGAATATCGGACCTGATCACTGAGACAAAGGGAAAATGGGGCAAGGGAGGGTAGGGCGGAGAATCTGTTATATCTTGAATGATCTTTACAGATATACATTTCTAGGGAATGTGACTGTGGTTGAAATAGGATTACCTTTACATTAGTCATTTCCCTTATCTGTAGAGTAGCGCAAGAAAGAATTATAGAAATATTCAGGTTTTGATTCTTAGAAACTAATGCTGACTGTAGAGGTCCTGGATAGCTGATCAAGGCTACGTAAACTTGAAAGCAAATTTCTGATTGCAAACAATTCACAGCATTATATGTTTTTTAAATTTTTATTCACAGTGACAGTGTGTCAGCTTAGATGAAAAGAAACACTGAAGGTTTTTCATGGGCTTCAAACATCACACAGCATTAATACCGATGAAAACATTTTAAGACATGACTTTAAATGGCAATAATTTTGACACTGAATTTCAAGACTAGCAATTCATCAGCTGCTCCATATAAACTGCACCTCATCTGCAAGAAGACTTATTATCAGTCTTTATCAAAAAAATTCTCACACGTTTAGCATGTTTACACTCAAATTTTAGTTAGGAAGGGTGGAGGGAGAAAAGCTATTCTGAGTGGACTCAGATTTACTTTTCTTTCAAAAGAAGATATCATAAAAAATGAATGGCTTATTTTTCTCTTGTTTATTAAAGAAGCCAAATAACAATAAAAGTTGATTGTCATTTTATTTAAAGAAGGCAATTATGCAGTGGATATACATATCTGAAGTTCAGATGTCTGAACCTAAGTTTCCTGAGCCTTATAAACTGATCTCATAAATAGAATGGCATTCTACAGGGGGATCAAGTTCCATACAACCACAAGCTAGGTGTTTCTGAAATGGGAATGCCGTTCACGCAGGGAGGGAAATTAAGCTTCCCCAGCACCTCCAATCTTCACTGTATACTTGGATGTAACATGCAGACAACTGGGAGCTTTTCGGGACATGTTTGATTTGGCTGTACACATGGTCCTAGTCTGAAGGTGGAGTCCTACACCCGTTGGAGCTAGGTAGCTTTGGGTTATGGCTGAATCTTAAAAAGCAGAAAGCTTAAAACTAGCATTTTACCTTGATCAGTCATTGTCATGTCGATACAATAATCAGTGAAACTTCAGGGTTTAAGGTGTCAGTTTACATCTTTAACAAGGATAAGTCTGCTTCATAGTAAACTGCCTCCCTAACGTAGTGCTCCCACGTATTGGGGGGTCTCTTTGTGAGATAAATAGTGTTATTATATGAGTATTAGTCTCACGTTACAGGAGAAATGTTGAGATTAACACTCTAATAGTCTGGTACCTTATGAAACATCAAAGAAAAATGAAGGATTATAATAAATTGATTTCTGGGATAAGAGTCACATTTAATAAATATGAATGATAAGAAGGAATAAGTCATTAAAAAACATGTCTCAAGTATTCCTTGGGAAATAAATAATTAGCCTGCATTAGAAGCAAAGTCACCTTGAGGTCAGGGTAGAAGGGCTCATGTCCTTAACCCCTACAGGGACGAATGAGATAAAGGAAAATGGCTGATTTCAAGCAACAAGCCGTGGGTGTTTCTGTCTGATTTGTAGATGAGAGCCTCACGATTACCAGCATAAATGGCATGGTTTGACAATTTCTCCTCTGCATGGTACAAAGTCTCTGGATCTACAAGACAAGAAAGATCAGATGTCCTCTTCAGGTGGCCGCATGGCCAATTACACTTGCAGAAAGTTGTGCAACGATTTTACAGCACCACCTACAATTGGGTTGCTGTTGCCTTTAAAGATATGGGCTTCACTCTAATTGTTGAGGCTTTATTTGGCTTCAAATTCAGGGTATATCAAATATGATAACTTTGATTTTGCTAAATCTAAAGAAAAAGTGGAAAGTTTTCTAACAACTTTCAAAAGAAGTGAATAGAATCATGTTTTCTTCCCCAACCACAGACATATAATAGGGAATGAAATTATATTTTGGTTACTTGTACAACCTTTTAACATACTTGGGCTGGAATATGGACTTATCTTAGAGATTTGCAGAAACAGAAAAGGAAGTTCAGTTTTCAGAAGAGACCTGGGGTGCTTCTAAGTTTGGGGTGAAAGACAGAATGTTTACACTACAAAACATTGCCTGTGTGGTGTGACTTCGGTCTGATATACTTCCACTTAATACAGCTTAGGAGTGTAAATAAGTGTAAGTTAAGTTAAATAATATACCGGTTTAAAAATAAGTCCTCATATTTAAGCCAGAAACTTGGGAATTAGTTTTCATTCCCCTAGGTATCATGTTCTTTTACATACTGATATGTAATAATAAAACTTTACAGTATCCAACATTTTTGAATGCTTACTATGTACTAAGCACTGTTCAAAGCACTCTTTAAAATACATTGTGTTCGCTCTTTTAAATGCACATACTGTATTAATTCTCACAACTAGCCATTGAGTCAGGTACTATCATGTCCATTTTAAAGATGAGAAGTTGAGGCAAAGAAAGCCTCAACTTTCAAAGATTTGAATATTAGAGAAATTTGCAGTGATTCTACAAGGAGCAGAGACTGACAAGAGAAAAATTCTGAGATGTCCTTAATTAAATTTCAGCAGACTAGAGGGTGGGAGGAAGAGGTAAGAGGTTAATCAGTTAACAGAGCTATTTGTCGAAACCAACAAAAGTCTGCTCACATTTTTGAATGTATGTTAAAACTTTGAGTCAACTTCCAGGTGGCTATTTCAAAAAAAAAAAAAAAAATCAGACCATCCAATGCCACCGCATCCTGCTTATGTGAGAACTTTCTGGACTTTTGGCCACCGCCCACCCAGAAGTAGGAAATACTTCTTCCTAATGGACTGTGTACCTATCCTAGAACTTCCCCCACTTCCCCTTCTCCTGCCCCCCTTATCTATAGCCAATGTAAATTCTTTAAAAACAACTTACATCTTTCTTCCCCCACTGTACAAAAGAGCCCCGTCAACTCCATGTGTTCTCCACGCAGCCCTGCTGCTGGTGGTTTAGTTTGCACGCCCCAGGACCTGGTCCTTTTCCTGGCTCATACATGGCTCAATGAATGCTTTCTTCTAGGACAACTTTTGGCCTCAAAGTTTTTGTTTTTAAGACTATGGAGAGGTTTTTTTTTTTTTTTTTTTTTTTTTTTTTTTTTTTTAAGACTATGGAGAGCTATTTTTTTTAACTAAATAGTTTAATCTTAGTTTTATATTTTTTTCTAGCTGTGCATTAACTATTCTCAGCTCATTGATTCCTTACTTATCTTTTGTTTTCTTCTGCTCAATTCTCTCGCCACTACAAACTATCTTCTTTCCTTTTTTCCTTAGTTTTTCAATAAGAAATCAACATTTGGAAGTCCTTAGGTTTCAATATTTCTTCCCTTTATGAAGAAAAAAATATTATTGTCTAAAAGCCCATGCTTCCAAATTCTCTAACAGCATGAGGAACTTTTCTCAATTATGAAATATTTGCAAAAATACTTCCTCAGTTCCTTAACCATCTTCATGTATAGAAAAAAATGCACACCCCTTTGAAAAAGTGGCCAAATAAAGAGTTCAATCAACACACTGATGAAAGAAATGGCATGATTTTAAATCCTGTGGGTCTGAAATGCTAGCCCTATCACTCACTAAGTAGCTAACCTTGGAAATATCATTTAACCTCCCTTAGTTTCATGTCCTCTTTTAAAATATGGCAGTAATAACAGTATCTACTTCATGGGGTTGTAAGAATAAAATGAGACAACAAATGTAAATCTTTTAGCACAGTGCCTGGGATAGAGCAGGCACATAAGAAATGTTATGACTATTCTCACTAGTGCAACAAAACAACACATAGAACTAGACATAAAATTAGCACCTACTGGCTCTTTAATAAATGCTAGTGCAGTATTACCAACAAAGAAGAAAAGAATTTCAGTAATATTACAAAATAGTAATATATTACGTTCAGAAAAAAATAATTTTCAGTTTGTCCCAAATAATATTGTAAACCCAATTATACCCACAGTTAGAGTATAAAAACTACTTTAGGTCCATCCACAGTCTGTCTCTTTCATCCTCTCATTTGTTCACAGTTTACAGGTGGAAAGGGAAACACACACTGGCCTGGCACACTAAATCCTGGATTGAAACATCTAGGGCTGCTGCCTTTCCCATCGTCAGACACACGTCTGTGGGAGGAGAGATTAGGAGACACTTGAGACATTGATACCTGAGGCTTGCGTTGCTAACTATAATAAACATTTTTTCTTTTTCAGTAAAGCAACTATGAAGGGAGCCGCTGAATGAAGAGAATAATATTTTCACAGTTACTTCTAGTAATAACTGCACTTTAAAAGTTAAAACTTTTACTGCACTTATTATTTTCAACACTTGGATTATAAGAATCCCCCATTCCTTTTATGTCGATTACTGTTTTACTCATGTAGGATAATTTCTTGCTCAATTCTTCCTTCAAGGTCTCTCTGGTCCTTCCCCCCACAGAAAAATAATCTTCTCTTATTTTATGTCACTGAAGTTTAGGGAAAAGGCAGTGACAGATTTGGAGTATCTTTTAAAAGCAGATAGTTTAAAAATAAAGTATAGCAAACTATATTTATGGTCATCTGTTGATAGTCTACATAGATCTTAG
Source organism: Rhinolophus ferrumequinum (assembly GCF_004115265.2). Lineage (NCBI taxonomy): Eukaryota > Metazoa > Chordata > Mammalia > Chiroptera > Rhinolophidae > Rhinolophus > Rhinolophus ferrumequinum. The sequence continues at coordinate 40,039,182 of NC_046295.1, read as the reverse complement.
TCTTGGAAGAGTAGCTCTGAAACTCCATTTGGAAATCATGTGAAATTACATCATTACTCACAACATGCTGTTAACAGCCATCTATCTTCAAGTGCATGAAGTCAACTGGCTACCCTATAAACATGCTACTGGAGAGACATACACATAGAGAAATATTTTGGAAGAGTGAAAATATTCTTAGTCAAAGTCTGGTCTCATTTGCAGTGACAAAATGGATTTGAAAGACCATTTCTAAACTTCTAAGAAATGCACATGATACATTGCAAACAGCTCTGGCCTACCTGTGAGTGGATTTGAACACAGTCCTTGGAAATCTTAAATGAAACATGAACTTCTGTGGGTCTGTTGTCTCTTCTATAAAACCAGGGAAGTTGAACTCTATGACATTAAATCTGTGAATTCTAAAATTATTCTTGGCAATGATAAACGTGGCTATGCTTTTATTATATAGACAGAAAAATAGTAATTCCCTGCAACTTCTTATCATGTTAGTCCCTCCACTCCATGCTTTATTTTCTCTTGTAGAACTTACCATTACAAATACTACAGAGTTTTCTCCTTCTCCTTCTCTTTATTCTATTTGGTTGTTCTTGTTGTCTGTCTCTCTTTCTGGAATGTAGGCTTCACTGGGGCAGGGATTTTGGACTCTTTTGTTCATGGCTGTATTCCCAGATTTTAGGACAGTGATTGACATATAATAGGTGCTCAGTAAATTCTCATTTATAGAATGAATGAGTCTTAGAACTGCTCATAATTTAGCATCCTGTGTTTTGTAGTAGAGTACTGTAATTAAAGCTGCTCCTTGCATCCTAAAAAAATCTTGAGAATGAATTTCTAATTTAAAAGTTGAATAATAATCAAGTCTTCTCATACTGAAAAACATATTGCTAGTAATGGATGATGAATGGTCAACTGCTCATGTTTATACTTTCTAGGTCCAAATCATGAGTTTTATGGCTAGCTTTAATTAATTAGGGTGTCTTTCCCAAATTGCCTTTTGAGATAGCTGTAAATATATCAACATAGAATTTTAGCACTGAATGGAAGTGATCTTTAATCCCAAACTTCTGTTCAGTGAAGCTTATGTTTGTATTAGGTTGGTGCAAAAGTAATTTCAGTTTTTGCCATTATTTTAAGCTTTTTAAACAGCAATTACTTTTGCACCAACCTAATAAAATTCCCTGAAAGTCAACCATGGCAAACTCTGCTTGAGCATGTCAGTGATAAAGCCTGACATAGCTCTCAGCTCTTTTAAACAATTATTCCCTACTTTAAATGGAAATTTGCTTTCTAGTAACTTTGGCTCATCAGCTCTTGTTCTACCATGAGTCATGAGAATGTCTGTCCTCTAACATTTAGTCTTTATTGCCTTTTTTTTTTCTTTTGGGGGGAGGTTGGTTATTTATTGTTTGTTGCCTTGTTTGTTTTTTGGGTACTAAAGCATATATTTGTGAACCATGTATTTGCCTGCTTTTTCTTCTGATCAGCCATGAGTCTTCTACTTTTCCCTAAGTGACTCTTTTATATTTTTGTACACATGTATTCTGAAATTGATTATAATTACATAATTGAAAAAAAAGAAAACCAGAAATCATGGCAGCAAGACCAGGAATCATGGCTAACACTTCATTTGCATATTGGACAAAATATACCCTCCCCAAATTTCTGGAACAAATTTTAATTTTGGGAAGATGACAGGAAATTTATATTGGATGTCTCACATATGTATTCTTCAGTAGTTTGGAAAAGTCATTAGAAATTCTGAGAAACAAGTGTTTGAAGAAAATGGACCCATGGAATTGCAGCAGCCTTGGTCTGCAGAGGTGAGAAAGGAGAAGCCATCTGATGGAGAAGGTACTCTGCAAAAGAAGCAATGGCTGCATGCAAGGATCACTGTCACTGACTGTCCAGTCGATTCTGGGTAAGTCTTTAGACTTTTTCTCATTGGTTGTTTGAACTGCAAAATTAAATGTAAGCCTTTGTTTCTCTAAGGGAAAAGTGTGTGAGTTAACTAGAGCAATGAATCGCAAGCTGTAGTGTAGACTCATTTGGGGGTCTTCGTTAAAATGGATGTTTGTTAAGTATTAGGCCCATCAGTTAGAGATTTTGATTCAGTTACCTGCATTTTGAATCAATTCCCTGTTAGCTCTGATGTAAGCCAGGCTCTAATCACACCTTGAGGTGATTCCAAATTAGGTGAGTCTTTGAGAGTCCGTTTTGGTTTTCTTATTGTGACAATAAACATGCATGAAGAAGCTGTAAATTAGGAGCAAAATTTTTCTTAAACTTACTGGATCACCTCTTGTATTTTCTAACTAGTCCTTTTGCAATTTTTTCCCCTTTACTTTTGAAAGTTTGGTGATCAATTACAGTATGTTTATATTTCTTTTCTCAATATCTTTCAGGCCTGGATCTGTGCTGGAATTACCTGGGATACTTTTAATAAGAGATTCTGATTTAGTTGAGGATTTCAGGAAACAAAGGTGAACATTCATCAAGGTGCTGCTAGAATGGGGATGGAAAGAAAAACAGTCGAATTCTATACGTACTATAAAAATTGAAAACAGGTATTCTAATTTGTTTTCCCATGGGAACATCTGAACTTAAATCATGTTTCCCACATACCTGCCAACTTGCTCTGTTGATAGAGTGAAAATTCTAATGTGTGGGAGTGGTATCCTCTTGTTCTTTTAAAAGGGACCCAGGAAGTTAAACCCTGACTGGTTTAATAATATGTGAAATGCAAGATGGAAAAGTGAAGATTATTTGACCAATTATAAAGATAAATCTCTATCTTTCTCTAAGAAAGAGTAAAAATAAAGTTCCATTACCCTATTGCCTGACTTTATTAACTAGACTATACAACTGTTTGGTTTCCTACTGGTTTTTAAAAAAGAATCTTGGAAATACTTCTCCCTGCCTTGATGTTAGAATCCATTTAATATGGCACACCAGCCTTTAGCTAGTAATAAAAAATCAATATAACCTCCAACTCTTTATAACTTCTACATTTTACTTACAAAGGATTTAATCAGTCACAGTAGGGATTATAGCACATAAGTACATTTTTCTTTCTCCATTCAGTTGACAAAATGAAATATTGCTTGTTTTCTGAAAACCAGGGCTTTAACATCATCATTCTTGATCTAAGGATGATATGGTTTGGGTTAATCTCTTGTGTTTATTTATCAGCATTAGGAATGTAGATCACTGAGTAGACTCAGCTTTAAGTAAAATTAAATATAATTTAATGAGCAATTTTTGAATACCTTGCTTACCCTTAGCTTTGTGCAACATCAATTCCAAGGTAAAAAATAATGATTTCCTTTTCCGCAGAGTCTTACTTATTATATGTAATTAGAATCAAATACATATTTTCCTAAATAATTTTGTAGAGGATCATTAGGTTTCCAGAATTGATCTTTACAGGATATATAATATTATTTTTTTCTTTTTCATTATTTGAGTATAAAATAAAGACAGATATTATAATTTTTTTGAGTTTGGTTTTTTATATTTGAGCTATGATGGGTGATGAAAACATGGGGAGAATCAATAGTGATTGAAAAAAGTATTTACATTATGCAAGGTGGAGAAGAGACCACAAGAGTAGTTTGAGCAAACAAGAGAATAAATATTTAGACATTATGTTCTCCTATAAATTAATTGAATCTTTTTTCATGCATGCATTTAAATCACCAGGTCATTTTATGGGAAGGACATGAAAGGCCAACAAAACGTAAAGTTAATTAGCTTTTCAGTGTAAGTCAAGACCTTCAGATTTCCTTCAAGATCTCTTAAGGCTTAGTATCTGTGAGAGGATAATGATAGAGCTGAAGTATCAATCATAGCAAGCTTTCCCCCAATTTCATTAGCTATCACATCTAGTAAAACTGAATCCCTTTTCAGACATTGCTCTTACTTGACCTTAACTCCTTCTCCCACTGAAGGAACCCCACCTTCCTTCAGGTCTTTCTAGACCTAAGGCAGAGCTCATTATGTGAAATGTCACCCTGGCTGAGCGCACTACACCGTAATTACTGGTTGGTGGTATCTCTGGCTCTCTGTATATGAGATCTTCACTTTAGTCCTCTTTCCTTCTTTAGAATCTAGCACAGGCCTTGGCACACAATATTTGCTAAAACAATTGTGGTTGAATGAAGTCATGGCAATAATTTCCATGCTACAAAATCTGGTGGGTAGTACTGTTGAGATACTGCGTCTTTTTCCATTGCTCAGAAATGAAAGATTGAATATAGACCCAAACAGCTTCAGGTACATAATCAGTTCATCAAAATTGTCAGGCCACACTTAATACTGAATGTAGAAGCAAGATTCAACAGGAAACAAAAGATTAGTTATCCTTACTAAAATAATTAAGTTTAAAACATGTTTAGTTTCATAGTCTCCTAGAAAAAGAGTCTAGCTGGAAAGCTAGTTTGGAAAACATCACAGGTGATATTTTCTTCTACTTTTGGATTATGAAACACTAACAATTAGGCTAAAGATTTTTTTGAAAGCTCTGGTTGGAGTTTTTTAGCAGTGAAATATTTGTATATGTAAAACAACACATGTAAAACAACACAGATGTGTGACAAAGATATTTTATATCAGAGCCATAGCGTATATATGGATTTGTTTTGTATCTGACTTAGTTTACGAAAGCATAAGAAGGAGATCTTGAGATCTTTTCTTCCTTAATCCCATGACGCTTTTGACAAATTTTAGCCAAAGGGAGAGGTGTTTAAGCAAAGAATGAAAATGGGAAGATTAAGGAAATGGGGAGGAAAATATGGATCAAGCAAATTCTTTCAAAACAAAAAAAAGAGAAAAAAATTAAAACACTGTTGAGAAAGTGAATGGAAAATAGGAAAAAAAAAAAGACAGAAAAGACTATGACAAAAGAAGAGAGCAAAGGAATCAATTCCCAGGAGAACTGTGAGATGATGGAAAACCTGAGAAATGACAGGGAACAAAAAGATATTAATTTGTAAGAGAAGATAAGGTAAAACCATAAGATTATACAGCACATTAGAAGATAAGGAAGAAAATTTGAGAGAATCAACAACTAAAAAGTGGAGTCAAACCTCAAGAAATGCCTACCAAATGCGTATTGCTTGTTAAGGACCTACACTCAAATGGCACCATCGCTATCCTATAAATCAGTGTGATGTGTGAGGTTAATAAGGATTAGAAAGAGCAGGAAGCTGAAAGAGAGGTACTGTGTTTTTCGTTTTTTTGTGTTTTTTTTTGTATTTTTATTCTCTCTCCCTTGCTCGCTTTTTAGATTAATAGTGATTTGCAGTGATGCCCCTATTCATCAAAACATTTCCTCCCATTCTTTCATTTGTTATCTGGGTCCAGTAGAAAGCCAAACAATGACTTCAGCTTACAGGTTGTTCCTTGTGAAGAATAACCTACACACATTTTGTTTTATGCTGTTTCTCTTTTTGATAACTAGTTTAAAGAACTGAATATCAACACCATCCCCGAGGGAAACAAGTCACAGACAATGCACTGCATTACATGATTTATCTTAGCAAAATCAAAGAATGAAGCTTTATCTTTATTGAGGTAAATTAAACACCTATCCACTGTTGTGTTACCAGTTTGTGATCAGCCCTTGGGTTAATAATGCGAACTCAATTTCCTGGCCTTTATTTGACCTATGTACAGATAACTCACAAAATAATGCAATAAAATCACTGTGTAGAATAATTTTGGTCAGTATTTCATGGAGAGAAGATGAATGCTACGTTCTCTTTTTCTAATGTCATTTACTTTGGATCTAAAAAATGCTTGATCTCAATTACTATATTAATGCTGTATCAAGTAATGGGCCTTTTCAACATGCTCAGTGGGAATCAATAAATTCAGCACAATGCAATTCTCTAAAGACGATCAATACCTTAGGAGAGCTGAAAATGTAAAACTGAAATTAAAAACGTGCTGCTAAAATTCAGCAACTATAAATGTTCTCTGAAAAGACAGTTATCTGTCCATCTATCCGTTCATGCATCCATCTTCTGCTTTGCTGAAAAAAGGTCTTAAGTGACTGCTCAGTAAATTTTTATTGAATGTATCAGTGGTATGACAACAGAAAACAAAATCCAGATGGAACAGAGCCAGGAGCAGCAACTGAAAGACATAGGAGGCAATACACAAGGAGCATATTTATGAAAGACTGGAGTATTGCAGCAATATTGCTTCATCAGTCCTTATGATCTCATAGTAAACCATCCAAAGGAGGTTAACTGTACTTTCATCCTATTGCAGAATGGAAAATGAGGCGTGATTCCACTTCCTGGGTGCATTTGTTCAACAAATACCCATTGTGACAGGTAGTGTTAGGCAATTGAGCCAAAATGGTGAAAAATCAGCCTCGTGACAATCCAAGATAAGGGATAAACTGTAGAAACCTGGCTCTCTTCGTTCACCCATGTTACTAACTCAAATATCACATGACACGACCAGGCAATTTCAGGAGATTTCTATGGAAAAATTCTAAAATAGATTATTGAAAACTGTGCTATTTAGTATAGAGATATTATCCAGTTGAATTTTGTATTCGTTGTGACGATTTAAAGTTTCTGAAAAGGGTCCCTTTTGTGTGTGTTTGGGTTTTTTTGGTCAGATTTTACAATCTGAATTTAATTTTGCACAGCAGAGTAAGTTATGGCCCCCTGATTTATCCAACTAAAGGTCATGGGCTAATCCTTTCGGATTATGGTAAAGGAAAGGGAACACTTTAGTTAATTATAGAATGACTTTGCATGATTTATCGTCCCTCGATCTGTTATGGAAAACTCTTAAGGGATTCAGTATACATGTGGTTATTTTTCTGGATGATACTGTTGTTGTTACAGATGGACTTCACCATCTGAATCATTTTGGGGTTAGAATTAGACCTCTAAGTGAAAACATTATTTTGAATAAATCATCTTTCCAGAATAAAAACAAGAGTTTCGGCTCAAGCATGGTGATAAATGTAGTAGTACATCAAGTTGCAGTTAATAGCAGAATTTAGAAGCTGGGAAGTTGCTATGTTGATGTATTTTTCTACCTGGGAAGGGATGTCAGTTAGCATACAGTTGCCCAATAAATTAAATATGTGGTTTGTTATGTGAAGATCATTGCCTCAATTTAACACTTTGACCTGGTTAATTAATCTGTTAAATCACAGAATGTATGAATCTATACAAACTAATTTATCTATATTTTTTATAATATTTATCTATCTCTATGGAAATTTTTCTATATATTTATTTTGTATTCATACCTAAGAGGCTTAACATGGTGTGGAGCTATAGATTAATCACAGGCAGGTTCATAGTATTCAGAAAAGCAAGCCAGTCCTACAAATATGAGTGACATGTTAAATACAGTCGGCCAACTTTTAAAAGTGCAAACGTTTTATGTGATTGTTATCAATTAGAAAATAATATTACTAAATATTTGCTCGATTTGACATTTATTGCCTCATTTAGTTCTTGTACCTATCTAATGAAGCAGGTCTCTGTTTTCTGTTGGACAGATGAGGAAACTGAGACACAGAGCAGGAGGAAAACGATCCTAGCTGACTCAGAAAATAAGTAGGGCAGAAAGATGCTTAATTTCAAAACACAATGTTTTGAAATTTTTTTCTTTTTTCTTTTAAAATCAGTCAGCCTTCCAGTGCTACAACGCTATAGCCATCCACAGAAGTAATTTGGGCCTTTTGCACTAACAACTTATATTTGTGTAGCAAAATTGCTCGTGAATGACAATTCATTAGACTTTGTGGTTGCAATAGATGAGAAGGAATAAGAACGTCTATGTTCTGGTCTTATCCTCCCACTGATTGCCTGGTTAAGCCTCTGATTTTTTTTTTTTTTTTTCCGCTGCAGCCCTCGCGGGGGAAAAAAGTCTCTCTTCATCTTCTATAAAATCCTTAAGGGCAGGCTTTTTTTTTTTTTTCTTCCCCCTCTCTCCCTCTTTCTACGTCTCTATGTGCTACGCGTTAGCAGTTAGTAAAAAGTGGGCCTTTCGCTGTTGGAGAAGGATAACAAATAGTGCGTTATTGTATCTGCCTCTCAGAGGTATTTTAATTGATATGTAGTTAACAAAGGATGTGGTGAAGTTCTTGGAAATTGCTGTGAAATGTGAATAAAAAAATGATCAACGGGAGCGACAGGCACAGCTTGTCGGGCATGTTTTAAATTTGCATTTATGTAACTTTTCTATTTCTGGGAATCCTTGTGAGGGCACATTTAAGAAATTAAAAAGGGAAAATTTATTTTTCCAAAATGTTTGCTGACCTTCACAGTGTAAAAACCAATGAACCTGAGCTTCCGAGACGACAGGCTGTCGGGAATTGTAAAGATGATTCGGGCAGGGCATTGTTCCTCGGGAGGAGCTCAGGCCTTCCACTTACAGAAAAGTCTAAGTCAGCATTTACTTAGAAAATTTCTTTTAAAAGACTTACAGAGGCAGTCCAGAAGTATCAATATTCCCTGTACAAACTCATATCTTTGTTCTGTTCTCTTGCTCTTGTGCCGTCTCTCTCTTTTTGAATTTCCTATAAAAGCTAAATTAGGTCTCAAGAGTTCCGCACCACTAAGCAAGGATCTCTTCTAGTCCATTGTGATGGAAGTAAATGTACTCAGGAGGGAGATGTACTTGAAGGAAAGGCTAAAGTATCTCCCTTCGTTGAATTCCCCTATCACCCACGCAAGCTACCCACCCTGACTTCTCTAAATACTTCCCGCATGCACATGCACACACAGTCCGACAAGCCTTCAGCAAAAACTGTGCAGTAGGTAGGGTATTAAATCATCATAGCCCATCTCAACTCTGTCTAGAGGAGATGGAAGACTTTTACAAGTTTTCAGGCCCTTGAGGTCTCTCCGTATATCTCTGGGAAGACATATTCTTGGGAAGGGATTCGCTAAATTCATTTACCAAAGCATAAATAATATTGAGGCTAAATTTCTCAATAATTTGCCTATACTAGAATTCAAGAACAACCAGACTCTTCTTTTGATATCTGTGGCTCTTACTATAGTGCTAATGGATATTGTATTATTGGTGTATTGTAAGTTATGGGTCTATGTAGAAATTCACTATAATTCTAGTCAGTTGAAGACCAGGCATGTTGCTGGGGACAGATCTATTGGATTTTAGGATCACAAAGGACAACCCAGTTCAGGATTTTGGAATCACATGATCCTGAAGTGAAATCTCAGTGTGCACACCTTATACCTGTTTGGTTTTGGACTGGTTACCTAATCTACAAAGCCTCTGTTTTTTCAGTAACTAAAACAACTGGGAAATAGTCTTGATAACAGTGTATCAAAGTATTATACTTAAAGGCATGAACCTATGGACTCCTCTGAAAGCTGGAGGGACCCTGGAGACAATCTTATTTAGAGATGAGGAGGCAGGGCCACAGAGGTGACTTGCCAAGGGTGCACAATCAGTTAGGGGCAGCGAAATGCCTCCTGATTTAAAATCTAGAACACTTTGCACTGAATTCCCAGAAGAGAGTCTGTCTTTTGTGTGACAGCAAATTATCATTGTGTTGGATATTGCTTGCACTTGGGTGAGAGCCACCCAGTCTCAAATTAAGACAGGTTGCCTCAGGGCCAGGTGCAGTGTATGGTCATTGGTGGTAATTTTTTTTAACTGCACATTTATAACAGAAAGACATGATTTTGAGTAATCAGCCTCTCATTCCAGATGTTTCATTAATGGTGCCAAGGAGGGATGTTTTAATACTGTGCACGACATAAAGAGGAAAATGAACCAGACCATTTCCCCAGACCATTCACCTAGCCTTGGGTTGTCTAGAGTCAGGGAGGTGTCTGAAGGTCATTTACCCCAGGAAGGGCCTCTAAGACAGACAAGACAGATCAAAAGATGGAAATCAGCTTGCAGCATCCTCTGGCCATACGTGAGTGATAGGAAGAGGGGACAGCACATCTGTTAAAAACCTAAATTCAAATCCCAGCTCCTCCAGGTGCTAGCTGGGTGATCTTGGGCAAGTTGTTTAAACTCTCTATGCTTCATTTCCTCATCTGTGAAATGAGCACACAAATTACTACTAATTTCAAGAACTTATTCTGATTATTAACAAATTACTACTAATTTCAAGAACTTATTCTGATTATTAACAAAGGTGATTAATATTAAGTGCTCAAAACAGTGCCTAGCATATAGTAAGTGATCAATAAGAATTAGCTATGATGATGATGAAGAAAAAATATAGATTAATGCTAGGGGAACGTGGACTTTAAGCTCATTTATATCACATATTTATAACATTTCACATGAACAGTTATCATGTAGTGGCATTTAAAAAATACATTTCTTTACTTTTTCTAGAAATTGAACCGTAAAACATAAAACAATTGTTTTGGAAAATACCTATTGCTTTTAAGAGTACTGGGATAGATTTTTTTTAAAATTAACTATCTTTGATGTATGTGTGTCCTAATTTTCTTTATAGAAAAATGGACGAGAGAGAGAGAGAGAGAGAGAGAGAGAGAGAGAGAGAGAGAGAGAGAGAGAAAGAAAGAGAGAGAGAGGGGTATTTAACTACAATAAACTGGCCCCGTGTTGACAAAAAAAAAAAAAAAATCAGTGAAAAAATATTTTTTTTCTGGATTCAAATATAGGTTCATCAAATGCCTTTCAAACATTACAGCTTTTATCTATATAAAACTTTGCGTTCAGAAATAGTTTCTGCCTGAGAAAGCAGGTTTTGGACTGCTAACAAGGTGCTAATAGCTGCACCATAACACTACTTTTCTGCCAACTGACTTGGTCTGTATTTAATTAGACCAAAGATGCTGGGCTGACTATACCACAAGTTACATAAGTTTCACAATTTAGATTTCCGAAGGTGAGTACCTTCCATGATGGCAGAAAACACCAGTGAAATTATGACACTTTTAATAGAAATCCTAAACATGAAATGATAAAAGCAAGCATTTGTTTGTTTTGAGATGAAATAATGAAGAATTTGAGGTTTTTTTAAAGGTCATACATGCATTTTACACGTGTGTATTTAAAAGCAGATTCAGGTGAAATTTTTGAGGAGTTTTTCTGATGGAAATCATAATTTTTAGTAGGAGAAGAGGAAAGACTCAACTATTTTAGATACTTGGTGGGATCTTTAAAGTTTGAGTGTAAAGTATAATAAAATAAAATACTAGATAGTTACCATTTGAAAAGTGGTAACCTCCTTCATAAAACACTCCCTCAAAAGAACAGATCAACCCTCCATAGCTACGAAAAAAACACGATCGGTATAACAATATTCAGTGAGATGGTATGTGGGGAAACATTGCAATTTATATCTGGTAAATGTGTCTCTAAGCACATCGCTAAACAAATGTAAATAAATATAAGGAAAAAACACCAAACTAGCATAACAATCTTGAATTTCTTCTCCATAATTGGATGCAATGCTACACTGAATCAATGTTTAGAAGTAAAGTTGACAGGTATATTAAGACCTGTTAGGTGACAGTAATGACACTTACTATGACACAGGTTTAAGGGGAAACTGAGATATCAGCTAAGCCTAACACTGGCATATGCCAGACCAAGTCTGCAGACCTCTCTGCTTTCTGCTTGACTCCTCTTTTTTTCCAGTGACCTATTAAATCATTAAGAAGTAAATTTTAAACAAGGGATAGTCATATATTTCAGGTTTTCAAAAGTTCAAACACTAGACCTCACATTCTAAATTTATTTTAGTACAACAAAACTCTTAATTTGACATTTCAGTGTCTCTCAATCATTTCTCCTATCTAACCAAATCACTACTTCCTAATGAGAATGCTCTCATAAGCCCGTTGTACTTGAGAAATTACACATATGTTCTCGATGTTGGCGGGAGACTCTGAGCCTTAGCATTTTCATTTGCAATATAGAAACAACACTTCACATTTTTTGTGACAATAAAAATTCAAGAACAATAATAAAGCACTCAAAATTGATTCAGAGAGAGATTCAACATGGTGGAGAAGATAAACACTGTGCCTGCTTCCTTCCGTGAATACATTTAAATTACAGCTAAATTATAGGAAAAGCAACCTGGAGAACCACCTGAAGTCTGGCTGAATAGAAGATTTATAACTAAAGATATAAAGAAGAAGGCACGTAGAGACTGGCAGAAGGGGTGAAGACGCGAATGGGCTGGCCCCAAACTTCCATGTGGCAGCTGAGAACCAGGAGGGGTATCTCAGCCACAGAGGCTCCCCCCACAGGAGTAAGAAACCCTAACCCCACATTGGCCTCCTCACCCCAGGCTACTGGTGCCAGGAAAAGGAGTCCCCACAACATCTGGCTATGGAAAACACTGAGGATTCCAACCGTCCTGGTAGGATGGAAGGCTGTAGGAAGCCCAGACATCCTCTTACACAGCCCAAGCACACCCTCTCACTTGCAGGCACTCAGCAGAGGGACAGTAACTTGGGGGGCGTCGGAGGAATATGGGGCAGACTGATGTGGCTTCAAAGTGAGGGCTGGAGGATAGTTGTGATTTTCCCTGTCTGGAGTCCTTCTACCATGCAGCCAGCAGGCAGGCACCATCTTTTCTGTGTTGAGCCCTCCCCCATGGCCAAATGTGAATCTGATTGACCTGATGAGCTCTGCTGCTCCAACCTATTGACCCACTGAGAACCCGCCCCATCCAACGCACCAAGCACCACAGGCACTTTCTGTGAGAGCAGCCAACTCTGCCTGCATTGCACTTGAAAAACTATCAGAGTCCATAGGTCCCACGTGGGTGGCAGCGGGCCATGGTTTGCTATGAGAATTTTGCTAAGTAGCTCCAGGCTCAACATAGGCACTAAACCAGAGTCCATATTAACCTGGAGATCATGACTCTTCCCACTCTAGTGACTCCCTGAGTCCCTACCTCATCCAACTCGTGTATTGCATGAGGCTTTATCAGGGTCTGATTCTTAAGGGAGCCAGCAGGTGTCAACAGGTATCAAGGTGTTCTGGCTTTTTGTGTAGCTACCCCAGGCGTGGCAATGGGGCAGATGTCCACAGTTCACAGCATGGCCTCTCCCATGCACCTCCAGAGTTAGCACAGGCAGTGAACAACTGCAGATTGCTTTGTAGTTCCTACCATATAGTCCCCAACTGATCACAGGCAGTAGGTGACTTGGGCTTGCACTAAGAGGCCCCAGAACTAACATACTTGGAGGTTGGCTTCAGACCACAGCCGAGCACTACCCAATTAGCCCACAAGCGGCACACACTCAAAAGGTGGTCTCTACAGGCACCAGAGCCTGCTGGAGCAAATCCTACTCAGTGGGGTAAGTCCCCTGCGCAGCAGCCTGTAAATCCTGTAAGCCAATCAACCTGAGGGTAAATCTCACCCACTTACATACCAATAGCAATCAAAACTCAAGTATAACAGGAGGGCACAATCACACAAGGGACACTCTTGGAGCACCCAGCGCAGGTGACTAGAGAGATTCTACCAGGGCCCCACAGGGCACCTACTACAAAAGGTCAGCTAGCCAAATCTGGGAGAAATAGCAGATCTATGTAATACATAGAAGCAAACAGAGAGGCAGCTAAAATGAGGAAAGAAAGAAATGTGTCCAAATAAAATCCAGGAGAAAACTCCAGAAACAGAACTAAAAAAGTGGAGGCAAGGAACCTACCAGATACAGAGTTCAAAACAATGGTTATATGGATGCTCAAGGAGCTTAGTAAGACTTCACCAAAGAGATAGCAAGCATAAAACATGAATACAAAACATACTAAGTAAAACATTAAAAAAAAACAGTCAGAAGTGAGGAATGCAATAACTGAAATGAAGAATGCACTAGAAGGAATCACCAGCAGAATTGATGAAGCAGAGTATAGAATCAGCAATTTGGAAGACAAGGTAACAAAAACTACCCAATCAGAACGGCAAAAAGAAAAAAATAATCCAAAAAAATGAGGATAGTTTAAGAGACCTCTGGGACAACATCAAGAGTAACAACATTTGCATCACATAGATACCAGGAGCAGAAGAGAGAAAACAAGGGATTGAGAACCTATTTGAAGAAATAGTAACTAAAAACTTTCCTAACCTAGCGAAGGAAATAGACATATAAGTCCAGGAATCACAGAGAGTCCCAAACAAGATGAACCCAAACAGGCCCACAGAAGACACATTGTATTTAGAATGGCAAAGGTTAAAGACAAAGAAAGAATCCTAAAAGCAGAAAGAGAAAGGCAACTAGTAACTTATACGGGAATTCCCAAAGATTGTAAGCTGATTTCTCAACAGAAACTTTGCATGCCAGAAGAGATTGGCACAAAATATTCAATGTGATGAAAATTAGCAAGGACCTGCAACCAAGATTACTCTTTCCAGGAAAGCTATCATTTAGAATTGAAGGACAGATAAAGAGTTTCCCAGACAAGAAAAACCTAAAGGAGTTCATCACCACCAAACCAGCATTACAAGGAATGTTAGAGGGATTTCTTTCAGATGGAAAAAAAAAAAATCAAAATTACGAATAATAAAATGGCAATAGCTAAATATCTATCAATAATTACTTTCAATGTAAATGGATTAAATGCACCACTCAAATGACATAGGAGGCTGAATGGATAAGAAAACAAAACCCTTACATATGCTGCCTACAAGAGAATCACTTAAGATTGAAAGACACTCACAGAAGGAAAGTAAAGCAATGGAAAAAGATATTTCATGAAAACAAACAAACAAACAAACAAAAACAACAAAAAAGCTAGGGTAGCAATACTTATACCAGACAAACTAGATTTCATTGTGTGGTATAAGCATTGCAGCATTGTTTACAATGGCCAAAATGTGGAGGCAGCCTTGGTGTCTGTCAATCAGTGAATGAATAAAGAGGAGAAATATTGCTCAGCCGTGGAAGGGAATAGGTTCTCGCCATCTGAGGCAGCATGGATGGACCTGGGGGGTATTGTGCTGAGTGAAGTGTAAGACAGAGAAAAACATGCAATGCGATTTAGCTTATATGTGGAATCTAAAGAACAAAATAAACAAACAAAAAAGAAACAAAGTCATAGATACAGAGAACCCATTGATAGTTGTCAGGTGGAGGGGCAATGGGGGTGAGTGAAAAAGGGGAAGGGATTAAGAAGTACAAATTGGTTGTTACACAGCAATCATGGAGATGTGAGGTACAGCATAAGGAATATAGTCAATAATATTTTAACTATGTCTGGTGCCAGATGGGTACTATATTTGTTAAGGTAATAAATTGGAGGGGTTGGGGAGGCAGGTGAAAAAGGTGAAGGGATTAAGAAGTACAAACTGGTAGTTACAAAGCAGCCATGGGGATGTAAAGTAAAGCACAGGGAATATAGTCAATAATATGGTAATAACTATGTATAGGGCCAGGTGGGTACTAGACATAGTGGGTACTAGGGGATCATGTCTTAAATTATTTAAATATCTAACCACTATGTTGTACACCTGAAATTAATATAAAACAATATTGAATGTCAACTGTAATTGAAAAATTTTAAAAATTGGGGGGAAGTGAAGGAGAATAAGAGGTCCAAATTTCCAGGTATAAAATAAATAAGTCACGGGGATGTAATGTACAGCATAGGGAATATAGTCAATAATAGTGTGATAGTGTGGTGTGGTGTCAGCTGGTTATTGGACTTATGGCGATCACTTTTTTAGGTATGTAAATGTTAAATAACTATGGTGTACATATGAAACTAATATAATATTGTATGTTAGCTATATTTTAATAAAAATCATAAAATAAAAAAATAAATAAAAAACCAAAGCACTCAATGAGGACTAAATACCAAGGCACTATGTAAGTACTTTATGTTATCTCATGTAATTTAGACCTTACAATGACCTCATGATGCCAGTATTTATCTTCATTTTACAAAAAATTTGAGGCTCAGAGAAGTTAAGTAATTTGCCCAAGGACACAGAGTAAGTAGTAGAAGCTAGATTGTAATTGACAGTCCCACTTTAATACTTGGGATTGTAAATAACCCCACTATGACATCAAGGACCCAATGCAGTATTTGACACATAGTAAGTGTAGAGTAAATATTAGTTTCTTACACTTTGCTTCATTTGGGGCGGTATACACATATAATTTCTGCTTTACAATTCTGTTCCCAAGCCTGTTTATTCTGCCCTTCCACCTGAAAAGCTTCTTGCGATTCCTTGCTAACAAAATTCTACACAATTTGAAGGTTTAGTTTAAGTGACTTCCCACAAAGTTTGTCCTATCACTGTAACATCGACCTTCTCATTTCTTAACTCATCCAGCTTTTACCTGTTACAGGGGTCCTTTGGCAATACCATATTGTGTTGTATTCTTAGTTAACAATTCACATGTGTCCTTTTGAAACCTCAGGGGTTGACTTAAGAAAAGTGACAGCATTTTGCAATGGTTAAGAACACAGACTCAGGAGGTGGCCTGCCTGGACCCGAGTCTCAGTTTTGCCATTTACTAACTTTGGCCAAGTTACTTCACCTTTCTGTATCTCACTTTCCTCACCTATCAAATGAACCTAATAATAAACACTATTTTGTCACAAGTTTGCTGTGAAGATTAACTGACTTAACATCTATTAGGAAGTAGACCTGAATACGACACATAATAAGCACTATATAGTGTTTATTTTTTAATAAATAAATCTTCATTGGATCTCCTCTAATAACTACATAATGCTCAGAACATACTAGACACCACATATTTGCTGATCAGTTGGTTATTGGTCATTTTTGAGTTACCTTTCCTCACCCACAATTAATTTGAAGTTTCAATGACGTATTATGGATGAATAAAATTTAGAGTTTAGAGTTGGGAGTCAAAGATGTCTGACCTCAAGCAGTTCAAAATATAAAGAAGGCAAATATATAAGAAGTTATACTTGAATAGTAATTGATTATTCAATATGGGAATGTGTATAAATAATATATTGCAGACTCATTCTATTAATTGTGGCCAAGCTGCCTGGTACTTCTAGAAACAGATCTCCTTGGCTAACATCTAAGTTCTGTGAGGTTTATGATTCTTTTCTTATTCTCCTTAATAGTGCGTTGAATGTTAGCATATTTTTAATATACTATCATCCTCTTAAGACTCGAATACTTTCACTCATTTATTCAACATTCATTGGATGCCATCTTTTTGGTGGGTGGGTCATGGGAATACTAAGTTCAATAAGACATGGATCCTGTCCTCAGGGACTTGACAGTCCACTGTTGGGGTCAGAAAACTGCCTTCCAAAATTTTATTTACAAAAACAGGTGGCAATGTTTTTGTAAATAAAATTTTATTAGTATACAGCGACTTACATATTGACGATGGCTGCTTTTGTGCTACAATGTCAAAGTTAAGTGGTTGTGACAGAGACCTTATGGACTATGAAGTCTGAAATATTACTATCTGGGGCTTTATGGGAAAAGTTTGTAGACCCCTGGTCTAGTGGAATTTCCTGAAGTACCTCTTTTTTTGAGGAGGATGTTGTTTCTATCTCATGGTTGCCGATTCTAAGATTAGTGGTCATCTAGAACTTCTAGAGAATTGACACTTAAGAAACTTGGGTGAAAAGAAATGTTATTTACTGTCCAAATCTTCTCAAGTACAATTTGGTCCTCTAAGAAAAGTTAATAGAGAACAGGTTATCATTCTTGGTTCTTCTTAGAGTTTGAAACAGTTGTTGCCTAGGTACTCAGTTTAATGCAGTTCCTAAGCAATTAGGATACCAGGTTAATACGAACCTGAAGAACATGGCAAACCACTGTGAACTAGGAATCATGGGTCCTGGAGCATTCCCCTTCATCCTAGAACAGTATAAGGAGACTATATAGTACATACTATATCACTGGGTATATATAGTATAGTAGGATGTAATTCCTGAGGCATTTAAATTTTATATTTTAAAATAAAACTGATGAATTGCTCTTTAAATACATGAATGCAATCTAAATCTCAAAATGTTTTGATGTTATAAATGTGAAAAAAATTATAAATAAGCTCTTCTGTAATTTAAATTTTACAATATATTTTCTCCTAAAATTCATACTTCCATTTCACTCTCCCCACAGAATTCTATTGTCAAAATTTTCATATTTGAAAGTCTTTTATTAATTAACCTCCTTTTTGAAAGTCTTTTATTAATTAACCTGGTTATACTTCTCTTTTTTATAACCTTACACTTTATAACAAAAATAAGTATTCATATTTAAATTTAACATTTGTCCCTCCTGTGAACATGAGTTCTGAGTATAACATTTCTTCTGGATTGATTGTTATTATTACCAAATCACAATTGATATGAATTACACAAATACATCACACGTTTTATATTTGCTAAACATAAAGATAAATATTTAAATGAAATTAATTTCATAATAAGACAAATGGGACTTTTTAATTTTCTTCCAATTAGTTCTGATATCTGTGCTTGTCTATTATTTACTACTAGACTGTAAATGAGTTTAGCGTCACTTCTATTCTTATTTTTGTTTTTAGAAATGTAAGTGTTGGAAAATATATTCATATAAATACATAAATGAAAGTGGAACTAATTTTGCCATAGCAATTTAACTCATTTCTTTAAACTCCTTCTGAAACATATGCTTCAAATCACATAGTATTCTATCATCAAAACTATTTTTAATGATTTATAACTAACAATTTGATTAGGTCTTTCTTCAATTTTGTTGAAAGTAAAGAAAAGGAAACTGATTGCAAAAGGATGTTTTGCGCATTCTTTAGAATCATTTACTTTCTCAGCATCAAAATCAACATTCCAAATTGTTCATTTGTTTTAGTACAATGGAAGTTTTCCATTTTGGGAACCATGTACATAATAAAGTCATCTGAAACGAATGAGAGTTTGGTCTCTCCTTTGTTGAAGTGGGGTTATTGTGAAAGGGGCGGTTGAAAAGAAGAACCAGGTTTCTCAGATAATACATAGGAAAACTGAAGATCTGTAACGTGATCCCTCTTAGAAACCCTTTATATACTTTTAGGGCACTGTGTCTTAATCTTAGCACTATGGACAATTTGGGGCAGAATAATTCTGTTCTGGAGGACTGTCTTGTCCATTGTGGAATGTTTAGTGTCATTCCTGACCTTTACCTACTGGATGCTGGTAGCACCTTCCCAATTGTGACAACACAAAGTGGCTCTGGACATTGCCAAATATGTCAAAATGATGGGGGCAAAATCACCACCTGTTTTGAACCATTGCCCCAGTGGTATGAGTGCACATCAATGAAGACTACCTTAGTAGTGAACACCATACTTGCATTCTGCCCTACTAAGTACCGATGAATTTCCAAAAGCCTTAAAGGCAAGTTGAGATTCCTTGTCTACCTTACAACATAGAAACATTTAAAAATTTTCCCACAACCTCACCAATAGGGAATAAATCATCCTCTAGCTTCTTACATTTTGAGACCTGAGTGTGTCTGTGTTGGTGTTCTCTAACATCTCTAGGGATTTCAAAGCCCCCCAATGTAGTCAGGGGATAGATATGGGTTAATTTAATGGAGGTAAAATGAAGGCAAGTTGATCAATTTCTCTATATGAGTATCCTATCCTGATCTTTCCTTCACCATTTGAAATAATATATTTCTCAAATTAATAAAAGCCTTCTGAGACAAAAAAGGGCAATATTAACTGACTCTTAATAAGAAAATATTAAGGCAGAACCCTTCTTTTTCCCAATGATGGAGAAAGTTTTTAAAACTGCACATTATTAGTATTGCTACTTCCAGTATTTAGTGTGAATTTCAGCAGATGGCTTTCAAGAAGACTAGACTCTAAGCTCTTCAGAGGATGGGACCGAATCCCATTTACCTTGTATCTTCAACACTTAGGGTAGTGCCTAGTGCACAACAGGTCCCTGATTAAATGTTTGGTAATGAATGAGGGAATAGTTGTGCAAATATTAAGTAAGTTGATTTTCTCAATGAGCCATTAGACTTTCAGCCTTAACCTTATTATCATACTAGCTGACTTCAGGCAAATGAATAAGCTAAAATACAATGAGCCATAGATAAAGACAGCCTTACTACATGCCAGAGTAAGTGAGCATTCCTTTTGCCACTTAGGACGAATCTACAGAGAATGTGTGGGAAATTTTGGAAGTACAGAAATGACAATGAGTAGCAAAACAATTACCTGATATCTTAATATCCTGAGGTGATTTTTAACATTTGTGTCTGTTTTCTTCATTTTTTTATTCATTTTATACAATTTAGATCATATAGTATATACAATTTTGCATTCCAACTTTTTTTTATTAGTCTTTAGGTTTAGTGAGATCTGGGATGATGTTTTTCTTGCTTGCCAATTTATCCCTAGAAGACCTAAACCACACTGTCACGTTCACATAAACACTTAATACTAGTGCTGCATATTGAATACATTGTGAATACGTACTGGTAAAACAGTGAGTACATACTCTGTGAAAATGTGCCATAAGGAGCATTACAACAAGGTTTCCCTGTATTGTTTGAAAATATCCTAATGAGGCTACAACGTCTTTAGGCACAAGTCTTTAGGTATAAAGTCTTTTGCTACTTTAGTTTATTTCCTTTGGAAAGATTCCCAGAAGGTGAATTACTGGCCCAAAGAGTATGGTCATTTTTAAGTGTGTAGGCTCAATGATTGTAATAATATAAAAGCCTCCTGTAGAATTTAAAGGTGCACAATTCATCACACCATGCTATAATTTGACAGGTGAAGATGCCATTCACATTGTTTTAGTTCTTTAATAAGTGAAGTTGAGCTCTTTCCAATAGTTTGTTAATCATTTGTATTTCCTCTTTTTATAAAACAATTGTTTATGTTTTTGTGTGGGGACTATTTTTTAAGGTGTTGAAACTGCATTTTAAACTGTTAAAAAGCACTCTGTTTATATCTTTGCATTTTCTTTGGCTTAGCTACCCAGGGCACATTCCTCTTCATACCCATCCTGCGTATCTCATAAGATTGCTGTGTGGATCACTGAGGGGACTTCTACAGAAGCCCATTGAGATCTACAGAGCACTAAATACAGGCAAGATATTATTATTTATTTTACATTCCTAAAGAGATGAGACTGCATTTGTCAGCTCCTCTCAGGTTTACATAGTTCCTTTTTGAAAATGTTTTCAGAATTTTCCTTAAGAGCAACAGTACCAAGACTTACAGAATTAATGAGTATGAAGAAATATACCGCTATTTCTAAAAGAGCAAGCAAAGAACTATTGTATGTGAGGTAAAACAAAGAGAATCACCTGAGATAAGCCTACAGTTTTTCCCAATGTGGTATTATTAAACATACTGGATAACTAAATATAAGATGAAGACAATCCAATGCAGATTCTAGTGCAGTCCATTTTCTTTCTAACAGGATCTGTGGTCCAATTTAGTTGAGTCGTGGGAGTCGGGACCATTACATAATAAGATCAATTCGAGTCCTGGAGAATAAATGACCCAGTAGGGTCGGTGCTTCGAGCTATGTTTGTATAGCACAGTATACACTGAAGAGGACTGACAAATCAGTAACAGTGGACTAATAAATGTGCTTTTAAAGAAATCTGCATGGACTTAATGTGAAAGCATAAAAATTAGCCACATAAGTGATAGCTTGATATCAGGACTATTATGTTTCAGCCAAAACGCAAAACACATTAAATTGCGGTATTGTTAAGGAGGAGCAGAACTCTGCAATTAGTTAGAATTAATGTCAAACTTAGTTGTTTTTTTTTTCTTTATATGACCAGGCACAATTAGATATGGCACCTTTTTAATGTTGTCAAGGTTCATTCCTTAAGAAAATATTTTATGCTTCTACAAAGCATAGAATTGGACAGGATGACAATAGACCTTTGATAAAATGGTGTGCTGAGACTTTAAATCCCAATCAATTAGACAAAATTAATTAAACCCAGGTAGGTAAATGGTGGTATGTTAGGCTACCCATTCTTTGGTTGAAATGCTTATGGAAAAAGATAGGTAATCCTCCTCCTGACAAACATAAAAACCAGAGGAGAGACAAATGAGTGGATTAATATTATAAATTATTAGGCAAGTGTATGTTGATTATTGAATTAAGAGGAATGTCATATTTAGACATCAATAGTCTTTATAGCTACTCCTCATAAAATTGTTTCCTTCCTTAAAGTAGATGCTGATAAGTTAGGATCTGAGTGGAGGAAACGTCTATAAATACGTAATTTTAGTAAAAACTTGAAATCTCCATAAAAGAAGGCATATTTTAGCTTATGAAATTAAATTTTAGAATCTTTGAGGGGATAATTATAGTAACAAAAATGTTTACTGTGTATACTTGGACTTTGTTACTGCTTTTATTGGACGGCTTCTATTCAGAATCTAGATTTTTCCATAATACTTGTTTAAATTTTTCCTGAGATTTGCTAAATGTCATTATCATTATTTTAGGAGTGAAAACTGTGGAGAACTATGGCTTGCTCAAGGGGATCATGTGATCAAATAAAAATGGTTATATTATAATATCATCTATTCTTCATATGGTCAAAAACTTATGAGAGTTTTGGTAAAACTCTCAAGATAAAAAAAAAAAGTTTTATCTTGAGGGCCAATACTGGTCCAATGGTAGTGGAGGCTGCATGAGGATTTAGCATGATTAATTAGTGATTATCTGCTATGGGTGCAGTAGTGGCAAAAAATAGTACAGTCTAAGAGAGAAAACATAAAAATAGAGTCATAAAAATAGAACTGGATTCAGAGTTAGAAGCCCTTGATTAAAGTCAAATTCTGCGGGCCACCTCTTTTAACAAATAATTCTGGACAAGTCATCTATTTTTCTCATTTAGAAAAAAGAGATCAAATCAACACCGGACATTTGAGAAATTCAAATTAAACAAAAATTATCTAAGAAATTCTTTATGAGTTTTGTAAAAAAAAAAAAAAAACAACACTTTTGTTGTGATTGAGACTGTTATCTTAGAAAGCATCACCTCTTAAACATTCTAAGTACTCAATAATCAAGACTTTTTGAATCACATTTAAACTTGATCCACTATTTGGGTTGTCACCTGTTATACAACTTTGTCATCTATTTTTTGTTTGTTTGTTTTTACTTTTTGGTCATGATAAAAGAAAATCTATCTTGGACTATAAATCAACAATTATGTCAACCTTTCCAAAATCATTAATGAAATTTCAGTGGAAAGAAATTCAAAATCAACTAATTTCACTACCAAAGAACACTTTCTATGACCAATAAAATAAATTTTAATTTATTGTGACATGAGTGGCAGTCAGATTGAGCTTTAGTAATAGTAAACAAAACAAAATGAAACAAAAACACAACTGGAAGGATATTAATACTATCTTATTAGTATTCTTATTATTGATATTTCTGAGCTGCCCTTGGAAAGATATTCCAAAAGTCTGTTTCTTTGGTCCTTCATTTTCTTTTCAATTACAAGGATAGAAATATATATCCAAGGGTGAAAGTACGTAAAATCCAGCCTTTTAAAAGGTACTAAGCATTAAAATAAAATGAAACAAAACGCCCAGAATATTGGTCTATTTGTTTTAAATTTAATTTTAGAGCAAACTGATGAATAGGTGAGGATCCTAAAAATTTCTAAATGAATTTATCTGAAATGTTTTGTTTTTGTAAAAACAAACAAAAAACTACCAACAACATCTTATTGCCAAGAAACACTACACCTTAATGATACGATGTGTTTTTCATGAACAAATGTTACTTGATTCAACCAGACTGTGTGGCATTTGCTCATACTCAAAAACTGGAAATTTGGAACAAGGTTTCTCCTTTTTCAATAAAAAGTGTTTATTTTTTGCTAAGAGCCAGGCACAGTTATGTACAAATTAACAGGAAGTGTTTTGTATAATAATTTTATTATTCTACCTGACAATGATAATGATAGCCAGTTATTCATTAGAAACTCAACATGTCTAAATTCTTTAACCTTGTATGTTATTATTTGATTTTGGAATTTAGAAGCCAGCAGCTGCTGGATAACAATATATGACTTAAGTGTTTATTCCGTCTCAAGCTATATAATGAAACTTTTACTTGGGAAACAGAATATAGGTTTTCATGTTAATCCAGTATTACAGAACCCATATAAAGCACGTTAGAGAACCATGCCTTGAATGGGTGAAATTAAACATATTTAAATGTAGTTTGATAAATAACTAGCTTAATTATTTTTATTACACTATTTAGGAAGATAAAAATAATACAAGTGTCTGAATCATATGTTCTCAGAATTAATTACAGGCAGCAACACATTCAGAACCTATTTAACAACACTGTCTTTAAAAAGTCTTTTAATGGAAAGATCAAAATGGTGGTTTAACGTTATACTAAGTAGTAGGCGTATTTTCATAAAAAAACTAGAGTAAAAATCTAGACTCATATTACATATAGCACTTCAAGTAAAACTACTATTTTTCAAAGGTTCAATCTACATTTACCACTCAGAATAGCACACTGGCCCAGGCATAACATGAAGTGGATGTATGTGTCCATTGTCATATATCTTGTGAGCACCAGAGAAATTGCAATAAGAGGTGAAGGAGGGGGTGTCCAGAAAACTAGCTGCCTTATTGAAAGCGTCTAGAAGTTATAGGAGCCTTTGTGTGCCCTCTCTCCCAACCTTTCACCTTTTAAGAAAAGCCCCAAGAAATGGGGTAATTCACTCACTTAAATAAATAAACCAATCAAGTACAACAGCCATTTTATTATCAGGACATGCTACAACCAAAGAGCACCATTCCTTAGTTTAATACATTCTAATTAATAATCAATGTTTTAAAAAATGCATCTATTTTTCAAGACTGAAACACACGACTCTGTGGTCTTGCTCACCATGTCGAAATTTGAAGACGCGTGTCCTGCCAATGGCAGAGGGTTATGAGCAAGAGTGACAATTTGGCTATCTGGATGTCTAAAATGTTGACATTTACTTTTGTGAATTCTCCCTAGCCCAGGGTCTAGGCTTAGAAACTTGATCTTGTCAGTGTTTTAGAGTGGATTAGACCTTAGTATGAGGATTTAAGTTAACTAAGCTCACACAAACTAACGAGCAAGACCAAAACGCCAAATTACCACTTCAAAATAAAGAGCCTAATTATGAACTGTCATGGATATTTTTTCAGCCTGATCAGTGATTTACCCACAGACAGTGCTGGGATAGACACAGACAGTAGTTAGTTCTCACAGTAACTTTTTTTTTTTACTGTCTAGAAGTCAGGAATTTTCCTTCTTTAAATATGTTTAAGAGATAGAAAAGCTCAAAAGTCTGTAAGACCGTTTGTTATGTGTTAATTTTCTAGTTTAATTTTTGGAGTTCAATCTTCTATCCAATTTCCTGGAATGTAAGAGTTTTATGAAGAATATTACTGTGGCCCTCAGACACTGTTGACATAGCTATTACTTCAGTGGATTTTATTCTCCCTGATATCTAGTAGTAATCTAAGATACTCTCTTGCGCATTTTCACTAAAGTGCATAGCACTATTTTCAGGTTAATACCTTAAATGTTAAAGAACATGAAACTCAATATATATCAGCGATTATTTTACAAAAATAAGAATTTCTTTTATAAAAACAAATGTATAAGGATATTGTAAAATATTCCCCGCCCCTTTTTTTTCCTGGAGATACTTGCTAATTTTTTTTACAAGTTATACTCTTCCTCACACTGATATTTGTCTCCTTCAGTACATTTTCTTTTTCTAATTCAAGACTTACCTTAGAGGTTTTTAAAAATTGTCACTTGAATATCATTTTAAGAGTAAAAGTTTTATTTGAGAACTAAAGTACTACTTGTTCTAAATCAGAATATGCTCTTTTCGGAATGGTTCTATGTCAATAAACTAAATTTCACATAGTACCAATTATAAAGGCAACTGGTGAATGCAACAAATAATAATTTAATAAACCTCATGTATGATGAACAAATTAACCAAAAGATGAACTTCTACTTCTGCTTAGAGCCCATCCCAGATATCACTTCCCTGTTAGAGCTGTTCTGAGGTTCTGACGGCGTCTCACTGTATTTTGTTCTGTTCTTGCTTTGATCATAGCTATCATAGCCTCACAGCTGACTATGCTTTATCAACATGAACATCTTTTAGGGCCCAGTTCTGTGCCTGGCTTTGAGTAGATCCTCAATAAATCATGAATTAATAAATGTGAGTCACACACATCTCTGTTTAGATATATATACATAGCTCTAAAAGATGAAATCTTTGAGTCTGTCCCTTTTAAAATTAAAACAGAAAATGGAAACATTTGTGAAGATGATCTTATTCTCATATTCAACAGTATCTCTTAATTTGGACTCCTAGAAATGAGTTGATCAATGAATTTGACAAAGTTTTCAGAACGGGAAAATCAAAGTTGGTTTCCTATAAGAAGGAGAGAAATTCTTATAGGAAATATGAAAATATTTTTTAAGTATGAAAATATTTTTTATAAGCTAGTAAGAAAACTAAAACAAAATAATATTTTACTTTCTTTCCTTTCTTTCTTTTTGCAGCCAGTAGTACTTATTTATTTCATGCCAAGTAATGCTTATAAATGCCAAGGCCTTTTAAAAAAAGCTTTTGATGTTTCATTTTTAAGGATAATTTTGTGCTCAAATTCAGAGAGTACTTTTTGTACTTCTAATTCAAAATATTGTATATCTGCTGTTATCACACGATAACAACGTAATTTTAATGAAATTCACATAATAAGGGGAGTCGTATGAAAAATTTTAAAAATATGATTTAAAATTGACATATTGCCATAGTCATTGGAAAAAGTTTTACTATGATATGACATAAAAACTTACATTACAGTTTTCTTTAAGTATCCCAAATCTTTCATATACAGCATGGTGCCAGGATTTTGGATTCACATGAGTACAAAGTAATAAGTAGGCTAGTGACAAAAAACATAATTCAGTAAACAACCAAATTAATTTGCTCTTTCTAGGCTTATGTCTGTGATTTCTGTGAATTAGAGAAATGTAACCCAGGACCACATGATATAACTAATCACATAAAAAATTACATCAGTGAATACCTTGTGTAGTAAAGTAATTTACAAAGTCAGCATACCAGCCAGTTAATAAAATCTAGTTCACCATGCAGAAGTGAATGCATTTAAGTTAAAGCAAATTACTTTTGCTTTTTTCTAAGAGCATGTTTTGAATAAGTTTTTTGCCTCATGTTTTGGCAAAAGGTGACACATTCATTTGACCTTCGTAAGAACATGCTTAAGCCAACAATATCCCAATTCAATTTTAAAACAAAAATTTTTTAAATAATTATAATAGTTATTATAAAGTTGTATTCTATTTTCAAAATTTATAAAATAAACATTAACCACGAAAAATGCATACTATATCAACTACAAAATATAACTTCTGTGTTATTTTTAAATGTTTTAAATGCTTACTATGCAAGGTATTAAACAATATAGGTATATATGTGTTGAATAGCATTTTTAACTCTTCGGGTAAGCATTAATAAAATTGTACTTATTATTGAGACAATGCATTTAGGACTTGAAATGTTGATGACATCGTAGATATGTATATTTTAAAGGTGAACAGAGCAAGCCAAACGTCTAAGTGGTTTGCAGAGCATAATAATTTTGCAACACTATGATCACAATATTTCTTTTCACAAGAATTCACCCTCCTGTGCCATTAGTTAACCACATGATTATTATATTTAGTTTGATTCACTATAAATGCCGTTGTAACACCTGTGGTTTCCCTCATTAAGAAGTGAATGGATGGGGTCAGGGGTTGAAAGGGCAGCATATGCACTATGAAAGAACTAGTTAACATAAACTATTATATTGGTGCACTGGTAAATCTCAGTTCTATTCATCAGATGATTAGTTCAATCAATATTTATTCCTCTATGCTCCCTTTGTCTTGTGCTACAAAGGAGACGTCCTTCAAATTCATGCCATAGGCCTTGTTATCTATGAATTTGTTGCTTAATTTGAGAGGGAATATTTTATTTATTTGGCAGACCTGAATTCTTGATTCCTTTCCCCTCTAATTATCATTAGGAAGTATAATGGAGTTTTGTGTAGATTATTTATAAATAGATGCTATTTAACAGTTTCTTTTGTATGCTACTCAAGTACCACATGTATCCATTTCTTCATTTTGAATGCTCCGGAAAGTTGCTTCTGTTTCTCTAAATATGTTTGAATTTGGAAGTCTGAACTGTGAAAGCAAAGATAAGAATGATTTTCTCTCTCAAATATTCATTCTTCTTGTCTGAGTGGGTGGTTATAGGCACATACATATACATTGTGTATCAGTGTGTATCAACAGACGCCTCCAAAGACTGCTATTATCTGCTAGAGATTCTGTTAAGTCAGAGATTCTATTCAAAGTAAGATAAATATTTGCAAGAAGCTGTAATTGGAAGATGATTACAAAATTAAAGGAATAATACCTTATGTGTAGAGTGCTCATTTTATCAAAGGTCATCATTCATTATATTACAAAAGACTTATTTCATTCATCTACTTAATTTCTGTCCTTTAGATAAGAACGGATGGAATAGTAAAACTACATCTAGAATTAAAAACAACAAAACCATGTTAATTATTCAGCACAATGTCCATTCCTAATACATAACATTTTTGTATATTTTAACATCACAATAAACTGATTTGTTAATGTCAATTATATTAAATCAATGACAATACAATTTGAAGACTATGGCTTTTTTGTCTTTAGGAGATAAATACAGAAATGATTTAGTCTTAAGAAATTCTCTTCATCATACTAGAATGATAAAAAAATACATATTTTAGGTCACCTCAATCACTAATAACTTTTGTGCTCCTAACCTTTGATTTGTTTCGATCTGTCTAGAATTCCATGGTCTTAACTTTCCTCCCATTATTATCTGTAAGGCTTGGGTTTCACCAATGTACAGTGGTATTGATGTTATTGTTCGCAATTTTAAAACTCACTTTGTTTACAAACTTGCAGAACACCAGTAGACATATATACAGAGGGTGCCAAAAAACCGTATACACATTTTAAGAAAGGAAAGTACTATTAAAAGTGTAACACTCAATACATACCAATAACAAAAGATGAATACAAGTCATGTGTATACGTTTTTTTGGCACCCCCGGTATATAGAATTTTTAAACTTAATTTACTAGAATAATTTTTAACTCTGGGTTAATTGAAGGCTATATAATATGTACTTTAAATGAGAAGTATATTATTCATTGCAGTGAAAAAAATCGAGTTAATGTGTTGTGAATCACATTTATTCTTAAGAATATTGTGGTGAAAGTATAAAAACTACATAGGCCACAAGGCAATCCTAAAAGGTGGATACAAGTTCATAAAATGTGAAATAATAGCTGAAAAATTCTACTTGTATTTTTATCTAGAAAAATCTTCCTGTATAGAATCATTTTAAAATTCTGATGACAATTCTGTATATGCTACTTTTAGAAAAATAGTAGGTATTATTACACAGTTCGAACATCATTTGCATGAAGACTGATCCTGAAACTTCATACTTTCCTGGTGCTGCAAAATCTTTGTTGCTGTAAAATTAGGTCTCATGACTCTGAAACATTTAAATTTAAAATACAATGTATGCAAATATACACCTGTATAATTGCTTTTAAGGCAATTAATAGTTTAGTATTTAACAAATTGTTACTAAAATAAGTAAATGTTAACATTCATTATTGATTAAGAGTATAAAATAAATGTGTTATGCATGTTAAAGTAAAACTGTACATAAATAACTTTAATAATGATGCAATCAACTATCTTTTAAGGGTTTTCTAATGAGCAAAACCTATACTGTTTGTTGATGGAAAATCTAGGACTTCTAAGTTTTAAATGAATACTAACAAAGGATTTTTAATCTTTATCCTTCATGTTTATGTGGCTTGCTGCTCAAAATTTCTTCCTTTATTATTTCCATCCTGGTTTTCCAATTCCTGATTTTCTGAAAATACAGAAAAGTAAAAAGCCTTGGTGGTTCTAATCTGTATTCCAGAAGCCCAGGATGTCGAGCACTTCTGTATGAAGTACATAACAACATGTCACAGGAAAGCATCCCAAGATGTAACCAACTAAGAAAATATTTTATCTTTGTGGCTATATGTTTTTTGAACAATACTTGAAATATAACTTTCAGATTTTTCTTTAAACTGTTTGAATGTTTTCTTGGAATAAAGACAGCTTACTGAAAATAACTTAATGAACAATTATTAATGGACAACTGACAGAGATGTCCTTCCAGCAATGTTTATTTTTATTTTTTTGTAATTGTTGGGATGCTGAATGTTTGTTAGAATTATTTAATTGGAATTTGTAGAGGAAATTAAGACGGACTTGTTTAGGAGATAGATCTAAAGGCCTGTCCAGCAGGACATTCAGAGGTCCAGACTTTTGAGGGGTACCCTACCTCTGAAAGCAAGCAGCCTTTTTTCTAAAGTTAGCAATTAATAAAAACTAACTACTTGACAATAACAGATGAAAACTGCCCTTTAGAAAAGCCAAGCCCCGTCCTTGTTTACAGCAAGCATAAAACCAGATTTCTAATCCACAGTGCCACAATCACCTATTGATTGCGACGACATCTGTGACCCTGTTTTTGGAAGCAGGGTTTTCTGCAGAGGCAGAGCTGAAAAATCCGACCATTTCGGTTCCCCTGTGTAATAAACAGCTGACAGGACTCTCAGGAAGGAGTCTTGAAACCCACACCTTGGCTCGCTTGTTTCTCACCTATGGACAGACCCAATTACAAGTCCTTCCTCCAGCCTTCCGAAGTTATTCTTCTCAATAATGCAACCTATGAAGAAGCGTCTCTAGAACTGATGTGGTACCCTCTAGCAGACAAAGGGTGAAATGTTTTGTGCGCCACCAAATACAACCTCATCCGCCGCCGAAGGCCAGCCCATTGTAATCCACCGCACTTGACCCAGGCTCAGTTCCGCTGTGGAGCAGGATAATGACCTCAAAGATCACAGCCCCTTAACCCCTTTCTTACCTCGGAGCTTCCCTCGGGATAAAGTCTCTTTAACTATCCTATACCTGGCAGGGGCGGGGTAGAGGTGTGTGTGGGGGTGGGGGGTGGGGTGGGGGTGGGGGGTGTTGCTTGATTGGTCTCGAGGGTGACTACTCAATCCTGGACCAAGTTTGCGACGCCCTTGACTCAGGATAGCTGCCAACTGCAAAGCGTGGAGCCCAGGCTGAGGTACTGACTGGAGATGGGGACTACCTGGGGACAGGAAGCAAGCTCGCGCGCGCGCGTGCGTGTGTGTGTGTGTACGCGCGCGCGCGCATGTGTGTGTGTGTGTGTGTGTGTGTGTGTGTGTGTGTGTTGTATGGGGGAAATGGAGTGGGCACACTGTAAAGCTGAACTCAAAAACCGCCCTCCTCCTCCCAGTACAGGCTGCTTAGCAGCCCAGGCACAAGAGAAAGCTTATTCATTTCCGATCTCACTTCTCAAGTTCACACTCAAGTTCAAACCCTGACTCCCACATGGCGTCTGAGTAGTCTGGCACTTTTCTGAACCCATCCTTAAAGAACAACCCCTTATGTTGCAAGAGGGCAAGGTCTGTAGGAAATGCGCGGCAATGGCAGAGGAGAGACAGTAAGGGGTCAAGAAACGAGAGATTGGGAGAGCGAGAAGGACCCCGCCACCTTTTAAGCTTGCTTTTTCTCCACGTGTCCCACCAGGCCGCCTAAGAGTCGCCTTAAAATAGAACTTGTAAGCGTTCTGGGCAGCCTGGCCAGGGCAGCGCCCTCTAGAACGCAGGTATGGGCTTAGACTGGTTTCTCAAGGTGAGCGCCTGACTTTCTACCCTGTAAGGTGCTTGAGTACTCAAAGCGCGCACGGTGGCGAACCCGAACTGTCGCTGGCAAACTGCTCCTTCAGGAGCAGCGCGATCAAGCTACATCCACTCCTGCCCCGCACTCCTCTCTTCCTCCCCCCCCCCCACACACAATTTAAGAGGAGAGTGAGCGGCTTTTATGCCCCAGGTCCAAGAGCCGGCTCGGAGATGAGGTGGCGCATGGTTTCAGTTATTCAGAACTTAAGAATCCAGCCTTGGGAGGAGTGTTGGAAGGGGAGAAGCAATAGAAGAAAAGACTAGAAACCCCATACCCGAGCTGAGGAAACCTAAAGGAGAGCAGATAATCGTGAGTCGGGGCAGGAAAAAAAAAAACGAAACAAAACAGAGACTACTTTCCTGAAAGAATTTGGACAGTGGAACACGTGAAGAAACCCCCCACTGGGACACTAAACTAGAACCAGCTCGCAGTCATAGCGTCCCCATTCCCTGTGCGCGGGGGGTCAGTCAAGACCATCCCACCCGGACGTCCCTGTTCCTTATCTTCAGCTACCTCCCTCCCACCCACCTCCCTATACAGCCTCTCCGCTCCTCCTCCTCCTTTCCTTTTCTGCCACATCCCAGCGCCCTGCCCACTTTCTGTCCTAAGAGTCCAGGGTCGGTGCTCACTGCATGTGAAGCAGGGGAGCATGCACACGGCAACCTCGGAACTCTCCTGGAAAGGTTCTGGGAGATTGGGCGGCAAGAGAACATAGCCAGGTAGAACGCGATGAGTGTTTGCCGCCCAACTCTCCCAAGATCTTCCTGCCCAATCCACCTGTCGCGGGGTCAGTGATGCAGGAGGGTCCGGAGCTGGCCGTTTCCAACTTTCTGTTGCCGGGACCCAGAGAAACGTCGAAACGGACAGGAGACACCCCGGTACCCCAAGAACAGCAGGGTGGCCAGGAAGAAAAACTGGGGGTGGGGGCGGGTGCCCAGAGGCTTGCACAGAACCCCACCGCAAGCGGGCCCTCGGCCTGCTCTCCAAGAAAAGAGTGAAGTTGTGGTCACGCGAAAAGTGGGGGAGAGTAGGTCACGGCACAATGCGCAGGAAACCTGAAGGTCCTGGCAAGGAGCGCTGGAGACAAACGAACAAAGTGATTCCCTAAAGCCCGCCAGGCCAGCCGCGGGAGCAGCCCAAAGTGCAGTAGGAGCAGGTGTCTGGCCCCTTATCCCCCGCGCGCCGCCCGGCAGCCGCCAGCTCGCCTAGAACATCCTGCGACTGCCGACGCCACCTGGGGTCCTGGCCCAAGGGCTCCACATAGCACCGCCTCCCGCAGCGGCCCTTTGACAAAAGAACCTTGCCCACCGCGGGTAGCGCGGGCTCTCTTATCCTCTGGAACTTTCTCTGCACAACTTTTTCGTGGTGGCGCTGGTCCCTGGTCTGCGCGGGCTCCGGCGAGCGGACCTGGCCAGGGCGCAGAGCTGGAGTGAGAGACGCGCGCAGGGGACGATCCCGGAGTCCGCGTCCTGCCCCGCGACACCGCCCCTCTGGCTACCACTCCCACGAAGGGACGCGTCAGCCGGCCGGGATGCTGGTGGGCTTTACAGCTGGGGAGTGTGTGTACCCTCGCACTCTCGCCGTTCCGCCCGCCGGTGCGCCCCGCGCGCCCAATTCGGGTCGGTGATCACCGCGCGCGGGGCGATTCCAGCTGCTTCTGCCGAGAGGCATCCCTCTCCCGGCTCTCTCTCCATCCAGCGTCCGCTTCCGCACCCGAGAGTGGCACACAAAAATGGTTCAGTGCAACTCGACTGGGAAGAAGCAACTAGCGTCGCTCCTCTCTCTAAAAAGCGCCCTCCCGCGTCGCTCCAGAACTCCCGAGAGGCATCAACACCTCCCCACAACTTTCTACGTCCAGGCCATTTGTAGCCCACCTGCGAATGCGAACTCGGGAACTGCGCCCCGCTAACCTCTTTCCCCTTCGGCTGGGTGCGCTCCCCTCCCCCATCTCCCCATCTGGCTGGAGTTAGCCGGACACGGAGAGCCTCGGTGCCCGCAGGCTCGCTTACCTCGCATGGTGTGGCCGCTCCCCCGCTCCGTGTAGTCATGAAGCTGCTCCCAGCCCGAACCCCGGAGAACCCAAAAATCCCGCTCAGCACGAGTGAAGAAGGTGGTCGGCGAAGAGCTGCTCCGCTGAGAAAACCATCCCTTTAGGCGGACGCCGTGGCCAGAGGGTGACGTTTGCCGCCGCCGCCGCTGCTATGCTAACAGTTTTGACGATGGTGGTGGTGACTGTTTTGATGGTTGTTTGGTTGGTTGTTTGTTTTCAGGAAGGGTGAAAAACAAAATGTGCTGGTTGGCTAGTGCCTGGGTTTTGTTTTGCTTTTGTTTTTCTTTTTTCTTTCTCTCCAATGTGCTTGCTTTTTAAAAATGCCACTGCCTCCGGCTCAGAAGATTTCTTTTGTGATCACTTGGACTGAGGAGGAGGAGGAGGAAGGGCAGCAGCAGGAGGAGGAGTTGGTGGTGGAATTGTTAGTTACAAAGAAGAGGGAGAAGGAGCAAGGAAAAAAAGGGGAAACAGAAAGAAAAGAAAGGCGGTGTGGATGGCAGAGCATGTGCGTTTTCACATGACATCTGTGCCTGTTAGCGGATCCACAATGTGAATTTTCACTGTTCAGTTACAGGGAGGAAGGCTGCGAGAGAGAAAGAGAGAGGAGAGATGGAGAGAGAGCCGAGAAGGGGTTTATACGCGGGGGCGGGTTTGGCCTGGACTTCTAGGCCCCGCCTCCTGTCAGCGCCACCACCAATCAGCGCCCGGCACCGTTTGAAGGGGCTGGGATCACGGGGGAGGGGACTCTATTGGAGGCAAGGGGTGGGGGTTAGGGACACTGGAGCTGAATGCGGCCAGGGCTGTAACTAGGTATTAGAGACTCTCCTAAATGTGCAGAAGGACCCACAGAGAGAGTCGGGCAGATGTGCAGGTGACATTTCACTTCCGATTCCAGAAGGAGGGAGAGGACACTGAGCAGTCCTTCGGTGGCGAGAGTCGCGGGCTCTCCGGATCCCACGTTGGGTCCCTCTCTGGCAAAGCCTGTGGGCCCCAGACAGTTTTGAATTTATGGCAGCGCTCTGCAGAGTCCTTTTTCGGTGAACTCCTGTGTCTGGCGGGGATTTCCCTGGGCAGGACACTTCAGTTTTTGTGGCAGAATAATACAAATCAACTTCCATCACTTTGAGCTCAACTAAAATGCAGTCCCATGCAAGTATCAGTCCTCTTCCTTTAAAACCGTCTTTCAGATACTTCCTGCTCCCAAACCTAAAAACAAACAAAAAACAAAACACAGAGATCTCTTCCATTTTTTTTAAGATTGTTTTAAATTTTTGATGCTTTCTTTTGTCAAGGAAATTGATTTTTGTTAGCATCTGGAGAATCTCCTAGCGTTGGGTTACACAATTCAAGGATAACAGCCCCAATTGGTATCGTGGCTATCTTAGCGATGCGAGGCTAAGATTGTGTGCTGCTATTTGATAAAGGTGCAAGTCTTTAGGAGGGTAGAACTGTTAACTCTAGTTGCTACCAGAAGGCATTTACCAATTTAGAGGAGACTGGCAATTAAATGTAGGTAAAGTTATCTGTATCCCTTAGTGTCATCTTGACCATTTATTTGTATTTTGATAAAAATCTAAGGTGTGTATCAAAATGTTCCTTTGCAAGTTTCTCCCTCTCGTTGAACAAAATAAACATATCATACAGATGATCACATCCAGTTTTGTAAATACTTTGGTTAATTGGTCATCCTAAAAGAGGGGTAAAACAAATTGCCTCATCCACTCAACTTTATGGCATTGAGGCATCTACTCCTGAGTAGACCTGTTGGCAGAGCAGGCCTCATCCTGCTTTAGGTACCTGAGTAATTTGATGTTTTACTGGTATATATTCATACTATGTCATGTAACAGAACTGCAATGTAAAACTGGCGATTATTTAGTTAATTAGATTACTTTGCACTGCCAGTAGTCCCCCCCCCACCCCAGCCCCCGGATTAAATAAAAAACGGATTACTTGCTGAGTCTTCACTAATGTTAAATTGACTTAGCCCTGCTGTATGCCCTTCCATTTGCAAGCCAATGTGTAATTTGGGAAAGTTTTAGTATTAAGAATGAAAGTTGATTGAGTCTTTAATTAAATGAAATGAACAAAAGGAAGTTACTGTTCAGAATAGTTATTCCCTTATAAATACCTTTCCCTTAGTTTTGTAATTGACACAGTAGTTAATCTTTTAAGATAATATTTAAGGCTCCCTGGTTTTTATCATTTTTAATCAAGTAAAATAGATTCATCATAACTACATTAAAGTTGCACTAAGTTATGCCTAATTTAGTTGCTTCATTAAAAATACTGAATATAAAACAGTTAAGAAACAAATTGTGACTTCATCATTTTAATTTTATGTACTTTAAGCAGAGACACAGGAATATTGAAAATTCCAAAGCCTTTGTAAGCACTATAATTATTATTGATGCTGTCATTATTTTAGATTTTTATTTCTCATTAAAAAAGAATTTCAAAATTCAAAATTTTTAATTCTTTAGTCTTAAATTTGTAAATATGTATTAAATTCTAAAGTTCTTTTTACTGTTGCTATATCTGTAATTCTTTAAAAGGCAGTCGACATGTATGAAAAGTACTTTTCCCCCTTCTGTACATTTTTACATGTACTTTGCATTGTGGGTCCAACTATACATAATTTTGCTTAGAACTATATCTCATATTTCTCATAATGCCCTTGAAAACTTTTGAAAAGAATGTTAATAAAAACTACTTAATTGTGTTTTGTCATTTTTCAAAAGTGCATGTATAATATGCTATGTATATGGTGATACGAAGTATTTATTTTCTCTTTTAGAGTGAATAAAACTTTATCATTGGTCATAATGTGGTGGTATGGGACTTTCTGGATCTTCCAAAAAATTTAAAAACTCAGTTCTTAAGCATTCCTCGTAACTTTCAAATTATTTCAACTGAATGGAACCTTTTTTATATAAAAAAATATTCAGGATTTAAATGAAAGAAATCAGCATTTCCCAAGAAGTCATGAAATACTTAGGTAAAAATTGATGATTTTGTAACCTACCTGCCAGGAAACATCCATGTTTCAAGTGGCATAATAAAAATATATTAATATAGTGTCCTTGATAATATGAAGTACAGTGTCAGTAATTTTGTTTGAATGATTATGGAACTGCTTGGTTTCCTATAAGCTTGAAACTCCACTTTGGCTCTGGGCCTGAAGTATATTCTAAGTTGATGTCTAAATTTTGATAAATTAAAGTGAAAATCATTAAGTCACATAACACTGTACTTAATCTCAAAAACAATGATATAGATTCACTTAGACTTGCCTGCTTTCCTGCTTTCCCCACATATTGCCATCCTTCAGGTCACCTGTTAAGGACATCAAGTAATAATGACAAGAAATATCCTGTGGATACAAAGGTTTAATCTGAACCAAACACTTAGGGTAACCAAGGCATTTAGGATTATTTTAACCCTAAAATGCTTAAACCAAATTAGGAAGAAATGGTTTACTATATTCTGAGCTGGTCAGTCTATATAGAGAGAGACCATTTTAAATAGTTATGAATCTTAGGGCACATTAGCAATACTGATAATAATATTACATTTAGAATGTCTAAAAGATTGGTGTTTTAAGCCCAGTTTTAGGGGGTTTGTATGGCTGTGAAAGCTGAAAAAGAGATATAAAGCTGCCTTTAAATACTGGGAAAGGTAGAAAAATGTGAGAACTTTTAATGTTAGAACCTATTAAAAAAGGAAAGGGTGAAATACTGAGCTCCTTGTTGCTGGAGGCATCCAAGAAAAGGTGGAACGAAAGACAAGTACACAGATTTCTCTACTAGGCTGAAAATTGTTTAGATTACCTCCACTATCTGTAACTCTAAGTGTATTCACATGTAGGCAAATACCACAACCCTGGTAGCTGCAACAGAGCTAATGCTCTGTACCTGAGAATGCAAGGCTCCGTGAGAGTCGGAGCCAGGATCTCCCTAGAGTTTGGGAGAACTCCTGGTACTTTATGGATGCTTGATAATTAGTGGTTGAATGAACGCCTTCTACTTGTTTGTCCACTGGATGTGAACCAGAAATATAGCAAAGACCTGAATAAGATCTCTTCTCTAATGAATAAAAAGTACAAAGGGAGAGCAAGGTGGGGGTGGGGTTAGGGGGAGAGGGGGAGAGAGAGAGAAAGAGAGAGAGAGAGAGAGAGAGAGAGAGAGAGAGAGAGAGAGAGAGAGAGAGAGAGAGAGAGAATTTTTATTTTCATTTTAAACTTTTCTAATTTGGGGCAGAAAAAATGACATTTGAGGTTGGTTACTAAATTATCAAGGAAAGCAAAATATTGTTATTTTCATATTTATTACCATTCTCAATTTATTCCCAGATGAAGTCTTTATATCTTTTTGTACTTTAAGTTCTGCTTCATTGTTAAGTATGGATACAAATTCAACAAGTTTTCAGAATGAAAAAGAGAGCAAATACTAAAAATGTGTAGCTTGTGCATTATGTAATAAATGAAAAGGATGTTGTGGCCCAAAACATAAAATGCACCCAAATATGTGGGATAAGAGGTGAGAAAGGCAGGCTTTACTAAAAAGACAAAATATACATGCCAGGAAAAAAAGAGCTAACATATATTGGATGAATCACATGACCTATCAGCCTGTCTAATTTCTATTTCTTAAAAGAGCCTACAAGGTATTTACTATATCTCCCTTCCTCCCTTCCCCCACTTATTTTAATAGATAAAGGAACCAAGGCTTAGAAAGGTTAAGTAATTTATCTACGATCACAAATCTAAAAATGTCAGATCCAAGATTCAAACCCATATGTAGCCACTAAAATGTAAGTTCCATGAGTGCAGGGACTTACTTGGATTTATTTTTTTTCAAAGCTGAATCCCCAGAATCTAGTATCTTGTCTGGTAAATAGTAAATACTTAAATATACTTCTGAATGAATAAATGGACCTTTGATGTCTTGTCTCCACCGCATAGTACAACATGCCACACACTCTATGACTGAGCTAGTTGTTTATTAAATGCCATGAAATAAGGAAGAGCAAATTTTGACTTTGAAAATAAAAGGATACTGTGAAAAATTTATGTAATAATTATCTAATGCCTGACTTAGGTCCATCATGGAATCTAGAAATACTTTTGTAATGAATATTTTGGGTCATAGATAATGTGGGCCTGGATTAAATTGGCACCAGTAAAAATAAAAATTACAAATAAAAACAAAAGGAAAAGTTTGAATGCGAGACATTTTGCGGGTAGAAGCCACAAAGTCTAATGAATAATTAGATGGTGATGCTTGTAGCAGGGCATTGGTTAAGGAGAGGGAGAAGTCAAACCAAAATTACGAGTAGGAGGCAGGTAGAATGACTATACCATTAGAGATTTAAACGAAATATATAAAATACATAATAGAATTACACTTGTGTGTATATTTATAAAATGTTTTGGATGGGGCAAACTTTTCTAAATTAGGAAACCTGGTCTCTCTAAAGAAAAAGTTAGATGTATTTTCCTATATACAAATTTAAAAGTACATATTTTGAAAGGCAAAAGACCCCAAAACAAAGTGAAAACACACACACAATAGGCTGCAGAAAGTATTGCTGCACAAAAAATTAATAGTCTTTATAAACCAATGTATATAAACCTGCAAATTGATAAGAATTAGACAAAAACTTAAA
Source organism: Rhinolophus ferrumequinum (assembly GCF_004115265.2). Lineage (NCBI taxonomy): Eukaryota > Metazoa > Chordata > Mammalia > Chiroptera > Rhinolophidae > Rhinolophus > Rhinolophus ferrumequinum. Next base: position 39,999,575 of record NC_046295.1, on the reverse strand, counting down.
GCTGAGTTTAGTGGAGAAAGGGGGCGCTGCTTAATGGATAACGTTCTTTTTTTTACATTTGATGTTTTTTTGGTACAGATACACTATTTCTCCTTTATGTTTTATATCTCTGTTAATGCTATGGAAAAGCCTCTTTCCAGATTACTTAACAAAATGTTAAGATAATTTCTTGTGCATTTATTAAAATATGAATTAAAATGCAAATTAAAATGCAAACTTTGTTTAACTTTAGCTGTTGATACACTGCAAATTTTAGCTCAAATTGGCTACTTTTCTTTATAACCTTGCCTCATCAGTCCAAGCTACTGCCCCTCTCCTATCTAGATGGGTACCATGTTCACAGAATTCGGCTCTCTACCTTCATCTTTGCCCATTATTCCATAAATTTTCTGATTGGAAGCTAGAGAGGACTTTCAAAAATGTAAATCAGACAATAAATATTCCCCTGCTAGAATATTTTAGTGTCTTCCAATTGCTTTTAGAAAAAAACCCATATTCCTTACCTTGGCTTAGATGGAGGGAAAATACATATCCTGGTTTGGCCAGACACCCTGCATAACTATGAGAAGTGCCTCCTTCCATTCTCAAAGGTGTTCCAGTCTGGCAATACATAATGTAGTTACTCTGATTATAAAAGCTCTGCTGGCTTGAAGGTTATATTCTCAGAGAAACAGTCCCTCATTATACTGCTGAAAAGGATACTTACATATAATTCTTTATCAGAACATCTCTTGTGGTCTTTATAGCACATATCAGAATTTATGATTATTTATTTGTTTGTCTTTTCTTGTTATTTTCTCATAAAGGAAATACATTAATTTATTATTAATGTCATTTGCCCCATGAGTCAGGGGCCGCATCTCTGTTGTTTTGTATTATATCTTTGGGGCCCAGTATGGAGCCTGACACCTAGCCCATGCTTAACAAAACTGTTGAATGAATTGCTAACTTGGACAAATTGCTAGGGCTTGAGCAATGTAAACAATACCTTTTTTTCTTTCTGAAAACTTGTTTCACACATTTGCTAAGAAGACTCTATGTCTCATTATCATCCCCTTTAAAAAAATGCATGGCATATTAAGTGTTTCTTTTCAAGACAGTTGGTAAGTATAGTGAAGATTAAGTGTATCAGATCTAGAGCAAAATGAAACAAAACAACAGCATGAACAAACAAAAATTGTTTTCTGTTTGTAGATCTGCTGTTTTCAATGTGAGCAGGTACTTACCCTGCTTGACATTCATTTGTTAAAAAATATATGTAAAATAGGCCTAATAAATTCAAAAGGATAAAATGAGATATACTAACATATTGCTTAGCACATCATTGCCATGCAAAAATCATTAGCTATTAATAATTTTTATTATTTGCTTGTGGAAAATTTGTCTAATGAATTAGCAATAGTTAATTTTTTCAATTCAACTAAATATTTCAGTTCAGGTCAATTAGACTTTGTTTGCCCGTCACATTTCCCAGCTAATTCTAAACAATCAATAAATACACAGAATATGAACTTATTTAATATTTACCACATTATTAGTTGTTTTCAATTTGATGTTTCCAAATTGCTTTATGAATCCCCCCTTTTTCTTCTTTCTTGTTTTGAATTAATTAATTTTGGATTATTCCATTAATTTTTCTTCTATTGACATGCTGGTTACCCATCCTTTCATGATTCTTTTAGTAATTCCCCTAGAAATTAAACATGTGTCCTTGGATTGGAATTAATATAAATTAATACTCTTCCCTCATCTCAGTCAATGTTAAGACTTTAGGATATTAAACTGTATTAACATGCTGCACCTCACAGGAGCCATTAGTGATATCATTGTTGTGCATTTTAATTCTACATAGCTTTTAAGTCCTATTATTATTATTATTATTTTGTATAGTCAGCATTCATTCAGATTTTCCCCAGATTTAGCCTATATAGTTTTTTTCCTGCCTGTCTGTATTTCCCTTTGGGATAATTTTCCTTCTGCCTGAAGAACTACTTTTAGCATGCCCTTTCATGTAGTCTGCTGCTGATAAATATGCTTAGTCTTTGGTGGTCTAAAAACATCTATGTTGCTTCACTTTTGAAAGATATTTTCATTGGTGGCCAGATTTTTTTTTTCACACCCTATTCATGTCATTCCATTGTCTTCTGTCTTACATCTTTTCTGTTGGAAGAGCTAGTTTTTAATTTTATGATTGTTCCTGTGAAAATAATCCTCATTTTGCTGTCCTTTTGTGATTTTCTGTTTTTCTCTGGTTTTCAGCTGTTTTACTGTGATGTGTATAGGTGTGGTTTTCTTTTCAATTGCTCTGTCTGGAGTTTGGAGCACCTCTTGAATCTATGACTTGATATCTTTCATCAATTGGAAAGTTCTTGACACTTAAGCTTAAATATTGCCTTTGCCCCATTCATTTTCTCTCTCTTCCCCTTTTGAAGGGAGATGGTGTTATGTGTATGTTAGAATTTTTCACATGTTCCATATGTTACTCTCAGTCTTATATGTAGTTTCTATCCTTTTCGTTTTTCAAACTTCCATCAAAATATTTTATTCTTAACTAACTTCAAGTTCACTGATCCTTTCATCAGCAATGTCCAGTCTTCCAGTCTATTGTTCAACTTATCTATTAAGATACACATTTCAGTTGTTATATTTTTCAGTCCTAGAATTTCCATTTGTTTCTTTTTTAATAGGTCCCAGTTATCTGGTAAAATCCTCCAGTTTGTCATCCATTTCCTTGAACATATAGTTAAGTTAAAGTCTATTTTTAATAGTTTCAATATTAGTACTATTTGTTAGTTATATATATTGTTTATTTATTCTCCAGAATTTTTAATTGAAATTATGGACACATTCTGTAATTATCGAGTATCTGGATCATTAAATGCTACTTTTTATGGTAGAGTTTATCTTTCTTTGTTTCAGAATATATTGTAATGGACAAAGAAAACAGAGGTGAAGACTATTTGAATATTTGAATTTGAAAAAAATTAGAGAGAGCATATACTTGGACCCAACTAGACCCAGGGCACTTTCCATTAATATTTAAGAACTTCCTGTGTGTTTCCACTTTCCAAATATCAACATTGTTACTTGTATATTACTGCATACATATCACTAAAACAGGATCTTCTTTTTAACTCACTCAACAAAATCAGACCATTTTTTAGTACAAAATGTTTTCATCTATTCTATTGCTCAAAGGAGTAGATGGGAATCTGCATTTTGCTTTTTAAGATGTGAGATCTCATTCTTGGAAAGTACCACAAAATTTCTTTCCTTGAAATACAGCATACACTGCTAACTGCAGCTCCTTTAGGGACTATGCCCCTCCTTTAGAATGAATCCACGTACATGCCATGGGACTGCCCAGTTTGAATGCTTGGCAGATCTGGGGCCTGACGGCATTTTGATAAATGATGCACATACGCAATTTGAAAATCTAAAATGCATTGGCAGAGATCAGGAGATATTTGTGTTAATGAAAGCATGATTTTCTGGATCAAAGCAGACAAGGGAGGCCTACTTCTCTCAGATGAGGAGGGCTGCAGAATCTGTTTAGTGAATGAAAAGAGAGGTTGATGCAAGATGAGCTCTTTAAATAAGAGCAAAGTACTTTATCAATCCAAACCAATTTTCGAATAGTCCATCCTCCTCTCTGGAGGGACTCTAGGAGTAAAGGGATGAAATCAGCTTGCTTTTCAAAAACTCTAAGCAAGTATATCTGAACTCCCTAGTGGGATACTTACAATCTCAGCCAGTATGAACATCTGGAGAAAAAGTTTTGTGTTTTATTTGAATGTAAATTCTGTTCAACTCAACAGCCAGGACTTAGAAGAGGGAGAGAAAAAGAAAATATGAGAGTGAGCTCAAAGGTAGAAATAAAGCATGAGAAAAGGAATGAGAATTCAGAAATTAAAAAAGACAGAAATGGGAAAGGTATATGTATGTCCTTAATAGAGTAATAACTAATGTGTATTGTATATTTAGTGGGACATATTTCAGAATAGTCATTCTAGGATGAATGAGGAAAAGTAGGGCTGGGGCATAAAGATAAAGAACAAAAAAGGAAGAAGAAAGGATGAAAAGTAAAACAGAAGAGGGCAAGGGGCAGGGGAGACTCTCTTTGGGACTGGAGTTGATTGCCTGGTTTCCTGAGAAATAATACCTCAGTTTTTTTTTGGTTGTTTGTTTGTTTGTTTGTTTGTATTTTTGGCAATTCAGTCCCAAGGCTTTTCTCACAATGTCATCCCTAAGCTACCAGTCCCTTTCTTGACCACTGTGGTCTACCATAGTGATGGTAGACCATCTGGGAAAAGGAAGTGATGGACTTTTGTGCTGAAGTTTATGAACAGTATGCAAGTGTGAAACCAATTATACAGAGCAACATTCACAGTCCCCAAATAAAAGATTCAGAAAGAACTTTGGTTTTTTTTTACTGCAAAGTAAGCACATAGCCATCAACTAGGTTATTTTATGAGTTTTGTATTTTTTTAATTTTGGTAAAGTTAATATTGTTCATTTGTGAATTTCTTAAATTTAATAATAAAATTAGTTCTGTGAGACAGCTATTATCTGAAAAAAGGATAAAAAATTCTTTCCACATACCAGTGAGTTGACAGAAAGTGTAATACATACAAGTGAATCATTTTTTTTTAAATTAATAGGTTTGTTGCACTCAAAGTATAGTAGAGATAAGAACAAAAGTGTTTTCTAAAAGAATTAATTTTTGCTCGTCAGAAGACCCAAAGCGTTATGTAATCAAAGTTAAAGCGAAAAAATATGGCTTTGAAAATAAGTGATGTCGTATTTGAACACATGTGCAAGTATGCCCCCAGAAGGTTAGTATTATTCCATGTATTTAAACTTGAGGTAAGTTGATAAAAAGTTGTAGAGATTTGCTTATATCTCTTTATCCACTATCTGTACTTCTGGAGATACTGCTGGGATATAAATTAAATGAGTAAGTGGAAAGACTCAGGGCAACAAATAAGCATGTGTCCTCTGCTCCATTCACTTCCTGTCCCAACAGATTTGGAAATGGAAGAAGAGTGTCCAGCAGAGGGCGCAGTGCTAGTGTCAGGCGTGCTGGACCTGGTTCAGCAACCACCTTAAATCTACTGGGAAGAAGCCAGAGGACCTGACCACACTGAAAAAGGACCAGCACATTCTCATACTTAGGGAGCTGATTGTAGACCACCAAATCAATATTTTAACTTCAAGCCCACTGAGCTCAAAATTAAATATAAAAACCAACCATACTCATCTGTCTTAACAGTTTTTAGTTGAATTTATTTTTTATTAAAGTTGAGCATTATGAATGAAAAGCTACCAGGGAAATACCAATAAGCTATTAATTTTTCGTAGTTGCTTTCAATTGAGAGTAGCATATTACAGTACGTCATATATTTCTCATATGTTATCTGTCCATAGAGTCATTTTTTTTTTTCTGGTTCCTTCTATGTTTGTTCCATTTAAATGTTGAAATAGCTAGGTCTTTAGCAACCTGGCTGCACATTGATCTTTTTACCTTGGGAGGCTACCTCGACTGGGCAGTAATAGATCCTTACATTAGCTCTCAGAAAGATCTACAGTCTCCAAAGGGAAAAAAAAAATTTTTTTCCTAAAGAACTAAAGAACTTGGCAATAACAAAAAGACAGTGAATGGAAACATTAAAATGCCTAAGGAAAAGGCAAGCATGTTTTCATTCTGTGGATTGTGAGGACTGGGCAACTTCAGTGTGTGCAAGGATCTAGGACTTGATTAACAAATTTGGATTATAAAGTTACAAACGATTGAAATGAAACTCAAGGAAAGAAAAAAGAATTATTTTTTTAAAGGCAGACATTATGAAGCCATGACTATATTTACAAGGAGGTTTCTTATTCATTTAAAAATTCAAGAGTATCTATTTAAATAAAATCTACCATTTCAATCACCAATATATTTCAAAAGAGATCAAACCTTGAGGAAATCTATTACAAAGATAACAAAAATTGTTAAATCAAATATTTACTTAACTAGGAATATTTCTATAAAATATTCTAAGATATAGGTAAGCCTAAAGAAATCACTGTCCTATATAATTTTGCTTTAAAATTTATGCAGAAAATTTTTAAGACATTTGCAAATGAAAATACTCCAAAACCAAAAGTTTAAGCAAACTAAATAAAAAACAAAACTAGAATTTACTGATAAGATGATTTTGTGAACCACATTAAATTGTTATTTTTAATAGACTTTATTTTATAGAGCAGTTTCAAGATTACAAAAAAAACTGAGCAGAATGTACAGAGTTCCCGTAAGGCCTTGTCCTCCACTTTCACAAATTTCCCCTTTTAATAACATTTTGCATTATAGTCTGTATTTATAATTAATGAACTATTATTAAAATATGATTATTAACTAAAGTCCAGTTTACATTAGGGTTCACTGTGTTATGTACACTCTATGGGTTTTGACAAATGTATAATGACACGTATCTACCATTACAGAATAGTTTCACGATCCTAAAAATCCCATGTGCCATCTATTTGTCTCTCCTTCCCTTTCTTCCACCCCAAGTCCCTGATAACCACTGATCTTTTTACTGTCTCCATAGTTTTGTCTTTTGTAGAAGGTCATAGAGTTGAAATCATACATCATGTAGGCTTTTCAGATTGCCTTCTTTCATTTAGTGATATATGCTTAAGTTTCCTTCATGTCTTTACATGGCTTGATAACTGATATATATATATATATATATATATATATATATATATATATATATATATATATATATATATTTTTAGTACGGAATAATATTTCATTGTTTGGATATACCACAGTTGATTTATCCATTCACTTACTGAAGGACTTCTTGTTGGCGTCTATGTTTTCGATTCATTTGGGTAAATACCAAGGAGAGCAATTGTTGCATCAGATGGTAAGAGCATATTTAGTTTTGTAAGAAACTGCCAAACTGTCTTCCCAAGTGGCTGCACCATTTTGCATTCCCAATACCAATGAATGTGAGCTTCTGTTGCTCTTCATCAGCATTTGGTATTGTCACTTTTCTGAGTTTTGACCCTTCTAATAGGTGTGTAGTTATAACTCATTGTTGTTTTAATTTGCAATCCTTTAATGACATATGATGTTGAACATCTTTTCATATGTTTCATATGTTTCATTGCTATGTGTTTATCTTATTGGAGTCTGCTCAGCTCTTTTGCCCCCAAAATTATGTTTTTTAATTTATAAAACATATATAACAATCAACAGAGGAAGCTTAGAAAAAAGAATAGCTTCTCATAATCATATTTAACCACGTAGCTATTGCGATTTTTTATATTATTTTCCTTCCAGTGTTCTTTTTTTCAAATGCACAAAGATTTTACACAATTATCATTATGTACCTATAATTTTATATGCTGGTTTTGTTTAGTATAACATATTTTATAGTTATTAACATAATTTATTATACATAAGTAGATATATTACAATTTTGTGATCATTTCCCTGTATTGGATATTTAGATTACTTCCATTCGTCATGCTATGTTTTAAAAAGTTTTCTTAACAAAGTAAATTTAAATATTTTTGAGTTGAAAATGCAAATATTATGAATTCTTATGGGGTTTTTTATTTTTGCAGATTAAAATTACCTGTGTTTGAAATACAGAACTATTTTGTAGAAATTTCTATATAGAAGACATCTTATGATGGAGCTGCTGCCTATAAAACCAGGGCCATGAGATCTCTTGACATCAATAGGAGATTATAGATAGAGATCATTTGAACATGTAATAAAATGCTGACAAGGTTTTCCTATGTGGGGGAGCCTCCAACACATGGTATTTAATTTGGTGGCTGTGCAGAACCCAGAAGGTAGAAAAAGGTCTTCTAGGACTACTGCCTTTCATAGGTACTCTTGAAGAATTTCCCTTGAAGAATTTCTCAAAAGTGGCACAGTTGGGAGCTTTGGAGATTTTAATATGCTCTCTGTGATTCTGGTGTTTCTAATGAGAATCTTAACACATGTTATGACATCAAAAATCCTATGTTGGTGGGGAGCTTTGTTACCACTTTACTGTGCTTCAAGAACCAAGTCAGGATTGAGGTCTCAGCCAGAGGAAGAAGGTCAGGAAAAGAGTAAGGACCTAGAGTCAAAGGCCAGTCATTAACTTCTCTTCCTCGTTCCTCATCTGTTCTAATCAAACAGGACTTTTTGAAAATTGGATCAGATCATATATAAAAGCACTCACCATTCAGTTATCTGAGTCTTAATCTGTTTCTTAGCACAACTCCTCTCACGAATTCCTCCCTGTTTATGGTTTATTGAAATTCTAATTGTTGAGGAAAAGCCATTCGGAGTGCCCTGAAGCACTCAAGAAATAGCACTGGTTTGTGAAAAACAGGGAATTTCTTGGTGTATGGCCAGAAGTGGCACAGTTGAATCTAGGACCTCACATACTATCATCAGGCTTGTCACTTACAAATCTTTCAAATCTGCCTTACTCTGTGTTCACTTCCTTCTCAGGTACACATGAGGTGGTAAAGATAGTTAATAGACATTCCTGCTTTCATGCTACCATCTGTGTGAACTCAGTGCAAACTATTTCTTCTAACAGTTCAGCAAAAGTCCCAGATCTGGTATCAACTGACTTGGCTTGCATCAAGTTCCCATCCTTGAAGCAATGATGTGGGCCTAATTGGCAGGTCTGGAACGTGTCCTTGGAGCCCTTGGAAGGGTGAGCCCTACCAGAGTTATGTGGTAGGAGAATTTCCCCTAAAGATAAACTGAGTTTGGCAGGAAAAATAGCATAGGTATGTTACACATTCCTATAGGGAGACACTTTTGTGGCCCTTTCTAAGAACAATCGCAAGGAGGAAAGAGTAATAAAAAAAAAAAAAAAAAATCACATTTATTTTCATTTGTTGTCCCTTGAGAGGAGTGAGAACTGAACCAACTGCTGCTGCCACATGAGTTAGAAGAGAGCCAGCCTTGTGGAAGGGGAAGAGCTATCACAGTGTTCCCTTCCCACCTCACTACCTGGTCCAGTTCCAACCCATTTCTCTGAATTTCCACTTGGAGCTCTCTATAAAGAATGGCGTTTGTGAGTCACAGAAAGACCAGTTTCACTACAGATGAATGAAATAGTGAGTTCTTTTCTTTTTACATTACAAGAATGCCAGAGGTAAGCAGGCCAGTACGGTGTGTTCATGATTCCACCAGGGACATAGGTGTCTTCTATCTGTTCCTCAGACACTTTCAGAATATAGCTTTTGTCCTCATGCTTTCCCCCTGGAGATCTCAAGACATTTTCTCCACCAACTGCATTACATCAGGAACAAGTGGAAGGCAGAGGGCAAAAGGTGCATGCCAGCTAATGGTTCTTCCTGAGAGAAAAGGAGCTCTTGGCAGCAAGGAATTGGCTTGGTGCTATCAATGGGCCTTGGTGTTGCTAGGAGCTGGCCTGGCACACACAGTCAGGCCTTGGCAACTGAAGGGGCAGCACTAGAGATACCAGAATTATAGAGAGGGTTGCAGAGAAAAGAAGTGAAAAAAACTTTTGACTATTCACAAGTTGGGCTAGATTTGACCTTATTCCATGGTATACTACCTAAATGGACCACTGTAAATATGGCCAAAAAAGTCAAATTAACTCTGTGTCTCGATTATATAAATAGTCTTGGAGAAAGCAAACTGAGAAAGCAAATGGCAAAACTAAAATACAGTTATATTTGCAAACAGGAGAACCTAGTTTTGACATTTTCTTAAATAACCAAGATTTATTCTTTAAAAAAATTAAATAACACAAGTGATACATAAACACATATGCAATATGAAAAATTCAAATAATATAAAAATGTATACGGTAAAAATTGCAATCCCCTTTCCCTTCTTCCATAATCCTCTCATTTCACTAGCAGGAACCACGGCTAAAATATTAGTTCATTTATTAAAAAAATTTCACTTTACATTTATTTTCAAAATTTGGTTTTCTTTTATATATATATTTATGTGCATATTTCTATATATATTTCTATATCTCTCTCTATATATATTTCTATATGTATTTCTTTTATATATATACTTTTTATATATATATATATATATACACAGATATACATATATATCTGTGTATATATACAGAGGGTGCCAAAAAATGTATACACATTTTAAGAAAGGAAAAAAACTATTAAAATTGTAATACTCAATATACACCAATAACAAGATGAATATAAGTCATGTGTATACATTTTATTGGCACCCTTGGTATATATAAAAACACCTATATATATACATATGTATATATATATACACACACACATATAGTATTTATATTTATACTAATATAATATTTTATATATATATATATATATACATATATATATATATATAATATTCTACATGTTGTTTTTTTCCCATAGCAAGTAGAACTGCTAGTCTAAGTTTTAACATTGAACATTTTGGTGGATATGAAACTCCAAAATGTCCTTATCCAATATTTATTGCCACAAATGGTATATGACAATATTCATTTCGCAACCCAGAGTCATTCTTTATTTTGCACTTGGTATCCACTGTTTTCGTTTGCATTTCCTTGATTATTATTGATGTTGAGGACCTTCCCATATATTTATGGGCCTTTAGGAATTCTTGTTCTATGTATTGTGTACCTTTATCATTCCCTTGCTGATTGATTTGTAGGGGTTATTTATATAGTATGGAAATTAATGTTTTGTTGAAAACATGTAAGTTGCAAACATTTTCTCTCTGTTTGCAACTTCTCTTTTAACTTATTATGGTGTCTTTTATCCTGTAAGAGATTTCATTTTTATGTAATAAAAATATTTATTTTATTAAAAAATTTTTTTTTAGCTTCTGAGTTTTATGTTTTTTAATGAAGGTTTGCCTTACTCCATGATTATAAGGATATTCTCCCCTAGTTTATTTAGATACTTTATAGTTTGGCTTTAGAGTTAGCCCAGAATCTGAACTCTATTATCTGGTGTGATATAAGTAGGAATCTAACTTATCTTTTTCTATATGGCGTAATGGAATCAGAATGTGTGGGTGCATTTCCAGCTTTGCTATTTGCTTGTAGTTCTGAGTTACTAGACTCCTTGTGTCTCAAATTTATCATCACAAAATGTGGATAACACTTTTACCTATCTTATAGGATTGTAGGAAAGATGAAGTGCATTAGTACATGCAAAACACTTAGAACAGTATCTGGAATATATAAGCCCTTCTTAATATATGCTAGCAGACAACAATAAAAACCCAACTAACAAAACAAAACAAAACAAATACCCTCCCCCCAAACAAAAACAGCAACAAAACAAATACAATGTCTCCTCTAATGAACTGACACACCATATTTACTCTGATTTATATACAGAAATGGGTCTTTTTTAGGTTCTATTCTGTTTTCATTGATCTTTGTGTCAATTCCCTTTGTTTTAATTATGATGACTTTGAGGTATTTTTGCTATCTGGAAGGGCATATATCTCTCATTGTTCTTTGTAATTGATATTCTTACGTATTTATTTTGTACAGACGAGTTTAGAATTATCTTAAGTTCCATAAGAAACATCTTGTTGAGTTCCATAAAAAAGCCTAAGTTCCATAGAAATTTGGCATAGAATTGCATTACATTTATAAATCAATCTAGGGAGAATTGGTCTCCCTCCTTGAAATGACCAAGGCTCCTTAAATCATTTATTTCCTTTGCCAACCTGTGTAAGTTGGGGTGATTACAGTCAGCATTTCAGGCAGTGCTATATTGATAGGCAGCGGAGACAAAGGAAGCCGTTTATTTCCATTAATTGGTAGATATTTTTTCAGTAGTCTCTTTCCAGGACTAAGGAATAAGATGAGAGGGATACTTTTCTCGTGAACTGAGTGGATCCTTGTGGGGACAGAGCCCCAAAAAGCAGTTTCCAGGCTCTCGGCCTCACATAGAAAGGTGCTGGCTCAGGTAGTAAATGGCCATCGACTGTGATCAAATGGCCATCAGCTGTGGCTAGTTGGCCATCAGCTGTAATCAGTGAGCCATTAGCCATGAATATAACTGCCGTGGCTAGGCTAGCAAAAAAAGGGGGAGCTAGCAAGAAGATGGTGGCTGAGTCTGCAAGCGGCACAGTGAGGGTTGAGAATTGTGTTGCTCCTGGTTCCTGTGTCTCCAACCCAGCCGCCAGTGAGAGTATAGTGGTATGACTCCCCTACCTATGGCTCCGTGGGTGTTCCTTTTTGGCCTCACCATGTCCTGCGTTCTTATGTGGGGAGTGTGACCAGAGACCCCGCCTGACACCCCGCACGGCAATCCTCTTACCAAACTTTGGGACCTTTATGGAGGCTCGGAATGGAAGTTGTCTGCCATATGCTTTGACTGAGTGGAAGACTTCCTTTCAGTGTGGTCCTCATTGCCTTGTGGAACACAGGGACCTCCTATAAGTCCTATCTGGGTGCTATTGAAAACCAGATGCTTGTAAGGTCTCCCTCAGGCTTTAGAAGTAGACCACACTTCCTCCACCTCCTTGCCACTTCCCTACACACCCATTACTGCTTGAGTCACCTTAGTTATAAGTTGGCTGAGAAAGGAACCAAAGTGCTTGCCTTCAGGTGAGCATCTTCTTAGAATTACACCTGATTTAACTTTTTTTTTCTCAAAATTTGCCAACTCTACTTTATTCTTTTAAAAAAAAATTAAATTGAGATATAATTGACATATGACATTGTATTAGTTTTAGATGAACAACACAATGACTCATATATATTGCAAACTGATCACCATAATAACTTCAGCTAACATCCATCACCACACATCGTTACACATTTTTTTCTTGTGATAAGAACTTTTAAGATGTACTTTTGTTCAAAACTTTTAAATTCCCAGTACACTACTGTTCACTATACTCTAATTTATACTTTGATGGGAATATACTCAAGAAGACCTGAGGCTCAGGTAAGTCCATTCCTCTCTTGCAAATGCAAGGTGCATTACCCATTTTATTATATCACTTGCCGTTTGGAAAATTGTTTATATACCTGAACCTTTGTAACCTGGAATAATTTACTTCTCTTTGTTTAAATTAGTGCTAGGCATCCTGGGGATATAATAGAGTTTTAACATGTGCTAGTCACTGACCATTTTTTAGTTGTCATGGAAGTTCATTCTCTGAAATAATTTATTCATTCAACAAATAGTTTTTAATACCTTTCTTTTGCCAGTCACTGCGTTCAATCCTGAAATATCTTCCAGGAATCTTCCCTTTATTATGTAGCAGAGACACCCCTATGGAGAGGACTGTCCTATAAACTTGTCTGTTCTGTTGCTTGCCTCAGTACAGTTTTTGCTTGTCAACTTAAGAATGTTTTATAACCTTTGTGGTAGATTGAAAACATGGACATAGTCTTTACTAGTCCCATACCCAAAATCTTAACAATGTGGCTTTGCAGCTCCTCCCATCAAAAGATGAAGTCCATTTACCCATCCCTTGAATATGGATTGGCCTTGTCACTTGCTTTGGCCAAAACATGTGGCAAAATGACAATGTGCTAGTTTTGAGCTTAGGTCATCAGAGGTATGGCAGGCTTCCACTTTCTTAGATCCCTGTGACCACTCTGTGAGCCAGTTTGGGCTGGCCTGCTGGAGCAGAGATGAGCCATTTCAGCTGAGACCAGAAGAACCACCCAGCTAAGCCTAGCCCAAATTGCCAACTTGCAGAATTGTGAGCTAAATAAATGATTGCTTTAAGTCACTAAGTTCTGAGATGTTTTTAACGCAGAAAAAGCTTACTAATACAATATTGAAGCAAAATTGAATTTCTTTGTATTTACTTTTAACAGGACCTGTGTTAAGATATAGGAAATTGGTCTCAAAGTAACTATGTGTATTTTGTTACTTATTTTCACTTGATCTTCATCTACATATATTTATATAATATATATCCCTATCGTTATCTACATATAAATATATTTGTATCTCCATCTGTATTAGCAGAGCAAGCTCAGTCTAACTGGAATTCAGAGTCCCACAAATTTAATGAACAGCTGAGCTGGTTGTTTTCATAAGCCTGCATTTGGATGATTTAACTTGCATTGGAAGAAAGAGAGGCTATAACAAAGACATTTTGGCATGAGCACCTCAAGGGAGAGATCAGAAAAAAACATTGTCTATTTTCAAGCCTGATGTAATGAACTATGTATGAGTCCACTGGTATTGTTTTTCATGTTGGTAGAACATAATTTGGTTTTGGTGCATTAATGATTGAAAAGAAAATGCTCAGTTTTGACAACCTGAGGTTCATGCATGGGATGCTCTGATTCAATGAAGGGCATCAAGGGAGTGGCGGTAGAAAGGTGTGGTCCTAAAGTAGAGTTACAGGCAATGGAGGAGAGTAGGGGAAGATAACCTGAGAAGACTGTCTAGAGTCCAAGAGTAGCACAAAGAGTGAAAAAAATAAATGTGGGAGAATTGGTTGGGAGAGGTAGATAGTGAAATTATAGTTTTAATATCTATGTGAACTTATTGGTCCCCACTGCCTGGTATATTCGAAAGTTTTTAGGTCACATTAATAACTAATCATTTACTACCAATGCTCCTTTTAATTTTTTAACTGTATACTACAAGTTAAATATGAAAAACAAAAAAGACTGTTAGAAGGAAGATATTAATAAAAATGAATCATCTAATGCCAAATGATAACAATAGATCTTTAGGAGTAAAGAAATTCTAAAGCCAAAATGTACAAACAGAAGCAAAAATCGTCTGATAGCAAGTAAAGTGTACTTACCTGTCACAAACAATACAGGTAATGAATTAGTGGAGGAAGAACAATGTATTACGTAGAAGTGTTGTGTTTTTTAAAAGTTATACTACATGTGCCATGACTTAATTTAATTTCTCTTGAAAAAAATTTTTCTAAATTAAACTTATTGGAGTGACAATGGTCGGTAAAATTACATAGGTTTCAAGTGTACAATTCTGTAATATATCATCTATATATCACATTGTATGCTCACCACCCAAGGTCAGAAAAAATTTTAATTCACTATTGAAATACTATTTGTGACAAATGAAACTTGAAACATACCTTATGGAGTTTAATACTTTCTGATGAACTTTCCATGCTGGAAAAAACAAACAAACAAACAAACAAAAAACTACCTCAGAATATAATAATTATTATATACAAGAAAAAATTCCAATGAATTATTTCTGGAAAAGAAATTTACCCCAAGTACATCAAGATCTCATTAAAATAAAAATAGCTAAAGAGGAAGGAAAACTGCATCATTTGAATAGACCTCTCTCATCTTTTGTGCTGCGCTAAATTCCTTTGGTTTTCCTCTTTCTTCATGAACTACTCCTTTTCTGTCATCCTCCTCTGGCCCTGAGCCATAGATACAAATGCTGCTCAAGGATCTAACCTACCTCTCTTGGTTTCTCTCTTGCTATTTTCTCTATGATAAATCTCATCAAATCTAATACTTTCACAATGCAAATGACTCCCATTTTTTTTGCCCCCACTTTTATCCCTCCTCTGAGTGCTTCCCATTCTGACTTCACTGGCACCTCAGCTTTCATATCTTACTGACGTCTCAAACACTATCCATCCAATCTTAATTAATCAATTCACCTTCATCTTTTTTCTTTTTCCTTAACTTCCTATCTGTTTTGATGACATTTGAATGTGATTATTAACTATACTGAAAGCCACAGACTTTGGCTTTTCCCAGTTTTGCACACCAAAACCAAAGGGTTGCCAAGTTCTCAGGCATCTATAGTCTATGGATATCTTGAAACTCTATTTCCTTTCTATTCCTTCTGCAATTACCCTAGTTTAGATATCATTATCTCTTACTTGGACCACTGTCCTAGTCATCTCACTTGGCACTTTTATTTTCACTTTCATTATTAAATTCATTTGTTCTCCAATTAATTTAATTACAATATGTCCTTGTTTAAAACCTAAAAATGTTTTGCATTGTTCTTGAATAAAGCCCAAACACATTATCATCAGTCGTTCAAACCCTTTTCATCAAGACCTACCATTCCAAACCTATTTCCAATAGACTTTCCTTGGGTGCCAAACTCTTCTACACATTTTTTCCTGTGCATGGGTCATCATTTCCTATACCTGTTCCTTTTTATTTGTAGCACTGTATATTTTTTCCTATATCAAAATATCCAAATTATACTTATCCATAAAAGTCCAGCTCTAATATAATCTCTGTTGGATTCAGCTAAAGTGTAGTGAGCATTTATGGTAGATTCTATGCCAAGTACATTATCTCATTTACTTTCATAACAAGATTATTACTATTCTTAAATTCTTATTACACATTTACATAAATGTGTCTCTTACAAAACTGAGGCATAAGTCATATTTAATTCATCTTAGTACTTCTCATAGTTCTTTGGTAAAGGTAGATTCTCAATCAATATGGATGCACAAATGAAATACTATCTTAGTAATGTATTCAGTAGTTCTGTTCCATTTATGCATAACCTGCATTGTCAAGAAGGATTTAAGAGAGCTTAATTTTTTTTCAGTAAAAATTTTAAAAGGAAATAAAGAGTAAAAAAATTAAAAAATACAATGAATTTATATGTAAGGTTAGTTCATAGTAACCATGAAGTGTGGTCTAGTTATATGTCTGTCAAAAGTGGGCCACTAATTTGATGGTAAGCCAAGGCAAAGAGAGAAATACAATCATTAGTTTATACCATGTTTCTCCGAAAATAAGGCCGGGGGTATATTAATTTTTTCTCCAAAAGATGCATTAGGGCTTCTGTTCAGGGAATGTCATCCTGAAACACCATGCTAGGGCTTATTGTCCGGTTAGGCCTTATTTTCAGGGAAACACAGTAGTATAACCAATATTCATGAGATGAAAATAAGTTATTAATGAGAAGCTCAATCTTACTGGCGCAAAACTTGAAAGACATTTTTCCTAATAAGGGTACTGTTTGATGTAAATAGCATTTTCAATACCATATTTAAAGTACAAGAGATGTGTGTTGCCTTAAAAACCAAACTTATTCTCAGTGCTTGCTACTCTCTCAAGAATGATAGGTTAAGTTACCAGAAATAACTGTACAAGGAATGGACTTCTTTTAAGACTGGTAGAAGGGATCATACATTATTCAGGTGACAACTGTATTGAGCTGTGTCACATAAATTGTAGAGGGCATGATGATATACTTCATGTACTCTTTCTTTTTTTCTCCTCTCTTTTTAAACAGAAAATGAAAGAGCAATTCAGTGTTGTGATGGGTTTCTTAAGATACCTGGAAGTTATTAGCTCCATAGGGGGTCCCTGTTATACCCCGTTCCACATAATGGAAGGAATGACAAATACTATCATAGTATGATTATACACATCTGTGGTATCAAAACCATAATCACAGATGTTATAGCCAGCAATGGCAGACAGTAGTGATAATACATATATAGGTGCATGTAAGAGTGTGTGCACACACACGTGCACACTACACACATATATATTTCAACATATATTCAGTGTTACTTCAAAATAGTCTATCATAAGCTATTTAAACTTAGTTTTTTTCTCTCTCAAGCCCTAATCCTTTGTCAGATAATTGTCCTTATAATGATTATTCTGCTTCTGAGATGATTAAATATATTTAATTACTACAAATAAAGAAACTTCTTAAATAAATTGCTCTTTAAGAGTAAATAAGAAATCGTGTGTGCTGAGATTAAAAAACAAAACAAAAAAAAAAAAACAACCAAACGAAAAACTTTGAATTTCCTACATAGTCAAAAAGCACAATGGGCTTTCAAACAAGTTCTCATAAGGAAAAATTCTGTTTGTGTTGTCACACTTTTTCCATTATTTTAAAAACCAGCGAAAGCCTGAAAACACTGGGAAGTGTGAAAATAACCCCAATTTTTCAAAATGCTCTTGGATAGCACATTTTGTGGATAATTGCAAATGCTTTGTGAGAGAGCTTCAGAACTGCATGAGCTTCTGGATTAAGTATATACTATTTTAGAAAACAAAAATTTTTCTTGTGCTGTTTACTCTGTTTAATGAGGCTCATCAATTTATGACAGTGATGAAAACTGATTGGTTCAGTTGAAGAGCTCTGTAATGCCTGTTAGTTAAGTCTCTCCTAAAAATCATGAAAATTAATTAAACATCTCCTGAAGTCCTGTAAATTAATTGAAGATCTCCTAAAATAATGAAAATTCACCCAAACAACACAAAAATGGTAATAACTTATGTAAGCATAGTTTTCCCAAAACTTGTATGCTTATACATTGCTGGTGACATTGTGGATTGGCACAACCCATTTGGAAAGCATTATGATATCACATAGCATGTATTGCCATCTATTATATGTATACCCAAGCCAAAAAAATATCCATTCTCTTCAATACAACAATTTTTTTTTCCTTGATGGCCAGCCTCTAAGTGTTGGTAGATGACAAATTTAAACCTCTGCTTATATTGCTCATATGATTCAGTGCTAACTTCTCTCCTGAGACTTTGGGCTACTTGAATTTCTGTGTGTGCATGTGTGTATGAATGTTTGTTTGTCTTTGGATAAGAGTAGCCATTATACAGTAATTATTTTTACCAAACACTGTGATATATATTTTATACATGTTATCTCTTTTAATTTTTATAATGACCCTGTTTGGTGGATACTATCATACTTATTTTAGAGCTACAATTTGACCTAAAAAAAGGTTAGTTAACCTAGCCACATCACAGGTGGAAAAATGCTCAGCTGACAAAATGCTGAGATTACAGTATATGTAACTCTGACTCCAAGGCATACTCATATAGCCTTAACTACTGAACTCTCACTTATTATTTTTAAAAAACAGGATAACTAGTATTTGAGTTACTTGTGCACAAATATTACTTCCCTGGATGTGGATCAAAGAACTTTTAGAGTTGTCACTCATAGTCTGAGTTGTCTTTAAAGAAGTTGTGGACACCCTATAAAAACCTTCTGTGTGTGAAAATGTCTCTCCTTTACTATCTGTCCGTACATTTCCAAGACTTTGTTTTTGCCTCCCTTTCCAAGACTCCAAAACAGGAAAGCATGTTGTGTGCTTATCATACATTTTCCACTCAGGGTTCTCTCTGGCATCCTTGCCCTGTACCCTGTGCTCTTTGGCTGTTCAGTGGGATGGATCATTCTCTTGCTGATAAGTCACTAGTTTCCAAGAAACTTCCTCTGCCCTTTGATTGGTCTTAGACTGCAGACCCTAACTCAGACCTGCTGCAAAGCCAATGTTCATGAGGTCCCTTGTCCCTTCCTGAGACCACCTTTTGTTAAAGCCAGTAGATTAGAAGGGGAGCAGGTAGATTCAAAGTAATGACAGAAGACTGAATATCAAAGGGGACCATTTCACTAAAAAAGTAAAATAAATGTAACGAAGATACACTTTTACACTGATGAGCAGTTAATGAATTGAGACACTTAGAGCCTAAATAACAGGCACTTCTGAGGGATAATCTCATTTAATCTTCATGTCATCTTTTAACAGCTCTGTTTAACTAGTCACCAAAACATTTGCAATGTTATGGCATGTGAACTCGTTCATTTCCTTTGCTATATAGTATCCCATTATATGAATATTCTACAGTTTATTTGACAATTCTACTACTGATGAACATTAGGGTTGTTTCCCACTTAGGGTTATTACAAATTATGCAGCTATGAAATTCTTGTACATGTCTATTGCTGGCCACATATATGCATTTATACGGGCATGTATGTCAAAGTGGAATTGCTGGGTCATGAGTTATGTTTACATTTAACCTTAGCCTATAATACCAAACACTTTTCCAAGCGATTATATCAATTTGTTCTCTATCAGCCTTTTATGATCGTTCCCAGTGCTCCTCATCCTCAACAACATGTGGCATTGACAGTCTTAATTTTAGCTATTCTGGTGGGGGTGTACTATCATCTATTTGTGGATTTAATTTACCTTTCCATAATGACTATTAAAGTTAAGTACTGTTTCAAATGTCTACAGGCCATTTTTATATCTTTTGAGACGTGCCTCTTCAACTCTTTTATTCATTTTTCTTTTGGTTGTTTGTCTTTTACTGAAGTTCTTTATATATTGTGGGTTCAAGGCTTTTCTTGGTGCTGAAAATATCTTCTCCCACTCTGGTTTGCCTATTTATTTTTTGTGACTTTTGGTAACCAGAAGTTCATAATGTTAATATGGCTCAATTTTTCAATATATTCCTTTAGATAATGGTGACTATTGTGTCATATTACAAGAATCATTGCTTATCTCAAGTTCATGAAGTTATTTTAATATATTATATTTTAGATGCTTTCCTTTTTACCATTTACTTTTAATTCTACAAGTCATCTGAAAGTGATTTTTATGTATGGTGTGAAGTAGAGATCAAGTTTTTATTTTCTTATATGTATATCCTATTGATTCAATACTATTTGTTGAAAAGACTGTCTTTCTCTATTGCTCTCCAGTGGAACTTTTATTATAATTTAAGTGTCCATGTATGTGCGCATCTGTTTCTTAACTCTGTTTTCTATTGTTATGGATTTTATGCATAAATCCCACATTCTTAATTACTGTACCTTTAAAAAAAATCTTAATGTGAAGTGTAGCAATACTTACCTCTTTTTTCTTCTCTTTCAATTTTAAGTTACCTATATTTGGTTTTTTTGCATTTAAATACAAATTATAGG
Source organism: Rhinolophus ferrumequinum (assembly GCF_004115265.2). Classification (NCBI taxonomy): domain Eukaryota; kingdom Metazoa; phylum Chordata; class Mammalia; order Chiroptera; family Rhinolophidae; genus Rhinolophus; species Rhinolophus ferrumequinum. The sequence goes on along the minus strand of NC_046295.1, from coordinate 39,978,872 downwards.
ATTCACTTATCAGTTTTTATACACACACAATTCTCAGCAGGGATTTTGTTTGTGACTGAATGGAATTTATAGATCAATTTAGTAATAACTGATATCTTTACACTATTGTTTTGTAATCCAAAACAATATGATGTATTTCTCCATTTGTTCATTTGTCGTTAGCCTTCTTAAATAATGTTTTATAGTTTTGTTAGAAATAGTCACATGTTTGTGAGATTTATCTACAGATATTTAATATTTATGATGCAATTATAAATAGTATAATCACAAAATTCAATTTTAAAATTATTTGGTTCGTATATAGGAATAAAATTTATTTTTGATACTGGTCTTGCATCCTGGTGCCTGGCTAAACTCTTAGAATAATTCTAATAATTTTTCTGTAGATTTCTTTAAATATTCTACATAAATGATCTAATCATTTGCGAATATTGCAACTCTTCATTATGAATCCCTTTATTATTTATTTGTTTTTCTTATTTTACTAAGACCTTCAGTACAATGTTAAATATAATAGAAGTGATGACAGTGGGCATCTTTGTGTCATACCCAGTCTCAGAGAGAAGGCTTTCACATTTCACTATTAAGTGTCTGTTACACATCAAAAAAACAAAAAATAAAAAACAAAACAAAACAAAAAAACACTTTATTAGTTTAAACAAGTCTCCTTCCTTTCCTAGTTTTCTAAGGGTTCTTACATGACATGATACTAAAATATATAAAATCCTTGTGAATACTTTTCTGTTTATTATGTTAATGTGGTAAAAATATGTTTTTTTGTTTTGTTTTTCTGTTAATGTAGTAAAAAACACTGACTAATTTTCTAATATTAAACCAGCCCTATACTCTTGCATTCCAGGAATAAATTACACTTGGTTTCTTTCAATTATGACATACACACATACACATACATGCACACAACTACACATACAAATTCAGTATTAATACATTGAATCATGTGAGTTGTATATCTTAATTCATCATGCTGATACTTTTGCTTATGATTTTAAAATCTGTATTCATGAATGAGATTAACCTGTAATTTTTGTTTCTTAAGAATCTTGTCAGGGTTGTCTGTCACCAGGGGGAAGGCAAGAGGGTCAGCTTTCTGCCATAGGAAAGTGCTGTTAGAATCCATTATTTCTTTGTTGAGCCTTCCCCATTCCTGGCATGCAGAAGCAGGTAGCCACCATATCTGAGTCTCCATCAACTTAGTTAACATTGTACTCCACCCTACCCTGGTGATTCCTTAAGACCCCACCCAAACCAACTTTTGGGCTCACCCAAGCTGCTTTTAGTGGCTTTTCCACACAAACAGCCTGTCTTGGCTCACGCTGTGAACTTTTCCTAAAATCTCTTAAAAGTTCACAAAACCAAAACAAGCAGCATCTGTCTTCAGCATGTCCTGCACCTTTGGATAAGCAGGCCAAGCCTGGCACAAGTGAAGCTGGCCTCAGTTTGCACCTTGGCCTCTCAAGGTACATCCAGGCCCAGTTGGGGTGGCAGCCATCTGCAGATTGATTTGTGGCCCATGCTAGGTGGCCCCAGGCAGAGCATAGACTGTGGCTGAACTTGGCCTGTGGTGGGATACCTCAGGACCCACGGCTGGCATGCCTAGTGACCAGCTTTGGACTGAGTCAGGGTATCAGCCGGAGCATCACCTGGCCACCTTCAACACACTCAAAGAGCAAACTGGGCAGGGACCAGAGCCCTGTTAAAGCAAATCCTGCTCAGTAGGATTAGCCCCTGCACAAGAGCTCCTCCACTGTAGTCATTGCCAGTCCTCACAACCAATCAGCCCTAGGGTCAATCCCTCCCATTGATGTGCATTCAACAACCATTGCTCAACTACAACAGGAGGGCACACACAACCCACACAAGGGACACACCTGGATCACCTGCCTCAGGTGAGCAGGCAGATTGCACCACTGGGTCCCACAGGACACCTACTACATAAGGCCACTCTACTAAGACCAGTAAGCATAGCAGTCCTACCTAATACATAGAAATAAACAGAGGGAAGCAGCCAAAATGGGGAGACAAAGAAACATGACCCAAATGAAAGAACAGAAAAATGCTCCAGAAAAAAACAAACAACCAACCAAAAAAACAAACAAAAAAACAAAAAAATAAACTAAACAAAATGGAGACAAGCAATCTACAAGATACAGAGTTCCAAACACTGGATATAAGAATGCTCAGTGATCTCAGGGAGAACTTCAATAAAGAGAGAGGAAATATAAAAAAGGAGATAGAAAACATAAAAAAGGAGATAGAAAACATAAAAAAGAACCAGTAAGAAATAAAGAGTATAATAATTGAAATAAAGACTACCTTAGAGGGAATCAACAGTAGATTAGATAAACCAGATAAATGAATCAGTGATTTAGAAGATAAGGTAGCAGAAAACACCCAATCAGAACAGCAAAAAGAAACCAAAAAAAAAAAAAAAAAAAAAGAAAGAAAGAAAGAAAGAAAAAAAAAATGAGGATAATTTAAAGCCTCTGAGAAAACATCAAGTATCCCAACATTTGCATCATAGGGATACCAGAAGGAGAAGACAGAGAGCAAGAAATTGAAAACCTATTTGAGAAATAATGATGGAAAACTTCCCTAACCCAATGAAGGAAATACACATACAAGCCCAGAAGCACAGAGACCCAAACAAGATGAACCCAAACAGGCCCAAACCAAGACATCATAATTAAAATGCCAAAGGTTAAAGACAAAGAGAGAATCTTAAAAACAGCATGAGAAAAGCAGTAAGTTACCTACCAGAGATCTCCCATAAGACTCTCAGCTGATTTCTCAACAGAAACTTGCAGGCCAGAAGGGATTGGCAGGATATATTCAAAGTGATGAAAAGTAAGGACCTACAACCACAATTACACTACCCAGCAAAGCTATAATTTATAATCAAAGGACAGATCAAGAGCTTCCAGACAAGAAGAAACTTAAAAAGTTCATCACCACCTAACCATTATTACAAAGACTATTAGAGGGACTGCTTTAAGATGACAAAACAAAACAAAAAAAACAACAACAAAAAAATCAAAACTATGAATAATACAATAGCAATAACTACATATCAATCAACAATTACTTTAAATGTAAATAGATTAAATACTCCCATCAAAAGATAGGCTGGATGAATGGATAAGAAAATAAGACCCTTACATATGCTGTTACAAGAGACTCACTTCAGATTGAAAGACACACACAGACTGAAAGTAAAGGGGAAAAGATATTTCATGAAAATGGAAACAAGCAAACAAACAAAAAAGCTGGGATAGCAATACTTGTACCAAAAAAAAGTAGACTTTAAATCAAAGACTATAACAAGAGCCAAAGAAGGACCCAGTAATCCCACTTCTCGGTATTTATCTGAAGAAACCCAAAATGCTACTTCGAGGGGACGTGTGCATCTGTATGTTTGTTGCAGCACTGTTTACAATGGCCAAGATGTGGAGGCAGCCTGGGTATTTGTCGATGGAGGAATGGATAAAGAAGAGGTGGTACATATATATAGTGGAATATGGCCAGGGAAGGGAATTCGTTCTTGACATCTGCAATGGCATGGATGGACCTGGAGGGTATTGTGCTGAGTGCAGTATGTCAGACAGAAAGAAAGACAGATGAAGTGCGATTTCGCTTATATGTGGAATCTAAAGAACATAACAAAACAAACAAATAAAAGAAAAACAAAAATCATAGATGCAGAGAACATTTTGCTGGTTGCCAGACTGGGCCACGCGCGGGGGGTGAGGGGGGGACGATTTGGAGGGATGGGTGAAAAGGAGAAAGGATTAAGAAGTATACAAATTTGTTTTTACAAAGTAGTCATGGGGATGTAGGGTATAGCATAAGGAATATAGTCAATGATATGGTAATAACTATGTATAATGCCAGGTGGGTACTAGACTAGTCAGGGATCACTTCAATAATTATATAAATGTCTAACCACTATGCTGTACACCTGAAATTAATATAAAATATTATAATATTGAATGTCAACTGTAATTAAAAAATTAAAAAGTGGAGAAAAGGTGAAGAAAAATAAGGGGCTCAAATTTCTCGGTATAAAACAAATAATGTAATGGGGATGTAATGTACAGCATAGGAAATACAGTCAATAACATTGTGATAATGTGAAATGATGTCAAATGGTTGCTGGACTGATGGTGATCACTTCTTTAGGTATATAAATGTTGGCTAACTGGGGTGTCCACCTGAAACTGATATAATGTTGTATGTTAGTTATATTTGAATAAAAATCTTTTTAAAAAAAGAGTTTTTCAGGTTTTGTGTCAAGGTTACTGTGGCCTCATAAAATGAATTGGGAACTATTCTTCATTTTTAAAATTCTCTGGAAGTGTTTTATTGATTGGTATGTGTTTTGTTCTTTTCTTATATATTTGATGTGTTCCATATTCACTGCTGAAGCTACTTGGACCTGATGAAAGTTGTGTGTATTTGTGTGAGTGTGAGGATGTTTATAAAAATAGATTCAAGAACTTTAGTAGACGTAGGACTATTCAGATTTTCTGGTTTTGGATGATCAATTTGAATATGTTGTGTTTTTCCTAGGAATTTGTATTTGTCATTTAACTTTTCAAATATATTGCCATAAAGATATCACAATATCATCTTGTTAATATTTGTAATGCCTTTAAGGGCTATAGCTTTGCACCTTGTTCATTGTTCTTCTTGGTTATTTGTGACTCTTGTTTTCTATATCAGTCACTTCAGAAATTTATTTATTTTATATTCTTTTCAGTGAACCAACTTTCATTTTGTTGATCTTCTCTATCTTATGTTTGTTTTCTTTTTCTTTACTATCTGCTCTTTATTTTTCCTTTCCTTCTACTTACTTTGGATGTTATTTACTGATTTTTAAAATCTTTTTTGAGATTGATGTTTAGATCATTAATTTTCAGCCTTTTTTTCTTGAACTAATGGAAAGACTATAAGACATTTTAACTATATTTATCTCTCTCCTTACTTCATATACGGTATTGTTGTGTTTATGCATTTATATATAGTTGTGTATGTGTACATATATATATATATATATATAGTGGAATATTATATATATATTATATATAGAATATATATATATATTATTATATATAGCCCTTCTGACTTTTTTGTCTATTGTATATACAATACAAGATGTTAGGAAGAATATAAATGTATATGATAGTAAATACTATGTTTTTTTGTATATATTTATATATATATTTATGTGTGTGTGTATATATATATATATATATATATATATATATATATATAAATGTATACACATTTTAAGAAAGGAAAAAACCTGTATTAAAAATTGCAATACTCAATATAAACCAATAGTAAAAGATGAATACAGGTCATGTACATACATTTTTTTGGCACCCCTGGTACATGTAAGTACTATGCATTTTTATTTCTGCTACTCACTCTAACTTGGGCTATGCTTATGATTTGCGTTGACAAACATAATGTGACAGAGTGACACTGTATAACATCCAAGGCTAGATTTAAGAATTTGCTGGAGCCAGCCATTATGATATGATGCTTGGAGAGGCTAAGTGGAGGAGAATGGAGGCACGTGATTCAACAGCCCCATCTGCTCTTCCAGTCCATAACCAGCATTCCTACCAACCATGTGAATGGGCCGCCTTGAACATAATTCAGTGGAACATAGTGACTACACTACCAAGCTGGTACTATGTGGGGCAGAAGAACCACCCAACTTAGTTCAGCTTATTTGTGAGAGATAATGAAAGTCGTTTTTGGTTTAAGCCATGAAGCTTTGATGTGGTTTGTAATATTGTATAGTTTACCAAACCAGCAGCTGACATTCAAGAATTTAGTGAATTAATAAATACATGACTCTCCCCTCACCTTTTTAAAATAGTGGTGAGATATAATGGTGATGACCTGGATAAGTTTCTGTCAATTCTTTATTATATTAAGAAGAAAAAAGTTAAATGTAGATTAATGAAAGAAATGGTGGATGAAAATTAGCTGGATTGTTACAAAAGAACTAGAAACCTTTGGAAACATTTTGAGCTCTCTACCACAATTACATAGTCCTCTGGATATGGGGCTATCATGTAAACATGAACTGGTAACAAACATCTTTGTAATGTCCTATAAGAAGGTAAGGTAAGTACTGTTAGTGAATTAGACTATGTATCTGGCACGTAGTATAACATGAGAAGTGATCATGGGTGCATATTGTATTTTATGGAATTTAGGTATAGTTTTGGGTCCCTATTATTATTAAATTTCTCAAGAACAAAACACCTTCAGGAAACATGTCAGTATCTTAATGTTTATCAATTATCATATATTTATAGATTTTTAAAGCAAAGTAGGAAACTATTTGTTTAAAACCCTCTGTTCCACATTTCATAAATACATAACCAAACTATCTATAGAAGATGGTCATTATACTTTTTCCAAGAAGTAAGTGAGACTTCCTAAATTTGCAGTTAATCTGACAGTGAGTTCTTCTTTAAGTATACTTTCAACCTCTCCATCTGTTTAAATCCTTTAATCCTTTACCTCTTGGTGATTTGTCATGGAAATAGAAAAGATTTCTTACAAACCATAAGGAAGATGCTCAGTAATTATTGCAAAAAAAAGTGATAAAATAAATGAGATTTTTTAAATTTTTTATGGGGGAGGGAAAGAACCAAAATATAAAAAAGAGAGATAAGCAGAAAAAAATGCTGGATCTTTAGCATTAAAAAAGAAATCGCAGATATAGTTTTGTGGTATGCCTCGATTTATTCACTGCCACAGTTGCCTTTTAGATAAAGAAATGTGAGTTTTGTTGAGGAGGTTACAAACAGGTTCTTAACAATTTTCATTTTTTCTATGGTGTGAAAGCAGTGCACTTTTAACAGTGACAGACCCTTCAAGTTTTATACACTTTTCATTTTAAAGAAGAAAAACTCAAGGAACCAAAGGAATATCAATAGTTATTTGGCATCATAGAAGACTGAAATTTTCAAGAAAATAAACATCAAAGCCTTTATTATTTTTGACAGAATAGCATCTATTTCACTCCCTAAGTGTAAACAAGACTAGGACACAAGATTTTTAGCATTTGAATATACACTGATATATTTCAGCATATACTGCCCAATAACAAGGACATTCTCCTGCATAAACATTCAATACTATACTGTGTACACTTAACACTGACAATCTTATCATCTTTCATATACTGCAGTTCATATGCAAGTTTCTCCAATTGTCCCAATGGTATTTTTTTTATAACTTTTTGTTGCTGTTTTATTTAATTAAAGATTCAATCAAGAATCATACATTACATTCACTCGTTATGTCTCTCTAGTCTCTTTCGTACAGTTTCCCAGTCTTTTTGAGTCCTTCATGATATTGGCATTTGCAAAAACATCCAGCTAACTGTTGAAAATGCCCTCATTTAGGATTCTTTCCTCATGATTAGATCCAAGTTAAACATTTTTTGGGGTGGAAATACAATATAGGTGATATTATGATTTCTGTGTCTCGCAGGTTGCTAAATTTGATCATTGTTGGTTCAGGCGGTATCTACCAGACTTTCCATTATAATTAATATGTAGTCTACAAAGTGATACTTTGACACAGTGAATATCTTTTTCACCAACATTTCTACACTCATTGGTTTTCTTGCCTGAGCCAATAATTATTATGGAGGATGAAATACAGTGATTTTCTCTTTCTGTTCCCTGAGGGATTTTGTCCCTTTTTGTGCTGACTCAATGTAGTACATATGTTTTATTTAGGGTTGTCTAATATCCCCCTTCCTAATAGTACCCCAAACTTCCTTTGGGAAACCACCTCTCTCCGCTTATCCTCCATGTGATTTGGAGCTCCTTCTTAGCTCTAAGGATAGATCCAGATGACAGTCTAATCTCACCTCTTGGGTGGTAATGCATGCTTCAAGAAATCCATCATCCCAAGCCACAGTGAGATCAGTGACCACATGTTTGCTGAGACTTCTGAAAAAGTCTCCCTCTTTTGCAGGAAGTACTAGAAGCAACCATCACTCTTTCCCAGAAACTTCATAATATGTGTCTAAATTGCTCATTTGACCACCCATAAGTACCATTGTTCTAGGCTGAACTGTATGCCCTCAAACTTCATAGGTTGAAGTCCTAATCCTTAGTTGTCATTCAGAATGTGACTGTATTTGGAGATAGGCCTTTAATGAGGTAATGGAGGTAAAGGGCGTTCAGGCCTCTCTTTGGATATGGACAGACCCTAATCCAATGTGACTGTTGTCCTTAGAAAAAGAGGAGATGATGACACAGTCTCACACAGAAGAACGGTCATGTGAAGACAAAGGGAGCAGATGGCCGTCTACCAGCCAAGGAGAGGAGCCTCAGAAGAAACCAACCTTAATGACACCTTGATCTTGGACTTCTAGCCTCCAGACCCGTGCAGAAATAAATTTCTGTTGTTGTAGCCACCCAGTCTGTAGAGCTTTGTTATGGCAGCCCTAACAAACTAGCACAGCCATCTTGCTGTGTAGTGTGGAACTGATGGTGGTCTCCCGAGCTATCAGAACAGCCTGGAATCTGAGTGTGAAGGCAACGTCACAGAAGGCAGAGCAGAGAGAGAGAAACAGCTCTTGATCTACATTAACTGAAGCCAACCCTGTAAAATATTGAGTTCAGTGAACCAGTAAATTCTCTTAATTGTTTAAACAAATTTAAATAGGAATGTTTTCTCCAAATGCCGTTTCCCACAGATACATGTACTATAGCCCCAGCCGTCTAGCCCCTTCCTGCCTAACCTGGGTTACCCAGGGGAGAGGCAAGCTCTCAGGAGGAGTGAGATGCAGTAGCTGAAGAGTTTCCAAGGGAAATGATGAGCTAGTCTGGTGACTGGTGGAAGTAGGGGGTGAACCTTCATGGAATGGGTGTGGTCTTCCACACTCAGAGACAAGGCAGAGGTGAGGTTCTAGTTATGAGAGTGATGCTTCGTGTCAGTCTTATCAAAGTTCAGCGAATAGAAATTAAATTAAAAAATGTGTCGAACTGAGCTTTGACTTTTGTTCAACGGTGGCCCTGCTGTTCTGTTCCCAATTTCTCTATCACATTGTGCCTTCTGTCCTCACAATCAAAGTTATCATACTTATCTCTGTCTCCATGGCAAAGTGTCAGGATGAATTGGAACAATTTGCGGGCCGTTTCAAATTTGTTAGAGAAAAATCCTTGACCTCTAAATACACGTTTTGACTTGTGTTTTTCTTATTTAATGCATCTGTGATGTTACTTTAAAGATGTTGCAAATTAAAGACATAAAGATTCACTGATAATTTATGTGCTTGTTTCAGTTCCCCATGTTAATGAACAATAAGTGTATGAGTCTTAGAGAATCAGATATGAATGTTTCTCCCAATTAGAAGAATATTACATATTTTTCATGAAAATAACTGTACGAAGTTCACTAAGATTCTTAGATTCAACTTTGAAGAACACGGAGTAATTCCAGTTACTTAAGACCTAAGCATTAATTTTAACTTCAAAAAGATTTGTAGAGTCTTTGATTTTATAAATCAAAAGTTAACATTTTAAAAAGAACTTATTTTTTACTACAAATAAATAAACAAAACATCTATTAAGTCTACTAAACATCAAAGAAAGGGACTGTCAATCTAGGACATATTTTGAGTTTAATGAGTGTCACCTAGAACCAGTACCTTGTGCAATACACAGAAAATTTAAAAGAGGTCAGAGTCATTTTAATTTCTAGCAGTTCCATGCCAATGTCTTCATCTTGAGGTCCCTTCTGTAGCCTTAAGAAAAAGCAACATATGTACGAGGTAGGTTCTGGGAGGCTCTGTGGTTGACAGCATAATTACTTGGACAGTTTAGGCTATTTGTTTTTGCTTCAGTAAGGGGTGAAATCCTAGTTAGCAGAAGGCTCCAGGGATCTACATTACTTATATAACATTGTACCTTGGTAAAGTTGTTGCAGGGCATTAAATTCTAAGAGATTGGGATGTTAATTCATAACTTTACCTTATTTTAAGCAAATTCAAAGTGTGAAAACAGATTATTCTCCAAATTACTTACATGGAAGAGACTTACAAAATAATTACAATGGAATGTCATGGTGGGTGCAACTTAGATATCCATGGATAAATTTCATCTGGATAATTCAGCAGCTATCTAACTTGTTTCCCAGAAGTCATCCTTCCCCTTTCATCTCCCTATCCACCACCACAATGCATTCTCCTCACTCTGGTCAAGATATCTTTGTAAAATATTTGTAATCTCAAACTAAACCTGTTATCATGGAAGAAAAATAAATGACACATAAAGAGATCTTAGGTTCGAGATGGTGAAACACACAGGAACATTAGAGAAAGTTTCAGTCAGCCCTTTACTTGAAATTCAAGTGATGCAGTCAAACTTAAATAGAATTACAGAAATGTAAGAGAGGGCTTCATTATTCTCTTTGACTTTTTCTTAAGACAAATGCCTGGGCTTGTGACCTTAAACCTTTATTCTCTGAGAGCATCCTGTGGAGGTTTGCTGAGAACATCCTTCCTGCAGCTTCTTCCTGCTCTCTCTCTTCTTTAGTTGGCTTCAGTCAACTACTCATTAGCATCCCCTCCTCCAATAACCCTTCCAACCAGCTCTAGCATGGGGGCTCTTCTTACTTTAGGTTTCACTGACGGATGAGGTGGGAATAGAGTTGAGTCCTTTGGATCCTGAGGAAGGAGGAGGGCCAGTGTGTGTGGGCCCTCTTCATTTGAGGTCTCAGGTTGGATTCACTAACACAAACCATTACCCACTGAAGATCTTTACCTTTCCTATTCTTTATTATGTTATGATAAATGTTTTGTTTCTTTTCTTAGGTTTGAATTATATCACACTATTTATCATGGCCATCCCAGACTTACCAGGTTTTATCACATGGTTTGTATGAGACCCTGTATTATTAGGTCCTTTCCATTTTCCTCTCAGTGCATTTGCCTGCCACCTCCATGCTTTAGCTATATTCGGCTTTATTAGTTCTGAACACTTAATTACCTAAGGCTTTCATAAAGGTTTGTGTCTAGAATGATTTCTTAACACCTCATACTCCTTACTTCACCCCACATCTCTCTTTCTCTTTCAGGAATTATCTTAAGTACTACTTTCTGAGGAACCCCCTTTAGATACTAGGCTATACATGTTCCACAGCATCCTACGAAACTCCTTTGAAGCAAACATCATTTAAAAACAATTTTTATTATAGTTTATTATATTTATAAACTTATGGAGAAGTTGAAAGAATAGTTAAAAGACCATTCTTTACCCAGAGTCACCTATTCTAGTATTTTGTCCCTTTAGATTTTTCATTGGCATCCTTTCTCTTCTTGCCCCACCCCCCCCCCTCTCTCTCTCTCTCTCTCTCTCTCTCTCTCACACACACACACCACAAATTCACACGTTATTTTTCTGAACTTGAATTCACTTGAGTGTAAGTTGCATACATCATAGGTCTGTATTCCTAAATACTTCAGAATGTATTTTTTAAGAATAGAGATACTCTTTCATAACTACAGCAGGGTTAACAGCTTCAGCAAACTAATCATTGATATATGACTTTAATCTAATTACCATCTGTGAGATAATAGAAAATATTGGTCTCATGCCCCAGTTCCTGGCCCAGAGTTCCTAAAATCCTTATCATTTCCTAAGTGATAAGAACACTAGGAGCATCTCTTGTTCTAATATTGGTCTTTGACCTCTGTTCCTGATTATAGAGCTCCTGAAATCCTTGTCAATTCCCGGGTGATAGGAGTGTTTTTTGTTCTAGTTAGATGATTCTGGATGGTTTCCTGGATGAGGGTCAGTCACCAGAAAGACCAAGCCATGATTAGAAGCTTGGAATTTTCAGCCCACCATTTATTCTCTCGAGAAGGGAGAAGGGCTGAAAATGGAGTGTATCATCGATCACGTCTATGTGATGAAGCTTCCATAAAATCCTACTCAAAAAGTAGAGGGTTCGGAGAACTTCCAAGTTGGTAAACACTAGGAGGTGCTAGTGGAATGGCACGCCTGGACAAGGCATGGAAGCTCTGTGCCTTTTCCCACATTCCTTGTCCTATGCATCTCTTCCATCTGGCTGTTCATCTATATCCTTTATCATATCCTTTAATAAACTGGTAAACATAAGTAGGTGTTTCCCTGAGTTCTGTAAGCCATTCTAGCAAATTAATCAAACCCAAGTAGGGAGTTGTTGGAACACTCACTCTATATCCAGTCAGTCAGAAGCACAGATGATAATCTGGTGTCTGAAGTGTCTGTGTGTGTGTGTGTGTGTGTGTGTGTGTGTGTGTGTGTGTGTGTGTGTGTTGGGGGGAAGTCTTGTAGGATTGAGCCCTTAATCTGTGGAATCTGATGCTATCTTTGGGTAGATAGTGTCAGAATTGAATTGAATTCTTGGAAACCCTGCTGGTGTCTGAGAACTGCTTGGTGGTATGGAGAAAATCTTCCACACATTTGGTGATCAGAAGTGAAATGTTTTGTGTGAATAGTAAAGGAGACTCACAGGAAAGAAAGCCATAGTAGGGAAGAGCTGGGGTTTTCCCAATACAGATGGTGGAAGACTGAGATTTTCCCATTGTATGACCTATATACCATTATTGTTAACCCACCTACTAGGACAGGAAGCAGTCTAGTCTCATTTAGTTATCTCTTTAGTTTTCTTTAATTCATAAAATTTCCACAGCTTTTTCATTCAAGAAATCGACATTTTTTTTTTTTAAGAATATGGTTAGTTTTTCCCTTTTAAATAGAAATGATGTCATTTTGCTTTTGTGTGCTATTTCATCATAGTTAGATTTATATTCAGTATTTCAGGCGGAATAATGCATAAGTGATATTGTGTCCTGTCAGGGATATCATTGATCTTTAATTATTTCTTTATGTCTGTTTTCCTTGCTGGATACTAATCACCAAGACGGCAGTGACAAGTTTCATTCTGTTTACATTTTTAGCTCCAGAACTGACTATAGGACCTGGCACATCATAGGTGCTAAATAAATACTGGATGACTGACCAAAGCGACAGACTAGATTTTCACATAACTTTTCAGAGCTCTGCCTGGATGTGAGATGCAACTTGCACTACTATGCAAGATAAACTTGTGGATACTAAATTTAAATGGGTCAGGATGGGGACCCCTGGCTCCTTGTATTGATCAAGAAGTAGAGCTAAGCTAGGTTTACCTCCTTTGATAGCTCCTGTCCTGCCTTTTACTGTTGCAAGATGCACAATCCTCAGTGATCAGCGAGCATGCCCTATTCTGAGTGACCTCAGTGTAAGAGAATACATGTTTCTCTTTTGCCAAAAACGCTGAAGTTTTTTTTTTCTCAGACAGTAATAAATGCATATTAAATCAATTGTAATTGTCTACTAAACAGTATTTCATAAACGAGCAAAACAGAGCTAGATTTTTTCGAGCCTTTAAAATATTTGGGATACTAAAAATATCCTGTCAACCTTGAGCACCAAGCTGTCAAGCCAGAAACATTAAACATTTCTGAAAAAAAATTTGGAGGAGGTTGGTGAAGACACATTGAAATTCATTGTGAATCTCATTTTTTTAAGAATGAGAAAGCAGCTATAACATTGATGTGCATTTATCCTAAATGAAAAGAATGAATGAATTCCACTCACAGTGTAGGACTCACAGTTCAGTGAAATTCTGCACATATAGAATTTTCTCCTTTTGCTTTTCAGGAGTGTTATCTGTGGTTGGTTTGTCAAACAGGTATATGTCATTAGAATGGCAAGATGAAAGCTAAAAAAATTTAAAAATAAGAATATGTCTACATGTTTATATACATTGAAGAAACTTTCCTAAATATGAAAATGTCTGAAAATGTTTTGCAGAGTTTGACTTTTTTTTTTTAATCTCTCATTTGAAAAGTATCTACAGGAACAAATTGTTAGTCAGAACTAAAACTGGGAAAGAAAAAAAAAAGGAAAGAAAGGAGAGGCAGAAATGATCCTCACTGAAGAGTATTTTCTGCTGGGGAGTCCACTGGCATTCAGTTGTCCCATGTAATTATCCCTTGTGTGATTCAACCATTATTTATGAGCTTCTTGTTCTTAAAGAGCTCTGGGTTCTGCTTGCCAATGTTATGGCACACGATGAGGCAGGGGTGTGCAAGTGATAACGCATTGGTCCACACTGCTGGCATGTTTTCTATCTGAACTCATCAACTGCCAAAGGGACGCAGAGCTCTCCCTTTAAAGATAAAACACTAACTGGGGTTTTAGCATTGTATGGGATTTGGCAGGCATCACATGCTCCTGCATTATTTAGATAGAATACAGTCCCTAAAATGTGCATAGTAGATGTTCAATAAAAATCATTGGCATGGGATTTATACCAGTTTCTGTTTGGTAATATCTCTGCCATTTGCAATGAAGAAATGAATTCATAGAAATGGGCTGACTTTAATTAATAAAGATGTTACACATAAAAGCAAACTGTAGCATTTTCACGTTTTTACTTCCAATCCAAACTCCCCTCCCCTCCATCTTCAGTGTGACTTAAATACTCCATTGTGGACCTGCCTTACTTTCTGCTGAATTAGAATGTTGGCGTGAAATGCAAAAGCAATAGAAACATCCCACTAGTTTCTGGATTGAAAAAAAAAAAAAAGAGGGGTGACAGTTAATAGTGAAAAATGTTGAAAAAAATTCAATTGATGAATGTTGCCAGAAGTATCACACGTTTAAAACAAAACAAAACAAACAAGTAGCATTGATTTAGAATATAATACGGAGGTAAATGGTCATTAATGAAGTTAACAGTGATTTTTTATCATTAGTAGCTGAATGGCTTCATTTCAAGCCAAGTAAGAACTCATCCCTTAATAAATATTTTTTTCTGAATATTATTGCTTCAGTTAGAAGGAATTGGTACTTAATAGCTTTTAATTAAGATGCCATGTCTAATGAGATTTTTTTTCTTTTCCGTGGGAAAAGTAGATGCTGAACACTGAAAACTCTCTAATTGACCAGTTCTCCAGGATGCCAGTAAACAAATTGTTTAATAGAAATGACTAAGCACACTGTAGTGAACCAGTGATTCTGTCAGCCTAGAACAGTTCACTACATTGTATTCTCAAACAAAATTGGCCTAATGCAATACATATAGCTATAATTGAGAAAATTAATGAGTTCTTATACATATTTTCAAAGGATTATGAATAACAGAATATGCATTTTAGTGTCACAGCAATGAGTCACAGCCATTATTGTGTTAATCTTTGCATATCTAAGCTTTAGATATTTTCAAATTGTCTCCAATCCAATACCCTTTCTCCTGCAGATAACCACTATCATGAAGTTGGTATATGTCCTTCTGGACTGTTTTATATTTTACTGCATATTTGTGTGCTCAAAAAACTACTAATTTTTTTTTATTATTTGTTTCAGGTGTACAAAAGAACATAATGATTATTATCCCTCACAAAATGATAACCCCAACAAGTCTACTACCCATCTGACACCATAGACAGCTACTACAATACCATTGATTATATATTGCCTAAGCTGTACTTTACACCCTGTGAATATATATATATATATATAAAATAGTTGTCGTTCAATATTAACTTATATTAGTTTCAGGTGTGCAGCTCAGTGGTTAGGCATTTATTTAATTTAAGAAGTGATCCCCCTGATAAGTCTAGTATCCATCTGACACCATACTTATTTTTTACCACATTATTGACTATATTCCCCAGACTGTATTTCACGTTCCTGTGACTATTTTGTGACTACCAATTTGTACTTCCTAATCCCTTCACTTTTCTCACCTATTCCTCTAACCCCCCTCTCATCTATCAACCATCAGTTTGTGCTCTGTTTTTATGAACTTATTTCTGTATCATTTGTTCTTTTGTTCTGTTCTTTAGTTTCCACATATAAGTGAGATCATTTGGTATTTGTCTTTCTCAGTCTAACTTATTTCACTTAGCATGATACCCTCTAGGTCCACCCATGTTGTTGCAAATGCTAAGATTTCATCCCCTTTTATGGCAGAGCAGTACTCCATTATATAAATGTACCACAATTTCTTTATCCAATTGTGTATTGATGGGTATTTTGCTTGTTTCCATATCTTGGCTTTGTGAATAGCACTGCAGTAAACATGGGGTGCATATATCTTTTCAAATTAGTGTTTTGGCTTTCTTTGGATAAATAGCCAGGAGTGGAATTGCTGGGTAGTTCTATTTTCATTTTTTCTGAGGAAACTCCACACCGTTTTCCACAATGGCTGCACCAATTAGCAATCCCACCAACAGTGCACAAACGTTCCCTTTGCTCCACATCCTCGCCAACACTTATTGTTTGTTAATTTATTGATAAAAGCCACTCTAACAGGAGTGAGGTGGTATCTCATTGTGGTTTTTATTTGCATTTCTCTGATAAGTGACATTGAACATCTTTTCGTATGTCTATTGGCCATCTGTATGTCCTCTTTGGAGAAATGTCTATTCAGGTCCTCTGCCCAATTGTTAATTGACTTTTTTTTTTTTTTTTTTGGTGGTGAGTTGTATGAGTTTTTAAATAAATTTTGGATAATAACCCCTCATCAGATGTATCATTGGCAAATATCTTCTCCAATTTAGTAGGATGTATTTTCATTTTGTTGATGGTTTCCTTTGCTGTGAAAAAAATTTAGCTGTGTTTGATGTAGCCCCATTTGTTTATTTTTTCTTTTGCTTCCCTTGCCTGAGGAGATAGATCAAAAAACATATTACTAAAAGCAATGTCATTATACATTTGTCCAAACCCATAAAACGTACAACACCGAGAGTGAGCCCCCATGTAAATTATGGACTTTAGGTGATAATGATGTGTCCATGTAGGTTCATGGATTCTAAAAATGTCCCAGTCTGGTGCTGGATGGTGATAGTAGGGAAGTGTGTGTGTGTGTGTGTGTGTGTGTGTGTGTGTGTGTGTGTGTTGGTGGGAGTCAGGGGCATATGAGAATTGTGTAATTCTTGCTAAATTTTTCTATGAAGCTAAAATGTTCTAAACAATAAAGTCTAAAGAAAGAATAAGAGGAGTATGAGAAGGAGGAAAGAGAAGGGAAAGGGGAAGACAACCTCACAAGGCCCATCTCAGTGGCATCATGTCTGAGGTTTTTCCTGCTCCCTCTACCCTCTCTATCCTGGAAAAAAAAAAATTGTTCCTTTTTCTGTTTGCACTGTGCTCTTATCCTTATTTCTTTTACAATTCCTATCACTTTATTATATTTTTATGCAGGTCTCTTCGGAAAAGATTATACTTCTGGGGCCCACAAGAATACTCAGGTGTCTCTGCTCAAGACTGCATCTACCCTAAGGATTTTTTTATTAGTTTCAGGTGTACAAAACAATGTACTAGACATTTATACCCCTCATGAAGTGATAACCCCTCTCCCCAACCTACTGTCCCTCTGACATCGCATGCAGCTGTTACAGTTCCACTGACTCTATTCCTTATGCTGTACTCCACTTCCTGTGACTACATATATATATCAAGTTATAGTTGACATTCATTATTATTCAGCTTCAATTTCAAGTGCACACTGCAGTGGTCAGGCACCTACACCGTCTAAGAAGTGGTCTCCCTAATATAAGACAAGTGTCCATAGGATACCCTACAAACTCTTTACAACATTATTGATTATATTCCCCAAACTGTCTTTCGTATCCCCGTGGCCATCTTGTGGTTCCTGATTGTGCTTTCTAATCCCCTCACCGTCTTCCTCATCCCTGTCCCCCTCCCATTTATTAACCCTCAGTTTTTTCTCTGTGTCTCTGAGAATGTTTCTGAAACCCTAAGAATTTGACAATCCTAGCTCTCATTCTGCCACCAGAGGGCTAGGGGATCAATAGCTTAGCACACTGTAACTTATCTCAATTTGGGGGGAGTATTATGGACTGAATGTTTGTATTGCCCCCAAAATTCATATGTTGAAACCCTAAAACCAATGTTACGTTCTTAGGACATGAAGCTTTGTGAGGTGATTAGATCATGAGAGTGGAAACCTCATGAATGGGAATAATGCCCTTAGAAAAGAGACCCCAGATAGCTCCCTCACCCACTTTTTTTTTTTTTTTTTTTTTACCATGTGAGGTGGTGGGGAGAAGACAGCTGTTTATGAACCAGAAACTAGGCCTCACCAAACACTGAATCTTCTGGTGCCTTGATCTTGAACTTCCCAGCCTCTAGAACTGTTCGAAACAAATGTTGTTTATGCCCTCCGGTCTATGGTATCTTTATTATATAATATTATAGTAGCCTGAAATGACAAAGATAAGGATTTCTACAGCTGTTAGGAAATTCATGTAGATGTCAGGGGCTGTCTATATTTTAGAGTAAGAAGAAATGGGATCCAAATACAAAAAAATAGAATATTGAAATAAAAAGAGAAGCTACTCAATTTTGAAAATACTGGATTTGTCAAAAGGTGTGCGTGTGTGTGTGTAGCATGTCCCAAAAGTGTTTGTGCAGTTTAAGCTTCACTAACTTCAGAGAAGTACGTGCTACAGACTTACCCCCAAGAACATTTGAAGGTTTAATTATTTACATTTATTTTATACTGATTTGTTTTGTGAATGTTGAATAATGAATTATTCATTTTAATTATTTCAGTCAGCCCCTCTGATTGAAGACAGTGAAGGCTGAAACAAAAACTAAAATTTGCTATTCAACATTCAGAAAACTAAAAACTTTAAGTTCTACACCTGGAGTCATGTAAGGCAAAACATTCTATAGGAAAGAAGGATTTGAGGATGTACAAGTACATGATCCTGTGTTTAAATGTCTCGGTTTAAATCCTGTGTTTAAACAAGCAAACATCCCAGGCAGAATTTCAGACTTTCAGGGTCGTGGATGTGGAAAACCCCAAGTCAAGGTCTCCACACAATAAAGGGGGACCTAGACCTAGGTAATATCTGGGTTATAGATGGAACAAGCAGAACAATTCATTAAGGTAAATATATGATGTGATGAAGGGTGGATTAGAAAATAAAATGGCGGATAGGGCAGAGGGACCTAGAGAGCCCAGAGGGGTGGAGGGATCTGCTGGGCTGGTGGGTGGGTGGGTGGGGGTGCTGTGTCACAACCCTTTGTGACTCATCCATAGTCTGTGATGCAGGCCTGGCAATAAAGTCAAGGGTCTGCACTCTCAGAGCTCAGTTGCCTCAGGCAGCTTGGGGATTCAGATAATGGAATTCACACGATGGAATGTTTTCTCATTTCTGAATAGACGTATTGAAATTTGTCTGAGTTGTGGATCAGTATCTTTACAGAATATCCTCACTTGCCTGTGCGGATTGTGGTCATTCCTTCTGTTCCTGTGCTACCTGGTGGGGTCTCCAACTTTACCACCTGTCTGGGAAATCAAAAACATCCCAAAGGAAAGAGACCGTGTGCGAGTCCCATCAAAGTTTCCTTATTTTTGTTTCCACTATTAGTCCCACCTGTTAAAATCAGTGTGACTGGCTCAGAGTCACACCTGAGGTGGGGAGTCTGAGAAGAGGATAGAACATCCTTCTAAGAGAAGGCAGGGTTAGGGGTTCAGCTGTGGGTCTGTTTCCTTGGAGGCTCACCATCTGGGTGTGGGGGAGGAGTCCAGGATCAAACCCAAACAGTGATTTCCTGGTCTCGGATTGCATTATTTAGAGAGTTTGGGATCTCTGCAGGAGAACAGAGTTCCCCAGCACTTCATCATGAGTCATATTCGCATGTCAGGCATCACTCCACGGAGCCTTGCTCTGTGTTGGGCTGATTGGGAGAGCAGTGCTGAGCCTCTGAGAGCTTCTGAGCAGAGGCTGGAGCCTGAACTCTGCCCCACGTTACAGGGTCTTATTGGAGGGGACAGAGATGAGACTGCTGGCCTCAGATACTATACCCTCCTTGAAGAGAGGATTTCTGACTGAGAACACCAAGTGTGGACCTCATAGGCAAAATCCTTCTTTGAATTTTTCAAAGAAGGAAAAATTGAAAACATTTTGAACCCATAAAAGTTGATAAAAGGAAGGAACACAAAGTTCTAGTAATTAAAATAGTCATATTATTCTTGGATCATGAGTGTCTGACTTTCCTGTGGAGAGAAGTGACAGAGATGATTCTCTTCTTTTTCTCAGCATCAGGGCAGAGCCAAGAGGAGAAGGAAGGGTGGGGCATGGAAAGGTAAGGTTCTGCCTATTCTTCCTGACCTCTCCAATGGTGAGAGCTTCCTGTGAGAGCTTTGTGAGCTCTCTATCCTTTCCATGAGGTCTCATGTCCATAGTCTCTGAGGATATTACTTGCTAGACTCAGTCCCTCTCAAAAAACAGAGCTCTCAGACAAGAGGCTCATGAGAAGGCAGTCAGACCCTGAGACACTTCTCAGGTCCCCTGCTCTGCCATCCCTGGGCATGAGCAGTGATGGACATGAGCAGTAGACACTGCCCAATAGATGTGGAGACTCAGAAATTCTGTCCTCTGACCTGGTAGAAGTGCTTTGACTTCCTGGATGAGCAGATTCCTCCTTCAGGTAACCACTGACGTCTCTGTTTCACAGGGTGGTTTTGAGCATCAAATGAGATAATGTATGTGTAAGTACTTTACAAATGAAGCAACAGACACATGGGAACCTTGTTAATATTATCATTGGCCATTTGACCTCATCTACTGATTCTTGGGGCATTCACAGTCTAATATCACAATGGTCTCCCATAAAGGGACTCCTGTGTAATACCTATGCGTCTACCTTCATCCCATATAACTCACTTTCCTGGTTTCCTAGGTTGCAGATATTACCAGTGGGCAGAAGAGGAGAAAAAGAGGCCGATTTCTATCCTGACAGGTGACTAGTCTTTTCCCCTCTTTCCTGATCCCTCTTTGGCATGTTCTATGCAATTCCAGGGATTCAGACTTCCATAGTCATGGGGTGGAGTAGCCACAGGAACGGGGATGGGAATGAAGGCCTGGGGTGAGTGCTACTGAGTGTATTGTGAAGTCATGGATGTGGAGCAATGGGAAGGGCAGCAGGCTTCAGGTGGCCCCACCCCCACAGCGCCATGAGGTCCTCCTTTCTTTGTTCTGGTCCTGGCTGCAGCTTTGTACTTCCTGTCTCTTGCAGCCCCCTGGGCCAGCATTACGATACTATGCGCTTTCATCAACTATCATGTTCAGACCCCTTCTGTCAGGTGAGCAACAACACAACGACTGAGGGCAATTGTCTACTGTTCCCTGAGGCCCTGGAAGATGCTACTCCCTCTGTGTGGCCTTTGGCTTCCACAGCTCCTGGGACTGAGTCATTGTTCCCTTGTCCCCCGCTTTCTCAGCACTACCTCCAGGAGACCCAATACCAGCCCCTCTGCCTGAGCCTTTTCCCATCACCACCTCTAATTCTCTCCCCAAATCCAATGACCCCTTTCTCAGACTTTCTTTCATCCCTACCACTGGGTCACTCTTTGCCACCAGAGCCTTTTCCTCCCTTGGAATCTGCATTTATTCCCTTCCATCTTGGCACAATGTGATTTCAATCAAGAGTTTCTCACCCTCTATTCTTTATAGGCCTCTTTTGGGGGACACCCTGCAGCCAACCTTGTAGGGTGTGACCACCTTTGGTTTCTCAGCCTTGACATCCTAGCATTCTTGGAGAGAAAAGCCCAAAGGAAAAATTATTTCCTGATATGGAAGGGAGAGGAAAAGAAAAATGGTTCTTTTCCAAAATAGTTCAGGCCAGATTATCACCTAAATTCTTCAAGAAAAAAATGTTAAGAATCAGCTGCTGATAAGCATGATTCAGTTGTCGTCCTTTCTTTCTGGAGCAGCAAAGATAAACATATGGAACTGCATGTCCATCAGCAGCCCTCACATCCTGAGGCCTGGAAGGATTATTTGCTGGAAAATCATATCTACCTTTTCTGGGGTTTCCCATCTTTGCACAGCAAGTCCTTGCCCTCTGCTATCCATGTCCTGGGTGACTATTCTTCAATCTCTATTTTCACTAGAATCTTAAATGCTTCCATATGCCAAGTATACCCAATACTTTTCCATCCCCTACCTCTATCCTTCCCTGCAGACCAGCCTCAACCCTCCCCTGAAATCCTGCCCCAATCCTAGCCCCTACTTCTGACTCAAACTCTGCCCCATACTCACCTTCATTCCTCACTCTCAACCCTACCCTCTGGTCCTATAGCTCAGATTAGGAAGAGTGTAGTATATTTCTATCAACCCCAGAGTGAATCAGACACTATCACTTCATCTGAAATACAACACCTGGAATGGAATGTGTTAGAGAATGAATGGGAATGTTTGTGGGGTTTACCCTCTGTGGTCCAAAGATCTCAGGAGGCGTTTTGTTCTTCAGCTCCCAACTCTGCTTACTGCTGGTCCTCCAAGGCCCAGGTTTCAATCTCCATCCTTCCTGACGCGTTTCCTCTTAGGAATGAGATTCGCAAAAATCCTTCAAAAGAGGCTCATCCAACACCTGCCTTGCAGAATCTATGAGTCCCTGTCACTGTAGAGGCCTCTGAGCGATTCCTCAGAGAGATCTGAGTCGGAGAGCAATTACGGATTCTCATGGATCTGTGCATATAAAGGACAGAGTAGCAAAACCTAAATGTTAGATTGAGCCAACCTGGAAGCTTCTACGAGAGGGTCTCAGAAATGCTTCAGCTGGAGGAAGATGAGCTGAAGGGTGAGGGAAACAGCCCAGAGAATGGCCGAAAAGATCATGTATTGAGTGACTTGGAGAGCTCTTCAGATAAAGATCCGGTGTATGACTCTGAAGAAGCCCTAGACAGTCATAGGGTCAGTCTGTCGGGAGAACATACAACGGTGGCAGAGCAGAGTCTACATCAGAGACAACTGGAAAATGTCCTGAAAGTACATTCGAGCAACGAGTTTGAGGAAATCAAGGCGGGTTGGCCACCTGGGCCTGTGCGTAGTGCACTGCATGCTGTCAAGCAGACATCGACTCTCTCTGTGAAACCTCACACCACAATAAAACAGAGAAGTTTGCCACCACAGTGGGCGTGGCCTACAGCCTGAACACCGCCAGGAGCTTTCCTTCCCTGGGTGCAGTGCACAGCAGAGGTTGGATGCCCACAGGAACAATTTTCCTATGCGGATGTTGGGGCTCTTCCCTCCCAGGCCCTTGAATCCCCTGAAGTCTTCAGAAGGACGGAGAGCTCGTCCCACTCCTTGTTGAATTCCAACCTTACTTCCTCAACTAACCTGAGTTCTCAGGTAGGCTCCGTATCTGGGGTCTTCGTGCCCCTTAGAAGAAACACTACATCTCTCCATGGAGGCGACGTGGCAACGGTATACTCAGCCTCCATCCTGGCTCGTCCTCTCCGTGCCACTTCGCATGTGGGCCAGGAAGGACAGGGGGCCCTGAGTCAGTCACCCTCTGATACCCACCATGGCCTTACAGAGGACATGCAGAGAATGAAGGATGCCAGACAGACTCTTCTGCCTGTCACACAAAGCATCACAGGCAAAGAAAGTCAGAGATCCGATTCCAGTATTCAAAATAGCCCCGCCAGAGCCCCCAAGAACAGGTAGGGCCAGATGTCCGCTTAAGGATCAGAGTGTAATATCCGCTGATCGAGTAAAGATGCAACAGGACAAAGTTTGGGAGAACAAATCAGACCCTGTTTCTACGCCCCTGTCCAGGGCTGAGGAACTCAATGCTGCTCAATCAAAAACTAGGGAGATCCTGACAACCTGCAAGCCAGGAATCTCCCAAAGGATTCCTGTGAATGGGAATAAAGGAGAAATTACTGTGAGCACTGGAAGTGCCCCAGCAAAAATACCAGTTCTCCAAGATCCTAAATCATCAGACTCTAGGGAGCAACTCTCTGGTGAGTTACAATCTGAACTAGAGAACAGGGAGCGTAGCCAGGCCCAAGGCTGACGCAGTGACATGTCCTTTGTCTCAAACAGCTTGACGCACAAAGGCTCCCTAACTCATGGTCAGGGTGTCTCCAGTGTGGACCTGGGAGCTACCCAGGTGCTGCACTTGCATTTGGAGGCCCGAGGCGTCAGTATGCAGCAGCGGCAGGAGCCTCGGCTCCCTGAGCACGTCTTAAGGTGTGGCCAAGATAAGAATTTCCCACAAGCAAAAAGGAAAGTAAGCAGTCAAGGCCCCAAATCAGAAGCACTTGGTGCAGGTGATGCAGGGTTGGGAACATCCCAACCTAGAAGGAAGAGTGTTCCTCCTCAGGACATGTCATTAAGGGAGGTGCTTGGGAATAAATCTTCCCAGACCCTGTCACAGGATGGGCTGTCTCCTTCTCAAACACCTTTCCGGAAAAAATGATGCACTTTTTTCAGGACCTTCATCCTGGGAGAATGCAAAAAGCAAGAAAATTCCCAGGAAAAGGGCAGCTCTGTATCATCTACACAGAGCAGAGGCCCAGAAAGAAGTAGAAGAGCCTTCACTGGGGCGACCCAAGGCCCGAAAGTCATGACAGGCATGGGGAAGTTTCTACAGGAGAGACTGGGGTGTCGGCATGCAACTGATATGCCCTGCCCTCAAGAGCCGTGTCCCTCCCCAGTGAAGTCTGGGCAAGCTCAGCAGAAGGCACAAGTACCAGCCCAGGCAGGACCCATCCAGGGGCATCCTTTCAACTCCTGGGCTCCCTGCTGTAAGGTGACAAAGTCATGCCAACAAGCTGCTGGCTTTGCTGGCCAGAGCTCTACAAGTCTTAGACAAATCCGAGACAAGGACACACAAACCCAAAATGTTGCGGCATTTAAGGAGCAGCTCTAATGTCAGAAGTACCCCCGATCCAGGTCCCACAGGGAGATTGTGACCCATCCAAGGGCCGGCCAGAGTTTTGCAAGTTTTAGACAAATCAGCGACAAGGACAGACAAGCCCAGACAGCTGCAGCATTTAAGGAGCAGCATTCGTGGCAGAAGTACCTCCAATCCAGGCCCCACAGGGTGGCTATGCCCCATCCAAGCCACAGCTACAGGCGACAAGCTGGCCAGGGGCCTCAGGCTGCTCGCACCAGTGCTGAAGGCAGTGCCTTCAGAGATGGGTCTCTGCTATTGAGACACAAACTTGTTTCCTAAAATTTCCAGGGAAAACATTTTCCCACCCCCAAATAAATCTTTCTTGTGGAGAATATTGATTCTCCCCAATAAATGTTTCTCCAACAATAATGATGTCTTTTCTGTGTACTGTGTTGGGGCGTGGGTTTTGGGTAACTCAGGGCTATAGCTTAGGAAAAGGAAGGAGTTAGTTCAGCCTTTATTGATAGCTTCCTTTGGCTTCTATAAGGTGACCACTTCCCTGGAGCTCTAGCTGAGAAACAGATATCATGAGCCCATTTAGTTCCTGATGAAGTTTGGGGGGAACGGGCTGTGTCTCCTGCCTCTTAGCTTAGCCCTAAGGACCACATATAGCAGCCCACACCTTCCCCCATATGGATGCTTTATACCCTTCAGGGCAGTGGGGAACACAGGCCTTCTGTATCTGAAGAGGGTCAAGGACAGATATATTTTCAGAATGTATCAGAGAAGAAGAAACAGAGGCTTGATCATTATGTAGAAGTCAGTGATTAGAGGACCCCAGATGGGTGACCCCTCAATGGGTGTGTTTGGGGGAGGATGTCGCTGCAGTGGATCCTGGGCTGGTTGGGGTAGAGTCTAGGAAGGGCATAGATGCTGCTTATAAGTCTGCCTCTTGGGTCCTGTTAATGTGTTGGGGAAGCATCCTTTAAACTTTACACTGAAGTTTCCCTACTGGAAAGTCACCTTGGGGAAGTGGTTGCCACCCCAGGCAGTCGGATTGATGATATTTTCTTTTTTGCAGAGCAAAATCATCGCTCAGCTGTTAATGGTAGGAATGTTGACAAGGCAGCCACCTACCTTCTGGGGTAAAATAAAGCTGAAAGTAAGGAAACGATGCCTTAGAGTGAGTGGGAAAGTAAGGAGAAAGGAAGAGGGGAAAGAATGACCTTGCTGCTGGAACAAAGGTCTATGTGTCGTCATCCCCGCACTGGCACAATGCCTTGCTCCCAGCTTCCTGAGTCTGATTCAAGCTCCACCTGCTTGAGGCTGATCAGAGCACCACACAGCCTACTGATGCCATATACCAAAAAGGCACGGGGCTATTGCTTGAGTAGTAAAACAATATTTTTACTACTCAAGGGATGTCACCAGGCCCAGCATCCCTGTCTTTGGGGAAGGTGATCTTGATGCATTCTGTCCATCCATGCTTGATGCAAATATACAAGCTCTTGCCCTTAGCGAGTATTGTTCTGTTGAGAGGATGGAATGTCACCTTTGCTATTCATGGCCATGGTGGAGCCGTAATAAATCGCCCCCAGAACACCTGCAGCTCATGAACCAGAGGTGAGTCCTAGAATATGCACAAGGATTGCAGATATTTAGGGGTTCTTCATGGACCTCCATGGAATGCTCTTTTTGACCCAAACTATACACATACCCACCCTTACAATACAGGTCTGGAGGGAATGCATCTCAACTTGTATAGGCTGTGACTCAAAAAATAGGATGAATGTCTTAGAGAGCACTTGAGGTTTCTCTGGAAAGTCTTGTGAATGGCCCAGTGTTTAAAAAAAAAATAAGGAAAAAAAAGAAAAAGAAAAAAGATGCAAAACAGATGTCCACCACAGTCCTCTCTCACTATCAGAATTGTATCTTCTTGTCCAGAGTTATGCCATTGTCCCTACAACGTCTGAAGCTTAGAGTCACAGAAAGAATGCAGATTCTGTGGAGGTCCTGGGAGGGAAATAAGGTGAGATGGGCGCAGACCAGGAAGGGGAAGACATTGGAGGGCTCTAACCTCCATGTGGATAGACCAAGGCAGACTAGATAGTCTATCAGTTAACCAACATTTCAAAAGCTCCACTATAAATGGGACCCTTCCAATACACTTTCATCCTCTTTGGAAAAGTCCATCTCTCTGTCTTTTCCAGAAATTCCTTCATATAAGTAACTAATCACTATTAGATCAAACCTCACAATGGAGGCAGTGCCCAGATAAATCGAGCCCATGCACTACCTGGAAATAATTCACTCGTTCCACAAACGATTATCTGATCTTACTATTAATAATATGAACAAAACAAATGGAACTGAGGTCACTGTTTCCTTAGTCAATGCTCTCTCTGATGCTACTCAAATCTACTTCAAATATCCTTTACTTTTCCTCAAACTGAGGCCATCTTCATGTGCTCAGCACATGTACTGGACCACTGTTCACAGAGGAGCTAGAAGCCACGAGATGGGAACTGTTCATCCAAACACTTTTCTCTTCCACTGTTCCCTCTTTCTTCCAGTTATATGGAAAGAGATTTCCTTCCCAACCTCAAAGGAATGACACTTCCTGAAATCTCCTTATTGAGAGAGAGCTAAAGACTACACTCGATGGACTGACGCCCCCTTGCCAGGTAGACTTTTGCCCTCTCCCTATGAAGCTCCCAACATCTTTTATTTTTTTAAAAATCTTTTTATTACAGAAATATTTCAACACAAGAGCAGAGAGAAAAATGTATCTTCCCATGTACCCTCACCCCAGTTTCACAGTTATCATCTGTCATATGTGATGCATCCCATTTTTTATACTATAATCAAGTGAAAAAGCCCATTGAAACATCTTACTATCTACCTTTCAACTTAGCAAAAGGCCCAGGGTGTCCTAGGCTTGCTGTCATCTGCCGGCTATCTGTAAGGTTCAGCCACTGAAAGAGCCTCTGCAGGTGGGCTTGTTGACCAGGTGTTGAAAGTGCTCCCTGAAATTCAGCAACTAGCTGGGGAGGGTGGGGCTTCAAAGAGCTACGAGGTGTGAGTGGTGGTTTTTACAAAGTTAAAGCAGATTCAGGTCTCAAGCCAGTGCCAGGCCTGTGACGACTTAGCAAAAATGGCCTGAGAACACCACGTCTAGCCACCACTTGCTTCAAGTCCACAGACCCCGAGCGTTGTCCAAGAGAGGCTTTGGTGCAGGTTGTGGCTCACTGTGCACCACCAAAAAAATCTCTGCGCTGCTGTGGGCTGTCTGCAGCTGTAAACGGCTTCTGCTGCTTGTGGGGCAGGGCTGGCCACCTAGGAGCCAAGAGTGCTCCTGACAGTGCAGTACTAGCTCTGCGGGGCAGGGACCCAGGGCATCACCAAGGTGGTGCGTATGCACGGATTTTATCCCACCAATGCAGTCTCAGATTTGGCCCTTGGGGGGAGGGTTCAACATAGGAAAGATATCACCGGCCCGTAGGGTGCAGGAGGCAGGCTCCACATAGGGACATTGGCTGCTGTCCCTCCAGCACTCGCTGCGAAGCCACACAGCTTACTCTTTCCCCATAAGTCTCTGGCACCTCTCGAGTTGCTGTCCCCTTCAATGGAGACCAGCTGAGTGCCTGTAAGTGAGAGAGTCTGTGTGCAGGCCCTTTTAGTGGGCATCTGGGTTTCCAGCCGCCTTTCATTCATTGGGACAGATAGAGTCCTCATGGATTTTCACTGTCAGATGTTATGGGGAGCTCCGTATGGGACTGGGACCCCTACCTCTTCTGGGGAGGACCTCCACCACTGAGGTGTCCTTCCCGGTGTCCAACCACCATTTGTGGGTTTCAGATTGGCCTGCTTTGCGTTTCCACCCCTCCCACCAGTCTCTATGTGGCTTCCTCTTTATATCCTCAGCTATAGGGGTTCTGTTGAGCTGGTCCTCAGATGAGGTTGATTGTTTCATAATTTTTGTGCAATTTTGGTATGATCCTGGGAGGCAGCTGGCACAACGTTCACCTAATTATCCATCCTGGACTTCCAGGACTATTTTGTTTATAAATTTTATATAATTGGTGTTAGATCACATGCATCATTCTGAAACTTGCTTAATTGTTTTTAAGATTTATTCAGAATGCTATAGAGGGATCTAGTTTTATCTATTCAGTTGCCATATAACAGTGGTTCTCAAAATGTGGACACTGATCCAGCAGCATCAGCATCACTGTGAACTTGTTAGAAATGCAAATTCTCACCCCAGACCCACTGAATCAAAAAGTCCAGGGGTGGGGCACAGCCACCTGTGTTTGATGAGCCCTCCAGGTGATGGTGACTTTAAAGTTTGAGAACCACATACTATTCCATTATATAAATTTATTTAGTCACTCTCACATTCATGGATATTTACATTATTTTCAGTTTTTCAATATTACAAGTAATGCTTTAATGAACACTCTTGGGCATACACTTTCTCTAGAAGTGAAATTGCTGGGTGTAAGGAACACAGATGTAAAAGGATGTTAAATGGGACTTCTGCTATCTCAGCATAGGCTAACGTCCCGAGACAACAGATTTGCTGATGAGCAATGAGGATCTCTGATGAACTCACAAAAGCACCCATGAAACAAGAATAGCTTTAATTGCTTGTCCAGACTAGGGTGCATTGATGCCAACTCATGATAATACTAGTCAAGTAAGACCAGTCCTGGACCCCTCTGTGGAGCCATGGGACAGCTCTGCTCAGAACTCTTTTCTAGGGAGAACTTGCTGTGAGAAGAGCAGTGAGAAGACAGCCTTGAGCTGCACCATCTTCAGGATTCCCCGCAGCATCTGAACCAAAGCCTAGCTTTAGCCTGACTCTTCTGTCCAACGAGGGACTCATCAAAGGTCAGTGCTTTTGCCACAGCACTCCGCTGGGCTTGCCAAGTGTTTTTCAGATCCACAACACAGTCTGAGTCTCTTCCTCCTCAATCTTTTTTTGTTCCCTGGTTCCTCTGCCTATCCCTTCTCCTTCTCTTCTTTATCTTTCACAGACCTTATTCCCAATACATTTTTTGTACTTCTGACTCCATCTTGGGGTCTGTTTTCCATAGGAGCCAAACTGTCACACCAAACCCCAACACCACAAAACTATCTCACAGAAAAACCAAACCAAACCAACCAACCAACCAACTAAACAAACAAACAAAGAAACTGTTATTTGAATGCTGGGGGAGGAAGCATGGAAGCAAAATAAATAAAAGAAGCTAAGAGTCACGTTTTCCCTTTTCCATTGAGGGCTCCTCCTCTCCAGAACTGGGAGACTGACAGAAGAGATTAACTTTGTAGTGAGTGTGCAGTATTCAAGTATAAAATACTGAAATGCAACTATCTCTATGTCTTAAAATAGTAAGAGGACTTTAGATTGACCAGGAATGTGTGGCTGAGCTATGGAATTTACCACAGGAGAAAAAACACACTTTTTTATGACTGCATTCTGCTTGTTAAAGTTCAAATTATACACACTTCACTTTTACTAGACATTGCCAAGTTGCTCTCCAATGTTGGGGTTCCAATATCTACCTCTTCTCACAGAAACAGAGAGTTCCTGTTTTCCCACATCTTTGTCCCCATTTCTTTTATTTAACAAAAAGTTATATGATGTTTACAGTGGGCAGGCTCTGTTCCAAGAACTTTGAAACTATTAAATCACTAATTCCAAAGACCTTGATCTTTCGTAAAGCTAGGCATATCTCTAGGAAATGAGTTAGTTAATTAAACCAGAGTAGATTCAGCGGGAATGGCAAAGCAATGACAAAGCAATGACAAGAGATACTGGGAAGTCAGATTCAAAAAGACCTGAGACTTAGCAACTGATGTGGAAGGTGAGACAGAAAGAAGGGTAAAAACTACATTTTTTCCCTTCTAGGTTACTTAGAGAATGTCATTATTAGGGAAGATTTGAGCAGCAGTAAAATTGAGGGAAAAGATCATCCTTAAACTCTCTTCCTTCAAATCTTGCCCCTCTTTGTGTGAGTTTAGGTTTACAGTCTGAGTTTACCATAGTGGTATGCTCAGTTTGAAGTGGCAAGTCCTTTGCTGTTCACTGGGAAGAAAACTGGGAGAGAAGTTAATTCATTATATTGGGTCTGGCAATATTGGATAGGCCTGGACCAGGGATCCAGCTAATAGAAGTTCCAATGAAGACCATCAGTGGCACCAGGCATGCTCAGAAAAAACAAGTGCTCCAGTGAAGAAATGGGGTAGACACAGACTTTTATCTTGTGATACCATAGGACACTCAGTTAGGCTTATCCATCATTTTCTCCTCTGCTTCCCCGTTCCTGACCTTGGTGCTGTGTGTACCGGTATCTACACAGCTCTTCATTCCAGTATTTCATCTGAACATGCCTTTTCTCAATAGATCCTCAAGCTACAGCATCCCCTTCTTTCATCTAACACGTCTTGTAGAGAGAGCCCTGCTTTGACCTAGCCATCAAGTTGAAAATAAATTTTGTTCATCTTTACTGTTCCCTTTATGTTCCTGGAATATTTGAATTTAGTTAACCAGTGAGGTAATGACTCTTTCAAGCTAGAGCCCAATGGAGTAAGCACACTCATGTAAATTGGAAAGCTATGATGCATGGTGCACCCCAGAAGAGTCTGAACCTCATTTCCAACCAACCTCTTTCTCACTAGGGAATGTTGTCTATGGTTTTAGTTCAGCCAAGGGCTGGCCTTGCCCAGTACCAAAACATAGCCCGAATCAGAGCGTGGCTACTTTCAAGGTTACTTTCTAACGTAGCTCCACAGTCTTCAGCCATTTTTCCTAATCCTAAGAAAAATAGAGAAACTTGAGACAGGATTTAAGAGGGAATGTATAAGGGCAGTATAGAAAAGAATTATTGACTCTAATTTACAGCTTATGAGCAAATAGCTTAGAAGATATAAAGAATCTTTGGGCTGCAAAAGTGAGGCAAGAGAAGGAAAAAAATTGAAATCAATAGCAATGCGTAAAGCACTGCGATAACACAGCTCTCCCTCACTGCTCACTCTGAGGTTGCCCACGCTTCTGGCTGATTTTCCCTCTCCAAGTGCTGCTCTGAAGGTGGATAATCTAGGCAGAGAGAATCATGTGACTTAATTAGTCTTTTCAGGGTATATTAAAAATGTGTAGAACTGGTATGGATTGTAAAAGGTAGGTAAATACAAATATTATATTAAAACAAACTATTTTTGTACATTGTTCTACTTTTTCTCATGATTATTAAATATGATAACCACTGTATTCCAATTGCAACTAGTACCCTAGACAACTTGCTCTCTGCTTTCAGTCAAAAATCTTCCATTAGTGAAAGCAAACTGAAATGTATAACTGATTTATCCTCTTTGCTTGAGTTCCTTTATACAAACGAACATGCTCACATTTATCTCCACGTAGTTACTTCTTAGTCACTTACGAGAGAGAGAGACAGACACAGAGAGAGAGAGAAACAGAGAGCAGGGAGGGAGAGAGAGTGTGTCTGTGTGTGTGGAGAATTAGGCCCTTTCATAAGGGGAAAAAAAAAAACCCAAACTCTAAATATTGGAAAAATCTAGAATCAATATTATATTGAAATTAGTATTAACGAGTCTCATTCTTTATTATTTGAATGACTGGATTTTCTTAAGCATTGATTATATCAAAATACCCATATGAATAAAATTTAGAAATGTGTAAATTAAGAACTTTCTGTTAAAAACATATATCACTTTATGAGGGATGTAAACATCTATTATGTTGCTTTGTACCCATGAAACTAATTAAAAAAAATACATAAAGACAATAGGAAGTTGAAACAATCCAGAGCCCATTTACCAGTTAATTAGACTTTAAATAAAAATCATATGGTGTGTATTAAAGAAAGGATGAGAAGTGTGGTGTGTAGGGAGCTCAGCACTTTGGGGGTCAGTTTTCATTTTTTGTTTAGGAACTTTACATTGTACTATTTCTTTGTCTGAGTAGGTTCCTAAGGAAAATTCTAGCACTCGCTCACACCATGAGAAAATGGCTGCCTCTTTAGAGGGTTTCTTCTGTTGAGTATATATTCATTATAACAGCGTTCAGTCTTAAGCCATGTAGGTGAAACTTCCACAGAGGCATTTTCAAGCATCAGTCACCAGATGGAAAAGATCTTTCTGTGTAAGTAGCAACGGGACTTTGAAGAAAGATTCCTGTGTCCTTCAGTATGGTACAGTAAAGAAGCTCCTGGATTGGGGTGTTGGTTATGTTAGTGGAAATGTGTGGTCAGATGACTCGGACACAAGCTGTCCCTTCGTTCCAGTGTCCTAGCGCTGACTAGAACCCCCAGAGCCCTGATATAATCCTGGGGACAGAAATAAAATAAACATTTCCTGCCACCTTGTTTGGAAGGGGCTTTGAAATACAACAGAAGTTGAGATGAATTATAAACAAAAAAGATGATTTTTTTTTTCATATTATAAATTTGGTCTGAGATTTACATTCTCTATATAAGATGTATTGCCTTCATCCAAGGAATTTATGTTCTAGGGTATTTCAATATAAAGATTTTTTTAAAGAAATAAACATTTATCATCATTAGGAATCTGAAGATAAGAAAACATATTTAATACATTGCTTGCCATAGAATGTGTTTGTGAAAGCACAACTTACCGTTTGACTATTTACTTTGCAGAGAAAGGGTTCAGTAAAATGCATACACTTGATTTTAGTAGAAGGGAGCTCTGATTTCAGGCACACTCAAATGTGTACCTTTTGATCTTTTGATGGTATAAATACATACAGGACACCTGGGAGCTAATTAACCTAAAATCTGGTTATGCTATTCATCAGCAGATGGGCCTTCAGTTTAACTTCACTGCAGAAAAAAAATATGGTGATATCTCAATTATCAAATCACCTAAGAGGTAAATTGCTTTGAGTATACACCCATTCCTTGTTTAATGACATTAACTTTTTTTCTGTAAAAACTGCCACTAAGTAAAAAGCTGTTAAATGAAAAAAAAAAAATTTCTGTTAATTCTAATTTAGGAATTTATGAAAATTTATGAGGAGTTCCATCCCAAACCACAAATAGAAACAAACATCATTGAACAATGAAACCAATTTTACATAAGTAGGAAATAATCACAAATAAACATAGTTTGTATCTTTTTTTTTTGGATTTTTTTTTTTTTTTAGTTTCAGGTGCACAAGACAAAGTAATACTTAGACGTTTATCATTTATATCCCTCACACTGTGTGAACCCCCCTCCCCCATCCACCATCCCCCTGACATCGCACCGAACCATTACATTTCCACTGTCTCTATTCCTAATGCTGTACTCCGCTTCTTGTAAGTATATACATACATATATATACATATATATATATAAAATTATAGTTGGCATTCATAATTATTCAGCTTCAGGTGTACAGTGCAGTGATCAGGCATCTACATCATCCCTGAGGTGGTCTCCCAAATGGGACACGTGTCCATCGGATACCCTACAAAATCTTTACAACATTATTGATTACGTTCCCCAAATTAATTTTCAAGACTCTGTGGCCATCTTGTGGTTACCGACTGTTTTCTAATCCCCTCACCTTCCCCCTTATTAGTTTGTATCTTAAATACAATGTAATAATTCACCAAGGAAATGAGACTTCCAAGTGGTTGGTGGTAGGTGAGAAGAGGTGGAGTCATCCTTTGAAAGGACATTTTTCTTTCTGTACTATTTGATTCACCACTTCTTCATTCTCTTTGGGGCTGGTTGATGGTTATCCTGCACTGAACATGCACTTAAAAATAATATTAGCAAACAAGGAAACACCTTCTGTCTGAAATATCATTTCCTAGAGTGTGTTTATTTAGTATTTTTTGGGTGCACAAAAAAACAAAAAAAGTCAGATATACAAGTTTGCTAGGGGCTTTTGATAAAGTTTTTCCTTATTCATCTGGGAGAGCTTTTGGTAGTGTCCCTCTCTCTGTTCTTATGGGAATTATTGATCATGGCCATGAGACCTACAGCCATTATAGGCATTTCAGACACCAGTGAGAGGGTGAAATTCACCTAGGAAGACAAACAAAAACTCAGGCAAGAATGAAGAACCATTGGATTGAGGCAACTTTGTATCAAGTTACGTAGAGCTGAGGGCCTTCAAAATCATATAAGCAAGATTCTAGACAAGAACACTAGTAGAGGAATCCTACTGGGGGCAAATGGAGGGACAAATAGTCCCATAGAAACATAGATCCTGGCAAGACAAGATGCTTATTGCATTATCCTGTCTGGCCTGATTGGATGTGTAGGCAAAAGGAGGAAGAGGAAGGCTGGGAGCCAGAGACAGGTAAATACAGAGGGTGCCAAGAAAATGTATACATGTTTGAAGAAAGCAAAAAACTGTATGAAAATTGTAACACTCAGTATATACCGATAACAAAAGATGAATACAAGCCATGTGTGTACATTTTTTGGCTCCCCCGGTCTTTGCTCTCCAAATGGTCATGGTTGTTGTTTGTGGTTTACCTACTTCAGAGGGCTTATTTACACACTGGGTCAGAGGTTTGACTATCACTGCTGAGGTTCTTCATAAAGAAAAGAATCATTGATAAATTACAGTAGGATTATAACAAAAGTGTCAATAATGTGAAAGTCAGTTGGGGTGAGTAGAATTGTCCCTGCGGTCTTAGGACTTTGGATAAACAAATAAGAATGGGATCGATTCTGACTAGGGTTTTCTTATCATTCCATAGATTAGGAAGCTGGTAAGTGGTGAGATTGGAGGTACCAAAAGAATCGCTGCCTCCAAATATCTCTACCAGTTGAGTCTACCTGGTATGTGAAATTGGGATCAACTGTCAGTTCATAAAGAATGAACATCTCTGTTGAAATGAAGAATTAATAGAGATAACACATTAAGCCCATAGTTCTGAGCACTGAGCACTGAGGTCACCTGGGGCCTCACCATACGTTCAAAGAGGCACTGTAGGATATTTCAAAATTCAGGAAAAACACAGTAACATCTTTTGGACGCCATGTGAACTACTAGCTCAAGGTAATTAACACTTGTAACATTGATTGTTTCATTCCTCTCAATGAGAGTGGTACAGTCCAATCTCATTCCACAGTTTGAGTTGTTTATGTAGTGTCCAATAGGGGCTACGTTTTTAGGACATAAATACTTATTAAGGTGCTTGGCTTTAAGTATTTAATAAATGGGACTAAAAGTTTCCTCCCCGCCAAAGATGCTATGAAACAATAACTGCAACAATTAAGGGTGCTATGAACCAAGATAATGTGGGATCTACTGCATTCAGCTATTATCAGTTATTTATTAATCACTTGACAACATTTTAACCACATGGAATGAATGAATACAGCACAGGTTTGGGTGTAGGTTTCAAAGAAGGCTTTCTTGGAGAGCCATGAAAACTTCAGATTCTAGAAGAGAAGAGAGGCAAAAAAGTGGAATGAGGTTAGTGAACCAAAAGGTCACTACCTTAGTGATTTGTTTAGGGCCATACTTGTTATTGTGCTCATGGACCCCGGGTCTTGTGTGATCTGGAACCACATTTCTGAAGCTTGAACTGAACTGGAATATCTTTTAACACATAGTAAGGCAAATGGCTATTCTGTTTATTCTAGTCTACTCTTTCTAAGGCATTGATTTCCCAAAAGCCTCAAAATTAGATATGCCTTTAATAGAAAGCATTGAAATTTAATAACTTTTATGAAAGTTATTTTTCTTTATAAAAGGAAGTCCAAGCCAACAAAATATTAGCAAAGAAAGCAAAATATATCATTGACATTTAAATATCTATTGGCCATGAAGTATCTCCTTTTCTCCATGTAAGTGATATCAGAGGACCACGATCATAAGCATCCAATACAAATATGCCTTAAGTATCCCAATTGCCAGGACCCTGTTTAGGTTACCTATTAGGACATAACTTCACTTTTCTTAGCCTCACAATACAAATGAATACCACTTTCATGTACTAATTTTTGGGTGTAAATATGCCCGGTGTTCAGGTATAAAAAGAGTAATTTCAAAAAGCTTCTGCACAACAAAAGAAACCATCAACAAAACAAAGAGGCAACTAACCGAATAGGAGAAGATATAGGAGGAGAACACCTCTGATAAGGGGCTAATATCCTAAATATATAAAGAACTTGTACAACTCAACAACAACAAAAAAACAAACAGTCCAATTAAAAATGGGCAGAGGACCTGAAAAGACATTTCTCCCAAGACGACATTAAATGGCTAACAGATATATGGAAAAATGCTCAACTTCACTAGCTATTAGAAAAATGGAAATGAAAACCACAATAAGATATCACCTCACACCTGTTAGAATGGCTATCATCAACAAGACAGGTAACAAGTGTTGGAGAAGCTGTGGAGAAAAAGGAATTCTTATATACTGCTGGTGAATGTAAATTGGTGTAGTCGCTATGGAAAACAGTATGGAGGTTCTTCAAAAAATTAAGAACAGAATTAGCATATGACCCAGCAATCCCTCTTCTGGGTATCTACCCAGAAAAATTTGAAAACATGTATCTGTAGAGATATATGTACCCCTATGTTCATTGCAGCATTATTCATGGTGGCCAATACATGGAAACAACCAAAGTGTCCTTCGATAGATGATTGGATAAAGAAGATGTGACACATACACACAATGGAATACTATTCTGCCATAAGGAAAGATGAAATACTACCATCTGTGACAACATGGATGGATCTTGAGATTATTATGCTAAGCAAAATAAGCCAGACAGAGAAGGTCAAGAACCATATGACTTCACTCATATATGGGATATAAAACTGAAAGCAACAAAGGAACAAGACAGACAAAGAAACAAAAACTCTTGGACACAGACAACAGTTTAGCGGTTACCAGAGGGTAAGGGGCAGTATGGTAGAAGAAGGTAAGCTGGGTCAAATATATGGTGATGGCAGGAGAACTGACTCTGGATGGTGAACACACAATGTGATAGATAGATGATGTATTATAGAATTGTATACTTAAAACCTATATAATTTCACTAACCAATGTCACTCCAACAAATTTAGTGGAAAAAAAAAAGAAGTACAACAAGCCAAAAAAAAGCAGAGGAATTTCTAACTACGGCTTTACTTAAATTCTAGTATTTCATCAAGAATTATTGTATAGTTTAATGTGAACCAACAGAAGAACACTTGGGATTTCTTATCACTTATCCAGTCATTGACGGAAAGCATTCATAAATTGGAATTTTTTTTTTTTTCTGGATGGATTGAAGAAATTCTAGGGTGTCAAAACTTTCTTTTAGATTATTCTCCTTTAAGTTATATCATTATTATTAGTTCATCTGCACTTTTTCTCTCCATATCTGTCAAATAACTGAAATGATTTTGTGGGCTTTTTTTTCTCCATGTTAAATATAGGCTTTAAAAAAAATTCATTGCAATTGATCATGTCACTTATCCTTCTGCCCATTTTTCTTATATTAAAAGGTCTCCTGCTGGAATTTAATTTCAAGTTAAATCTTTACCCCACCCTCAGGCTGTGAGACGGAATTAAATAAATCCCACTAAAAGTAATAAACCACTCTTAGCTGTGGTCTTGTGATATCAGTTGTCAGCCTGTCAGAGCAAATCTGAGTGTTAAATTCACTGCCTCTGCTAGTGAGGAAAGAATCAGAACACCAAAAAGCCCAGGACAGAAGAGCTGCTGCAGTCATTCCAGTTTCATCTCAGCAGCAGTACTTAAGCATGCAAGAAAATATCTTTGAAGACGATTTTCTTGATATCACTCTTTTAAAATTCATATTGATGGTAAAACATAAAGGCTCAGCTATGGTTATTATACCTTATTTAGTGATGTTGTGAGCCTGTGAGATCTATAACAAGACGGTAAAATCCTTTCATGGGAGGATGGACAAAACAAGAGCATTGTACTGATGGGGACTGGTGAATTTTAGATTTAAAGTGGTAGGACTAGTATCTAAATATATGATTGAAAGGCAGACAATTTTAGAGAGGGAAAGAAAAATAATATGCCATCAATCTCCCCTTCTGAATATTTGTAAGGAGATCAATCCACAGAACGCAGGCAATCCCTCAGACTTCCAAATAAAACACTTTAAAAAAGAAGGAACTTGCACCCTGCTTCAATGGGATCCCGTCAATACCTTGTCTGTGATGGAGGGATACTGGGAACAATCCCAGTATCAGGCTAGATTTATGGGTGTGACTAATAAAATGTGACAGCTGGCTTCAAATCTGTTGGCTTGTCATTCAGTGGACCAATTTACAAAAATACTTGTTTACCCTTCAAGCACTGAAGTTGTCCAAAAAGAAAGGTCTTTATTTTTTTCAACATAAGTGTCTCCATATTAAATTCTGAAGAGTTAAAGTTTTATAAAGAGCCAAAAATCAATACTGTCAGTGATTTGGTATTTTTAAAGAACAGGACAACAGCTCAGCAGATTAACTTCCTCTTCTCCATGGGTAAGCACAATATTGCCTTCTGTAGAAATATAGCTGTGGGAATTCCCGGGGGGAGGGCAGTTGAACACAGAAAATTCTCTGAACAGGATTTCTGTAGAGAATTCTGTGGTGTAGAAGATGACAGACATCCCAATAATTATTATGGTCACAACTCATCTTTCTGTAGACGCAGCATCTTTACCCAAACACTGGACATATAGTTAACAGTAAAGCACTGTAACTCTTCAAGCCCATCCTCCCAACATTTTTAAAACTCTTTTCACTTCCTGACTGGGAAATGGAAATGGTTCTAGGGAAAGCGTGGCCTAGGAAATAGTTTTCTTACTTTGAAGTAAATATTGACAATCTAAAATTATGATATTTGATTTGTTACACCTGAAAACATAGTACAAGGTCATATCCTTTTATGTTCTTATGAAAAGATTATTTTCAAAATGCAAATGTAGAGGAAATAATTTTCAGGTTTTTGTAGCAAAAAACCAATGCATCATACTGATCTTTATTACAGAACTGGACTTTACAGATGGTAGAAAAGTACTTTCACATCAGCAATGAGGTAATAATTTGAATTAAAGCTAATGGATTTTCTACTCTAAGGCTGAGCCTTAACTTTAAACCATTAGATTATATGCTTATTAGAATTTCCTTTTTTTTTTGATTTATAAACCTGTGTTAATATATTTTCACTTAAATTTTATTTGCTTATTTAGCAAGTTATCATGAAAAGAAGGACTTTGGACCCAGAGAGATCTGGTTTGAAGCCCATCAATTCCACATACTAGCTGTTTAACCTCAGGCTAACTTGACCACTCTGAGCCTCAGTTTATTCATACATACAATGGGATCACACCGCTTTCTTTATGGAATTGCTGTTAAGATGAATAAAAGTAACACATGAAGCCACCAGCTCAGGGCCTTTCATGTGTCAGACACTCACTGCTGACTTTGAATCTAAAATAGGTATTATTGCCTATGATAATCCAAATTAATATATTTAGCTGAAAATCTTATAGTAAGTATCTTCCAAAAAATTGGAGTGCAGAGAATTTTTCAGAGTCAGGGTTCATAACCGATGATTTGAATAAAAGGAGTGATCTCAAAAATTTTCTTGTGGAATAGTGAACTAGAGATCATGACACTATTTCGGCCTTGATGAATTTTTCGCAAGATCAGTCAGTTTCACAGTCAAAGAGTGACTACATCACTTGCAATTTCATTCATTTATTTACTCAACAATGATGTACCGATAGCCCATTCTGTGCTAACATCTCTGCAAAGGCCCGGAGTCTAACAGTGAACAAAATTACAGCCAAGTTGCTAACAGAACAGTGGGGAAGACAGACAATGAACTTGAATAATAATAGTAGTCATAACATATGAAAGCACATGGGGTTATGGAAGCAATCAACAAACATCAATGTAGTCCACAGTTCCATTTCTAAGCTCCTGCTTTTACCCCATTCCATATTTGTAATCACTTTCTATCTTTATAGCTGGTTCCCAATTTATTTAAGATTTAAATATTGTCATTTGGGGAATACATGAAAGAATGAACACTTCCTAATGTTCTCATGAACTATGTGCTGATTTTGCAATGATGGAGTTTAAACTGAACATTATAACATGTAAGGCTGCATGGTGGTTGTGAAGTTCAGTTATCCAGACACAAGTTAAATGGGTAGAGGGCTTTGCTGTAAGCAACACAAACCATCTTCTTGGCCAGTATCCACTTCTTTTGACATATGTATACTGCTCGATAGTCTAAGCTTTTTTTCCCCCCCTGTGAACTTAGAGACTTCCCAAATATTTATTTTAACTATAAAGTGAAGTCATATTGAAAAATAACAGTTAACAACACTGCGACCCACTAATGAAGAAGCAGGCTCCTACAATCAGAACCAAAATAATGATGATGAGGATGATGATGATAAAAATGACAAACATCTAATATTTATTGAGCACTTACTATGTGTTAGCACGTACTATGTCATTGTTCTGGAAGCTTGAATAGTAATTATCAGGCACATTACCAAAAATTACAGGCTTTGGTCACAGGCTTTACATTTGTGACAAGACAGACAAATTTCACCTGATACCAAAATTAGAAGAGTACTAAGTTGGGGACTTAGAGGATAACACGACTTTCTGGGCAAGAGAGGAGAAGGAGGATGAGACAGCAAATGATTACATGGTCAACTCATCTGAGCCTCTGGGGCAAGGTGAAGGACTTTAGTTCATAAATAAACTTAAAAACATCCCGTTTTCTCATGAGCCGTTTATTTTGCTGTTCATTTAATTCAGTATGGCCAAAAGGGACAGGCCTGCCAATTTTCTGACTTCCTGAAATTTTATTTATTTGTCTCCTTGATTTTATTTATTTATTAGGGAAACATAATTGTGATTTAGCATTTTAAAATCCATTCGCTGCTTTTCAAGGGACGCAGCACACAATAAATTTAGAGGCTGATGTATTGTTAATTCATAAACTAGATGAGAATCTCCCTCTTGGATGACGACAGCCATGAGCTATGCCTCTTTGCATATTTCTCAATGTCTAGCTTAGTGCCATGCACGTCGAGGATGTCTAACAGACATTCATTGATTGCTTGGCATATGATAAAAATATAAATATTTCACTACCGTTAACTGCTAAGGAAATGCCACGTTCCCATTTTCCTTTTCCACAAATACTGTTGTCTCCTAAAGATCAGAAAGTCTTCCCTTAAAAACAATTCCTTTGCTTCTTACCAAATTGAGTTAGAATTTCAATGGCTCTGCGTACTTATTTCAGTAATTCTAAATCAAATAATCATAGAGTATGAGAGCTGGAAGAAACTTTCTGCAGCATTGTGTCAGGGGATTATAGACTCAAATGCCTCCAGGGGTAAGGCAGGTAACATAAATATGTGAATCTGACTGGGTTTAAGATCACAGGGAGGAGGAAAGCGAAGCCTGTAGCAAACTAGAGACTGCAGAACTTATCAAATTCAAACCCAATTCTGACCATAGAAAACAGTTCTGAGGGCTATATTTGGTCCACCAGCTACCTCTTTATAAACACTGAGGTTAATCCTTTCAGTTTTACTATTAGTGCATTTAATCCTTCACTTACCACTTTTTCAGGGAGTTGAAATGCTAAGCTCACTTGGCAAAAATTTTTGAACATTTTATGACAGTTAACAGAACTTAGTTCTAAAGCATGATTCAGGTTCCTTTCTTTTCTTTTTCTTTTTTAATTTTTTAAAATTTTCTTATTATTTTCAGGCATACAAAAAGCATAATGATTAGACATTTACATAGCTCACCAAGTGATAATCCCAACAAGTCTACTACTATACATCTGACACACACGGTATATAGCTGTTACAATACCATTACTATATTCCCTATGATGTACCTTACATCCTGTGACTATATATATTTTTTAAATTATAGTTGACATTCAACATTATTTTACATCAGTTTCAGGTGTACAGTGGAGTGGCCAGGCATTTACATAACTTATGAAGTGATCCCCCTGATAAGTCCGATACCATACACAGTTTTTACATTATTGACTATACTCTCCATACTGTATGTATTTCACATCTGATGCGGTTTTTAAAACCTTGTTCAACATTGATACCAAAGGTGTATGTGTGATGGGTGCAGAGAGGGTGAGGTCTGGAGGACTTGGTCCTGTGTGTATTGTGAGACAGTATGAGATTTAACTGAAAACACACCAATCATGGGTCACACTACCTGTGTTGTCAGGTATTTATTCTTAATTGTTATCGTAATATATTTTCAGTTGTTTTGTTTTTCTAATTTAATTATCTCCCTCTGACGTCTGGCTGTGAATTGCTAACAGTGTTAAACTTGATGTAAATAAATGTTCATTGTCAGAAATATAGATCAGGTTCAGAAAGAGCCATAGATAAGGCACCCACCCACCCTAACAACCTAAATTGACTTTAAGTAAATCATATGGCTAGTGATTTAGACTTTGTGAATTATTATCTAAGTAAATATGCAGGGGTAGGGAATAGAGCCTTAAAATTACTACTTCCATTTGTGCTTGTGGTTTTAGAAATAAAGATGTAAAATTACTCTGGTGAATTTCTTTATGTCTCTCACGGGCTCTAAAGCCTGATAAACGAAGGCCCCCTTTTATGAGGTGTGTCACCTTGAACAATTTACAAAGCTCACTGAGCTTCACTTCCTTTAATAGCACACTCAGTATATTTACCATAAAGTTAGTTTTAGGATTAAATAAGAAAATTTCTGTAAGCACCATGAACAAAGCTTGTTCATAGTTGATGATCAGAAAATGTGTTTCCTAACTTGTATGCCCTAAACCCATTCCCTTCTCCTTTCTCCCTGGATCTCAGCCTATAACTTCTTTAAACCAGTTGGCAATAAATTGGTCTGCATTCTATCCTTTCATTCCAGCTGAGATCATCAACAGTGTTGTAGGCTTTGTTTGTAATACATTGTTAGATGGATCCTTTTATATAAAAAAAAATGAATGTAAACATTTTCTTTAAGGAGCTTCCTTGGAGATTTTCACCCTCTGGTTAAATAACAATTTGTATTCTTCAGAACACATTATTATTATTATTATTATTATTATTATTATTATTATTATTATTATTTTGGTTAATGTATCTTTCCTCTTTGTACTTTTTCTATCAAGAAAAATAAGATTTTACAGAAGGCCTCCAAATGTTACGGGGTCTTTAAATGTTCACTGTGGGAAATCTGGGTCTCTAAAATTAGCACTGGTGATTTTACAGGGTAAGGAGCTGCTCTGTTATTATTTGTACACGTTATCAGAATGGCTACAACCTAGAGTCCCGAATGGATTCTCTAGAAAAGAAGCCCAACCAAATGTTCTGTTTTCAAGACATAACTTTTTA
This sequence comes from Rhinolophus ferrumequinum, assembly GCF_004115265.2. Classification (NCBI taxonomy): domain Eukaryota; kingdom Metazoa; phylum Chordata; class Mammalia; order Chiroptera; family Rhinolophidae; genus Rhinolophus; species Rhinolophus ferrumequinum. Next base: position 39,934,725 of record NC_046295.1, on the reverse strand, counting down.
GAAGTTTTGAAAAGATTTAATGAATTTGGTCAGTGGTTCTGTGCTGTTTCCTTACACACAAAAAGTTACAATGGGCAATGGGCCTGTTAGAGGTGGCTTAATTAATTTAAAGGGCACTCTGGATAGATAGCATCAGTTGGGAAGATCCCCGTTTTGGATTTACTGCATAGGTTTTCTTTAGACATGGATTAATAGAAAGAAGTTTGTTTTTCAGCAAGCAACAGGAACCCAAATGTATTTTCCCGACAAAACTGTACTTCACCGAGAAACCAGCATTTCAGCACTTGTTATACATTTGGTATATTTCTCATTACTTTGTAACCAGCAGATCATGTGTTTACAAATAAAAAAAGTAATAACTAAGGACACATTTGGTGACTTTGCTTATCTTAATGGTGTTCATGTCACTGATCTACAATTTTGGCTGCTATCATCCATAGTCAGTTTCTGTTTTCTTCATAACCCTTGGCCACATATTGATCCATATTTGTTTTTCGACAGTCATTCAAATAAAGGGTACAAATAACCTCTAAAATAGCTCTTTTTCCTTTGTGAGTGCTCATTGCTTTTAATTTTGCTTTATGTGTCTGGTGGTTCGAAGCTGACTTTTTCAAATGACATCCTTGTATCACTTCCAAATCATTTGGTCACTTTATCTCACTCTTTCTGTTACTGGTGATTTCTATTGTACTTGTTTTTTGAACAGCTTCAGAGCTTGTGTTTGTTTCCTTACCACTTGTCATACTTCTTGATAATTTTAATAGGAACCTATGGATCAGGACTCGCAGCTCCTTCATCTCTTCACATGCTCTGGGTCCTGTCACCATTTACAACTGCGTCGTTACCCTACCTCACTGTCAATCAACTAGAATGGGCAGTTTGTCAGAGGGAAGAAGTGCTGTTAGCATTTGTACATGTTGTCAGAATGGCTACAACCTAGGGCCCCAACTGGATTCTCCAGAAAAGAAGTCCAATCAAGTGTTCTGTTTCAAGACACCACAACTCTCACTCTCACTCTGATCTCCACTGTGATCTCACGCTACTCTACCCTCTTCTACCCTCTTCGATGCCACTGCCTTTGCACTGTGTCTCATCCAAATTCATGACCTCATTTCCTTGTGTATCAAGTTACTCTCCATGGACTATCATTATGCTCCCTCCCTTGTATATATTCTCAACGGCCTGTTTCTTTATCATCCTCCTAGCAAAAACCCAACCCTAGATAAACCCAGCTCTGATTGCTTGGATGCTCTGTCTGTGCAGCTGGACACAGCTGGGGAAAAGGACACACCCATGCAGGCTGGTCTCACTTTCAATTCAGGACTTCAAACCATAATTGGGCTTTATACAGCTCAGCAAGCCCTCTCACTTCCCTTATCAACTCACTTTTCCCTCTCACAGATGACCACTTCATTTTTTGTCCTCTTCTCAAACTGCCTGCGTTGCCTCACCATCTTCACACTCAGTCGAGGGCCTTGCTTCCCATTCCAATTAGAAAAGAACTTCCATAGGCCATCGCTGCACATTCACAGTTTTTAAAGGAGCTGAAACTGGTTTCTCAGAACATTTCAAAATCTTTAAATCTAGTTAAAGAGAGCTTCTACTCATTTATTTGATATTCTTAAAGTTCAAAAGTAATACATGCATGTCATTACCAAGAAACTGGGTGGGTGGGACTTCCCTGGCTTCAGCATCGAAAGTCCTATGTCTCGAGGAACCCCTCAGTCCCAGACAAACTAGGATGCTTTGTCACCTTACCAGGAAACAACATACTATATAGACAAGTAAAGTAAAAATGAAAAACAAATAATTTCACCTGGCTAACTTCCCATCCTTTCACAGCATGATGCTTGTACCAATATACGCAAGCATACGTACAACAAAAATAGGTTGTTTGTTTTCGTTTGCTTTTATTGAAATAGAACCATACTGTACACATTTCTCTGCAACTAGCTTCATTTTCCCTGATTAAAAAAGAGGAAACATTTCCCCTTTACATAACATTGAGATAACAAAACTCAATGTTGTATTTTAGCACTACTGAGTTCAACCAGCTGAAACTGATAAATAACTATGAACTTTGAGTGATAGCAGGATACCTACCAGACCCTTAGTGGACCTAACTAAAGACTCTTTTCTGGCCAAGGCACAATGGGAAATATTCAACCAAAGGTGTTCAGTTGTATGGACTCAGTTAGTCTTTTCCAGAGTTTAGTTTTCAATCTAAACTCGTTTGGTACGACTGCCATTAACTCCTATATAACATTTAGAAAGACCTGACTTTCTCCTTCAGAGAACCCCCTCAGTAAATTTTATTCAGTGTGGAGTTGTCCATTGGCTGACAACGTAACTTTAGCTTGTTTTTTAAGCTCTTGTAGTCCTTGTTTTAAAATGTAATACCTAACAGTGTATAATGGATACACACATATAGATATTATATACACAGATAATACCATGCATTTTTTTTTTGTAATTGCTGTTCTAGTGAACTCTCTTTTTTCTTATTTCTTGCCTTTCACCAATAGGTTCTTACTTAGATTTCCTGTGTTAACCTGTGGAATATTTTTCTCTAATTTTTTTCCATGCTCATAATATGTATAAGACTTGTATAATTGTGTACAATAAAAGGTGGATTTTGGTTATATTTGCCTAATAAAAATGGTATCATATTAAACTTGTGGGAGGAAACCTTCAAAAATGGCTTGCAGTGATCCCTCCTCCTGGTATTTATGTCCTTGGCTCATTCTTTGCCCTTGAATGTGGGCTGGAGCTATGATTTGCTTCTAATGAATATGGCAAATGTGATGGTATATCAATTCCAAAATTTGGTCATAAAAGGCTGATTTCTGTCTCACTGGCACGCTCTCTTACTTGCTCATTTGGAAGAAGCCAGGTGCCATGTTGTGAACTGCCTTTTGAAGAGGTTCACGTGGCAAGGAACTGAGGATGGTCTGGGTAACAGTAGGGAATTGAGATTCTCAGTCCAACAGCCTGCAAGGAAGTGGATCCTGCCAATTAATACTGAGAGGGCTGACAAGCAGATCCTGCCCCAGCTGAACCTTTAGACAATTCCAAGCCTAGCCAACACCTTGCTTGTAGCCTTGTGAGAGGCCCTGGGCAGAGGACTCTGTTAAGATATGCCTGGATTTGTAGACCCAGGGAAACTTTGGGATGATAACTGTTGTTGCTTTAAATCACTAATTTTGGGGTAATCTGTTATGTAGCAATTGATAATATAACACATTTCCTTAAATACTACCCTCCTGATTTAATAGTACACTATAAAAATCTGTTCAAGTTAATTGATATGTTTGATTTATTGTTTGTGATGGTAGCATAATATTCCTTGTTAGAATTCATTCAAATATTTTTATATGAATAGTCATTAATTTGCCACTATATTTCTACTGGTAAAAAAGTTTGAAATTAGGTAAATGTTTTGAAATTACAATTAGAATTTTATTATCTTATTTTCTATATTTCAGATGGTCATCTAAAAATTGTGGGGGGGGAAGCACAGGAAAAAATACTAAGGAAGTCACATTTCTATATTCTACAAGAAAATCTAGATCAAATTATGATAAACATAATTTTAGAACAAAATACCATTATATTCAGAATTATATATTTTTGTTTGTTTTAAAGAAAGCATTTGACACTTTAAAAATGTAAAAATTAAAAAAACCTTTATTTTGTTAACTCTACTAACTATATGAATTCTCTTTAAATTCCCTTCAGAAGTATAAAATTAATAAAATTACCTAATCCTAGGATGGAAGGTATGTTAAAAATTATCTAGTGTAATCACTCATTTCATATTTTAACTCCTACTGAGATTTCACCATTAAAAGATATTTTAAACAGTAATTTATAATGTTACAAATAATACAAATATGTATATCCTGTGTAAAAAATGTAAATATTATGGATAACATTTAAGTTCCCTATCCTTTCCTCCTTCCCTGAGGGAACTATGCCTGTTGATTTGTACATTGATATGTAGTACTATGTATCTTTTGTTCACTTTTGAGGACCTTAGTTCATATAGATATGTGTATATAATATCTGTAGAAACTATAAATTATATCATATTGTACATGTCATTCTTCAAGATGCTTTATCAAGTAGCATTTGAAAATATAATTTTAATACTGCTTTTATAGTGTTTTACAATTCATGATTAAGCTCAAAGAATGGAGAATAAGTTTCTTGCATTTTTATTTTCATCTTTATGTTGAGTTAATGTTTTTGTACTATTATTGTATGGAATCAATATTATTTTTACTTTCCAACAATGCATTGGCTGCCATATTAATGAAATGATGCTAGTAGCTAAGCTGAACAATATTCCTTCAACTAAAGTATCCCTAATACATTTTACCCAAGGAAGCATTTTGAAACCATGAGAAGCTGAAACTCTGCATGTAAACATTTCTACTGACAATCACTTTTCTACTTTAAGTAAAGGTTAGACATGTTTTTAACATTCGATGTCCTAATGCCTTTAAAACAAAATTTTTCAGCCTCACTGGCAAAAACACATTTTAGAAATACCTGTTAGTGCAGTAAATATTTTAAACAAAACACATTTGAACTGTTAAACTCCCTTGACGAACCAAATGTTTTGCTTCACAAATGGTTTTTAGATTTGCCTTGTTTCAAATCTATTCCTTCTTAAACACTACTGTGAGGATTTCCTAAATGAAGACCCCTTACTTCTTGATATATACATGTAATTTAGATTCAGGTGAGCAGATATTTACAGAACATCTTTGTGTTGACTGCCATGACAGGTACTGATTCAACGATAAATCTACACTGTCCCTGCCTTTAAGGAATGTGTTATGGTGGGGACAGAGCCAGGAGTGCAGTTTCCAGGCTCTCGGCCTCACGTAAAGGTGCTGGCTCAGGAAGTAAATGGCCATCAACTGTGATTGGATGGCCATCAGCTGTGGCTAGTTGGCCGTCAGCTCTAACAGTGAGTCATTGGCCACTAATATAACTGCCGTGGCTACACTAGCAGAAAAATGGGGCTAGCAAGAAGATGGTGGCTGTCAAGCACGGATTGTAGTTAGCACGGAGGAGTACAGGTTGCAGATTGCAGAGAAGTGGACAGCAGGTTGTGGATAGTGTGGCTCCTGCTTCCTGTGTCTGCAACCCAGCCACCAGCAAGAATATAGTGGTATGACTGCCCTATCTATGGCTCTGTGGATGTTCCTTTTTGGCCTCACCATGTCCTGCATTCTTATGTGGGGAGCGGGACCAGAGACCCCACATGACGTCCTTGTATGACAGTTATCTAATGGGAGAGAGGGGGAAAAAATCAAGCAATTAATCCAATATAGCATAGCAAGCTAGAGACATAGATTATTTAATTAATCAATTGTTGAATTTTATTTCTACAAACTCTTTCATGGGCTAGGCATTATCCTAAATGCAGACCTCTGGCCTGTCAGAATTGGAAGGGGCATGCGAAAGGTCACAAGAGTAGGTACCCAATCTCCCTAGACAAAGGAGACCAGAGCAAGATTTCTGAGAGAATAACACATAAACCAGGACTTCAAGGAAAGAAAAAAAATAAGAAGAAGGAAAAGTAAACAGAACCTAAGGTACCTGTAGCACACCATCAAGCTGTCCAACATATGTATTATGAGAGTCCCAGAAGGATAGGGATGATGGTTGTAGAACATTGTGAATGGAATTAAAGTCACTGAATTGTACACTTAAAATAATGAAAATGGCAAATTTTTGTTTTACTTATTTTACTACAATAAATTCAATTTTGAAAAAGATTACTTCTCTGAATTATCATTGTAGTTTTATTAGTATATAATTGATCACTATATCTATCTATCCATCTATCTATCTATCTATATCATACATTTTGATAATAATCATTACATATAAAAAGTATATGTTATTGAAAGTGTATCCCTTAATGGAATGTATGGAAATTTGTTTTTCTAAGAAAATATCATGCATCTATGGATGAATCTTATTTATTTCTAGAATAAGACAGAGTTCAGAATTTATGTCTGTTTTACCATTTACCTTAAGGTATGTGCTAAAAAAAATTTGTTTGCATAATTTAAAAAAAAGGAATAAAAGAAGCTTTTTAACAGTAATGTCACACAATTCCCTGATTAATCTTAGTGTTGAAAAAGTAAAGGGAAGTCATCTGGGCCACCCTTTCCCAACTTAAGACAATATTTTGAATTGTCTTTAGGATATTTCCCCCCAAGAACAATGTGTCAAAGTAAGATGAGGCATGGTTGAGAATTGCATCTTCCGTTTTTAAAGGCAGAGATAGTGAAAGGGGAGGTATGAAAAAAGAATCAATATAATACTTGAAACTTAGTCTTTTGGAAAGTCTTTTTGTACGTCTATAGTCACAAGTACTTTTCAATACTTCTGGTTTTGGAGTGTTTGCCATCATGCTAAGCTCTACTACTGGGAAGGAGAGAAAGAATTGGATGTGTTTCCATATACAGTAGTACCTCGGTTTTCAAACGTTTCCATTGACGAACATTTCAGTTTACTAAAGCCGTAAACCCGGAAGTAAAGCTTCGGTTTTCGAACACGCCTCGGAAGTCAAACATGTCACGGGGCTTCCACTGAGTGCAAGATCCTGAGGCCTAACTGTCGGCTGTTTTCCAAAGTTTCAGAACTTGAACGGTCTTCCGGAACGGATTAAGTTGGAAAACCGAGGTACCACTGTAATTAATTGCTTCAATGCCATCTCCATTTATGTACATAAGCTGAATTCCATTGATGTTCTAATATAAAATTTCAAGGGAAAGAACATTTAGCCAAGAAAATAAAGAACAGGGAAACCATATTTAGAGGTTATCCAGGAAAACCTTTGTGCCCATGGGCACTCAATTAAGTGCTATTTCCATCACACCTCCTGTGTAACTTACTGCTTTTTGCATGTATATTTTTTGTTTTTTTGTTTGTTTAGTGAGTTGGTCCTTACAAATCAATTACAAGTAAGATATTCATTGCTATTTCACCCTGAATCAAAAGCCTCTCCATAATGAAAACTACATAAAATAAGGACTGCTGAGGTCAGTGTGGAAAGCAAAGGTAGGTTTGTTTTTTCAATTTTACAAAAATCTGTTTTTAGCTCTTTTAAAACTTCACAGAGGAAATGCTACTGTGCTAACAGTAGGAAATGAATGGAGAACACTTCTTATGCTGGTATGCTTCCTTTGATCATCAGGAAGTCATAAGCTTGTAAAACACTTTTGGCTGGTCAATAAAAATACTTCGTAAAACAAAAAAGTGAAATGAATATGCTCATATAAGTTCTTACATAGAGTTTGGCCAATATTAGGGACATTTAGGCTGTGTCTACATTAGATAAAGGCCTGAAGAAAGATCCGTATGATTTGAATTGGAAGTCTCATGTTTAGGGTCTGTTTGTTTCCACTACAATCCTTCATAATTCATGCTCCCTGGCAGTCAGAGAGATCCTATCAAAAAGTAGAGTAGGTCCTTTAACTTATTTTAAGAAATCTTCTAATGTCTTCTCTTTGTACTGTTGTAGATTAAAAACTCCTCACAATGATCGTGTTGATCTCATCTTAGAGCTCCCCACCTTGATCTTTGTATTCTAGTTCTGTCTTGCTTTCTGTGTTCCAAACACTTGCTGAATTTGTTCCTGTTTAGGGCCTCCGTGGACACATTCCTTCTGCCTGGAATGTACTTTCTCCAGATCTTTGCTTGGCTGGTGCACTTTCATTCTTTAGGTTTCAGTTCAAAAGTAGCCTTTTCAGAGTGGCCTTTCCCAAATTGCCTTCCTGTTCCCTCATGTTCTCCATCCTATTGCATGTTAGAAAAAAGTTGTGTTTATAGCACTCATCATTAGAAATTTTCTTTTTTATTATTTGCTTATGTATTTTCTATCTCCTTCTTCCATCAAAGAAAATCAGTCTTGTTTACTATTGTATTCTGGTCTTCCAGAACAATATAGAGTAAATGTATAATACACATTTCTTAATGATTGACTAACTAAATTAATCTTTTGGTTTACTTTTCAACTAGATTGTTTCCTGCCTAATTTCCCCAAGAGTATTTTTTTCTTTGCACTGGCAGAAAAAATTTTGTTTGTTTTAAGAAAAAAGTTTGTTTTAATTCTTTAAAAAACTGATAGACATGCACACAGCAAAATTGACTTGAATGAAATATTTGGCTCATTGGTCTGCCAGTGCAGAGAATATCAGCTGGCTAATAAGTGGCAGCAAAAAACTGGGATCTGGGTATTCACTCCCACTTTTGGAACTTGAATGAGAAACAAAGATGAATTGCAAAAAAATTTTGTCTTTTATGGTCTCGATTTCCCCTCTTTATATCTGGATTTGCCAGTTGATGTGAACATCTTAATAAGTAATCAAGTTACTTTTTTCGTTTTTTCATAACATCATATTTGTATCATGACCCATTCCTGCTGTCCTGGAATTTCCATTGGGGAAGGGGCAGAACGAGAAACAATGCCCTGAACTGGGAGTGGCCAGGGAACAGCATCTCCTTCCCTGTCTAGGCTTACCAAACTTTGGGATTTCAGTTCTAAATTAGGTTTGCTAGAGCAGAACTTTTGGGTTACAATCAATTTGTAGAATCTTCCACTAACAAGGCCAGTCTCTCAAGAAGCAAGTCATGGTACACTAATGTTTATCATTTGTACCTATAATAAACATTTTCCAGTCATTGGCAGTGATGATTAATTTTATGTGTCAACTAAGGGATGCCCACATAACTGGTAAAACATTGTTTCTGGGTGTCTGTCAGGGTGTTTCTGGAAGAGATGAGCATCGAGTCAGTAGACTGAATAAAGAAGACTGCCCTCAACAATGTGTACAGGAATTATCCAATACACTGAGGGTATAAATAGAACAAAACGGCAGAGGAAGGGCAAATTCTCTCTCTGTGCTTGAGCTGAGACATCTGTCTTCTTCTGCCCTTAGATATTGGTGCTACTGGTTCCTAGGCTTTCTGACTCAAACTGGGACTTACGCCACTGGTCTCCTGATTGTCACGCCTTTCAACTTGGATTGAATTTTATCACCAGCTTTCATGCTTCTCCAGCTTGCAAATGGCAGACTGTGGGACTTGGCATCTATAACTTGTAAGTCAATTCCTATAATAAATCTCCTCTTATATCTATCTATCTATCCATCTATCTATCTAGTTGGTTCTATTTCTCTGGAGAACCCTAATACATTAGCTATAAACAGGTTGTAGCTAAATTTTGGTCTATGCCAAGAGTTAGACAACTAAGGATACACCAATATATTACGGCAACTATGGGATAAAACCAATTTAATGGTTGTTCATTCTAAAACCATTATTATTTGAATCGAAAAGCCACTATCACCATGCTTCAGCCCATTTGTAAGTATTACTATTTTTGAGTCATCAGCAGTCTAGTTTATTAAAATATTCAATGGAAATATTTCCTTCTTGACTCCTCTCCCCAGTTGCATTATTTTCAGTTCTAAGTTTCAAATTAGTGTTTACTTTTTAAGGTGATGAACATAAGAGCAAACATTAGTGATTCAAAAATGTTCTTACAATTTGCCATTATTTTCTTTCAAAGCTAATTAAATGGAAGTAATATTTTAATCTTTTAGTCACAGATAGTTTATACTGGGGGCATACTTAACTAAATATTTAATTTTTCCATTAAAATGCTAGGCTGAAGCCTTGGAAAAGAGAGTTATTATTATATTAAAATAATTTTAATTCTCTTTTCCTTAAATACATGTTAGTTCCCCCGATATCAAGAAATATTCTCTCATACCATTTCTTAGAGCAAGAAGATGAATCAATAGGTTTTAATAAATAACAGTGTAAAACTCAATAATCAAGTTACGTTAAAAACTACAGTATATATGAAAACTTTGAGTATTATTCACATTTGAGGGAATGCACATATCTGAAAGACAGATTTAGAAATAGAGCAAGCAAGGTAAAAATTGATAGATGTAGGTAAGAATTTTGTATTGGATATGGAGAGATTTTATTTTGGGAAGAAAAGAAAACAGAAGAAAAACAATTATCTGTTGATAAGATCATTTTTAAAACCTATTTTTATGACTTCAGGTTTTTATTTTCTCTATTGCTGGCTGCCTTAGGAATATTTTGCTTTCTGAAATCAGTAGTGAAGTTTTAAATACCATAAAATACTTTCTTTTCATAGTCCAGAAGAAAGTTTTTCTCTCTGTTACTCCAAAGTAACTGACCCCAAATCCTTCACCAACAAGACCTTTACATTTCAGCTCAGAACAAGAGTTATCTGTGAGAACGCTTGCTCCTTAATAGTCCCTAAACTAAAATAGCCACTGCTCAAAAATTTAGTTAAAAATTACAATTTTTACTTGCTTTTGTTAAATTTAAAAAGAATCCTTATCCTTTCTAACAGGTCTATAATCAATTATGAGTGCATGGCTGGTAATATTCACATGAAACTTATCCTTCTCATAGCTATTTTTCCATTTATCTCAGTATTCTTAAAGTACACTTGATTCTACGTTTTTGAGCTATAGCCATTGAGTCAACTATCCCCAAATCCTCCTAATCTTCTCTCTCCTTATCAATACCAAAATGTGTGTTCCTTAAAGGGTCAGATCATGTCTGTGTCATTTTTGTTTGCCTGGTGCTGAGGCAGCATATAAATTTCATCTTTTGTGTCAACTGCAGATAGATTACTAGCGACTGCCTGGAGTGATGTATTTCTTTTTTAATTAATTTTCTTTTTAAATTGAGGTATAATTGACATATGATATTATATTTGTTTCAGGTACATAGCACAATGATTCAAAATTTGTATATATATTGCAAAAGGATCACAATAAGTTAATATTTATAGTTAATATTTGTCACCATACATAGCTACACAGCTACACAATTTTTTTTATTGTGATGAGACCTTTTAAGATCTATTCTCTTAGCAACTTTAAAATATGCAATACAGTATTGTTCACTATAGTATCCATGTTGTACGTTATACCCCCGGGACTTATTTATTTTATGGAGTGGTGCACTGAGAAGCAATATTAGGCTCTGTCTGACATCACTGGGAAAGATTGCTGTGTTTGATCAGCAATGCCTGCCAGAGGCATGTGAGGACGGGGGCAGCTCTGAGGCTATGTATTTACTATCCCTGTCTTTGTGCTTAATGCGGTGCCTATAATAGATTGGCATATGACAAATGTTTGCCCGAAAGACAAATGAATTTTAATTTTATTTGGACAGTCCTCCTATGCAGAAAGATAATCCTGAACTTCTCTTCCTTTCTAACCTTCCAAGTTTCCTCCCCGACACATTAAACGTAATCAATCCAGAAACTACTCCTTGGATTGGCCAGATAAAATCAATGGTTTCTTGGCCTCACCCAGTTTTACTTCCCAAGTTGTCAATCTGTGCCATTTACTTCCCAATCCAAATTATGGATTTGCCTTTCAATACTTTATATCTCTCTCTATTTCGGATGGTAATATTTGTGATCTAGCCACTTTAATTTTGCTGTGTCTATGGTCATGGCTGGTCCCGGGCCAAACTATGAAGTAGCCTAAGCATGCTCGCTGTGGTCAAAGCTTAACTCTACATCTATTGTCTTTTCCTGCATGGTACTTTCCATAGCATCAAAATCTTCATTCAGGAAAGGATCTGTTATTATACAATGTAATGCATTAAAGAAAATATATTAAGATTTATAGGAGCATTTAAAAACGCCTTTTCTAATTTGACAGTAAAAGTCTTGGCTTCTTCACAGAAGAATTTCAAGCTATGTTGAGCAAGTGGTAAAATAAATTTTGAGTGTTTGACATTTCCTTCCAGAAATTTGTGTCCACTCCTTCTCTGCATATATCCTTTACAATTTTCCATACTTGACTCTATAATCTTTCATGATTATCACAGAATTTACACACTACTTTCTGCAGGGCACTTAACAGAGCATTTATACAACAACATGCAAACAAACAACATCAAGAAAACAACAAAAATCTTGATATAAATACCTTACTGTAATTTAAAAGTGATGTTCTTTTTGTCAGTTAATTACACCTAAACACTTAGTTTAAAATATGAAGAGGGTTGTGTTATTTCTTCTAGCTAATGCTTGTCCCAAATGCAAATAATAAAATGTACTTTATAAGCTGTATCAGGATGACACATGAACATATAGTTTAGCACAGATACAGTGCCAGGAGTATAATGGACACTCAATAAATAAAAGGTGCCAGTACTGCTAACTCCCTAATCTATATCTCAAAAATGTTTTCCTTCATTACTGTGCTTATGAAAATGTCACTTATTACTATATTAAATCTTGAATATTTATAGTAGTCATGGCAAGATGAAGATGACTATTTGAAATGCTTCAACATATTAACATCTACTTTTCCCAGCTAAATGTTTTACAAGGACTGAGTACAAGTAGCAAAAGTGATTGGTTTGAATTTCACATGGTTCTTCCGACTGTACTATTTGTGTGCACATGCATGCACGCATGTGAAAGTGGGACACTTTCAAGCAGAAAAAATTGTTTTAAAAAATATTGTTAAAAGGAAAAAAATACAACAAAGTTTTTCACAGTCCCAGTCTAAAGTGATCATATGAGCAACTGAAAATTGGCTCCATAAAAGCTGAGCAGCATGTACCATTAATCTGTTTTGTTCACCCACTTAAATTACAAGCTGATGAAAGGAAGAAAAAATATTCATAACTTCACAGGACTTTCTATAATAGTATACACACAATGAAATTCAGTAAATATTTTCTGAAGGAATATAGCACTTTCTACCAAATTTTGTGTTGCTTCTCATAATATAAATCTGTCCAGGGATATGGCTATTCAGGGGCCATGTGACTATTTCCCACAATAGAATGTATGTGGAAATGATCACGTCACTTCAGGGTCAAGGTGGTAAAGAAGAGGGTGTGTTTGCTCCATGTTCTTTCTCTTTCTATGGTCTCCGGGTTCAGACTCTGAGGCCCTGAGGAATATGGAGACATTAAGACAAAAATAGCTCAAGTCTCAATCACCACCAGGATCACTCACACTGAAGTGTCATGAAGAAATAAACTCTACTGAGTTAAGATATTGAAAATTCGGAGTTTGTTTGCTACAGTGGCTAATTACCACCTAACATATACAACACTGATATTTCATTCATTTGCCTGGAATTTTTCCATCCCCCAGTAAATTTGAGTTGCTTTCACTATCAAGCCTAATTCGTGACTTTACTGCTAACTTTGACTATTATTCTTATTT